>NC_047677.1:26572129-27172129 GCF_011762505.2 Arvicanthis niloticus | reverse complement strand
GTCTTGGCTGAGATGTGAGTGGTCTAGCTGGCTAACCTGAAGATACTGAACCAGTCACAGCAGAATCTACTTCATTAGGTGAGCTACAGAAATTCAGAGCCTTGAAAAGCTTCTACACTTTGCATCTAATGCTTCCAGGTGAGCAGGATGCAGCCGCATCAGCTCGTGTTCCAGAGGAATCTCATCAGTTCTTCTGGTGATGGAACCATTTATCCACTGTATCCAGAAAAAAAAAAAAAAAAGAAAAAAGAAAAAAGAAAAACAAATTAGAATCTCTGTTAAAACTCCCAAATTATCAACATGTAATGAAGAGATGGCACTCAGCACGGCGTTTACCCTGCGCCTTCCTACTCCTTTCTCTCCCTTCCTGTTTGGAAATGTGGTCTCATGTAGTCCCCGCTGCCAAACTTTGGGACACCAGGGATTAAGGGCAAGCACTACCATGTCTGCTTGAATTTTTTAAAGTGGCAGAGCCCTTTTCTCACCAGAAGAAATTTAGAGATTCCTTTTTCTCTCTTTTGTTTCTTTTTCAACAGGATCTTGCTCTGTAACCCAGACTGGCCTTCAGCCTGTGATCCTCCAGCCTCAGGTTCCAGAGTGCTGGGATTGTAGGTATGCACCTGCCACAGAAAGTTCTAAGATCTAAAGAGGGGTCTGGTGTTTGGATGAGAATGTAGAACACAGCCCAAGCGGGGTCCCTCCCACAGTGTCCACGTGGAATCTGAGGGGCCAGGGTCATAGAATGTGCCCTAAAAAAGGAAAGAAGGAAAAAGGAAAGGTGGGGTGCAGTGTCCGTCCCTCACATAGGCACTGCGGAACCTTAGCAAAACTAGCATGGCCTGCCAAGGGAAATAAAGGCAAGCACAAAAGGCCGATCCTATGTGTGGAACTGTAGAGCGTGGTTGCCAGGGGCAGAGGGCACCCAGGGCAGCTTGATGGGAAGAGGAAAGGTGCTGACCAACAGGCACAGCGCTGATGTCAGCTCAGAGCAAAGAGCTTTATGCGCTTATTTAATGGAATGGTAACTATGGTAATAATAACACACTGCCTATGAATTTCTCCTTCCTGCTGCTGGGGATGAACACAGGTCCTCAGGCAAGTTATGCACACACTCTTCTCAACCTACCCTCCTGGTCCTGGTATATATTTCAAAGTGGCTACAACTCTAGATTTTAAAGGTTTGCCCACAAATAAGTATATAAGGTGATAGATTTCCAAATTTTAAACGCATATCAAAACAACTTATACCTACAACTATTTGTCAAGTAAAAAAATATAATTTGCATACAGACACATCACTCTACCATGACTGTTGTGCATTCAGGTCTTACCATCTGTCGGTAGTGAGCAGGCAGATTCACATGGCGGTGGCAACTACAATGAAACATTCAAATATTAACATGGAGTCCTACCCAAAGAGGACTAAGTGCATACTGGCAGAATTGGGAAACAATGCCAACAGGGGACTGTCCCAGTTTTTGGCTCTAAAAATAACTTACAGGAACAATGGAGGGTGTGATCTGCTAAGAGGTCAATATAGACAATTTGTTCAATACAATATTTCAATTTTTAAAAAGCAGAATTCCTTAATTTTATGTGCGTGGATATTTTGCCTGTGTATGCGCACCACATACATTCCTGGTGGCTGTTGGGTTAGAGTCAGATCCCCTGGAACTAGAGTTATGAATGGTTTAAACCAATGCAGGGATGCTGGGAACTGAACCCTGGTCCTGTGGAGGACCAAGAAGTCCTCTTAACTGATTAGCCGTTTTTCCAGTCCCTGTAAACAAGTCTCTTAGTGACACACACACAAAAAAATGTTTTTGAAATAAATGAAACCCAGCACTCATGTATCATGATTCCATTTTCCCTAGCCACACCCCATTCTCTCTCTCTCTCTCTCTCTTTTTTTTTTTTGGAAACAGGGTTTCGAGGTATGCCGGGGCTAGCACAGAGCTCTTAGCAATCCTTCTGACTCCACATCCGGAGCCTGTACTTCTCACTGTCAGGACTCAGGTGGAAACAAAGATGAACCTAAATGCTGAGGCTCATCAAGGCCCTTTCCTCACCGCTGAGGAAACTGTGGGAACTCAGCTCATTTTCTTCTGTTTGCCAGTTTTGATGAGATAAATGAAAATGTTTTTTCTTAAAAAGAAAAGATTTATTTTTATTTTCTGTCTGTGTTTTGCTACATATATATCTGTACTCCATGTGCATATAAGTGCCCAGATTGGCCTTGGAGCCAGAGTTACAGGTGATTGGTTGTAAGGATCTAATTGGGTGCTGGGAACAACCTGGTTCCTCTGCAAAAGCAGCAAGTGGTCTTAACCACTGAGCCATCTGTCCAGCCCCATAAATGAAAATAATTTTTAAATGATCTAGTTCAATCTTTTCTAAGTCCAAATGAAATCATTAAAAACAGCACAGAGGCCAAGTGTGGCACACACTCACACCACTGATGCCAGCACTCGGCACGCAGAGGTAGGCAGAGCTGTCATTTCAAAGCCAGCTACAACTACTCAAAAAACTGGAGAGATGGCTCAGTGGTTAAGAGCACTGACTGCTCTTCCAGAGGTCCTGAGTTCAATTCCCAGCAACCACATGGTGGCTCACAGCCATCTGTAATGGGATCCAATGCCCTCTTCTGGTGTGTCTCAAGACAGCTACAGTGTGTTCATATACATGCAATAATTCCCATAAGAGCAAGGTGCTGCTGGAGGGGATGCTGTACTTCCTGAGCAGAGTTCTGTACTATCTATCATCTGTTAGCATCAAGTGAGCATACATAAAGTGTGCTAACTCTCCTGGCTTAGCTCCACATAAGTCAACGAGCTTCCTATGTGGTGGCTTGTAGGAGATGGTTTGACAGTGATGGCTTCCTAGGCTACTAAGTACACTGCATCCATCACTCTGGTAAGTGCACTGTGCAGTCATCAGTCTGGTAAGTACACTGTACGTCCATACTCTGGTAAGTGCACTGTGCATCCATCACTCTGGTAAGCACACTGTGCGTCCATCACACTGGTAAGCACACTGTGCGTCTATCACTCCAGTAAGTACACTGTGCAATCATCAGTCTGATAAGTACACTGTGTGTCCACACTCTGGTAAGTACACTGTTCAGTCATCACTCTGGTAAGTACACTGTGACGTCACACTCTGGGTTTTACAAGTTATCTACTCTGCTGTTGGTTGACTTTGGGGTAACCGGTACCAACCAGTCCTCAGTTTTCCCCTCAATTGTCTATCTGTGTTCAGAGTTCTGACCTTCAGATGTCACACAGTAATTTTCACATGAAAGACACTCAAATGCTTGTTGCAACAAGTATTTCTTCCCTTGGTGCACCCTATCTACCGCTCAGTCCCCCAGTCATTTCAAAGCAAGCATTACATACAGCATCCACGATGGCTTTGGCAGCGTCAGGATCACACTTGAAGGGGCTCTCCGACACTGTGGTGTTCATGCTAGTGAAGGAAATGAACATAGTCAGGACACAAACAAACAATAGAGCCTTCTCATCATTTTAAAAAACTAAGTTGAGCCTGGTGGTGGTAGTATACACCTTTAATCCCAGCATTTGGGGGGCTGCAGGAGATGCAGGGCGCAGTTAGATCTTAGAGTTAGAGAAAAACCTGGTCCCAGGATAGTCAGGGATACACACAGAAACCCTGTCTTGAGGGAAGAAAAACAAAAACAAACACAAAAAACACTAATGATGATGACCATAGACCAGATGCTGGAGTTTTTGTTTTTTGTTTGTCTGGGGGAGACAAGGTCTCACTATGTAGCCCAGAACTCACAAGAGAATATGGGGACTGAAGGTGCATGCCACCATGCCTGGACCAGATAGCATTTAAATTTGGTTTCACTGAAAGCATTCTCATCCATCCTACATTCTGATTGTTTATTTTGGGAGGTACAGATGCTTTTGTTGATTTATTTCACATCTCTCACTTTAGACTTAAGAATCTGACACCAAGTCTTCTGTAGTACTCACTAAAATATCAGACAAACACAAATTAAAATCTGTAACATCTTTCCTAATTCTGAATAAAAAAAAAAATGAAGCTAACAAATAAAAAAACCTGCTCTCATCAGTGTTAGTGAAACTTGTAAAATAAATACTCCTCACAGGATGAAAAATACTTCAAGAGAAAACAGCTAAAAACTTCAAAGAACTCAGAGACCTTGACAGAAGTTAGGACCCTACAAAGATATTCTCCATTAAAACCAGCAAACGGTTGGAAGCAATCAATGATTACCAATAGGAATGATGAAAAATGGCTTCTGGACAGCATAGACTGCTAAGGCCTGGGTAACTGTTACCTGGACAGCCTGCTATTATAAGGAAACTTTCTCACATGTTTCTGCTATTACTGGGAAACTCTCTAATGCCAAGACTGTTTACATATTCTGTTATGTTCTGTGCCCTTGGAAGCCAGTCACAATAGAAGTCAGTAGAACTGTTTTGTTAAGTCAGTAGAACTGTGCCAGGCAGTAGTGGCGCATGCCTTTAATCCCAGCACTTGGGAGGCAGAGGCAGGCGGATTTCTGCATTCGAGGTCAGCCTGGTCTACAGAGTGAGTTCCAGGACAGCCAGAACTACACAGAGAAACCCTGTAAAAAGTCAGTAGAACTGTTTTGTATAATTACCCAAAATAAGCTTGGACCAGAACCAACTGCCCAATAGCACTTCCTGCACCTATGTATAAGCTTTTATGGTATACGCTACCCCTGTAACAGTCCCTAACATAAGAGACACCTGTACCAGTGTAAGAAATTATTTGGAATGGACTTCCATTGTGAGTAGTGGTCTAGTAAAGACCAAGGCCTCCCTGGAAACTGACATCCTACTTGGTAGAAAGAGACATGTATGTGGGTAACTGACATCCTGGTTGGCAAGTTAAGACATGAATGTTAGACAAGTCCCATCCTGATAGATAAGTTGACATGAATATTAGACAAGGCAAGTCCCCTGCCACAACTGAATACCTCAACCAATGGGCGCAAGATAACTGTACAACTAAGATTTGTTCCTAAGGAAATCAATCCCCTATCCCTAAATCCTGATTGGGGAAATAACCTGGCACAGATGTTTGTGGATTTGGGCTTAAGAACCCTGTAGGATCTTAACTCAGGGTCATGGTTCAGTTCCTGAATCCAGACCATGGCCCTGGTTGACCAGTCCTGTCTGACTGAAATCAGTTTTCAGTGTTGGTGTGGTTTGTAGGTGATTCCTGAACCTCAACAGGATTAATAGACAGACATGGAGTATTGTACAATGTAAAAGGCAAACACTTATTTCTCAGTACTCAGGAGCAGAGGCAGGAGATCTCAGTGAGTTTGAGGCCAGCCTGGTCTACCGAGCTTGTTCCAGGATACTAAAGCTACACAGAGAAACCTGGCTCAAAAAGCAGAAAAAGAAAGAAAAGAAAAGAAATAGATAAGGAAAAAAACCATTAATTTTTTTTTTTGTATTTACTTGTATGCAGCTGGGATCTTGCATGCATCAGGAAATTAGCCAACTAGTGCTAATTCTCAACCCTCCTAAAATTGTGGAGTTTTTCTTTAGATTTGTTTTATGTACACGAATACACTGTAGCTGTCTTCAGATACACCAGAAGGGGGCATTGGATCCCATTACAGATGGTTGTGAGCCACCACGTGGTTGCTGGAAATTGAACTCAGGACCTCTGGAAGAGCAGTCAGTGCTCTTAACCACTGAGCCATCTCTCCAGCCCTTACAATTATATTTTATTATTTGAGACAGGGGCCTCTTATAGCCCAAGCTGGCCTCAAATTGGCTATAAACTAAGAATGACCTCGACCTTCAGATACTTGTCTGATTGCTGGAATTGCAAGTACAAGCTGTGATCCCTGACTTATGCAACATCGGGGGTGGACTCTAGGGCTCTGTGCATTCCAGGCAAGTACTGCATGCACCCAGCTACTCTCAACCTTAGTCTGAAAAAGCTGACTTTTAAACTTAGGACTAAGACCGTGTATTTTCCAGCAACTAAACTTCTTCCTAGCTTTCCCACAGTGAGTTAATGTTAATCTGTCTTTTTTTCTTTTCTTTTTATTTTTTTGGCTCTCTATCAAAGATATATTTGAATTCTTAGTCATCAGGGAGTGGCAGTATTTGAGAAATATTAGGGGATGTGGCTTATTGGGGTAGGTGTGGCCTTATTGGAGGAAGGGTTGGCCCAGTTCTCTCTTGGCCTGTGGATCAGAATGTAGCTCTCAGCTCTTGTTCCAATGCCACATGTGCTACCATGATGATAGTGGACCTCTGAAACTATAAGCAAGCCCCCAGCTACATATTTCCTTTTATAATGATAAAAGTTGTCTTGGTTATTGTGTTTCTTCAGAGCAGTAAAACAGTGACTTAAGACAAATAACCTATTTATAAATTATGACTAATTAAGGCCTTTTAAATCCTTTAAAAACATTTATCCTCTCTCTCTCTCTCTCTCTCTCTCTCTCTCTCTCTCACTATTATTACGAGTGGGAGTAAGTTCAGTGAGCATGAGATCCTGGTGTGGCAAAGACTGTGTTATTCAGAGCAGTTAGTACAATTAATAAACACTGATCCCCAAAGAGCTTGGGGATTCGTTGGATTACTGGTCCACAGGGAGATGGACAAAACCTGACTGGAACGCAGCCAGTTGTGCTTTCTGGGAAATGAAGCCACAGCCACTGAGGTGTGGTATGTGCTGTCCCACCAACTCTAAGAACCATGGAGGAGGACACTAGCCTCCCACCCTTCAGACACACAGGGTCCCCTGTTCTCTGAGCTAGCTTCCATTTCTCTGGAACTGTTTTCAAACAGTCTGCATAAAGCAGTGCTGCTGGTCCTCCAGGCAATCTGAAGAGAAGCTGCCAGACTCCATCCCAGCCCGGCTCACACACTGCTTATTCATATCTGAGACAGCAATGCACACACCATTATGTAACATGCCCTGATGCTATGTCACCCAGTGAATGTAATTTGTATTTGTTAACGAGGATTTTATTTTCATTATTTTTGATTATGTGTCTCTGCATGTGGGCATATGCATGTGAGGGCAGGTGCCAGGGGAGGCCACAAGTGTCAGATCCTGTGAAACTGGAATTTGGCAGTTACAGGCCACCAGAGGTCCTGGGACGCCAACGCGAAGAGCACCAAGGCTGTTCGCACTCCAGCCCCTGAGAGAGGACCTTATGGGCAGTTCTAAGTTGCCGATGGATAAACATGAGTAGAAACTAGCAGATCAGTTTTTATTTTACTTATTTGTTAAGAAAGGAAGGGTCTCACTATGTAGCCTTGGTTGGCCTGGAACGTGCTGTGTAGACCATCTACCTGGAACTCAATAAACCTGCCTGCCTTTGCCTCGCTATTGTGTGGAATAAAGGTATGTACTACCATGCCCAGCTTGCTTTATTTATTTATTTATGTGTGTGTGTGTGTGTGTGTGTGCGCGCGCGCGTGTGCACGTGCACATCTGGAAATGCTTATGCGATGGCATATAAGTGAGTCAGAGGTAAACTTGTGGAGTTCTCAGCGCTGGGACTCTGATCATCAGGCTTGTGCTGCAAACGATTTATCCAACTGAATCATCTTATAGCACTACACTAACTCTTTCTAGCTTTTTTCCTACATGAATCCAAGCGTATACAGAGGCAGGCAGGCATGGGATTAACTTAGTATACCTGTGAGTCTAGTGTATAGTGTATGCACCCCCGTTCTTGCTAATAATGTATTGGCAACCTAGCTACTTTATGTTTGAGCACTGTGTATACACAACCGTCTGTGAAAATGACACCTAACTGTTGTCTAACTTTCTCTGCCCCTAACAAGTATTAAATAGAGAGTCTGTATTCAAGTATATTTCCAATGTATCCTACATTAAGAATGGAAAAGCAATTTGTCTTGAACTGGTTTTGGTTGCTGGGGGTGGGGGAGAACTGTGTCCTCTAATAACCTTTTAGGGAGAATCCCTTAGCATCTTACGACTATGCATAATTAGTCATGCACAGGATTGTGGGAAGGAATATGCCCCAACAGGAAAAGATACACCCTAATCTATCAAGACAGAGTAATCTCTTTCTAATCTCTACCACAGCTCCACTCCGGACAGACGTACTTTACTATTTCTGCAAATCTGTATGCATCCTTGTTTTATTTAGATCTTTGAGTAAGAGCAAAGGATTCTGGAAACACCTGCTCTATCCTTACCACTGGTAACATTACAATCCATTAAATGTTTGCGGTAAGCTGGTCTGCTGTGTGTTAAAGGCACAGAAAAAGAGCTAACACTTACCAGCTGATTCCTTTCCCGTCTGTTTTCTTAGTCACTAATGCTTTCCAATAATCATGGGTGTTTTTAATAATGTCAACTGCAAACTCCTGTAATTTGAAGACAGGCATTAGGATAGTATATAAGGTCTCTTCTTACTGCTTCCATTTCCCCAAACTAGATTTTTTTGAGTTGGGAAGCAATTTAACCAAAGGAAGTTTTGTCTAAAAAGGAAGATATATCTCTTTAATATAAATAAAAGACCAAGACTATCTTGCATCTTTAGAATCTTCTTTCATGGGTAATTTTGGGGGATTGAGCCTAGGGTCTTACACATACTACACAAGCACTTAGACATACACGGAAGCGTATCATCAGATGGAAACAACATAGTAAAATGCTAAGACTCAATACAGTGCTCTAAAGCTACAGTTTTAAAGGATACATTACCTTGTCTTTAAATTCTGCATTGAATGCAAACTCATTTTCTGGTTTTCCATCGGGAACCTTATACCTTCTAAACCAATCAACGGTAGCTTCTAAGTAGCCGGGTTTCAGCCGTTCAACATCAGAAATATCTAAGGAGAGAACCAACACATTACATGATGAGTAAAGTATTTAGGCATTTGACAAAAATATCAAGAGATACAGAGAAAATTATAAAGAAGCCCAAGATAATATTAGAGCCCAGAAGAAAACACTTAAAAATTTAAAAAAATTCATCCTGCATCTTTGACATTAAGAACTGAAGACAGCGATCAAGCCTGAGGAAGAGAAGTAAGTGGAGCTGCATCATCAAACCGGTTTGGCAGCTTGTGGCATAAGTATAAGCGTATAAGATACTCAAAAAAGGCAAGTTGAGGCTGTATGTCAAAGGCTGGAACTCCAATTATACACCAAAAAAAAACCCCAAGAAAAGTGGACACAATTGATACCCTTTCAAGTACAGTCAGGGCTACACAGAGAAATCCTGTCTCAAAAAGCAAAACAAACAAACAGGCCAGGAGTGGTGGCACACATTTTTAATCCTAGCAGTTGGGGGGCAGAGGCACATGGATCCCTGCTGAGTACAAAGCCAGCTTGGACTGCAGAGTTCCAGGACAGCCAGGGCTACACAGAGAACTCATGCCTCAATAGTAACAATAACAGTAACTGATTGGCTTATTCTGCAGCACTGGGGTCAAAGCAAGGGCCCTGAACAAGCGAGGGGAGCACTCTTCATGGCGCTAACTGCCTAACCAGTGAGCAACACTTTCAATTCAAGTGGACCACTTGACACCGTGGGCATTCTAAGTCACAAAATTCCTGCTCCACACAAGCAAGACAAGTACCAAGAGGTCAAGGGGAGGTATGGTGGCATGTAGCTGTAATTCCAGCATTCAAGGACGCTGAAGCTGTTGGATATAGAGTTCAAGGCTAGCCCTGGCTACAAAGCAATACAAAACCTACAACAAAAGAGGGACACGCTGAGACTAGCACAGTCACGTAAATTTCTTGGCAGTTTGTCTGCATGAGAGATTTCTTACTGTCCTTGGCTTCGTATTTGTTCTTTATGTGATCTCCTGGGTATTTATCTGTTCTGGGTTACAACGTAAAGTGTCTGTGTGCCTGACAGATGCTCACTGTTCACTGCCATTTCTGTTTGTCTGTTTGTTAGGTTTTTGGAACAGTGTTTCCCTGTGTGGTCCTGGTTGTCCTGGAACTCATGCTAAAGACCAGGCTAGCCTGGAACTCAGAGAGACCTGCCTGTCTCTGCCTCCCCAGTGCTGGGAATAAAGGAGTGTGCCATCACCGACTGGCATTAGCTTTTTGAAATCGTCATAACTGGTGTTACCTTTACCCAGCAACTGGGTTAGAGACAATCAGATTTCTATAAATTCAAGGCCAGCACGGTGTACCCAAGGAGTTCCAGAACAGCAAGGGCTACAGACAAATACCCTCTCTCAACACCAACAAGAGTATTAGAAGACTCCATTTCCAGGCTTCCCATTTCCTTACCATTATAATTGGCTGCGTCTGGATCGTCCACATTAATGGCAATGACCTTCCAGTCGGTCTCACCCTCGTCGATCATGGCCAGTATGCCCAGGACCTTCACCCTGATTATCTCACCTCTGGCACACACCTGGGAAACAGCCAGAGTCAGCACAAGCGGTGTTACAGAACGAAAGCTCAGGGTTTCTATCTTGGGGATGGCAACAAGTAAGAAAGAGGGGTGTGTGTGTGTGTGTGTGTGTGTGTGTACGTGTAGACTTAATAGACTTGAGTAAAGCTTTTTTTTTTTTTAATACTTTTATTGCCAAGAATAATGATGGCACACACTTTTAATCCTTATATTAGGGAAGCAGAGGTATATGAATTTCTGTGAGTTCAAGGCCAGACAGCATGGACTATGCAGTGAGACCCTGTCTCAGACACGTACCTACACATTCACACACACATATACAAAGTGTGATGGAGGTGGGCAATTGTACACGTGCACTTGCACTGCATGCTTGTGGAGGTCACTGGACAGCTCTGTCAAGTCAGTTCCTCCCCCCCCATCCCCCCACCCCGCCTCTTTTGATTTTTTTGAGACAAGATTTCTCTGTGTAGCCCTGGCTGTCCTAGGACTCACTCTGTAGACCAAGCTGGCTTTGAACTCAGAGATCTGCTGCCTCTGTCTTTCAAGTGCTGGGATTAAAAGCTTCTGCCACTACCCTCTACTCTGCATTCTTTAAAAAATAAAAATTTAATTTTTAGGTGTATGTTCTGCCTACATGCATGCACATGTACTATGTGTTTGTGTTGTGCCTGCAGAGGCCAGAAGAGGGAGTCAGATCCACTAGAACTGAAGTTACAGACAGTTGTAAACTGTCAAATGGGTTCTGGGAACTGCACTCAGGTCCTCTGTAAGAGCAGCCAGGGTTCTTAACTGCAGAGCCGTTTGTTTTGCACCAGACCTTCATCTATGCGCCCTAACTAAGAAAACAGCAGCACAGTTCAGGGGATTTAGCCATTTCTACACCGTCTTTGACTGTGCTAAATCAGGCCTCTATAATTTGTTTTAGACACACCTGTGCTATGCTTTGTTTGTAGAAGCCACTGAATTAAGCTAGTCATGTGTCTTTACAGTTTTCACATGCCTAGCAGACCGAGGCACTGGGGTTAATCCTCAGAACCACAACAAAACAGAAATTCTGACTTAAGAATCTAACCACATGGATTTGGTTGAGCTCTTGAGTTTTCGAACAGCAGAGCACTCGATAGAAGAATCCCCACCTACACCTCTTGCATCAGGAGAACCTGGCTGGAGTCGTTCAGGGATGGTCCCAAATCCTTCAGGAGGCCTGACTATTCACCAGTGCTCACAGTTCATCCACACTGATTTTCAAAATAGGGAAAATTCAACTTCATTACCTTGCTTCCAATTTCACAAACGTCAATTGGGTCATTGTCACCACAGCAGCCGGTGTGCTTGTCACTGTGCCCAGGGTCTTCCCACGTCTAAAACAAAGCAAGGGTTAGATCGCAGCACTCTGATACCGGCTGCTAACCAAGTGCAACACCCCAGCAGGTCTGCTGAAAAAATAGAGACCTGCTGTTTCTAAAGCTGTTACAGGCTGGATATATGTGATGGTGCATGCCTTAGAACCCTGCACAGCCAAGGCAAAGGCAGGTGGATCTCGGATTTCAAGGCCAACTTGGTCTACAAGTTCCATGACAGCCAAGGCTACATAGGCTCTGGGGGGTTGGGAGGTGAGGAAACAAACAAACAAACAACTTTACAATTCCCATGTAAGAACTTTTACCTATACAGAAGAATTTTAATTACATGTTGGAGCTTCTATTATGCATATAATGCTAAGCTAAATGTAAGCCTCAGAACAGAGAATGAAACTGGGTGTGTTAATATATGCCTTTGATCCCAGGAGACAGCCACAGGCAGATCCCTAGGAGTTCCAGGCTAGCCAAGACTACACAGTGAGGTCCTGACTCAAAAACCAAAAGAAGAAAATGATCCTACTACGAACAGATAAGTCATATGATGGTGCATGTCTGCAATCCCAGCACGTGGAAACTAAGGCAGGATCCCAAGTTCCAGGCTACAGAGGTCTGACTAAGCCACACACAAAGACCCTGGTGCCTCAAACAGTAAGGGTGGAGGTTGGGGGAGTGTAACTCAGTTGGAAAGCATTTGCCTAGCATGTGCAAGGCCCTGAATCTGAGCACTGGAAAAAGAAAAACATGTTGATTAGCTGCTCTGGGTACTTAGTAGATCTATCTCCTATCAGCTGGAGCCGCCTCATCACAGATTTCTACAACCCAGAGAGCCTGGAAAGGAAGTGATAACCTCTGACGGTGAACGCATCATTGCTGGCTGAGCACCAAGGCTGAAAAGCTTAAATTACTGCCTTTCTCTCTTTGCTAAACTGCAGGCCAGAGGCTCGGTAGAGCATCTCACAAAGAACTTATCAAGTGTGCTGCTGGCTGCTGGATTTAAATTGCAGCTGTTGTTAGGTTCTTTTATTCCTCAGCAGAACACACATGACTTGGATTTACTTGCCTATTCAGCTAGAGGAAAAAGATCAAAGTGAATGGGAATAAAGCAAGACTGCTTCCAACACTAGGAAGGCAAGAGTCAGCCCAGAGAAGAGCTCGGCACTGTCCCCCACAGGGACCACACATCAAAGCCAAATACCAAATCAACTGAGTGCAGAATGAAGTGCTGTAATTGGGGCAGACAAATGACTCTGTGATTACCCAACAAACTAGACAAGTCTGACCTACATTTTAATAACTTATGGCCTTTCACAAAGACTCCACTTAATATCACCTAATGATGAATAGAGAACAAACCATTACCCACAGGAAAAACTAAATTGGACACATGTTAAGTGTCACAGGATCAAATGTATGTCCTTTACTAATAACAGACACAAATCTTTTTTTTTCCCCTGATTTTTTGAGATAGGATTTTTCTGTGTAGCCCTAGGTAGTCTTTGAACTCAAAGATCTGCCTGCCTCTGTCTCTGAGTGCTGGGATTAAACCCCGGCACCCCCACTGTCTGAAGTCTAATGACTCGACATCCAAAAATTAAGAACCATCCTACTATTTGCTTGAGATGGAGAGGAAAACAAGGTTTCAGCTGTTTAAGAGAGAAGCCCCTCCTTATCCTGCCACAAAGCTTCTGACCTCAAGAAGAACCAAGCCTTCGTGTAACCGGCAGTAAGAATTCGAGTGGGCAGAAAGATATTAAGGGCTCTTTTCTTCCAAACAACTGTCCAGGTTGAGTGTGATTTACGTCTCAGAGGAACAGAGGGAGACGGGTGTGTCTGCACCTCCATCTGGTGTGGGCTTCTTTGGCAACAAGGGTCTTGCTAAAGCTAAACTCCCAGCTCTCCATCGTGCTTCAGCCTCTGGAATGCTGAGTGTGCAGGTGGAGGTGATATCTGCGTAGAAGTCAACACTTGTGTTGTTAAATTCCACTGTAAAATTGTCCTTTTTTGCATGTGTTAACGTGTGTGGGCATATGTGCCATTAAGGCCAGAGGACAGCCTGGAGGAGTGAGTTCCCTCCTGCCATGGGACCTTGGAACTCAGGTTGCCAAGTGTCTGGCAGGCACCTCAACTGCCCAGTCACCTCTCTGGCACTGGCTGTATTTTTCAGAGACAAGCTCTTACTATGTAGATGTGGCCGTCCTAGAACTGGCTATGTAGGCCAGAGTTTCCTCCAATTTATGTCACTTCTCCTACAGGTTGGGATAACAGGAGTGTGCCCCCGGGCCTGGCCAGAAACCAAGGCTTTAAGCACCAAGGCTCCCTCTTCTCACGAGACTGCCTACTAAATCTAAGAATGTACAGTCTGGAGTCTACAATGAATCCATAGGGGAAAAACATTTTAGAAAATCTGAGTTTAAACATAGACATATTCCTTTTAGTTAACCTTGGAAATCAATCATTAAACTAAAATTATCCTGCTCAATGCTCTTCTGCTCAATGCTACATTTACGCTTGATCAAAAGTGAGTTAATCTTTATTAAGCTAATAATAAAAAAAAAGTCCACATACCTGAGGGATGGCGCCGTAGTTCCAGATATACCCTTTATAAGGGAACAGATTGGCAACATAGCGGAGTTTTCCCTTTTTCACGTCTTGCTTAATTGGGTTTAAAGGGTCCTTTGTCGCAATCTGAAATGAAATGCCAGATGGTTGTGCATGCGACACTATTGGATACGGATCCGAGAAAACAAATTCCATAGGTATGTCCCTGTTATCCCTCCTTCAGAATTTGTTTCATCCTTAACATGTAGAGAACTGAACTAAAGGCTCCTATGACAGCTGTTATGCACAACAACGCTCGAGAAGAGAAAAATAACATTCACTAATTCCAGGAAACAAGAAGATGAGCTGGAGTAGATACCAGCATTCCAGAGGAAAGACGCTGTGCTGGCAAGACGGCCACAGAGCAGACCTGCCTGAGCTTGCTCCCTAGGTAGCCTGCAAGTGGTCCTCTATTCCCCACAAACAGCCACACATACATACAAGGTGAACTTTTATAAATTATTAAACAAATAATTGTAATTAAAAAAACAACAAGAGTTTTGAATGCCTGTAATCAATCGCAGCCATCAGGAGGCAGAGGCAGGCAAATCCTGTAAAGTAGAGGCCAGTCTGGTCTACACAGTGAGTTCTAAGACAGCTGACTACATAGGGAGACCCTGTCTCAAAACTAAAAACTCCACGTGATGCAAAGTAAGGATCGGTTATGACAGGCAGCCATGCTACTTTCTGCCATCAGAGAAACAAACCTCAGCAAAGGCCACCAACAGGGCTCCTCCTGCTGAGACCCTCGGGAGCAGAGAGCTCTGGTTGTGGCCACACAAGCCGGAGGGAGGCCCCAGCACTTGGGAGGCTGAGGCAAGATGAGGGAAAGAAAGGAGTTCAAGGCCAGCCTGGGCTACACAGCGACACCTTACCTCAATGAGACAAAAAGAGAGAAAGAGAATCGAACATTGACATGCAGCTTTGGGGCCATGAGAAGCAGTGGCCGGGACAAGCAGAGGCCTGGGGAAGCAGCCTGGAACATATGTTTTGGCAGCACAGGAAGGAATAAGGTGACATGGAGCAGAGAAAAGGCCGGCTGGCAGGGGAGGCAGGAAGCCAGAAGTCTGGACACTTCTCATCATTAAACAAATCAGTCTGGCTGGATAAAAAATGAATTAACCTGCTCGGGGCTGGCTAGAGGGCTCAGCAGTAAGAGAGCTTGCTGCTCACAGAGAGGAAGCCGGTTCAGTTCCAACAGCACGCTGGGCAGTTCACAACCACTTGTAACTTGTGCTGCAGCAGATCCTGCACACTACAGGGCCCCACAGGTACCTCAATGTGTGTGGCACACTCAGACCCACACAGACAAAATGAATAAGAATATAGAAATGTGTCATAAAGATAACTGAGACGCCAAGTCTGATGATCTCTTACCTCCATTTTTGCATTTGACCAGCGTGGAACCTCAACCACCATGTGGAACACGTCCTGGAACGACAGAGAAGGTGAGTCAAGCACAACGCCTCCAGCCTCTCTTCCTCTGAAGTTAAACCATCAACTCTTCCAGACAATTGAAGTTAAGGAAGTTTCAACAAAATGCAGAGGGGGGTGGGCGGGTGTGTGTGTGTGTGTGTGTGTGTGTGTGTGTGTGTGTGTGTGATGGCAAACAGACAGAACACAGTAGAATCAAGGCATGGGTGCATGGTTACCCACAACATGCAATTCTCTAAACTTTCTTCTTTTAAATTTTCCATAATACGGTATCTGGGAGCTTCTCAAAAGAACCTTTCCAGAAAGGAGGATTGTTTTTAAATAGACGTAAGACAATTCTCCCTGGAAATGGCTGTCTTCAGGAAAGCCACCAAAGGTTGCTGCCATTCCCTGCAGTGTCCTGGAACTGCACAGAGGTGCTCTGTAAGACACACGCAAGCCAACCGAACACCTGCTTCAGCTTCAACACCAAACATTAATCAGCCAGATTACCAACCTGATTCTCCAAATTTGGCTGTTTTCCAAAGTCCTTCCAGAAAGAACCGGGGCTTGACATTAATGGTAAGACTACTCCCTAATATTCTAACTGGTGGGGATTCTAGTGTAATCATTTTAAACCAACTCCTGCATTCACAGGCAAAAATCCCTAGGAGCCAGCAGTTTAAAAACACACACATCCAGGCAAAGATAGATTTGACAAAGGTTCCTGGACTGAAACTGAACATCAATTTGTCCAAACTGATTTTTATCATGAAATAAGCCTTTGCACGAAGAGTTTCAACTCACAGCCTTCACAAGGGCACAAACCAATCTGCTACTGCTCTTTTTTTTTTTTTAAAAGCATATCTTTCATCCAGATAGGGTACACATTTAGAACCCCAGCATAACAGAAGCAGGAACAGGAGAATCATGAGTTGATAGCTTTCTTGAAGCACACTAAAAAAGAGTTTTAAAAAAGAAAGGAAAGGGGGCTGGGGAGATGGCTCTGCGGTTAAGAGCACTGACTGCTCTTCCAGAGGTCCTGAGTTCAATTCCCAGCAAGTCCATGGTGGCTGAAAACCATTTGTAATGGGATCTGATGTCCTCTTCTGGTGTGTCTGAAGAAAGCAATGGTGTACACAAATACATAAAATAAATAAATAAACCTTAAAAAAAATGTTAAAAAAAAAAGAGAAAGAAGCAAATATTCATTTCCAGCAGCAATATTCCAGAGATCCACAAGGTGGCGGTGTTGCAACATGAAAGATTAAATGGGGGCGTGGAATCAAGGAACTTGGTTGGTAATTTTCTTTTCTTTTTCCTTTGGCCCCAAGAAATGACATCTAATGCCTGGACACTGCAAATACCTGTGATCTCAGCACTTAGGAGGTAAAGGTAGAAGGCTCAGAAGACCAGCCTCTTAGACATAGTAAGCTCAAGGTTAGTCTGGGCTTCTTGAGACCCTCTCTTAAAACATAGAAAGTGAAACCACAGGATGACAGCAGGTAGCAGGGTGTGAACCTGTGACAGATGGTGTGAACCTGTGACAGACGATGGGAGCAGCAGAGCAAAGCAAGGATCAGCTCGAGCTGAATCACCGGGAACAACCCTGAACACTTTAGAAATGAAAGGACAAAGGACACACAGACTCTACAAGTGCTTACTACTGCAAACCTGTAAACACAGAAAAGAAAAAACTCAGAAGGAAGGAAAATGCCCTCAGAAAAATGCTAAGAAAAGAATTCTACGGAACTGGAGAGATGGCTCAGAGGTTAAGAGCACTGACTGATCTTCCAGAGGTCCTGAGTTCAATTCCCAGCAATGGCTCACAATCATCTGTAATGGGATCTGATGCTCTCTTCTAGTGTATCTGACAACAGCTACAGTGTGCTCATATGTATAAAATAAGTTTTAAAAAAATCTGCTAATGTTCAAAAGCAAAATGAATTTTTAAAAGCTGGGATGCAGCTCAGCTGCTGGTAGGCTTGACATGCAAAAGACCTGGGGTCTATCCCCAGCCCTGGACAACCCAGCATGGTGCACATGCCTATAATCCCTCAACTTTGGAAGTAGAGGCAGGAGCATCAGGAATTGACAGTCATCCATGGTTATAGGTAGGAGCCAGCCTGGGCTACATGAGAGCCTGTCTCAGAAAGAAAACTGAAGATAACTGAGGTGTGGAAGTTGGCAGTGTGCTAGCCCAGCATGCATGAAGGCCTGGGTTGGACTCTTAGTGGTTCGCAAAGCAGGCGTGGTAGTCCACAGCTGAGCTCCAGCACCCAGGAAGCAGAGGCAGCTGCAGTCATCCTCAGCTACATGGCAAATTCAGGGCAGCACAGTCTACAAGAGACCCTGGCTCAGAAATAAACAGACACTGCCCCACCTAACTTCAGAGTCTGAACACTTTGTCAGAAGAGCTCACAGTGTATTTATTTATAAGGACACGCTCCTGCCCAATGACAACACTCGTCTTGTTTTGAGATAGGAGTTTTGCTATGTAGTCCCAGCTTTAAACTCAATCTCAGCCTCCGGAGTGCTGGGACTAGGGAAGGCGTCACCCCACTCAGCCTGACAATAGTGCTCTCAAAAAAGTACAAAAAAAAAAAAAAAAAAGAACCGGGCTTCAACATTGCTCACTGAGTGACAAGGGACTTTAACCCCCCTCTTCCATCCCTGAGGACATACTCTAAGAAGTTACAAGTAAACAGAAGACTGGAGAAGTGCTCACTGGTCACTCTTCCCAAGTGATAGCTCACAAACATCAGTAACTCCAGTCCCAGGGCATCTTCTAACCTCCAGGGAGGCACCAGGCACACATAAATAGTGCTCAGACATACATGCAGGCAAACACTTGTACACATTTTTTTTAATTAAAAAAAATTCTGAATTATTCTGTCTATAACTGAGCGTGTAACTGAGAAAAATAAATACATTGGTCAAAGCTGTCACACCACTTCCACATCTAGAGGTGTAGCTTACAGCAAGCGACTCCTGTGACTGCCATGTCTGCTGCTAGTCTTTCAGAGTACTAAATAGATTTGTCTTCTTCTTCAAAAAAAAATTAATTCAACCAAAGAAAATGTGATATACACCAAGGGGAAGACTGCTGCTCAACAAATAGTATTAGGAGTCAGTGTTTGTATGTGTTGTTTAAAACAACAACACATAAAAAAAACAACAACAACAACAACCAAATACACACCAAAGGTCCAGCAATACAAGAGTTGAGTATTCCCTTATCCAAAATGTTTGGACCGGGGCTGGTGGGATGGCTCCTGGGACAAAAGTGCTTTCCAGCAAGCATGACAACTCGAGTTCAATCCTTGGAACCCATATGGTAAAAGAGAACTGATTTCTACAAACTGTCTCTGGCTTGTGCATCTGCAGCATGGGGTGGACATTCCCTATGCAGACACACTCCCTTAAATATTCGTAAAACTGGTCAGGCCCATACATGTTTCCAATTTCAGAGATCCTTAGGCTGATATAATCCCATAGGCTCTGCTGGGCGAGCACATTTATCCAGTAATCCAAAACGCTCTGCAACCTGAGACTGTGTGTTCGGTTTAGGGATGCTGGGGGGGTGGGGGGTGGGGTGTCCTGAGATTAAAGCATTCACTTCGGCCACTCAAACTCACTCCTGTAGTTGGAAATAGGCATCGGCACCCAGGAAAAAAAGCGACTTAATCCGCCATGTCACCTAAAAACAGCCACCTGTTTCCTCTTCAGAAACGCTACAGAATGACTGAAATTTGGTGAGATACTCTAACCATACCTTTTATTGCTTCTTCTTTACCAATCTAGCAAGATTTTGGGTTTTCAGTTGTCAAACCTCCCAATGATTTGTAGTGCCTAAACATTTAAGCATCAGTCTATCTAATTAATAGCTTGACTTTTGCCAGGCAGTGGTGGGGCACGCCTTTAATCCCAGCATTTGGGAGGCAGAGGCAGGTGGATTTCTGAGTTCGAGGCCAGCCTGGTCTACACAGAGTAAGTTCCAGGACAGCCAGGGCTACACAGAGAAACCCTGTCTCGAAACCCCACGCCCCCCCCCCCCCCAAAAAAAAGCTTGACTTTTTTTTTTCTCAACAGAAGAAAAGATACAGCTTCAGATTTATACGTGCCCCATCAGGAGGCAGGAAAAAAGAGTCAGTACTAGTATTTACTAGTATTAGCACTGAAGACACGGCCCAGAGAAATACCACGCTTGTAAATTATAGTATTGAGTTATGGTAGGTGAGCATCTTAAGACCTGGGTGTGGTGTATGCCTATAATCCTGGCAGAAGGAAATTAAAACTCAAGGAGCTGAGCCAGGGGTATCAGTAGTGTGAGGTCAACTTTCACTGCACAGAATAGGTCTTACCAAATTGCCTCTAATCCTTGCTCCTCAGGAGGCTGCGGCAGTAAGATGGTGAGATCAAAGCCTGCCTGGCTACATGTGCAGAATGAGTTCTTGCTACTCAATAAGATTCTGTCTCCAAAATAAAAACAGGGCTGGGAGTTGTGTTCATCACCCCAGGTTCAACTATCAATAACAAGAGGGAATAAAACTGAGAAATGATGTTTTGTGGGACATCCAAGACTCCACTCCCTCTTCCGGAGTGTCCTGAGGCTGCTCCAAGTGCACAGCTGTGGTAACCCTTGGCTGTCCAACCACTTGTGAACATGGAACCCAGCTCCGTATCGACATACATACTTCCCTCCTCAGCACACCAGCGCGCCCATGGACATACCATTAGGAAACCCATTCTCCCTGATTCCTACCACTTCCTAACGCAGAATATCCTAAAGTACTAGCGTGAAGCACACTGCAGTATGATGGGCAGTCTATTAAGCCATAGGACATAATTCAAGCCAACCCAACAAGACAGTTCAACTGGGAAGAACTCAGCAAGTCATATCAACTGTCAGGAAATCATAAGATCAGAGAACCCGAGTAAACACAACTGCGAGGCTCCCATAGGAAGGCATGTCCAATTAGAGGCCCTTCCTGCAACTGCAGCACGTAATAGGCTTTGTTTGCTTCATTGTCTCCAAAGCGGGTCCTGGGTCAGACAGGATCCTCTGAAGCTACCTATAGACTGGATTTCTTGATAGAGCTCGGTGTCAGAACTCTATAGTACACTTTCTGGTAGGAATACAACTGATAGGAATGTATTTATCTATTTCTCTCATTTTTAACTTAAAGAAGTTATTGTGTGTATATGATGTGTGTGTGCACGTGCACATGCATACACACGCATAGACACATGTGTAGCAGTCGAGTCCCTCCTTCCAGGGTTAAGTGGTTTTTTTTGTTTTGTTTTTTTTTTTTGGTTTGGTTTTCTGACCCACTGCACCAGCCTGATGGGGTCTATTTCTAGCTAAGGGAACAGTAATGCTATGAGCATGAAGTGAAGATTTCAACCTGACAATATTATTCCGTGTGCTAGGGAATCCAGATGGACTAGTTATCGACAGTGCGCTACGGGTCAATGAGGGCAGAGCCGACCCAGCAGGCAAAGGTGCTTGGATCCACGTCTACCAACCAGCGTTTGATTAGAAGAACCAGCTCCCGTGTGCGATCTTCTGATCTACACACACTCCACTGCCCCCAATAAGCAAATAAATAAAAAGAAGTTTGTCGGCATATGCAACTTTTCTAAACTCAAAGCGCTTTGCCTTTAATGTGACTCAAAATTCCTAAAAGAAGGGGCTGGAGACATGGCTCAGTGGTTAAGAGCACTGACTTCTCTTCCAGAGGATCTGAGTTCAATTCCCAGCAACCACATATTTATATAAAGCTTTTTTCCTAAGAAAGTAAGGATTCTTACTCATTTGTGGTAAATCCACACCAATCTGTGCTAAGTTAGATTTCTACAGTTGGCTGGTGCATACAAGAACAGACATTTCTTTTCAAGGCCGTGTACTTACCTTTCTTAACACTGTTTGCAAACTCACTGACCCACTAAAAATACTGAGTTTTCTTGTACTTACTGAGTTTACTTTTAACGATTAATAAACATCCCACATTAAAAATTCTGTGCTACATGGTTTATTTTAAACCATTAATGAAGTCAGAAGGCTTCAGCTCCATACACACATACAATGTGACACACTCACACATGCACAAAAAGGCAGCTTCAAAACTTCTGCCTCTAGTCCTCTCCTAATTTATAATCCAATGATCTGATTCAATACTGGCTTGTTAGCTGCTCAATGAGCCTTTAACTGAAAGCTCAGGAGGCATTTCAAGTTTATAGAGATTAAGAAAACTCAATATTTACAACTAAGAATATGATTAAAAAGACCGTGTTTGCTGGACATGGTGGTGTGACTTTAATTCCAGCACTCCAGAGGCAGAGGCAGGCGGGCGGATCTCTGAGTTCAAGACCAGAGTGAGTTCCAGATCTCAAAAAAAGCAAGGGGGGAGGGGAGGGGAACGACCATTTTTGAATGGCAGGGATTCTTACCTTGTCCGCATAAATTGGAACATCATGAAATGGAGAAATATACTGCCCTTTCTCATTTTCTGTAAAATAAGAAAAGCTATTGTGACTGGTTACATTTCCAAATGCACAAAATACACATTTCTTCTTCTTCTTCTTCTTCTTTTTTTTTTTTTGGTTTTTTGAGACAGGGTTTCTCTGTGTAGTCCTGGCTGTCCCAGAACTCACTCTGTAGACCAGGCTGGCCTCGAACTCAGAAATCCGCCTGCCTCTGCTTCCCAAGTGCTGGGATTAAAGGCGTGCGCTACCACTGCCCGGCAAATACACACTTCTTAACAGCAACATTTTATTCCTATACCATAAAACAAGAACAAATAAACATCAACGGGCTGACGATAAAGGACAGTGATAAAACAATTCTCCTGGCACAGGTGAAGCCCATGGTTCACTCCTCCTCATACTGGAGGGGAAAACAAAACAAAACAAAACGTGGGAAACCAATTTTCCAGCTGAGCCTGGTAACTGCATGCCTGCAAACTCAGCAACCGGGAAGATCAGGAGTTCAAGGTCATACCTGTCCACACAGTCAGGCTGGAGCCAACCAACCTAGGTCAGGCTACAGGAGACCCTGTCTCAAAAATACTGAAAACCAAACAGAAACAAAACAAAAACCAGCACCCAGGAGGCCAAGGCAGAAGGACTCTGAGACTTTGAAGTCAGCTTGGTCCACATCGGAGGCACTTCTACCTCAGCCAGGGCGACAGAGAGGCGCCGTTTAAAACAGCTAGAACATAGTTTGCAGTGCTGACCCTCTTGGGGGCCAGGTTTTCATCCTATGTGCCGTTTCTGCTTTACACTGGGTGTTACTTCCTATTGTGAGTGCAAGGACTTAGCTGAATTCCTTCCACCTCCAGCCTTGCAGAGCTTACTATATAAAAGATGATCAAATGGCTTTTGACTGATCTTATTTCAGTTAACTGCTTACAGAACTTTGATGAAGTACCTGCAGGAAAAGAAAGGGACCCACCAACTTACTATCTTAGGAATTCACACACTGTTTCAGGTGACACTTCAGACCTACTTCAGTACTGTGACTTTCCTTCAGAATGATCTAGTCACAATGACATATCCTCTATCTTCTAGAACTATCATACCTGAAAAGTAATTCTAGTCCAATTTGGTGGCATATGCCTGTTATCTGAGCTTTGAAGAGCTGGAGGCAGGGGGATCAAGAATTCAAGGTCATTCTTTGGCTATACAGTGAGTCTGAGGCCAACCTAGGCTACATACATAAGACCCTGCCTCAAAAAATAAGCCAGGTGTGGTGGTGCAGGCCTTTAATAAAGGGTTTCTCTGTGTAGCCCTGGCTATTCTGAAACTCACTCCATAGAACAGGCTGGCCTCGAACTCACAGATCTGCCCTTGTCTGCCTCCAGAATGCTGGGATTTTAAGTTTATTTTGTGTAGGGCTGAATGCATAGCTGTCCTTGGCTCAAACTGAACTTTTGTCTGTTTTAAAGAGATTGGAAAATGTAACATTATTAAGAAAAAATATTAATATTAAGAATGGATGCTGTCAGGTGTGGAGCTTGAACCTATTCATATCCTAGTATCTGGGAGGTTGAAGACAATTCCCAATGACCCAAAGGGTCACTCTAAAGGACACTGATAAATTCTGAAGCTAACATTATTTCTATGACGAAGTTCCTACATTCTGCCCTTAATGCCTTTAATCCCAGCACTTGGGAGGCAGAGGCAGGCGGATTTCTGAGTTCGAGGCCAGCCTGGTCTACAGAGTGAGTTCCGGGACAGCCAGGACTACACAGAGAAACCCTGTCTCAAAAAACCAAAAAAAACCAAAAAAAAAAAAAAAAAAAAAAAGGCCCACCCTTCCTGGATCTTCCCTGTTGGTTTACTCTTCATTAGACATATGCTTAGGAGTTCACTGTCCGTTTTGCTCCAAACCAGACTTGTATTTGCTAGGCACTCTCTATTCATTCTTTCAGGAATGTCAATTACCTTTGAGATTCTCGCCCATCCCTTCCGATTAAACATAAAGAGATTACAAACTGGAAGGGTCTTTGCTAACAGCATCGAAAGCCTGTTAGCACCATGAATGTACACCTAAAAGCTAAGAGCTTCCAGGAGAAACCCAGGTAGCTTGCAAGTACCTACAAGGAAAAGGTGACAACGTGGATCGACTCCACCTTTCCGAGTGCAGGGCGGGGGTGGGGGTTTAACTTGTACGTCCAGCCTCGGGTCCCTGCATTCAGGTTAACCTGGCTGTTCTCCCTCCGGGTCCTCAGCTGGACGTCACCCGTTTGCCTGGGGAGGCAAAGCTTTCAGAGAGCACTCCCGGCCATCAGTGCTTCAGTGAAGCCTCACCAGACACGAGGCTAGAGCCGGGAAGACCTGGGCCTCAGTTTCCCATCTCTAGAACACCGGGGAGGACTCAATCCTGTTCGGCACAGAATTAAGGTCTTGAGGCAATCTCTGTCCTCCATCCCGCGATCCTGAGGACAATCCTCTTAGGCGGTCTGTATCACCTCGGGACACCTTCTAAGGGTGACTCAGTGATTTCCTTTCCCACGTGGCCCAAGTTCGAATGTGTGGAGGGAGCGCTCGCGGTGGGCACTGGGATAGCGGCCCTCGCTGGTCCCGCCCGTCCACCCGCCCGAGGGGAAGGGGACGCGCCCGCCCGCTGGTTCCGAGTGTCTGGAATGAATGGGCGACCGGGCCCTGGGTCCCCGTCACTCACTGATGAAGACGCGGTACTCGAGGGTGAAGGGCGCGGCGCGCTCCTCGCTACTGAAGCCGCTCATGGTGTCCGAGATGCGCCGCCGCCGCTGCCGCCGCTGCACAGCTACACAACCACACAGCCCAGACCCGGGGCGGCTGTACCCAGGAGAAAGCCCGCGCCTGCGCACCACGAGCTGGCCCCGCTGGTCACCGGCGGCGTGCCTTTAACGCGCGGGGCTCGCCTTGCATCCTGCCCCGCCCCGCCCACCCGCGCAGGCGCACTCTGCCCGACGCGCTTCCTCACGCCCCGCCCCCAGGACCGCCCCTACCCCACCCCCGGCTCGCAACCTGGGCCACGTGGCCGGCGCCGGCTGCCCTCTGGAAGCTGACGGCGGGTTGGCGGCACTGCTGGGACAGAGCGCTGTGCTCCAAAGGCTCGTGGGTCGCTCACCTTTGATTCCACTCACTCACTTCCTGCAGAGCAGTTCCTTATCTTGGAAGGCCTTGATAAGCTACCTGTTCCCCGAGCAGTCTTTTCTTTTCTTATTTGGTTTTTCGAGACAGAGTTTCTCATAGTACCTGCCTCTGCCTCCCAAATGCTGGAAATGTGTTACCAGCCCCCGACACCCCCCCAACCCCCCCCCCCCCCCCCCCCCGCTCCAGGCCGTCTTTATTAAAGCCGAGGGATTGGCTGGCTGGGGTCTGAAAAACCACAGGCTGTGACTTCGGTTTTTTCAAGTGGTAGACATTGGGCAAATTTGCTTTTACTAATCTCCCTTATTCAGTTTCTCATCTGGATTGTTGGGTGGGTTCTGCTTGGACCAGTCTCAAGCTGATTATTCCTGCCCTCCCCAGATACCGCCTATTTCTCTCCCAACCCAGTTCCTTACTGAGCCACTGCAGATCCGCTGGGTCTTGAAATTGAAGCTCTGGGAAGACCCAGGAGTGCTCAGAACCCCTTGAGGACATTTCTCAGGAGTAGCTTCTTGGAGCTTGTTTTTCTACTTCTATTGCACCACCTCAGGCCAGGCTCTCCATTCCCTCAGTGTGCTGTGGATGTTGGGAACTTTCTCAGTTCTATAAGGTTTTGTGTGTGTGTGTGTGTGTGTGTGTGTGTGTGTGTGTGTGTGTGTGTGTCTGTCTGTCTGTCTGTCTGTCTGTCTGTCTCACAACTCTTAATTATAAGCCACATGTATCGGCTCATACCTGTAACTCCAGACCTCAGGACGCTGAGTTCTGAGACTAGCCTGAGCTACATAGTGAGTTCTGGCCCACCCCATACTACAGTATGATACTCTCTAAAAATAAGACAAATCTAATTATAACCCAGGAAATTATCCACATTTTTTTTAAAAAAAGCAAATTTGACTTTAAATGATAGGCAGAATATCTTTTTAAAACTATTTCTTAACTGTATCTCGAAGACAGTTTCCTTTCAACAGTTTTCAAGACAATATCTAGTATATAAAATGGAACGTATAAGCCATGTATTAAGTGAAAGCCTAAGAAAATTAATTTCTAAATCGGCACGGTGGTGTGTAGCTGTAGCTGCAGCACTTGAGAAGCAAAAGCAGGAAGATCATGAGTTCAAGGTCATCCCTGGCCAGTCTGGACTTCAGGAGACTCTGTCTCAAAAAAAAAAAAAAAAAAAAAAGATGAAGATAAATTTATCATTAGTTTGTGTTCCTCCTCCCAAGTGCTCACCCTGCTGACACCCATTAATTTTTCAGAAGGCTGTGACTCACTAACTTTTGACCACAACACCACACTGTTTCAGAACATGAAGAAAAAAAAAAAAAAACTAGAGTAATAGTCTGGTTGGCAATACAGTGTAGGCATGAAAGCAGCAGGAATCTCCACACAGTGAATAATAATAAGTAGAGCCCGATCTGGGAATATGTGAAGGGTTGCAGCTCTGACTGGGCCCCTTTGTCAATTTTTTGGTCTTTGAGTAGACAGAACCAGTTTTCTTGGGAAAACCCTGAATCTCATCTTTGACAGAACAGACAGAAATATCACACTAAAAAAAAAAAAAAAAGTACCCCCACGCACTTTCCCTTAGAGCCAGGTGATAACATCTCTCTGACCTCTGGACTTATTATGCTTTATCTCTGATCCATTGAATATATTCAGAGAGCCAATCAGTACTCACTATAGTAAGCCGCCCAGCCCGGAGCTATTCAGTTCTCTCCCTGGCTGCAAGGGTAATGAGCCCCAAAGGCCTTGTTCAGCCAGGCTTGATGGCCTGCTCAGATACTTCCAGCACTTGAGAAACTGAAACAGGAGGATCATAAGTTGCAGGTCAGCCTTGGCTCCTTAGTAAGACCCTGTCTGAAAAATATGGTGCTGGAGGGGCCTGAGATGTGTCTCAATGGTTTAAAGCGTTTTGCGCTCTCACAGAGCACCCAGGATTCAGTTCCCAGCATTCACAAGGCAGCTTGCAACCCCTCTGTAACTCCAGTTCCAGGGAATCTAATGCCCAGTTATGGCTTCTGGGGTCACCAGAGTTAAGTCTCAAACCCTGGGACAAATGGCTGAGGTGCCTATTTAACTTATCAAAGGTGACAACGGCCAGGTTCTCCCCATATCCCTCAGGTCCTAACTTTAAAAAAGTCCCCCTGGGCAGGTTGGTGGAGGCGCACGCCTTTAATCCCAGCACTTGGGAGGCAGAGGCAGGTGGATTTCTGAGTTCAAGGCCAGCCTGGTCTAAAGATTGAGTTCCAGGACAGCCAGGACTACACAGAGAAACCCTGTCTCGAAAAACCAAAAAACAAAACAACAACAACAACAAAAGTCCCCCCTGGCTGGCATACACCCCCTACCTGGCTTCCTACCCAAAACTTCTCCAACCCAGCTGCCCTTCCTTATATAATCCAACTATTTTTGGTTACCCTTCTTCTCTGGGCCTCCAGGCTGCTGCACTGCATCTGGTTTCCCTCTGTCCCCTCTCCTTCTCCCCACCTTCCACACATGGCTCAGGGTCATAACCACTCTGGACTCTCACAGATGTCCCTGCCTCTGGCTATGCTCTCCCTTTGTCTACAATAAACTTTCTTCTCCAACACACCTAAGAACAGGTGTGCCCTTTCCCTTGTATTTATCTTCTTAGTCAACCAGAATTCATCCAGTCAATGTATATATATGCAGACAGATCATTCATACATATCATTTTTTTTTATTCGGGGGAGGTTGTTGTTGTTTACTTGTTTGTTTGTTTGTTCATTTTCCAGAGTTCCCCTGTGAGTCCCTGGCTATCCTAAAACTTGATCTGAAGTGTTTGGGGGATGTTTTTGTGCACTATGTATTCAATTGCTCATTTCTGTAGCCAGAAATCTGGCTGGAGTCCAGACTTTGATACTGTCATTTTTATGAAGCATTCTGAGTCACTATTTTGTAAAATGTTGTTCTCCATCACCTGATTGGTCAAATAAAGAGCTAAACAGCCTATAGTTGGGCAAGAGAGGAAAAGGCCCTGAGAATGATACCAAGCAAGACTAAGATGACAGGTAATGGGCCACTGGGCTGGAAAGTAGGCTGGGAAGTAGTCTAACACCAGCATTGTGAGGTTAGAATAGCTCAGAACCTGCCCAGCTATAGTGCCCGAAGCCTATTAATAAATATAACAGTCTCCGTGTCATTCAAAGCAAGTGTAGACATAGAACAGCCATTATTTTACACCGTGGATAAGGCTAGCCCGGAGCTCAGAGATCTCCCTACCTCTGCCTCCTGAGTGAAACTCAGCATACTTTTTTATGAATCTGGGCTAGGGGCTGAAGAGATGGCTCAGTAGTTAAGAGCGTAAGTTCTTCCAGAAGATACAGGTTCAATATTCAGCACCCCCATGTTAGCTCACAACCATTTGTCAATCTAATTTCAAGGAATTTGATGCTCTCTTAAGTCCTCTGTGAGCACCAGACACATATACAGTGCACAGACATACATGCAGACAAAACATCCAGACTTATACAATTAAAAATAATGATTAAAAAAATAAATTTAGAGTTGGGTGTGATGGCACATCCTTTAGTTCCAGCACTCAGGAGGCAGAAGCAGACAGATCTCTGGTCTACATGGAGAAACCCTGTCTCAAAAAAACAAAAACAAGGGGGCTGGAGAGATGGTTAATCAGTGGTAAAGTGCACTGATTGCTCTTCCAGAGGTCCTGAGTTCAATTCCCAGCAACCACATGGTGGCTCACAACCATCTGTAATGGGATCTGATGCCCTCTTCTGGCCTGTCTGAAGACAGTTACAGTGTTCTCATATAAGTAAAATAAATAAATCCTTAAAAAAAAAGAGAGAGACAATATTAGAAATTTATGCTGGAGACAGAGCTCAATTGGCAGAGTGTTTGCCTATACAGCAAAGCTTGGCCTCCAGTACTCAGTGTCACAAAAATCCGGGAGATGGGAGATGGAGACTGAAGGATACAGAATTCAAGTTCATTCTTGGTTATAGCTGTTTTGAAGCAGGAAGCCAGCCTCAGATACACCATGAAGAGCTCCAGTGGGTCCAAGCATGACAAATAAGAAACTGGCAGGCCTTCCCTTCCCTCTTTCTTCCAAATCATAGATTACATTCCTTTTTTTGTTTTGATTTTTGTTTTTCCCAGACAGAGTTTCTCTGTGTAGCCCTGGCTGTCCTGGAACTCACTCTGTAGACCAGGCTGGCCTCGAACTCAGAAATCTGCCTGCCTCTGCCTCCCAAGTGCTGGGATTAAAGGCTTGTGCCACCACCGCCCGACACAGATTACATTCCTAAAACTAGTCACCAACATCTATTCCCTTATTGGCCAATTTCTTCTCCTGATGCTGACCACCAAGGTCCAGCTATCAAAATATTGAAGTGCAGCAATCAAAGGCCCCCTTTTGACTCACCTGATTAACCTGTCCAATCAAAATTAAACATCTCATCCTAACATGGGTTTCCCCTTTTCCCTTTATCCGTCTCCACTTTTTGCCTATGAGCCAGGTCTGTCTCCTCTCTATCTAGAGACAGTCCTTTGTGCCATGGGGCAAAGATTCCTTCCCCTTCTCCCTTATCCAATGTTTCCTGTCTTTGTCTCTCAGTTCCTGCCCTTTGTCCCACTGGGGCAAATAACTGTCACTTGTGCTGAGAACTTGGTCTTGATGTATCCTGTGATGATTCTGGTCCTTTTATACTAGATTCTGGCAAAAAGAGGAGGAGGAGGAGGGATAGGAGGAGAAGAAGAGAAGCAGCAGCAGCAGGAGGGTGTAGAGACATATCTAATCAGTCAGTGTGGTTCTTACCATACAAGCAAAATGACCTCAGTTTGGATCCCTAGAATGTAGGTAAAAAGTCAGGTGTGGTGGCGTGTACCAATAATCCAAGGGCCGGGAGGGAGAGACAAAGAGGAGTTATTTAGTTTGTTTTTAACAGTAATATCTTAACTAACATAGTAACATAGTAAACTAACATTTAGTTAGTTTGTAAGTTTGTTTAGTAAATTTATTTAATTTGTTTTGAATAGTTCTGGTAACTGAATCCAGAACTTCAGTCATGCTAGGCAAGAGTTTAAGCACTGTTTTATTTATGCTCCACCCTCTTCTTACACTTTAGTTTAGACAGGGTTACCCAAGCTGACCTTCCACTCATTCTGTAGCCAAGGATGGCCTTGAACTTGCCATCATCTGGCCTTGGGCTCTAGACTAGCTAGCCTGTTCTATCAGGTCCCTGAGTCTGAATGGCTTTAAAAAGAAATTCTCTCCCAGCATTCAGGAGGCTGAGGCAGGATAATTTCCTGGAGTTCAAGGCAACCCTGGGCTACAGAGTGAGTTTGAGGCCCGACTGAGTTATAGTGAGAGATCCTAATTCAACCTAGAAAAGAAGAAACTCTCTAAGTAGCTTGGACCTTGGATGGTTGGTGGAAATGGAGGATTCGAGAAGCCTTATCTACAGACTGTACTAAGGAACGGTCTCTGTCCAGGTCTTGCTCCAGGGCACCAGACTCCCATTCCACCTTCAAGAAAGGAGTTGAAAAAGCACTAAGGGGGTCTCAGTTGCCAATGATGCTTCCTTCCAGACATGTGACTGTGTCAGCAGGAATGAAGATATCTAAGGAGACATTTGTGTCTGCCTGTTGGTTATCAGATGTTTGAAATAAAACCATTCCCAACCCCCCAAATTGGAATTTTCTCATGATATTATCATACTGAGAGACAAAGTTTGAAACCTGGTACAGGCAGATGAACTTGTCTCTAGGAAAGAGGCATCACCCAGTTCTGACAACTTGTCAGACGCCTTATAGGAGGAACCAGGGCAGAGACGCTGATGATGGGCAGGACCACACCTTGACCGGGCTGTTTAGCTGTACACGCCTCCTGCCTTCCATTTAAATCTGATCATGTCAGGACCCAGAAGAGGGGAGAGGGAAATGGGGCAGGAGTCCTCTCTGTTCCATAACCCAGTGTGGTCACTTTGAATAAAGGTCCTTTGTTCTCTCTCTCTCTCTCTCTCTCTCTCTCTCTCTCTCTCTCTCTCTCTCTCTCTCTTTCTGTCTCTGTCTCAATTTTGGGGGGTTGGGAAGGGTAAGACAGCATCTCACTATGTAGCCCTGGCTGTCCTGCAACTTACTATGTAGACCAGGCTGTCCTGAAACTCACTCTGTAGATCAGGCTGGCCTGGAACTCAAAGATCCACTTGCCTGTGCCTTAGCGCTACCACCACTGCCTGGGTCCTTTTTCTTTTATCAAGTGTTAGTTACTTTGTCTCTTTAGATCAGAACCTGGTCTTTGGCCCTGACAACTACAGTAACTTGTAAGTGTTACACAGTTCTGTTTACTGGGATGGAAGAGATACTGCTAATATGCTCTGGAAGTGTTTGCTTATCTTAAAGTGCATATATATTCCTAAATATATTTTTTAAGCCATAGAGATTTGGGGGTTATGGTAGCATAATCCAGCAAAAACTGATGAATACAGGTGAGTAAAGCTGCTGAGTTCCCTGAGACATCCGCCTGGAGCCGGGCCAGCAGGAAGAGATCAACAACAAAGGATGCTGAACACTAACCCAAGTCCGATGAAGATGTCTAGAAGCTGCTGACTTAAGCAGCCCTGGGAATGCTTGGCCTCTGAATGGTTCATTCCATTATGTATTAATAAATTCCTTGCAGTTTTAATGGTAAAATGTTGGTTCGATTGAAGGTTTCTGTTACATAAAGTCACAAGCATCTTGACTAAAACAGACGGATGACCTGGACAAAAGTGAAATCCTGACACATGGCACAGCATGCATAAGCCTGGAAGACATCATGCTGAATAGTGTGAGCCCATTACTGCAGGGCAAGGGCCTCAAGCTTTTGGGAAGGAAAAAATACTTATACATACACGTATACATGTGTATATGTATGCATATGCATACACACACACACACACACACACATACACACACACCTTGCAATCCCAGCACTGGGGAGGCTGAGGGTGAGATAGGAGGATCCCAATAAGCTCACATTCCTGGGTTACAGATATATACATGTATCTGTATATCTATATCTATATATTTATATATCTATATATCTATGTCTAATCTATATCTATATCTATCTGCTCAAGGTCCTGAGTTACAGATATATATGTGTATCTGTACATATTATATATATATATATATATATATATATATATATATATATATATATAATTTCTGACATATGCCATTTATATATACATGCTTTTATATATGTATATTATATCATTTTGGCTTACATGTCATCAACAAAGCCCTGTAATATTGTCTGATGTCAATGTGTGGGGAAACCTGCTCCTTAAAGGAGTACTGCTAACAGGCAGCATGTATGTGAAGAAAGAGGCAGACACTGGGGAACAGTGATACTTTCTATCATTAATGTCTTTGCATATCTTCTCCCCACCCACCCACTCACCCACCAGAGTGAATGGACAGTAGCTCCTGCTGCTTGTAACATAATATCCAAATACGCTCTTCTAATCCAGAGACTTAGGAACAGAAAGACAAGCAGGTGTTGTGTGCTCTCTCTCTCTAGTCCTCATGTGACATCTTTTGAACAAAACCTGAGGAGCAGACTTGGTAGCACACACTTACAAGACAGCACCTCTCAATACTTAGGAAGTAGAGGCAGGAGGATCAGAAATTCCAGGTTGGGGCTGGAGGGATGGCTCAGCGGTTAAGAACACTGACTGCTCTGCCAGAGGTCCTGAGTTCAATTCCCAGCAACTACATGGTGGCTCACAACCATCTGGAATGGGATCCGATGCACTCTTCCTGTTTCAAAAAATAAAATAAAATAATAAAATAAAATAAAATAAAGACGTTCCGGGTTATCCTCTGCTGCTTACTGAGTTGAGGGCAGCCTGAACTACATACGACCTCGTCTCATAAACAAACAAAAAACCAGAATGACCATTGGGATTAATACTGAGCTTCATACTGAAAGAGCGTGTAGCCCAGGACAACCAGGAATCTTAGGCTTGTAATTATGCCAGGCGCAGGAAGCCTCGCTTGCTTCAGTCTCCCAAAGCTGCCCGCTGTTATCATTTTCCAAGAGTCTTGGCTTTCTCATCCAGAATGATCCTTTGATTATCATCATGCACCCTGGCAACATGTGGCAAATACTCGTCAAGCCTTTATCCCCGCCCACAGAGACTTAGGAACACAGAGACCGTTTTTCAACCTCCAGGGTCCCCTTTCACCCAGGCTGGTTTCTCCTTGGTTACACAACACTCTTGAAAGCATGGACAGTGTCTGTCGCTCCAGGCAGCCCCACAGACCAGCCAACGTATCTGTAATTCTGTTCTCGGCAGGCATAATTACTAAGGAACAATCTAGAAGTCCTAAGCTATTTCCTCCATGAGTCCAAGATTCCTCCAAGATTAACGTCTACCTGGCCATGTATGTGACTCAATGCATCTCTGAATTTCCAGACTTTCTTTGTTACAGGCAAGCAACAGTTGTATCCCTTGCCACAAACCACAACTCTCTCTCTTCCCATTCCCTGCTGGTTTAGCCAGTCCTTTTTCCAGCTCATTTCTTGCTTATAGAAAGCATCCTGCCCAGCATGGTGGCCCACACCTCTGATCCCAGCACTCAGGAGGGAGAGGCATGTGGATCTTTGTGAGTCTGAGGTCAGCCTGGTCTACAAAGTGAGTTCCAGGACAGCCAGGGCTACATAGACAGTTTGTCAAAAATCAATCAATCAATCACTCAATCAATCCTGTCACATATACATAAAAGCAGCCTGTAGCTCAGGCTGGCCTCAAGTTTTGGGTAGCAGAGGCTAACCCAAAACTTCTGATGCTCCTGTTTCTACTTTGTAAGTGGTGAGAGGTGCTAGCCTGTAAGTGTGTGTTACCAAGTCTGGCACTTAGTTGGCTCAAATCAATATTTGGTGATTAATCTGATTGCCAAGTGGCTGAAAGACTCACCAGCAGGTCCCAAAACAAATGACACTGTGTTTTGTTCCTGGTACTATTACTCAATAAGTCTATTTTTCTTTAAAAAAAAAATTTTTTTTTTTGCCAATATCTCTTGGAAGCCTGGCTGGCTAAGAGCTAACTGTCTGTGTCAGAACTTCTGCTCCTCCCAATCCACTTCTCCAGCGATGAGATCACGGAAACACGAACCGCCACACCCATTTGAGTTTTGTTTTGTAGCACCGAGGGCTTTGTGCATTTTAGACAAACTCTTCACCCGCCAAACTATGTTCATAGCCTATATTAGTCCATCCTTAAAACATATGTTGTTAGAGAGATGTTGTTCTTGTAACAGACAACCTTCCTCCCATCAAACCCACCACACTCTTGATTTTGCTGCAGGAAACAAAGTACTCATGTCTCTCTCAGAGTACGTGTCAAATACTTGATTTGGTTTGGCTCCTTCTCTGTGTTGTCGGTCCTGACTGAAGAGGGCTCCATGTCTTTCTTGGTCTCATTGTAGGAAGAGGAGAGAAATAAGTAAACTTTAGCCAGTCCTTTTTCGAGCTCATTTCTTGCTTATAGAAAGAATCCTGCCCAACATGGTGGCCCACACCTCTGATCCCAGCACTCAGGAGGGAGAGGTAGGTGGATCTCTGTGAATTTGAGTCCAGCCTGGTCTACAAAGTGAGTTCCAGGGCAGCCAGGGCTATGTATGTAGTGTGTGTGTGTGTGTGTGTGTGTGTGTGTGTGTGTGTGTGAAGAGAGAGAGAGAGAGAGAGAGAGAGAGAGAGAGAGAGAGAGAATGAAAGAGAGATGGGAGTTGGGTGAGTGGATATGTGAATGGAAGGGTAGGTGGATGGGTGGATGGGTAGATGGAGGGGTGTGTGGGTGATGGATGGATGGATGGATGCATGGTAGATGAATTAGTGGGTAGGTGGGTGGATGGATGATGGGTGGATGGTGGTTTAATGGATGGATGGATGGATAGATAGTAGATGGAGGGGTGGTGGATCCATTTTATATATTTATATATATACATACATACATACATACATATATAAACACACACTATATACATATATGTTCATCTCTCACATCTTCCAGGTGCTGCGATTGAAAGCGTGCCCCACCACACTTAAGTACACAGTAGCTTTTTATGCTTCCAGCTATATTGACAACTGCCCACTTTCCACTGACCAAAGTAAGATCATGCAATCAGGTTCAATATCAAGGCAGTAGGGACGTCTACTCATGTGCAGGAGCTACTGCAGGGCAATGATGGGTGCACATTGCTGTTACGGGAGCAAGCACAAACACTGGGAAACATCCATGGATACTCACAACAGGCCATTGAGAATGTCGTTGTTCCAGATGGCTGGCCTGAAATTCTCCATGGGGATCAGGCTGGCCTCAAGCTGCCTGCCTGTGTCTCCCAATTGAGATTTAAAGTCACAAAACTCACTGGGTCTAAAAAAGCTATTCTACAGGGGTAGCTCTCCCCATCTCTTCCCCCCCCTCTCTCTCTCACACACACACACACACACACACACACACACACACACACACACACACACACAAATACAGGGGAGACTAGAATAGACACAACAGGATCAGGACAGCAGTAGAGTCAGAGAAGGTAATTGGAAGTTCCATTTTCATAGTCTGTTATTATAAAACAGAAAATTATCCAGAATTACCAATGACTACGGCCAGGATTTTATTGAGAGCAAGGCATGTGGAAGGCGGGAAGTTCAAGTTCACTGGTTAGAAATGGACCTGGAAATCAGACGTGAAAAGTGAGCTGAGCCATGGCCTTGGGCAGTGGGACCTGAAGAAGGGGAGGCCACCTAAAACAGTGACCCTCCGCCTTCCTAAGGCTGCGACCCTTTAATACGGTTCCTCGCGTCGTGCTGACCCCCAACCATAAACATTACCTTCGTTGCTACTTCGTAACTGTAATTTTGCTACTGTCATGAATCATAATGTAAATATCTGTGTTTTCTGATGGTCTTAGGGAATTTCTGTACAAGGGTTTTTGGATCCCCACAGGGGTCACGACCCACAGGGTGAGAAACACTGACCTAGAGAAACTTCATGGAATGAGAAGGGCAGGGGACAGAACCCTGAGGAGCCCCTGTATTCTGGAAGGCTATGAGAAGAGGAGACCGTGGAGGGATGTGAGGAATGCTTGGATCCTAGAAGCCATAGAGGATTGTAGAAGAGGACAGTCACCCCTGCACTCTTAAGTGGCTTCCCTGCTTAGGTGACACATGAGAGTTGTTAGTAAGTCTAAGACTACGCTCATCATCTCTCCTTTAAGTCTTCTACCTCTGCAATGCTGTGCCCCATGCAGCTGACCTGGGGTTTCTCTGGGTTCATCCTAGTGGCCAACATCCACACCCTATTTCTTCCTCTTTCCCAACAGGGCTGTTATTCTTGAGACCTGCATTCACCTGCCTCTGCACATCCTTGTGCTTCATGGAACTCCCTGCCAACCCCAGAGGAGGGTCCTGATTAGTCTACTTTAATCACAGTGTCTCTGTTCCTCTTGCTAATGTCTGGTTTGGTTGTGGTCGTGTGACTTATAATAATAGAAAGGAGGTTATCAAAGAGTCTTCTGGGAAAGGTTTTCTTGCTTCTGTGGGAGTGGGAGCCTTGTGGGAAGAGGCCCTCCCTCCCTTCTTCACTTGAGCATGGCTGTGGAATTCACTAACCACAGCCTTTCATGCTGGAGAAGAGGACCCTGTGGGTAACAGGAATAATGTCTATAGTGAAGTCTCCAAGTGAAGAACCTTGTTCCTGATGATGCTCAAGGGTGTTGAGGATATTTGATCATCATATGGTGAGCCTCGAGACTGTGTCTCTAGCTCAGACCTTAGCTCACACCTTTAATCCCTCGGGCTGGAATACAGACATGCCCTTGGTACAACACCTTTCATCCCAAACAATGAAGGTAAAGTTAGTTTGTAGAAGGGAGCATCCATGTTTCAAAGTGATGTCTAACTGAGTGGCAGACAAAGTGACGAATCAGAGAAAGATTTGACAGAACAGGATATGGCCAACTCTCACAAGGAGAGGAAAGGGAAGCTATAAGAGGAAGCAATTGAGAAGGAGGAAGGGAAAGAGAGAGAGAGAGAGAGAGAGAGAGAGAGAGAGAGAGAGAGAGAGAGAAAGCAGTTTTACTAGGAGAGTTTTGTAGAGACAGGTTAAAGAGAGTACAAGTTAGATACAGGCAAAGACAGAATGAGCCAGAGAATGAGAAGGAGCCAGAAGATTAAAAAAGATTGCTAGAGTTAGTTTAACACCAAACAGAGAAAAAAAAAAAAAAAATCAGAGGCTGAGAGAGAAGCCAGATTGAATCAGTCAACTTGGAGAGGAGTTTGAGCCAGAAGAGCTTAGTGAATCAGCCAGCCAGAGTACAGAAAGAACTAGAAAGGGGGAGCCTATTCAGCAGCAAATCTCAAAGGCTGAAAACATTTTAGGCCTAGATTAGATTATGAGGGAGGCTAGAAGCTTCCAGGACTAGGCCTAAGTTAGCATCAGGAGAGTAAAATTTACTGTTCCACATGGGTTCCTCTTCTCCACTGCCTACACCCCTTCCCCAGATGAATAGATCAGAGGATGAATGTGGTGTACAACCCCAGGATGAGCCATCCTTCACTGACCATGAACCAAAGGTGAAGAGGGGAGGGCCTCTTCTAGAAAGGAATATGTAACAGGGCATTCCCAAGTGAGAGGTTGGCTGGGCCAATGAGGGCAGCTACTTCTTCCTGCTCCCAGGGAAATCCACAACAAAAGAGTCATATTTACATTCCTTTGCTCTGTCTTCGTCTCTCCTCATGCACACACACACACACACAGACACACACAGACACACACACACACACAAGCAAATACAGCTACTCTGATATTACTGATGTGAAATACAATGATAAACAAATACTCAAGCCCCAGAGGTCATTCTGGGAAAAACAAGGTGACAAATAATTCCATCCAGAAATGTAGTTTTTAAGAGGAAAGAACTCAAGACAAGGCTGTGACTGGGTCTTGAGGAGGGAAGAAGAAAGCATTGGACAATGGATGAAAAACAGCAATACAGCCTTCAAGGGACTGTGAGGCTTAACCTTTAAAACCTGGAGAATAGCTTCATTTAGAAGAGAATAAGGGGGAGGGGGAGGAAGAGCGAGAGGGATAGCAAAGAGAGCCAGAGAAGCCTCTTTAGAGCAGATCCTGAGGTAATCCCCTAACAGAGGAAATGGCAGAAATGTATAAGCGACCTTCCTGCCTCACATCTTCCTCTTAACGCACTAGTCTAGCTCCTGCCCTTCAGGCTAACCTCAGGCTGTCTCTGGGAATCCATTTCTGATACCTCTCAAGCTGTCTCCTAACCTTTTGACCAACCATATGGATCCCCATTGTAGGAAGGATTGTACCATAGTGTAATTTTTTTCCTTTGGCTTTTGCAGGAAGGTGGGGAAGTTCATGACCTTCCCCAACAGTACTCAACAAATCCTAAGTTTGTTTGTTTTTTTAAGATGTATTTATTTTATTGTATGTATGTGAGTACACTGTAGCTGTCTTCACACACACCAGAAGAGGGCATCAGATTCCATTGCAGATGGTTGTGAGCCACCATATGGTTGCTGAGAATTAAACTCAGGACTTCTAGAAGAGCAGTCAGTGTTCTTAACCTCTGAGCCATCTCTCCAGCCTGGATACTAAGATTTTTAATGAATCTGTTCATCCTGTGATTTGCCAGGAATTAAACAACAACAACAAAAACAAAAACAAAACAACTCCACCATTTGGGGCCAAATTTAAAGCAAGAATGTATTAAATATTTAAAAAAAAAAAACTGATCAAGAGATAGACTTTTGTCAAGATCATTCACAGGAATTTATCACCTGAGAATGGCCTCGAGCCAAGTTTTGTAGATGCTTATCAGGACAAAGGTATAGGCCACCATTCTTTCCCACGAGGCATTGCTATTTCCCAAGAACTACAATTCCCAGCATTTCAGGAAGAAGTAACCAAGTAAGGTTTCTGGCAGGTGGGGTTTATAGTTAATTTGGGGAATTACAAACCCTGCTAAAGTTATGTTTTATTTAAGCTACCCCTTGTCTTAGTCACTGTTCTATTTCTGTGAAGAGACACCATGGCCAAGACAACTCTTATAGAGGGAAACATTTAATTGGGGGTTTGCTTTCCACTTTAGAGGTTGGTCCATGATCATCACAGTGGAAAGGAAATGGGTACGGAGCTAGAGCAGTAGCTGGGAGCTTTACATCCTGATGCCAGGCAGCAGGCAGGGCGGGGAGGGAAGGAGGGGGAGGGAGAGGGAGAGGGGGAGGGGGAGGGGGAGGGGGAGGGGGAGGGGGAGGGGGGAGGGGGAGAGGGAGAGGGAGGGGGAGGGGGAGAGGGAGAGGGAGAGGGAGAGGGAGAGGGAGAGGGAGAGGGAGAGGGAGAGGGAGAGGGAGAGGGAGAGGGAGAGGGAGAGGGAGAGGGAGAGGGAGAGGGAGAGGGAGAGGGAGAGGGAGAGGGAGAGGGAGAGGGAGAGGGAGAGGGAGAGGGAGAGGGAGAGGGAGGGAGAGGGAGAGAGAGGGAGAGAGAGGGAGGAGAGGGAGGAGAGGGAGAGGGAGAGGGAGAGGGAGAGGGAGAGGGAGAGGGAGAGGGAGAGGGAGAGGGAGAGGGAGAGGGAGAGGGAGAGGGAGAGGGAGACTGGACTTGACATGGGCTTTTGAAACCTCAAAGTCCACCCCCAGAAACACACTTCCTCCAAAAGGGATGCAGCCTGGGGTTCTATTTAACTTCAGGATTCATGGTCCATCAAATAAGCTAGGGGACATGTTCTCAATTTGAGACTCTGCTCTGGCTCTCCCACGTTTCCTCTTCTCTCTGGGTACCTTAGATCCTCTCTCAAGCACTAGTATTACTACTCTAGTGTCCAGTTAAGGCTTTTTGATATCGAGGAGGCCTTGGCTTCTTGCTTCACTAGACACCATGAATACTGAAAAGATCATTTAAAATGTTGTGTAAGGGAAAGAGAAGTAGGTCAGTGGTTAAGAACACCTGCTGTTCTTCCAGAGAAACTGAGTTCAATACTCAGCATCTCACATCAGGTGGCTTACCACTGACTCTGGCTCTTGGGGTGAGGATCCCACCCCCTCTCTGGCCTCCACCACAAGTTACACATAATGGTATACTCTCACAAGATACATATGTATATACATAATAAAAGAAAATATGCTGGGGGTTGGTGTGTTGCTATGATACAAGTGCTGGATTCTGAACCCCAAGATCTGGTTGCCTTCAGGAGACTGCATTCTCATGTACCCCAGCCTTTGTTGTGTAAACCTTGTACTCCAGTTTAAAGCTGATTGGTTAATAAGAGGCTAGAGCAGTAGAGAGAGAAAGGTGGGATTTGAGGATTGAATGGGGGTGGGGTGGGGGGGTCTCAGGAGAGACCAAGAGGAGAGCGAGGAAGAAAATAGAGGATGAGGTCGTCATGAGAATGAATGGATTGTGAGCATGTGGCCAGGAGAAATGGACCCAGACGACAGGCTGATGGAACAGAAGCAGCCTGGGCGAGCCTCAAACAACAAGTAACATGAGGCATATGGTTTGGTTATAGGCAAGAATAGCGTAGAACCTGTCCAACCTGGGTTTACAGCTCATAAATAAAATGGCAGATTTCTTTTCTTTTCTTTTTTCTTTTTTTTTTTTTTTTTTTTTTTTTTTTTTTTTTTTTTTTTTTTTTTTTTTTTTTTTTTTGGTTTTTTTGAGACAGGATTTCTCTGTGTAGCCCTGGCTGGCCTGAAACTCACTCTGTAGACCAGGCTGGCCTCGAACTCAGAAATCCACCTGCCTCTGCCTCCCAAGTGCTGGGATTAAAAATGGCAGATTTCTGAAGTCAGACGTGGTGGTGCACACCCATCAACCCATTACTGGGGGCTTGAAGACAGAGGATCGGGAGTTCATAGCGGGTTTGAGGCCAGCCTAGACTAAACAGGACCCTGTCTAAAAAGCAAAACAGGCTGGAGAGATGGCTCTACAGTTATGAGTACCACCTACTATTTTACTTGGTTGAGTTTGTTTGGTTTTGGTTTTGTTTCTTTTGTTTTTTGACATTTCTTTGTATAGCCCTGGCTGTCCGGAACTCATTCTGTTGTCCAGGCTGGCTTTGACCTCAGAGATCCACCTGCTTCTGCCTCCACCTCCAGAGAGCTAGGATTAAAGGCACGTGTCATCACTGCCCTACTGAGAGCTCTTACTACTCTTGCAGATGACTCCCGTTCGTCCCTGCCAGCCCTCCCCCCGCCCCAGCACCCCTCATCCCTCCAGCAGCTCCAGGAAATCCAGCATGTTCTAGCATCAATGATCAGTTGCCCCCACGTGTACATACCCTCCATGGACACACATACACATACTATTAAACTGCCTGCTCGGCCTCGCAGGTGCTCAGATTAAATGTTTGCATCACCATACCCAGCCATTTGTTGTTGTTGTTGTTGTTTTTAATCTTAAAAAAATTAAAACAAACTAAGCCCACTGGACAGCAGTCTACAAAGCCTGCCATGTTTCTTGGGTCTCTCCTTCTATATAGACTTGGAAGCAATGTCCACACCTCAACAACACTCTGGCTCCATCAAAATGAGCATCCCCTGCGGCTTAGAGGGGCATCACTAATTCTCCATCTTCTTAATGGAGCTGGCTGGTTTGCCTGAAAGCCAACCCCACCCCCTTTCCTTTAAGATGGAAGACACAAAAGGAGAGAAACTTCCGAGGGAACGAAGCTAAAAAAATGAGACACTCAGATCCTTTCACAAGTTTGTTTTCTGCAAATTATGGCAGAGGTACCAGGATCATTTTCCAAAGACCTGGAAAGGGGGAATAAAGAAGGTGATTATGGCTAGCCAGGGCATGTGGGCTCAGAGGACCACCAGACAAACAAGGGTCCTTCCCTGGGAGCCAGGAGGGCAATGAAGGCTCTCCAGTGTCTGGTTACTCTGACCTCTGCACAGAAGGGAAGACAGTGTGGGGGAGTCAGGGGCGGATAGCAAATACCCCTCAAACACAGGGTGATTTAATACTTCCACTGGCCATGCTGGAGATAAACTCACTTCTCCAAATGGCTAAGCTTGGGTTTTTCCACCCATGTTTATTGGTCTACATGACAACAGCAACATTTGTTGATAGCCGGATTCAAAGACCAGGCGGAGAGGCAGTTAGCAAGAGAACACAAACAACGGGGGCAGGATATGACAGTCAGGCCAGGAGTCTTTGCTCCTTCCATGACCACAGGGCAAGGGATCTGGGGTTCCCTGGAGGGCTTACTGTGGTGTTGGACCAGGCTGTATTTGTACCTTGGGCTGCTGGTGTTCCTTCCATCTCAAATCTTTGGAAACCTTTGAATGTGGTGGAAATGTGGCCGGACACCAAAGCAGCAGCCCGGAGCCTGTGGCTGACTGGGTTTATTTTTAGGATTATAGGAAACCTCCATCAAGCCTCTTGGTTTAGTTCTGAATCTCAGTTTCTCAAATGTAGGAGAGACAGGTCGCTGCAGTCACAGAGAGGAAAGACCAGGACATGAGTCTTCAGCTGGTGTTCCACTGATAAGCAACAGACAGAAAGCACTTGGTACCATGCCTGGGGTACACGTATGTGTGCATGTGTGCATGTGTGCATGTGTGCATGTGTGCATGTGTGCATGTGTGCATGTGTGCATGTGTGCCTGTGTCTGTGCATGCAAGCATGCATGCATGAGTGAGTGTGTGTGTGTGTGTGTGTGTGTGTGTGTATGTGTGTGACTTCAGGTGCATGTGTGCAACAGTGCACTTGTGGAGGTCAGAGGTCAACTTCGTGGAAACACTTATCTCCTTCTACAGCAGGTCTCCAGGATTGAACTCAGCTCTCTGGACTTGTGAAACAAGCACCTTTACCCACCAAGCCCATGCCTGCAATTTAACAAGCACTGAATAAAATGCTTTGAGTTGACAAGAAAGGTAATTGCTAAATGTCAGTAGCATTTTGCTACACATTAACCCCTTATTCATCCATCCCTCTCCTGCCTCATGGGCTATGCACATGTTGTTCGCTCTGGCTTTCCACTCTGGCAAGCTAGCCATATAGCTTCTTCTCTCTATTAAGATTTTTGTTTTCATGAAACAACAGATAGATAATCTGATAGCAAAATCTATTCAGATACATTATCATAAGTTAGCTATGGAGGACCAGGAGACTCAAGATGAGGTTGTTACTCTATCCAGGGTGTTCCCAAATCCCATCTCTACCCAACCCAAAAGAGGAAACTTCCGCCCCTTAGACCAAGCAGAGAGGGGCCACCCAGAACCCCCTCTGACTTGCGATCTGAATTCTTGCTTAGGCTGCAAGGCTAAGCACTGCAAGGGAATATAAATAAAAGTTAAAAAATATGTTTCTGGGTTTCCTGAGGGACAAGCCTGACTGCATAGGGGTTGATGTCAAAAGTATCCCCTCTACAGGAAAAAGACATCGGGATGGGTATGGCCCTCATGCCTCACTGGACAACAGGAGGACTGGAGCCATTACAAGGTCCCCTTTAATTATTGAAGGTCGGGCCTCTATCCCCACTTTCACAAGATTAGAATCGACACGGCCCTTCTATACTTGGAGAAGGGAGGAGATGTCAGGGGCAGCCCTGCTTATACACTGAAGGCCTAAAATCAGCCATAAGCCTAAAATCAGCAATAAGCCTGACATACATGCCTGCTAACACAAAGTCTTGGGTCTCTGTGGGAAAACACTGAAACAGATGGCTATAAGCTATTGTAAACAGGCAGCTTTTGTGGAAATCTACCAGCCTGAGTAGTCATAGACCTTGTAAATAGGCAGCCTTGGCAGATAGTACCAACTTAGATAAGGACAAGTGAATCATAGGCAGAGTCATAGTGACCTGTCCCCTGAACCTTTACCCAGCTGATACCCTGTTCTGAAAGATATCTGTACTCCTCCTGAACACCTATGCTCCTGTGTCATCCCCTTTCCCACATCCTGCATTTTTGTGTTTATAACCCGTGTTAAAAAGTAAAAATTATGATTTGATAATAAAAAAAAAAGATTTTTGTTTTTGTTTTCAAATATTACCTCCTTGGAGAGGCCATTCCAAACCCTCCAAAACTAGCCTGCTTATTCTGCAAAAACTCATTTATTTTAGACATAATCTCACTATATAGCTCTGGCTGGCCTAGAACTCTCTATGTAAATCAGACTGGCTTCAAACTCACAGAGATCCACCTGCCTCTGCCTCCCAAGTACTAGAATTTGAGGCTGTATAGACCCACTCTTGATGATAGGCCTGTAATGTCAGCCTGTGCCATTTAGTTAGTTCAAAGCCAGCCTGGGTTACCTAGTGAAATGAGAGTCTTAGAAACCAAGATAATTGGGCTGAAGAGATGAATCAGTGGTTAAAAGCACTGACTGCTCTTCCAGAGGTCCCGAGTTCAATTCCCAGCAACCACATGGTGGCTCACAACCATCTGTAATGGGATCTGATGCCCTCTTCTGGTGTGTCTGAAGACAGCTACAGTGTATTCATATACATTAACTAGAAACCAAGATAATAATAATTATGAGGGTTCATCTTTGCCAGCTTGGCTGGATCAGGAATCACCTGGTAGACACACCAGGTTGTGTAAGTGATGTTGCTTCCAGCAAGGTTTAACTGAGGAGAGAGCTTCATGCATGGGCTGGGGTCTCTGACAGAATAAACAGGGAAAATGGAGAGAGCAAACAGAGCTCCAGCTTCCATCTTTTCCTGCTTCAGCATCCATCATTCTCTGCTTCCTGGATGCAGATGCAGTGTGACCAGCAGCCCCATGCTCCTTCACCATAGCTGGACCACTCTTGGTACCATAGCTTCTCACCATACTGAACCACACCTGTAAACCATGAGCCAGAACGGCTTTTCCCATCCTTTAGTTACCATGGTCAGTTATGATGTCACAACACCAAGTAACTTAAAAATTGTTGCTTAAAATAAAAAGCTATAAAGGACGGCCAGTAGGGACATGGGAAGATACCTAACATCACGACTCATCAGGAGAACTTTAAAAAGAACAATAATCCTAAGTGTTGGCAAAAACACAGGACAACTGTAACTCACCTGTGGTGCCTGTGAGAACAATCAATAAGGCTAGAATGTGTCAGTGCTAGAAGACATATGTATATACTCAGAGCACATCCCAGGAACCTCCCTCCCTATTCACCAAGAGAACGGAACATATGTGTACATGGAAGGGCGTGTGCAGGAATGACCACAGCAGCTTCACCCATGATAATCGAATTGTTAACCCAAATCATGGTCACCTGGTGAGCAGATAAGACTGTGTCACTACACACAACGCAATGGAGTACTACTCAGCCTCAAAAAGGAACGAACTAAGAAATACTCTGAGGTGAGCAAAACCTCAGTCATCCTGTCAAATGAAAGAAGACAGACTCAAAATGCCATCCCTGGTCTGATTCCGTAATCACGAGAGATGGTTGGTTTTCTGGGATTGGAGAGAAGGGCATAGATTGACATGACAGAGCATTTCAGAAGGATGAAAATATCTTTGGCAAACCAAATATACAATTGCTAAGATGCCCTAAATGGTCAGAGTACATGGGTGAATCTTAACTTAAATATATATACATATATATACATCTACACTCACAAACCGAATGTGTGTCTCCCATACAGTTAAAATGTGTTGCTTTTTCTTCTTTGCTTATCTATATTTTGTGAAATTTCCACCATGCTTCTTTAGGGGAGCATTTGTAAAGAAACAAGCAGCCAGAGATAATTGGGTTATTCACCAAGGAATCTGTTTTGCTTCAACATTGTTTGCTTGCGATGAAGCCACGGGTCACCTCTTTCTCATCTGTCTTTTCTCAGTGGCACTTCTGAAAGGTGAGCTGAGGAAAAGGACAGAAAAAGGTCCAGAGCCTAATAGCAATGCTTTGTCCTTCCAGCCCCGGGCTTGGCTCGCACCTGGTTTCAGGATGAATGCACAGTAGCTTAATGATAGGGGGGCTCCTGGCTGCTTTTGCCAGTTCCACCTTCTAGTCCAACCCAAGTCAGCCCATGAATCCTCCAGGCCCCTAGAGAAAGCTGGCGGCCCAAGGCTGGCCAGTCTGTGGTTTGTGGGCCCTGGTGGGCACCGCCTTCCCTCACATTGGTCAGATGTGTTCGCATGGTCTTGGGGAAGTCAAGAGCCCATTCATCTGTGGAGACCACTTGGAGAGGGACTACTCTTGTAGTCCCTCATGGCACGGAAGGACGCGGTGTCCCTCTAAGAGCCCCCTTGGGTAGGGCTCTCCATGCACACATGTCTCTGGATCCCTTCCCCATCACAGATGGTTCATCTCCAAACTTTCCGTCCATGAAAAGAACAGTCACCTCAGGAGACCTGACGGGTCACAGACGGAACACGGCTGCTCAGGTAGGTCTTCCTTGATTGTACTTGAGTGCTGCAGGCGCAAGAGGCGCACTCAGACCCACATGTCGGGTCACAGTGATCTCCTGAGGCTGACCAAGGTACAGTTATAAAAAGAGCATCATACAAATATCTTGTGAACAGAACATAACATTTATTTTTTATTCTCTAGCCAAGAAGGAACACAAAAGCGGGAGATGCAGAGCAGCTGGGTTGAGCACAGGCTTGGTTACCCCTAAATGTCAAGTTGAGACAAGTGTTGGGGGGGTCTCCATCCTCGGGGCTCACACGGGTATTATTTTCAAGACTTGGGTTTATTATTTAACACCACCGCATGCATACATAGTGACTTGTAACAGCTGAACCAGAAACAAGAACACACTGCTGAAGAAAGATAATCACATAGACACACAACACACAACGGAATAGTGTCTAGCCACAAAAGGAACAGAATTCTGACCCAAGCAACAACATGAGTGGAACTTGAAAGGTGTGCCTGTGTCGGAAGAGTCACTAAAGGAAAAATACTGAGTGGTTTCATTTGTAGGGAAGGAACCACAGGAGTGTCAAATTCAGAGAGAAAGGATGGTGGCTGGGGGGAGCTGGGAGAAGCAGGGAGGAGCTGGGGGGAGCGGAGAGGAGGAGTTGGGATCTATGGGTCCAGTTTCCATTGAGGCTAATCCAGTGCTAGAAAGAGTGTGTTACATTGTAACATGAATACTCAGTGTCCCCGAACTGTTCACTTTAAAACAGCTAATGGGGAAGTTTGTACACGAGTGTATTTTAACACATGTACCAAGAAACAAGCCCCCAGCAATTCACACTCTGCCGGCTTTTTGAGACGTGCCTGTCAGTATTCAGACCAAGCCCGTGGGCAGGCAGGTGCTGCCTCCGCTCTTACTCAAGTAAAGACAAGGACAACGGTTCGCAGGGATTGCCACCTGTGTCAGGTTTCAGCAACCATGGACTCTCAAAGTGGAGAGTTTGGGGAAACTAAGGCAGAGGCCTTGGTGGACAGGATTTCTGAGGAGAGCTGTGATTTTGTTTCCAGGAGGCCATGCTGAAGGCCAGGGCAGAGAGCAGATTGTAATTCTCAAAGCTCCCAGGGGTCACAGGGACAGGGTTGACACAGTCCTTGGTCTGGCCTATTTTTAGAGCCCAGAGTCACAAGTCTTCTGGGTAAACAGCCGGCAATTCTCAGGCCACTATGTCATGCGTGTGATACTAATACAGCATTGAGGGCCTTGCAGAGTACCAGCTCAGACCACACCTCGCCTGCCTACACCGGTAACTCCCAGGCTCCTGGCGCAGACAGCACTGTAAGGGAGTTTGGCAGATTCCTCAGTATACTAATATAGTCCGGAAGTCACAAGGACAACACAATGGAGATGGCTTCCTGTCCCAACCCCAGTACTCAGATTCATTCCTTGGCGTTGCTTTTCATCATTAGACAAGAAGTTTCCGGCTGTCCACCCTGTCGTGCCCACCTTCTCTGAAAGGCAGGATAAGGTTTGAGCCATCCAAGACAAGCCTAATCCAGACACTGCTGTCTGTGGCCCTGTGACCCTGGCCCTACTGGGCCTCAGACGCTTTGTGAAATGGCAAGAATATTTTATGAGTCAGATGACAGTGTTCAGAGACATGCTCGGACGTGTACAACCAAACCAACCATGAGGCAGTTTCTTCTGCCACCTTAGCCATTGCTTAGGACGGACCTGGGATCAGCAAAGGGCCAACCAGAACTGGTTAAGGAACCAGCAAGAGCTCAGAGCCTCAGAGCCTCAGATCCTGGAAAGCTTTCCTTTCTTTTTTTTCCCCCTCCCCCCCCCCTTTTTTTTTATTCCTAAGATTTCTGGCAACTGTGGTAACGGAGGTGAGAATGTGTCCAGTTAAGTGCACAGGAGGTGAGAATGTGTCCAGTTAAGTGCACATTATTGAAGCTGCAGGAGAAATGGGCAGGAGCAAGCCATTTCCTCACCTCCAGGGGAGAAGCTTTGCTATGCAATTGGAGGATAGCTGAGGCGCATGCATCTGTCAAGATGAGGGCAGGCCTACTGGGTGACAACTGGGATGCATGCAGGCTCCCCTGCTCTCCTCTGCTTTTAGGGTTCATGAGTCACGTACTGTGGAAGGGTTTGTGTTTGCCTTGCAGGTCCCCACGCCCCACCTGACCAGCTTCTCCTTTCCAGTAAGTAAGTAAGAAATGCCCAGAAAAAGGTTCATGCTCACAGGCCAGTAAGGTATTTCCAGAGGGGAGAGTTGGCATTGTGCTGTCTTCCTTAACCCCCTTGCCTGCCACTCATGAGCTGTTGGTATTGCTGGAAGCTCTGTCTGGCTTTAGGGTGGGGAGGGGAGTCTCCCTTGGGCTCAACCCAGAGTGTCCCCGAAATCTAAATGGACTCCCTAGGGTTCTTCTTGTAGCTGCTCAGTTGTGACATGCTGAAATGAGTATGGCCCCGGACACTTCCGGGAATAAAACAAACCAAATACAACACTGGCGCTGGCAAGAGGAGAGCTTAGCCGTCTCCCAGGAAGTGAAGGGCCAAGGGGAGCTGCCTGGCCAACACAGCACAGGGGACTCCATCACAGGGGCTCAGTGTGTAGACAGAGGTCACCTCTTCCTAACCACCCAGTGACACATGTTCTGGGGAGACTCACTGGAGTCTGGGTCAAGTAGGATTCCCAACGGTGAGACCTTGTCACCTTTCCCTCACTGTCTAGTGTTTTTTTTTTTTTTTTTTTTTTTTTTTATCTAGGAGGAATCTTGGCACCCTCTTCTAGTACTGCTATTGTGCCTGGGCATCATACTTAAGAGTCAGGGCCACAGGCCTACTGGGCCTCTCCTCTCTGAACCACCTCAAATGTTCCAGGCTGGGATGGTGAGGGGCATGTGGTTACAGCCAGGCCCTTCCCCCAGGCCATCCTGGTGGGCCACACGCCCATTGCGCAATGGCAGCCGGCCAGGCCCTGGGACCCCGCTGCTGGGGCCAGATTCCGATGGCAGGCCCGAGTCGCTGGGTTGAACGTCTACCACCATCCGCCTTCGCAGGAGGCGGCCGGGCCGCTGGGAGTAGGCTTGCTTGTGGGCGGCCCATGGAGGCCAGCAGAGCTGAGCGCGGAAGGCAGCCTGGAAGCCGCGGCGGAAGTTCTCGTTGAAGTAGCCGTAGATGATGGGGTTGGCGCTGCTGTGGAAGAAAGCCAGCCAGTGTGCCAAGGGGAAGGCGTAGACGGACAGCAGGTGCAGCTGAAGCTCGCTCAGCTCTCCGTAGTCGATGAGCAGCAGCAGCACCCAGAGTGGCAGCCAGGACAAGGTGAAAAAGAGAGCCACCATGACCAGCATGTGCACCACGCGGGCCCTGCGGCGCGACGCGCGGCCACCCTCGGCCACCGCCTCCTCCGCGTCGCGCGCTGGACCGGGGGCCTGGCACAGCTTGCGCGCGATGCGCGCGTACATCACCACGATGAGCGCCAGCGGGGCCAGGTAGATGTGCGCGAAGAGCACGGCGGTGTAGACCTTGCGCATGCCCTTCTCCGGCCAGGCCTCCCAGCACGAGTAGAGCGGGTAGGAGCGGTTGCTAGCGTCCAGCATGAAGTGATGCTCCTCTTGCGTGACGGTCAGAGTGACCGCCGAGGGACACATGATGAGCAACGCCAGAGCCCAGATCACCGCGATGGTGAGCAGCGCCTTCCGGAGGGTCAGCTTCTCGCGGAAAGGATGCACGATGCAGCGGAACCTGCAGCCCGAGGGTGGGAGGAGAAACAGAGGAGTCTGGGAGGGTCCTTGGAGGGCCAGTGGGCCAGAGCTGACCTGGTTAGGGGCTACTGGAAGAGGACACCCGACATTCATCACCCTCCTTGAGGCAGTTTCCGGTGCTGCTGGAATACGACACCTGACATACATCACTACACTTAGGCAGCATCCGGGGACAGCTTAGACACTAATCAGGTTAATTTACAAGTAAATTGGTTTGTCACTGGCGAAGGAGGCAGCTCAGTCCGGCTAAATTGTTCTGGAGCCCAGGCTGGATTTAGGTGGATTTAGTTTAGCGGAAGAGATGAGGAGGAAGGAACGGCCTCTCTCTAGAGGCTTACATCTTTATTTTAGGACGGGTTAGCCGGCAGTGTTAAGTGTTCAACCCAGGACAAGCTCCTGAAGTTCCTATTTACCATATCAAAGCGGACCTGGCCACCAAGTTCTCCCAGCATCCCTCGGTCGGTCACTATCTGTTACAGGGTATGGCTAGCTACCCTGAACTCTCCAGCCCTTCCGCCACAGAGGCTCCTCCCTATATAATCCAGATATTTTTGGCGACCTCCCCTTTCCTTCTGCACCTTTGTCCTCGGGGCTGTTGTACTTGGTTTCCCTCTCCCCGCTTCCCCTCCCCCTCTCCCCACGTGGTTCAGGCTCAAGACCACTCTGGACTCTCTGAGATGTGCCTGCCTCTTATAGATAAGCTTTCTCCTCCACCATACCTAGGAGTAGTCACAGGCTTTCCTTTAATTTCCTTTTCTTTTATTCCGTAGCGAGCATCGCAGCCAGTCTGTGGTGAACACTCTGTGCTTGGGAAGCCTGACTAGGCGAATATACAAAGGCTTTTTGAAAAACATTTATTTAGTGCTTATCTCTCCCTCTCCCTCCCTCCAGCCCTTTCTCCCTCTCCACACAAGAGACAACTTGCAACAGTCAGCAATCTCTTTCTACCATGTGGTCCTAGCGCCTGAATCCAGGTCAAGAGGCTTGGCAGTAACACCTTTATCCACTGAGCCACTTGACCAGCGAGTGCAACACAAATGCCGATTCCCCTGAAAACCTCAGGAGCTGGGATTGGGGAACTCAAGGGGGGCGATCAGTGATGGAGCACATTGACAGGCCACCCCTGGGTCCTCTTAACTATTATTCTGAAGTGAGAAAAACTATTTGTTAAATTCTGACTGGCCTTCCAGCTAAATGTGAGGTCAGCCAGGCCCTCAGGCACTTATAGTACGTGAAGAAATTTTTGCTAACCTGCGTCTGTTCTGCGTCTGTAACCACAAGCCTTTCTGCTCCTGGTCAGAGATACCTCGATCACACAACTGTGCCCTGTTCTTATTAAAAGTTTATATCTTAGTGCTGGAGAGAGATGGCACAGTGGCTAAGAACATGGACTGCTCTTCCAGAGGTCCTGAGTTCAATTCCCAGCAACCACATGGTGGCTCACAACCATCTGTAGTGGGATCTGATGCCCTCTTCTGGTGTGTCTCAAAATAGCTACAGTGTACTAATATATACATAAAATAAATAAATCTTTTTTTAAAAGCTACAGTGTACTCATAGATATATAAAATAAATAACTTTTTTAAAAAGTTCATATCTTGTCATGCTTGCTAACAACCATCCCAGCTATGTCAATGGGAGTCACCAAACTTGGGGTTTTGACATTTATAAACCCCCTGCTCACTAAGCTCGGGGCTGCCTCTTTAGACTTGTAGTCACACGTGTGCGAGCCCCGTGTGGCTCAGTAAAAACTTCAGATTCATTTAGCTCGCATCCTGTCTTCTAACACTTGGGTGAGAACGGCCAGGTACACCTCACTGTGAGAAAGCAAGCGTGCATCGTGCCTTTCCTTGTTAGACCCGCTCAGCAATAACTCTTGTCAAACCCTTGTGTATCTATTTATTGTTTTAGAAATAGGGTCTCTAGCCTGGACTGCCCTCAAACTTCCTATGTTACAGAGGATGACCTTGAACTGCTGACCCTTCTGCCTCGGTTTCACCTTTCACCCTTAATTGACTTTAGGAAAAGTCCTCCAAGGTGTGAAGCAACTGGTACTAGATCACACAGCCATCAAGTAACAAGGACTACCTTGGATATCCAGTTTGTCCATTCCCCTGTGCCCCTTAGACTGGAATCTGTTAAAGCCTAACTTTGCAAAGCCTCTCCTGAAGCAGTAAGAAAAAAAAAAATCTGTCTCCACCGTAATTATTCTGGGAAGGAGTTAAGGGGTTTTAGCACCTTCTTTTCAAAGTAGGCAGGGTTGGGAGCTGCTGGGGGGAGGTGGAGGCCGTCCCCTGTAGTGGTTTAAATAAAAGCCATTGCTCAACTGCATGCTCCTGAAAGTGGGTGTCAGACAAGTGACCGAGAATGAGTGCAGATCAGTGCAGGAATGGGTGACTGCAAGAGCCAGTTGCTCAAAGGCTTTTCTGGACTTTGGTTTTCTTATTTCTTGAATGGAGCCAATCCGTCCATCTGTAATCCTCCCTGCTCTGTGGGGTGATAAAGATGAACTGAGACCTCAGCAATCTGGAGGCATTTGTGAATGAAGGAAAACGAACAAACAAAACAAAAATGTACTTGGGCAGCAGAGACAGGAGGATCAGGAGTTCAAGGTCAGCCTGGGCTATTTGATAGACACTCTGTCTCAAACAAACAAAAACTGCCAGGCCTAACATGAGGTCTAATCTCCATTCTACCTTCACCCTTCAGTCACATACACAGGAGGGCATGATGAACAGGCCCTAGAGAGATTTAAGGCCAGAGAGTGGAGCCAAATAAGCATTCCTCCCCAGCCCTTCCCCTCCCTATTTAACCCAGGTCCATCCTGGGTTTTTGGGGGTATGCATCCAGATCCGTCCACAATCATCTGTCATGTCGATAAACCGGTTTTGGAAACCCAAGGACTTCCTCACGTGTTGGGGCTGCGCCACCGTGAGGAACCGTGAGGAACCATGTAGAGGCCTTTAGTTAATGAGCAGCCGGGCCCAACTTCCAGCTGGAGGAACCCAGAGCGTTCCCAGCCGACTGCCCACAGCATGGCGGGAGGAACCCTGGGTTCCCCAGTCATATTTTTTCCTACAAAAACCCATAAAACAAAAACAGTAAAAAGGGAAGAAAAGGGCTGGAGAGATGGCTCAATGGTTAAGAGCACTGACTGCTCTTCCAGAGGTTCTGAGTTCAATTCCCAGCAACCACATGGTGGCTCACAATGATCTGTAATGGGTCTGATGCCCTATTCTGGTGTGTCTGAAGAGAGCAATGGTGAATACATAAAATAAAGAAAAAAAAATCTTAAAAAGAAAGGAAGGAAGGAAGGAGGATGGCCTACTTCCCAGAATGCCTTCCCTCCCCCACCTGTACCAGAAAATAGAGACGCCCCTCCTGAAGACTTCTGAGTCAGGCTCAATAGTTTGAGTGGAAGAGAAAAGGTGGGCTCCCTTACAAGTCCACATGGCTCTTTAGGGCAGAACCTGCTTAGACTGCAGGTGTGCTAATGACTGCTGGCCATAGTCGCTCACCTCTTGCCCACACCATTGTCCCAGCCTTAAAGCACTTGTCCCCTTTCCCATGGTCCAGCCACGCCTCCCTGCCTTAGCCTGTACCACCCTGTCCTTCTGGTTTCATAGCATCAGACTCTGGAGAACTCTCCAGAGAGCAGAGGAATCCTGAAGCTGGTAGTGCCGATCTGCAACTCAGTGGCAATCTCTAGGTGGAGGAAACTCCTGGGATGCTTTGGAAAGGCTTCCTGGAGGCGGTGGAGCTGGATAAACTAAGTATGACTGGGAGAGGTTTGACATCCTCGTGTTATTCAACAATGGTAAGAACAACGGTTGAGGGCTGAAGAGATGGTTCGCTCCTAAGGCTCACAACTAAAAAGACAATAATAAAAATTAAGTTAGAAGGCTGAGGTTAAGAGCACTGACTGCTCTTCTGGAGGTCATGAGTTCAAATCCCAGCAACCACATGGTTCCAACCATCCATAATGAGATATGATGCCCTCTGATGGGTGTCTGAAGACAGCTACAGTGTACTTACATATACTAAGTATAAACCTTTGGGCTGGAGTGAGCGGGAGAAGGGAAGGGGGAAAACAAAATTAAGTTAGAAGGGACAACGGCTCCTATAACCCAACTATAGTTAGTGCCATCGTGGAGAGAGAGGTACCCAGTTTTGTCACGCCAGCTGCCTATCTCACGGAGGTAGGAGTCTGGGCTGGATACATAGATCATGCACAAAAGCCCCGAGTTCAATCCCCAGCACCAAGTAAAATGGGGCATGGTGGGGCATGCCTATAAGCCTAGGCCCAGGCAGAGTGAGGAGGATCAGAAGTTTAGGGTTATCCTCGACTACATAATGGGTTTAAGGCTAGCCTAACAAAAGCAATAAAAAGGGACTTTGGTGGAGGCAGAGGTGGGAAGGAGATGGGAACAGTAGGTTCTAGAAAAGGGCAGAGCTGGAAAGGGCTGGTGCTTGAGAGAGACCAAAGGGAGGATGTAGGTATGTGGAAGAAATTGCGTTATCAGCTGCGGTTTGCACTGTAGGTTAAAAGCTGTCCGTTTGCTGTTAAACACAGTTGTTTGAAGTCTCCAGCCTCTCAGTGGGACATTTACTTTTTTTTTTTTTTTTTTTTTTTTTTTTTGAGACAGGGTTTCTTACCACTACAATTCCTGCCAACCTAGCTGGATGAGTGTCCTGACATCACAGAGTGGGACAACAGGGAGGACAAAAGCCATCTCCAGCTGTCCTGGTCCCTGGGGGAAGGCTCTGCCTCAGGCATCCTTGCCACACTGAACAGCTTAATGAGGAGTGGAGCAGGGTCACTACTGAGTGTTCTGGGAAGGGAGGTTTAAACTTACCTTAGCCACATGTACAGAACCATTTATAACCCAGAGCAATTCTTAATCTAGTCTTTGCTGGAGGTGGAGGCTGAATGACCAGAAGTGATTGACATGCAGACTGAGTAAAGCCAGGGCTTCCAGGAACTACCAAGTAGATGGGATAAAGAAACAGAAAAGGACCCGTCCTTCCAGCTATGCCAAGTCCATCTGCAGACAGGCTCCTCCAGCTCTAGCTCCCAGGACTCAAACAAAGGAGAGAGGCAGGACTCCCAATGCCCAGGATGCAGACTGCCTTGAGCTTCTAGCAGACCCCAGAAATTACTATGAGACCTTGTCAGAAGTGGTCTCACCTCCCAGAAAGAGATGAGGTGGTATTCTCAGCACATCTCCTCTACGGCCTTCCTGCTAGCCCAATGTCAGAGGCATCTCCTCTCTCCATGCCAGCCCCAGAATTACCCAGGGAAAGTTCTCACCTCTCCACAGCAATGGCCACCAGCGTGAAAACCGACGCAGACACGGACATGCCCTGCACCAAGCCGCTCATCTTGCATGTGGCATTGTCAAAAGGCCAACCTGTAAAGGCAGAGGTCCCCATAGGGTGAAAGATGCAGAGCACTTGCCAATTAGCCGATGCCTCCCAGAAACATGGCTCATTTATCCTTGTGCTGTGAGGGGTCACGAGGTCTCTGTGACTGTGACCAAGGAGTCAACCAGTCCACCAGTGTCAATACTGCTTTTAGGAAGATGGCCTTTAGTTGACAGCTGATTGTCTCTGTGACCTTCAGGTCGTCTAGCCCTGCCTGATGTCTGGAGCCTATTATCCAGCCCAGGAGAGAGGTCGTGGCTTCCTCGAAGTAGCTCTGTTATTATCCCATCATTGTTATCATATATCCACAGCATGTATGTTATTATCACACTCTTATGCTGAAGTGGACCAAACAGGAAAATAAACATGTTGTGGGAAAACAAAGATTTTTGTTCTCACTGAGAACAAAACTATAAATAAGGGAGGAGGGTGTGGGTTAAAATACATTGTCTGATATCAGATTGGAATCCAAAGTATTAGTATAGAACCACAGTTTCTGAAATACAGGGAAATGGCTAGACACAGGAATAAAGGCATAGCTGGGTGTGGTGATACATGTCTTTAATCTCAGCATCTGGGAAACAGAGGCAGACAGATCTCTGTTGAGTTCCAGGCCAGCCTGGGCTATATAGTGAGTTCCAGAGTAGCCAAGGCTACATATGAGATCCTGTCTCAAAAAAAAAAAAAAAAAAAAAAAAGACATATGTCAAAGAACTCTGTGGCAATATGCATGCATTTTCAAGCTCTGTCCCTTCAGTCTAGAATCAAGACACTCTAACACTGATAAACACCCCTGGAAGTCATACCTTTGCTTGTAAATATTATATTCCTTGGCCTGTGGAGATGGCTCAGCAGCTAAGACGACTTGTTACTCTTGCAGAGGACTCTGGTTCAGTCCCCAGCACCCATATGGTGATATGGTGGCTCACAACATACATAACTCTCTAGTTCCAGGAGACACCCTCTTCTGACCTCTGAGGGCATCAGGCATGTGGTACACGCATGTAACATGCAAAACATGCATGTGCATAAAATAGAAATAAATAGTGTATGCCAATCAAAGGAAACAAGGCTTTTAAAGGAACTAGTTCATTCCAGGGCTGATGAACAAGGAGAGGTGGTCTAGAACATTCTGTGGAACTAGGAAGGAAGGAAAAACTCCAAACATCATGGCAGCGTATGGGAAAGACACAGAAGCCAGCCACGGTGAGCTTTCCAATAGCCAGACCTAGAGCAGTTTAAGCGACAAAATAAACAATCATGTTGGATTAAAAGCCCGGAAGCAGAGAGCCAATTAGTAAGTACAAAGACTGTGAATGTCATTAGGAGGGAACAGGATGGGAAGGAAGCGCTGTTGTGGGCGGCACACTATGAAGTCGGTACAGAAATATAACGAGCCATGACATTTGCGTGGTCTCAGAGGATCACCCCGTAGGGTAGTTGATAATTAAGAAGGGGGAAGTGCTGGCTTCACGGCCGAGACAGCAGTTGCCTAAGCAATCAAACAAAAGACTCTGCTCTCATCTGTGCCTTGCCCACGGATCCACGCTGCTCTCCCCTGAATGGCTCAACTGAACCTCATCAAGGTGTGGGGAGCAGAGGAAGCACGGAAGGGGTGAAGTTCTGAATAAATGAATATTGTTGACATGGGCACAGCCATGTCCAGGCTCCAAAGCTTGAATCTATGGGGCATTGGAAAAGCCATTCCCCATACGGGCCAGGCCCAAGAGGAAGGCTTGGCGGCACATTCCTCATGAATCAGAGTATGATGTTGTTTTTCCGAGACAGGGTTTCTCTGTGTAGCCCTGGCTGTCCTGGAACTCACTCTGTAGACCAGGCTGGACTTAGACTCAGAGATCTGCTTGCCTCTGCCTCCTGAGTGCTAGGATTATGAGTGTGTGCCACCAGGCTTGGTTCCAGAGTGTTTATGACTGACTGATCAATGTATGAAAAGACTAGCAACATCTTCCCAGATGTTTAGGATATTTACAGCCTGAGGCTGCTCACCGGCACAGCCTCTGACTGAGACCAGCTATGCCCCTCCCCACCCTAAGTGCTGGACCAAAAGAACATCTCCCTGAGGTTCTGCACTGCATCTGTAGGGCTAGAGAATCCTGCCTGACCCCAGCTTTACTGGGGTACCGCTGTCCTTTAAAGAAAGGGGGAAGTGGTTGCTTTACAGATGCCCTAGTCACCTCGACACCCATAGGATCCCAGGACCAAAGTGCAGGTCCTGGCATCAGAGAAAACAACAAAAGAGCCCACCCTGTAAATAACAGATCAGCAGCTTCTAAATGTGTTGATGTCGTGAGCCGGCACCTATAGCAGATTGGAGGGCGCTAAGAAAACACTCCAATGAGCTGGCCCGGGTAGCACAGACTTGTCATCCCAGCTACTCAGGGGGCTGAAGCAGGAAGATGTCCACCTCAGGCCTTGGCGCCTCTGCACACACTCACACATACATGAGAAAATGTATACACACATGCATGCGTGCATATGCATACACACACAAAAGTAAAAATCAAAAAGAGGCCGAGGGGTTGGAGAGATGGCTCAGTGGTTAAGAGCACTTGCTGCTCTTGCAGAGGACTGAGGTTCAATTCCCAGCACCCACAACAGCAGCTCACAACCATCTGTAATAAGTCCAGGACTGCGGGATTTGATTCTGACCTCCAAGGGAAACTACACAAGTGTGGTACACATACATACACTCAAACACGCCACACATGCACGCGCACACACACACAGAGATTAGTAAGTTAATAAAGTTTTTTTTTAACGTGTATGAGTGTTTGCCTGCATGTATGTACTCTATGCTTGTCTGGAGCCCTTGGAGCTGGACAAGGACTTAAGAATCTTTGCAATTGAGTTCACTGATGGGTGTGAGCCATCGTGTGGAATCTAGGAACCAAACTCAGGTCCTCTGCAAGAGCAGCGCATGCTCTTAACCACTGAGCCATCTCTCCAGCCCCAAATATATATATATATATATATATATATATGTATGTATATATATGTATATGTGTGTATATGTGTGTATATGTGTGTGTATGTATATATATATGTATATATGTATATATGTATATATGTATATATATGTATATATATGTATATATATGTATATATATGTATATATGTATATATATGTATATATGTATATATGTATATATATGTATATATATGTATATATGTGTATATATGTGTATATATATGCATATATGTATATATGTATATATGTATATATATGTATATATGCATATATATGCATATATGCATATATATGCATATATATATATATATTTTTTTTTTTTTTAAAGAGGACTGAGGATGTAGTTTAATGATAAAGTATGGTTGGAGCCTAATTTCAATCCTAGCACTGGGGGTTGGGGGTGGGGGATGGGAAGGAAGGAAGGAAGGAAACAATTAAAAGCAGCTGGAGATCCTACAACTGGCCTTGGGTTAGACAAGTGTTTCTAGTTTTAATCCAGAACACCACAAAGACTGCATATAAACTCCCCAAAGCAACATTCCGGAAATATTAAACTCCTAAATATCGAAATGCTAAAACCAAAATTGAAAGTTTCAAATTCCGTGGAAGGCTGTAGAATGAAGGTTTCAGGCTGGACTCTAGGAAAGGAGCATCAGTGTGCCGGGCTATCCCAGAATACCTGTGTCATGTCAGGAAGGCAGAGTACTTGGAAACCTGGAAAGACGTTGTTTGGGTTGTGACAGTGAGGATATCTTCAGGAGAGGCTATGCCAAGATTCTACAGTGCCTTTGCTATTTTTCTTTAAGTCTAAAATTGTTTCAAGGGGCTGGGGAGATGGCTCCGTGGCCAAGAGCACTTGTTGATCTGGCAGAGGACCTGTGTTCGGTTCCTAGCATCCACGTGGTGGCTCAGAACCATCTAAAACTCCAGTTTGAGGGGATGTGATGCCCCCCTCTAGTCTCTGCAGGCACCACAGATGCATGGGACACATCTATACATTAAGCAAAACACCTATACACATAAAGTAAAAACTTTAAAAAAAAAATAGCAGGGCAGTGGTGACACATGCCTTTACTCCCAGCACTCAGGAGGCAGATCTCTGAGTTCAAGGCCAGCCTAGGCTACAGAGCTAGTTTGAGGGCTACACAGAGAAACCTGTCTCAGAAAACCAAATAAATAAATACACACATTAATACATACATAATAAATAAAACACACACATACATATGTACATACATACATACATGCATACATACATTCTAGACTAGGTAAACACTCCCATTTTAAAAGTACCTGGCAGCAAAGACTCCCTTCTAGCTGCAGAGTTGTTCTTCGAGGCCACAGACACTGCCTATCCTCCATGACATTTTTTTTTAAAGATTACTCTTACTTTCATGTATTTATATATGTGCATATCTGTGTATCTGTGATTAGGTGTATGCACATGGAAGCCCAGAGGTGTCACATCTACTGAACTGGAGTTAGTCATCTGTAAGCTAACCAGTGTGGGTGCTAGGAACTCAACTCAGGTCCTTTGGCGAGCTGTACGTACTAGTAACCGCTAAGCCATCTCTCTAACCACTGAGCCGTCTCTCTAACCACTGGGCCATCTCTCTAGCCCTTCTCTTTTTTAGAAAATCACATTTGATGTGCGTGTGTGTGTGTGTGTGTGTGTGTGTGTGTGCATTCATGCACAGACGTCAGAGGACAATTTGCAGGAGTAGGTTCTTTCCTTCTACCACATGGGGCTCAGGGATGAAACTTGGGGACCATGGTGACAACAAGCACTCACTTGCTCAGCCATCTTGCCACCCACCATGTTGATCCGAGAATGGAAATGAACTAAAAAATGTAGGCATATTTTCAACAATTTGGCGTACGGGTCCTCGGTTTGAGGAACACATGCAGCCAGGCAGCTTCCATCAAGATACAGAAGTTCCTGGGGATACTGCATCACCCCAGGAAGCTCCCATTCCTTCCTTTATTACGGGACCTTCCATCCATCCACTGATTCTATCAATCTGCTATCTCTAGGAACAGAAAATACGATTTGGCATTTGAAAATGTCATGTAAATAATTATAGCGTAAATACCCTTTTGAGACTTGGAGGCCAGAGTGTGCTAGCCTGTCTGTGGGTGCTGGAAGAAGGTGGTACAGTTTGGGTTGGGCATCTCTGCGGGGATCAGAACTCAACAGAGAGCAAAGTCTCCACCAGGCTAACAGTCAGAATCCTCTCCATGACTTCCCTTTAGGGTCCAGGAACCTGTACACAGTCAGGCTTCCCCTCCCTGGGCCTGAATCTATAGAGCCCCTATAACGAGGGAGCACTCCCTAGGAACTGCTGGGAACTCTGAGAGCTGGGGGATCTTCCCCCTCAGACCTGTAGGGGCTCCACAGCTCCAAACTCTAATATTAAGACAAGACAGTTTTATCATCAGAGACGAGTGTGTGACATTCTGACAACTGTAGGACTTTGGAGACTATGGTCTAGCGCGATTTAAAGACCTCTTACCGAATCCCAGCTCAGCAGCCAGACAGTCGCTACTCCTGACTCTCCCAGCCAATGGGAGCTCATTACCTACAGGACAAGAGCATCTTCTGTGGGAGAACGGATGGCAGGAGTGGATCTCCATGTCTTTGTGCAGAAGAAAGTTGCCCCACCTCCTACTTCTCCCGTCTAGTTCTCTCCAAGAGTGCGACCAAAGGAGAGGCGAATGGACAGAGGAGCATGCGCACATCGGCCCTGATGCTGACAAGCTGAGTAATTACAGACCAGTCCCTTAACTGCTCTGAGCGTGTTTCCTCATCCATAAAATGAGGCTAATAACAAAGCATGCTTGGTTGGATGATTCTGGGGATTAATTAAGATAATGCACAAATCATACATCCCATCATGCCTGACACAAAGAAACTGATTAGCCCATTAGGCCTGTATTGCGACATGACCCCTTGGTGGAGAGACTCAGTGATCCCCGTCTTCCGGCTTCCGCTTCAGCCTTTAGCCAGAAAATGAAAGCGAAGGGTGAGGGCCTTCCTCCTGCCCGTTGGTCATACTCACCAGTGATAAGGTTGTCTACAAGGGTTGTGGGCATGCAGAAGATGCCCACGAGCAGGTCGCTGACGGCCAGGTTGAGGATGAACATGTTGGTGACAGTGCGCATGTGCCGGTTCTTGAGCACAATGAAGCAGACCAGGGTGTTGCCCACCATGCAGAGGAGGAAGATGAGCGTGTAGGCCGCGATGAACATGGCCGCCACTGGAGAGGAGTGCTGGTAGTAGGAGGAGAAGATGAGGCTGGCAGCCGAGCTGGTCTCGGCATCACTCCCGTTCTGACTCGGGGGCCAGCTGCCGTTGGGAGGCTGGGAGAGATCCGCTGGGGTGAAGGGAGCACAAGAGTCAGGACCAAAGCGAAGAAGAGTTAACCGGCTCTTCACCACTGAAAAGCCAACCCTTGGATGGAGATGCAGCTCAGAGTGCGCTTGCCTGACATGCGTGAAGCTATGGGCTGATCCCCAGTACCACATAAAGTGGAATAGTGGCACATGCCTTTAATCCAAGCACTTTCGAGGTGGAGAACAAAGGATCGGAAATTCAAGGACACTCACATCTACTTTGAGAGTCTGAGACCAACCTCAGCCAATTGAGACTTTCAAAGAAAAGAAAGGAAAGGTTCCAGTTTCTCTGTGTCTCATTTGTCATACTGTCTTAGGGTTTTACTGCTGTGAATAGATCCCTTGACCAAGGCAACTCTTATAAAGGACAACATTTAATTGGGGCTGGCTTACAGTTTCAGAGGTTCAGTCCATTATCATCAAGGTGGGAACATGGCAGCATCCAGGCAGGCATGGTGCAGGAGGAGCTGAGAGTTTTTCATCTTCATCTGAAGGCTGCTGGTGGAAGACTGGCTTCCAGGCAGCTAGAGTGAGAGTTTTAAGTCTATGCCCACAGTGACACACCTACTCCAACAAGGCCACACCTCCTAATAGTTCCATTCCCTGGGCCAAGCATATACAAACCATCACACATACCCTAAGCCTACTCATTACTGTCCATTGTCCCAAGGACAACTGGACACACTGATCAAGAATTTTATTATTTTTTTTTTTTATTTTTAAATTTTTGAGTGTTTTGCTTGCACACATATATGTGCACGGTGTGTGTGCCAGGTACCCGTGGAAGTCAGAGGAAGGCACTGGATGCCCTAGAACTGGAGTTAAGGATGTTGTAAGTCACAGTGAGGGTGCAAGGAACCAGATCAGGGTCCTCAGCAAGAACAAGCGTTCTTAACCATTCAAGCACCCTCCATCCCCTGATCAAGGACTTTGAGTTTGCCCAAGCTCATACCCAAAGTGCTGAACACTCACTCCCCAATCACGTTGGCTAGTCTCCATTCACACCTTCTCCCTGCCTTCTTTTCATCTTTGGGGGCTCAGAAGACTTCTTTGGTGACAAAGTATTATGTATCAGGCTGGCCTTGAACTCACCACTGTAGCCAAGGATGACCCTGCACTCTTATCCTCCTGCCTCTACCTCCTGAGTGCTGAGATTAAGTATGTCAGCCTGCTCAGTGTTTGCGATAGAACCCGGAGCTTTGTGCATGTTAGGCAATTACACTACCAACTGAGCTGCAATCCCAGGCCCGAGAGTCTAACTTCTAAAGGACCCCATCCTGCCAGCTTCTGGAGGCCCTGAACGAGGTGGGGCTGCAAGAGAAGAGTCAGTGTTTGCTTCCTGGCTTCCTTCCTGCCTGGACCAATGTTGTCAGTCCCTATTGTATCCTCATGTCTAGACACTTTAATTCCCTCAAAGCATGGGTTAAAAGTATTTGGAACTATGGCTTCTGAGAGTTAGTTAGGGAGGCAGGAGAGATGGCTCAGCTACCTGGGTTCAATTCCAAGCATCCACATGGCAGCTCACAACTATCTGTAATCCAAGATCTGACAATCTCACACAGACAGACAGACAGACAGACAGACAGACAATAAAAATAAGTAAAATTTTAAAATTGAAGAGAGTTACTTAGATGTATATGAGGTTATATGGCAGGGCTCCTATGAGAACATTGGTAATTTCATAAGGAGAGTCCTGAGCAAGCTGTGTGTGTGTGTGTGTGTGTGTGTGTGTGTGTGTGTGTGTACTATTGAAGGCCAGAAGAGGGCGCCAGATCCCCTGGAATAAGAGTTATGGTAAGTTGCTGGACACCGGTGCTAGGAATAGAACTCTTATCCTCTGCAAAAACAGTGTCTTAGCTAAGGTTGCCATTGCTGTGAAGACACACCATGACTGAGGCTACTCTTACAACGGCAAACATTTAATTGGGGCTAGTCTACAGTTTCAGAGGTTCAGTCCATTATCATCATAGCAGGAAGCCTGGCAGCGTGCAGACAGAGATGGTGCTGCAGAAGGAGCTGAGAGTTCTAGATCTCAATTCAAAGACAACCAGGAGGAGACTGGGTGAAGCTTGAGCCTTCAAAGCCCACCTATACAGTGACACACTTCCTCCAACATGGCCATGTCTCCTAATAGTGCCATTTCGCATGGGCCAAGCATATTCAAATCACCACAAACACCAACTGCACTTGATGGCTGAGGCCTCTCTCTAGGCGCTGTGTCACGCAATGCCTTTGCCATGTTATGATGCAGGAAACAGGCCTCGAACAGATAGTCCATGCTTTTGGACTTCTCGGCTTCCAGAATCATGAACTGCATTTCTATTCTTTATAAACTACTCAGTCTTGGATATTTTGTTATAGCAATAGAAAAACGAAGCAAGACACTCCTTGTCCATGCTTCTAGATCTTCCCGGCAACAGTAGCAACCTATTCTTTCTCTCTGCCTCAACAGCCTGCTGGCAGGAATAGCAACCTGGGTTTGCCTGCCCTGCAGTAAGTATCCATGGAGGCGCCCTGTCCATGTTTCTCATTAGCATTGGGCTGGGCGTGTGTTTCCCCGAGTCCTGTTTCGTAGGGAGCAGCCCAGTGTCCAATCATAACTCTTCTGGGAAGTCATTAGCTGTGGTGAGTCATGGTAGTGTCTCAAAAGTTTTCCTCATGTCTTCCTCTGGGACTGGACGAGGCCCATTCTGGAGGATGAAGTGGCCCTAGGGAGTCTTTCCTTAGAGCCCAGAGCTCAGCCACTGGCTAAGAGCGAGGCACACTACAGGGCTGGAAGCAGACACCTAGGGGCAGCAGGCTACTCCACTGGCAGCACCAGGGACTGCAGGAGCCAGTGGGGGCCATGGGAGGGTGTGGCGGGATGAGGGACCTACTGCTGGAGAAGGAACTGAGAGAGGATGGCATTGCCCCACACGCAGGCCTTTGAAGGGCTCCAACCGCACTCAAACACCTTTAATAGAATATTAAAACGTCAGGCATATACAAGAGACACTATTTTTGCGAACATATGCAGAAGTATAGAGTTTAATGAACCGACAGAGATGGAATGGTATAAGACCCTCCCATGGAAGACTGTCCACCTGCAGCGACCATTGGCTCTCCTCCTCAGTTATTCTGAAGCGAGTATCAGCCAACATTTCTTTCCACTGAAAAATAGTTCTGTCTCTCGTTTTTTGTTTTTTTAATTTATTTATTTTATGCATGTGAGTGCTCTTTCTACATGCACGCCTGCATGCCAGAAGAGGGCATCAGATTCCACTATAGATGGTTGTGAGCCACCATGTGGTTGCTGGGAATTGAACTTGGGACCTCTGGAAGAACAGCCAGTTTTCTTAACCACTGAGCCCAACTCTCCAGCCCTCTCTCATTTTTTTTTTTTGTTTGTTTTTGTTTTGTTTTCTAACAGGGTTTCTCTGTGTATCCTTGACTGTCTTGGAGCTAACTTAGAGATTTGCCCACCTCTGCCTCCCTAGAGCTGGGACTACAGGCATCATCACCACCACCACTCAGCTGCATCTCCCTCTTTTTTTAAAGTGTCTCATATCACCCACGATGACCACGAACTCACTAAATCGCTGAGACTGGCCTTGAACTCTCTCTTTTTAAAGATTTGTCTATTTTATTTTACACGTGTGAGTATTTTGACTGCATTTATGTCTGTGTACCATATGCATACGCTTTCCCCCCAAGGAGGGTGTTATAGGTGGTTGTGAGCTGTCATGTGGGTGCTGGGAATCTAGTCTAAGTCCTTTGCAAGAGCAGTAAGTGCTTTTAATCACAGAGTCACCTATCCCTGTCGTCCTTGGCCTCGAACTCTTGATCTTCCTGCCTCAACATTCCACCCCTGCACCACTAGGCTCCTCTTAACCCAGTCTTCAGCCCGCAGCAGGGTCTGACCACTGCTGGCCTCTCCGTGGTCTGGAAAGCGCCATCTCCCCTTTGCACATTAAGCTCTGGCCACTCGCACACCCTCTCCTGCACTTTCCAACCCCAGGGACTTTGCTCATCCCCTCCTTCCTCTCTCAACCCTAATGTCTTCCTAGAGAAGCTGAGTCTGATGATGGGATTTAACGCAGGTGCCCTCGCCATGCCTCTCATTGGGTCTCGTCTGTGTTCTTCACTCTGCCAATGATTTATTTGAAGGTTTACTGTCCTTTTCCCTTAAGAGTGCTTAAGAGCCTGGCAGCGGTGACACACGCCCACCGCTCAGGAGGAAGAGGCAGGTAGATGTGAGTTCAAGGCCAGCCTGATCTACAGAATGAGTTCTAAGATAGCCAGGGCTACACAGAGAAACCTTGTCTAAAAAAAAAAAAAAAAAAAAAAAAAAAAAAACCAACAACAACAAAACAAAAAAACCAACCAAACAAAAAAGCCATCTCCTGCTGGAGGTTCCTGGTATCTTGACAGTGCCTCACCATAGTAAATAGCTCCATAGTCAACCAATAATAACGGAGAGGATAAATAGGCAGAGGAAGTTGCTGGATGCCTTTCAGGCTGGATCCTAACCCGTTGCCCCTGCTCCCTTTGCTCAGCTCTCAATAGAACTCATTATCCAAAGTCTGTCCATGAGAAGTGTCTGCATGACCTTGCCCATCTCTGATGTCTAAACACCTGGACATCGCCCATCCCAAGGCTTAACCTAGCTCCCAGCCCTGCAGGATCCCAGAGGAAAACCTTACTATTCCTGTCAGTTTCTCCTGACATGGAGCCTCACACTCCCAGCAGCCCGAGCCCCACGTCAGCAGCGGGAACCTCATTAACACCCTTCACTCTATCTTTCTGGGATCTGCCAGCTGCCCTTACGATTATATCCTGTGGACTTTGCACTGCTGAACCCAATTACATTCCCTGATTGGATGGGGGTCCCAGGGGCTTCAGGATATAATGATGGCTGACTCTAGGTACCCTGATGAGCTTAAGGCCATACCTGCAGCAGCAAAAGCCGAGCTATCGAGGTCAGAGTACAGTGTCTCTCTAAGTGTGGCTTTTAGCTACCAGCATCAGCATCAAATGGAATTTTCAGAGTCTCAAGTCTGATCCCTGACCCAGAGATCCAAGAACCTTGAGGTGGTGGAAATCAACCCTCTGTTTCATTTATTTTATCTCAAGAAAAGACCTGTCTTTATTTTATGTGTAAGAGTGTTCAGCCTGAATGTATTTATGGACACCATGTTTGTGGCTGGTGCCACAAACAGAAGAGGTTGGCAGATCCGTTGGAGCTGGAGTTACAGATGGTAGTGACCCACGGCGTGGGTGTTGGAAACTAGAACCAAGGGCTTCTGCAAGAATACAAAGGGCTTGTAACGACTGAGCTGCCTGTCCCATTTTTATATCTGGTGTGTGTGCATGTGTGTGTTTGAGTGCTTGCACATGTGTGTACATATGTATGTGTGAGTTTGACATCAGAGGCAATGTCAAATGTCTTCATTAGTTGTTATCTGCTTACAAGGAACCTTACCAATTTGGCTAGACTGCCTAACCAGCAAGCCCCAGGGGTCCTCCTGTCTTTGGCTCCCCAGCACAGATGCATACCACAGCCTCCCCCACCCCCAGGTTTTTTTACTGGGGTTCTGGGGTTGGGGTCAGGTCCCCCTAGTGCTTACAGCAAGCAATTTACCAGTTGAATCATCTCTCCAGCTTTTATTTTTATTTGCTTTTCTGGAGTACTGGGGATCGAACCTAGGACCTCACACTTGCTAGGCAAGTGCTCTTTCTCTGAGTCCCAGCTCCCAGCCATCTATTTTAAATTTTTTAAAAAAGATTTATTTATTTTATGTATATGAGTACACTGTTGCTCTCTTCAGACACACCAGAAGAGGGCATCAGATCCCATTTTAGACAGTTTTGAGCCACCATGTGGTGGCTGGGAATTGAACTCAGGACCTCTGGAAGAGCAGTCAGTGCTCTTAACCGCTGAGTCATCTCTCCAGACCCCGTTTTAAATTTTAAAGCATTAGATAGGGGTGGTTTGGTGGTAGAGTACTTGCCTATCATGCACAAGGCTCATTGCTCAAGTTTCAATCCCTGGCACTGCCATAAGAAATAAAAAATGAAAATATTTTCTGGCTATGGCCTGGGGTTGATCATATCACTTCTGGGAACCAGAGGCTCCTTTTACTACAATAGACAGAGGTCAAGTTCACACTGATGCAGGCTTTGATGGCAGCGTAGTTGCAGCAATTTGGAGAATTACTGGGTCATACATATAAATGAAGGAGCCGAGCCAGAGATCAAGTCTAGGTGTGCCCCGAAGTTCACAGCCTTCTTACCACCGACAGCATCGTTGGCGCCACCTCCTGGTTTGTTCTGGTAACACATAAAAGTTCTGCCCTAGACCCACCCATTCAATATAAATAACCCTTAGAGCGAGCCTACTGGTGAATCCCGACCCTAGAACCTCTGAAGAATACCACACTGGGGGTTGCCAACGGCACAGGGCACCATGCAGGACAGGTGGCTAATCTCCACATGAAACAAAAAGTTCAAACTCATTGGCAATGTCAGATCCCTTTTTAAAAAAAAGAACTCAGTGTAACCTTTTCGTCAGATTGGCAAAGACTGTGGTGCTCTGGGAGTCTGGAGTGCAGCTAGCACAGCAGGGGCGGCACAGCAGTCAGGGAGGCTTCAAACCAAGGCAAAGTGGCTGGTCTGGTTCCACTTTGGAGTGGGAGTGGGGGTGGGGTTATCACGATGTTTAGAAGGAGGTCTGGTGGCGTGGGGAAAATACTGACCTCGGCTGTAATGGTGACAAACAGTATAAACATGCACTATTTATCTCTATTCCATATAAAATGTGCATATGCAAATTGCCCATGACTTCCTTTTTGAATGGCAGTCTTTGTCCATCGAGGGGTGGTATTTTCTCAGATGACTTTGTTGTTGTTTCTTTCATTCTAACTTTTGATTTTTGACTTTTCTGATCATAGGGAAAGGGCAACATGAGATAAAATGCTGAAGATGCCGGTCGCTTTCACCACGATCACCCCGATTTTAAGGAGATACCCTGCCCTCTGTGGGTCAGGATCTGGAGGTGGCATTTGGGAATGCTCCCTTTAAAAGCTCCTCTGATGAGTCCCTTGTGAATTCAGAGCCACTGACTTGTACCATCTTTCCCCTTGCATGCTAAGCTTTTGTGAGGTGTAATTCGGGGGGCCTTTGATGTATTTTGATGATTTTTTTTCCAGAGGCTTTTTAGGGCTTTCTCTTGGTCTGGCATGAAATGCTTTCTGTCCAGAAGGAAACTAAGGTCTTTGAATGTGTTGGATCCTCTCTCAACAGAGCACACACTTTCAGGAGAACAGTGAGCACGGGCGGCTGGGGACCACGCTGCATCCAGGAGGAGCCAGCCCTTCTCCCTGCATGCAGCATTGGAGTGAGTGACTGTCAATCAGAAGTGTTCACCCATCCCTTGCCAAATGCCAGCCAGTGGGAGTTCTCTTGCTTTGGCTCTGACTGTGGGTCCTAGTAACCCAGCTCTGCTGTCCACACAAGGACTGCTCAACCCACTTCCTAATAAGTTTCCAACTGAGCAAGTTGGCACCAGCGTCTGTTGCTTAAAATCTCAGCAACTTGGCTAATACAAGGGGACTCAGGTGGGTCATCCTGGGCCTCTGGGGGGAGGTTTTCAGAATCTAAGTTCAGCACCCCAAGGATAGGGGCAGGCAGAAAGAGCAGAGTAGGATTTTGTGGTTTCTCTCTCCAAACCCCACTGGTCATTCGCTCATTCTCAGCAGGTCATTCACTCCTCCATGGGGTCAACACTATTCTAAAAAGGGAAGGATACTGATTAAGGATCAGGAAGCTTGGCCTGGGAGCTGGGAGCCACTGACGGTCACTCATCCATGGTAGGACTGGGGGACAGCAACCTGGTTTGAAAAGAAGGCTTGGGACTATAACTTAACAGCTGACTAAACAATGCTCGTTACATTTACCTCTGTGTGTGTGTGTGTGTGTGTGTGTGTGTGTCGCACTCCAGTGCTGCATGCACTTCTGGAGGTCAGAAGTTCCACAACTTGCAGGGGTCAGTTTCTCCTTCCACCTGGTAGGTTTGGGGAAATCAAACTTGGGTCATTAGACCTTGTAGCAAAGACCTTTACCAGCTAAGCCACTTGAAAGGAGGGACCCTCAATTAAGAAAATGCCTCCAGCTGGGCAGTGGTGGTGCATGCCTTTAATCCCAGCACTTGGGAGGCAGAGGCAGGTGAATCTTTGAGTTTGAGGCTAGCCTGGTCTACAGCATGAGTTCCAGGACAGCCAGGGCTACACAGAGAAACCCTGTCTTGAAAAAAAAAAAGCCTTCATAAGATCCTGCTGTAAGGCATTTTGTTAATTAGTGATAAATGGGGGACCACCCAGCCCATTGTGGGTGGGGCCATCCCTGGGCTGGTGGCCCTGGGTTCTATAAAAAAAAAAAAAAAAAAAAAAAAGTAGGCTGAGCAAGTCATGGGAATCGAGTCAGCAGGCAACACCCCTCCATGGTGTTTGCTTCCGTTCTTGCTTCCAGGTTCCTGCCCTGGTCCTGCCATGGCTCTTTTCGGTGATGGACTACAATGCAGAAGTGTAAGCCAAACAAACCCATTTGTCCTCAACCTGCTTTTTGGTTATGGTGTTTTGTCACAGCAACAGAGACTCTAAGCAAGTCACCAGCTCAAGTAGCCAGGCTAACCTTGAACTCCCTATATGGGCAAGAATGACCTTGAACTTCTAATCCTGCTGCCTCCACTTGCCCAGTTTCCGGGGGTGAGGATGACCCAGGGCTTTAAGCATGCTAAGCAGGCTATCTACCAATGGGACTCCACCCCAGGCTTGCTTCTTTATATTTTGTTTTTGTTTGTTTAAGACCAAGTCTCCCTGGAACTCTGGCTGACCTGGAACTACTTGTGTAGATCTGCCTGCCCCTTGACTACTGGGATCGAAGTCTTTCTCCGTCGTGGCTTGCTTCCTGGTAGCATTTGCTGCCTACCAAGAAGCACAGAGGGCCACAGTGATGGGTGGTCACTTGGAATTGTTCCCAAGGATGTGAGCCTGGACTAGGGATACTCAGGAGAGCAGCAGGGGTGGGGATGGGGATGGGGGTTGGGGATGGGGGTTGGGGATGGGGGTGGGGTACAGGATTCCCACCACTTCTAGAGACAGAGCCAAAGCCCACGTTCTCTAGTCCTCTCCATTGTAATCTGGGTTCCTTACCTCAGGTCTTTCTAATCCCTGTCCATCTTGGTAAGTGAGAGCAAGTGAGCCTTCCAGAATCCTTGGAGCGGACAAACCTGAGCAGCTAACTGGGGTACCAAATGAGCCTCCCCACCGCCCTTAATTTTATGTGTGTAACTATTTTGCCTGCCTGTGTATCTGTGCACCATTTGGGTGTCTGGTGCCTACAGAGGCCAGAAGAGGGCGCCAGGTCATTAACTGTTGTTACGGCCGGTAGTAAGCTTGACTGGTGTTCTTAACCACTGAATCTCCTCTTCAGCCCCAAACAAGCTTTTAACCTCCTAAATGCTTGCTGGACCAGGCAGGTTGGTTACAATTAGATCAGCGCCTGGAGAGATCAGGCCCCACCCCCTTCCACTGACCAAACCCTGCTGAAGATTAAGAAACATCCATCCGGGTACGGTACAGGGAAACAAACCACCCAAGATGATGATTTAGCCACACCTGTCCCAAGTCCAGCCCCTAGCTATGGCAGATGTAACAGGGCAATGTAAATTACCGGTCCTATCTCTGCATTCTCTGGTCAGGTTCCCTAAGTGCCTTCAAGTCCCAATGGCCCCAAATCATGCATGTCCCCATAGCAAAGCCATAGATCATCCTAGCATACCTGCCCCCTTTAGAGAAGTTACAAAAGAAAAGGCTTCCCCTAGTTCCCTGGACACACAACTTCCCAGAGCCCAGTCCCCATCTAGGGCTGAAGCCTGCTCCATCTGAAATGGGCATTGCAGAATTCATCCACCAGCATTCTTGCCTACTGCTTTCTGACTAATAACACCAGGTTCCCCCCTCCCCCCTTTTATTTATTTATTTTTTTTATGAGACAGGGTTTCTTTGTTTAGCCTTGGCTGGCCTTGAACTCACAGAGATCTGCCTGCTTCTGCCTCCTGAGCGCTGAAAATTAAAGGCACATGCTACCATCATCTGGCCACTGTATTTGGAAACATTTCAGGTCCTTACTTCTGGAAACTGAATCGCTCTTATCTCCCATAGTAAGCATTATTCCCCGCAGCCCATTGAAAGGGATTCCAGACTTTAGAGAAGTGGGTGGGTGGCTCAGTGGCTAGGCACACTAGCTGCTCTTGACGAGTGTCTGGGTTTGGTTCCCAGCAACCACAGGTTCGTTCACGACCATTTGTAGTTCTAGTTTCAGGGTATCTGTTGCCCTCTTCTGGCTTCTGAGGGCACTAGGCACATGGATGGTGCACATGCATGCGCATATATATATGTATATATATATATGTGTGTGTGTATATACATACATATATACATATACATCATATACATATATATGTAAGTAATCTTGCCATCTTCCATCTTACTCTAGATCAGGCTGGTCATGCTCTATAGATTCCTGTCTAGGCTCTGTGGTGGCTCCTGCTTCCAGGCTAGCCCGCTCCATCTCTCAATACCACACTGCTCACCCTATTCCACTTCCTAGTGCAGCTACATATAGAAAGATGTTTCCTGCCTCTATGCTGGACACATCTTAGGGACGACAGCCATGCCTCATCCAGCTTCAAATGCTACCACCATCTAGTGCATGGCTAGAATGAAGGTTGGTACCTGCTTCTAAGAGCAATGAATTTTCCTCTATGCACTGCTTTAGCTGTCCTGCAGAGGCGGTTTTCTCTTCTTTTCAGGGTGGTTGGCACTTTCCAACAGAGGAGGGGTGATCTCATACTGCCTAGGCTGCCCCTGATCTTCCCGCCTCTGCATCCCAAGTGCTGGGATTACTGATGTGCAGGTTTGTGTCTTATAGTATCAAACTACCTCCACCAGGGAAGGAGAATTCTTTTCACTTCATTGGAAAACCAAAGCTCAAAGACTTGCTCTCAGAATACAGGGTGGTACAGTGATTCTGCCCCTACTTGACCTCAGGATTCTTGATCTATCAAGTAATCTGGGAACACGTTGTGAGTTTAAGCCTTTGCTCTGACTCTGCCATCTCCCATTGTCTTATCTTCTTTGAAACCATTACTCTGCCTGTAAAACCCTTTAGTGCCCAACCAATTAGGGCTTTTTTTTTTTTTTTTTTTTTTTGATAGGGTTTCTCTGTGTAGCCCTGGCTGTCCTGGAACTCACTCTGTAGACTGTACTGGTCTTGAACTCAGAAATCCGCCTGCCTCTGCCTCCCAAGTGCTGGGATTAAAGGCGTGTGCCACCACTGCAGGGCTTCTTAATTAACTAGGAGAGAGCCTTAACTTCCAGTGCCTATGCACGTCTGACATGATGAATACCAGAAGGATCATTTAAAATATCACTGGAAGGCAGGTGTGAGGTGCTTACCTATAATCTTATAGCAGAGGTGGAGGCAGAAGGATCCAGAGTTCAAGTGAGTTTCTGCTACATAGTAAATTTTGGGCCAGCTTGGACTACATGAAACCTTGTTTCAAAACAAGAAAAAGAAAACCTGGCCTGAAGAAGGAAGATACAATCGGCAGAGGCAGAACCAGAGCTACTCTGGACTCAGCTAAGGAGCAAAGGAAGCCGTCTCCTGATCCATTCTTCTGCAACACTTCCCAACCCCATGTCATGTCAGCACCCAGGGCTTCAGTGTCCCTGTCCCAAGTGGGTTTCTTCTCTCTCACTTCTCAGCAGCATCTTGTTGAGGAAAGGCTTTGATGGAGCTGGAGAGATGGTTAACCAGTGGGCAGTGTTGTGACTTCCCAGCACCCACTTTGGGTTGTGGGGTGGGGGCTGGGGCTGCAGCTGCAGGGGATCTGACACCCTTTTTTAGCCTGGGGGAGGGTCTGCCCTCATCTGTAGATACCCCCCAACACACACATACATAATTAAGTTTTTTCCTGTATAGCCTTGCCTGTCCTGGAACATTGTTTATTATTATTATTATTATTATTTATTTTATTTTTAAAGGACAGCAGGTTGTGGTCGTAAATGCCTTTAGTCCCACAGAGGCAGAGGGTTCTACCTGAGTTCGAGACCAGCCTGTTCTACAAAATGAGTTCCAGGACAGCCAGGGGCTACAAAAAGAAAAATTGACCGGATGGTGGTGGCGCACGCCTTTAATCCCAGCACTTGGGAGGCAGAGGCAGGCGGATTTCTGAGTTCGAGGCCAGCCTGGTCTACAGAGTGAGTTCCAGGACAGCCAGGGCTACACAGAGAAACCCTGTCTCTAAAAACAAAACAAAACAAAAACAAAAACAAAAAACAAAAAAAAAAAAAAAAAAAAAACACTTTGATAAACTTGTACCCTGGCTGAGGAAATGACTCAGGATGGTTCTCTAGGCTGGGTCTCTGTGCCATTTGCATTTCAAAAGAAGTCAAGCTTTCACAAGTAGCACACTACTCATGAAGCAATTTCAGTTGCTAATGAGAGCAGCAAAGCCTACAGAGGATCGGAGGCTGAACTTTCAAGTCTTAGAAGAACTGGTAGAAACTCAACTCGTCCTACTGACTACACACTCAACACTGAACAGCTGCTCAGCCAGGAGTAGGCTCTCAGAGCTGGGGCCTTTCTGAGTTGTTTGCTTTGGAGTTAACACACCTGGCAGATGGCAGAAATACATACATTCATATTCACATTCTGTGTGTGTGTGTGTGTTTGTCTGTCTGTCTCTGAGTGAGTCTCATGTTGCCCAAGTTGGCCTCAAATTCTTATATGTAGCCAAGAATGACCTTGAACTTCTGACCTTTCTGCTTTCACTGGCGGGATTGTGGATGTGTTCCATGAAGCCCAGCTTTATTCAGCTCAGGGGATTGAACCCATGGCTTTCCAAACACTATGTGCCTACCCTACCCACTGAGCTACACTTCCAGCCCTAGCCTCAGTATCTCAACTCTGGCTAGCTGTGAAGGCTGCCAGGGGCTTCCAGGGAAAAAAAAAAAAAAACCCACACTGCTCTGGGGACTGGGTGGGATGTAGTCTTTCTTCCAACTTAGCCCTCATCACATGTGCTCCAGTGGCATCATCGGACCGACACAGGGGGCTCTGCAGATTGTAGTGCCTATCTTCAGGGGTTAAGAGGAAGCTTCTGTGGCCCCTCAGTCACCTTCCAGGTCATAGTTCTGATCTAGCTACTCAAGAATTCCACCTCTGGGCTTGCAGGCTGGATCAGCAAGTAAAGGCATTTGTGCACAACTCTGACAACCTGAGCTGATCTCCAGAACCCTTTAATCCTAACACCTGGGAACAGAGACAGGCAGATCTCTGTGAGTTCAAGGCTAGCCTGGTCTATATAGCAAGTTCTAGGTCAGCTGGGGCTACATAGAGAGACCTGTTGAAGAAGAGGGTGAGGAGGGAAGGAGGAAGAGAGGGGATGGAGGAGGAGAGGAGGGAAGGAGGAGGATGAGGAGGAGAAGGAGAGGAAGGAGGAGGAGGAAGAAGAGAAGGAAGACAAAGAGGAGGAGGAGGAGAAGCAGCAGCCACTGTTACCACAGCAGTAGCACAAGGGGACAATGACAACTGCTTCCACAAAGTTGTCATCTGACCTCTGCATACAGCTGTGACATGAACAGTGCTCATGTATGCATGCACACACACACACACCACACACATTCACCTCACTACACACACACACATACACAAAACACACACAAATACATTTTTTAAAAATTCTCTCTTTACCCTCCAGGCAGGAATCAGACTTGTTTGTTTTGTGTGTGTGTGTGTGTGTGTGTGTGTGTGTGTGTAGGTTAGAGTTCAGCTGCGAGTGTCTTCCTCTATCTACCAATTTTCTTTTATTTTTGAGACCGAATGTCATTATGTAGCCTTGGCTTTTATCTCCTTAACTCTGCTTGCTCACATGTATATTTAAAAGGAAACTCAAGGGTTTTTTTTTCTTCCCCAAAACGAATTGTGTTTTATATGTTCAAATTGCACTTCCTAATCTCTTTAATGGATGTGGCGCTGTTTTACTAATGGGACACTGTTCTTGGTTATCTTCCTGCACTTTGGCTTGTGTGCTTTAATGAAGGCACTACAAGTTCCTTATCTCCTAAATGCACTGCCTTAGCACGTGTGTAAACCGTTTGTCCTAATCTCTCCAATGGATGTGATAGAAACCCGCCCACAGGCATCTTAAACGGGAAACTTAAGGTTGTTTTCGGGGTTCCAGTTAGGGTTACGGTCAGGGTAAAGGTTAGGGTTAGGGTAAAGGTTACAGTTACAGGTAGAATTATGTTTAGGTTTAGGTTAGGGGAAAGCTATGCAGATCAGGCTAGAATGAAACTCAGGAAGATCTGCTTGCTTCTGTTTCTGAGTGCTATGACCGAAGGCAGGCATCTCCACAGGCTGTCTTCCACCCATTTTCCCAGACAGGTCTCTCACTGAACCTATAGTTTGCCATAGATCTGACCAACAACCCCCACCCCCACCCACCCACACCCGGGATCTACTTACCTCTCTCCCTCCCTCCCTCCCTCCCTCCCTCCCCCAGGCACTTCGATTTAGATGCCTGCCTCCTGCCTGGCTTTCATGTGGGTGATGAGGAACTGAACCCAGGAGCTCAGGCTTGTGCTATAAGCCCTTAACCACTGGGCCATTTCTCCAGGCCTCAGCTTTAAATCCTGAGTCTGTCGCCTTGTGGCTGTTTGGGCTCGGTAGCTACAGATGTGATGAGCATGCTTTTCCTTCCCCCTTCTCAAACACCCAGAGATTGCTGTCGAGCTTTAACGACATCCCCTTGTCACCCCTGTCAGCCCTCCAGACCCCTCATCAATCCTGTGTGTTCCTTGAGAGTTCACGTAAAACGACTAGAATCCATCTGTTTACCTCCCAGGAACCCAGCCCGAGACAGGAAACTTGGTGCGCTTTGCTCTGACATAGACTCCTAACGAACAGCAGATTTTTCTTTTTCTTTTTTCCTGAAAATTTGTGTTTGTTTTGCTGAGCTGGAGCTCAAACCCAGAGCCTGAGGCGTGCCAGGTAAATGTCTGCCTGCCGAGTTCCAACCCCAGCTCCAAACACGGTCTTGTTCTGTCGCTCTGTTTTTTAACTTCTTAAAATGGGCACAGCTCCCAGCGCCACAAAAGACAGAGGGAAAGCCTCCAGATGGGGATGCCCTGGGATATGCTCGCAGAGATAAAGCGTTTGATTGCTATTCTCTGTATATCCTTAGCCCAGAGAGATCAGCTGGGGCAGCAGGCTCCTCGTATAGACAATGCCCCATCCTGCCTCTACCCAGAGACTCTGTGCTTTGCTTTCTGAAGCCATAGCAGGAACAACCCGGAACTTATGAAGTGGAATAGCCGTCAACCAGGAGAGAGGGACAAGCAGCAGATAGCCCCTTCTCCTTTAGCCCAGGCTGGCCTTGAACTTGCCATGTAGTCTCTGCCCTTCAAGTGTTGGATTGTAAGTATTCACTAGCAAGTCCAGTTTGTGAGTTGCTGGGGACAGAACCCAGGGCATCCTGCACGTTAGGCTAGTGCTCTACCAACTGGACTCCACCCCCAGCCCCTTTTTGTCTTTTTGCTATCTCTCCATGTCTCACTTCAGTTTCTCTGAGGCAACTCATGTCTTAGAGGATACCTCGGAAGCCAGAGAAGCCAAAGGAGATAGGTGCTAGCGACTCTCATGGTAGGTATACATGGTTCATTCATATATAGATGATAGATAGATAGATAGATAGATAGATAGATAGATAGATAGATATCCATTAATAAAACACTGTAACATTGCATGAGGGGATTATTCTGTGTGTATTCTAAATCTGTTTTTTTAATACTCATTTAATGTGTTCATAGCATAGACTCACACAACATAATCCACCCACCGTGGACAATGAACACACTTCCGTATCAATAAATACAATCCTAAATAGAGTCTATCTCCCCGTGTCCCCGTGCTAGGGACAGAATTCAGCCTTGCTCAGGTACCATTTAGCCCCAGACCCCACTCCGAAGTGCCTTCTTTAATGTCCGTCACTGCAGGTGTGCCTTATCTTTGACTTAATCCATTCAGTTTACAGAGTCTGGGTGAACACACAGGTCTTTGTAGGAAGACGGAATGGCTTCCTCTGCAAAGTGCCAAGCTTTGCATTCCCTTAAACGCTCACTCACTCCATATCCAATAATTTTCTCTGGCATACTAAAAGGCCAGCATTTCATTTGAGTAGTTTTTAGTGGGCTTCAGAAATTATCCTTTCCACCCCTTTTTGGAAATCAGAACGTGTGCCCATCTTTCTCTATTTCTTTCATTTGCTGTAATTTCCTCTACAGCAGCGATTGCATCTACACCTGCCTCCGGGTCCCTAGGACGCCATATGTCCTGGCTGTGAAGGGGTGAGCTCACGGCAGGTGGCTCAACGCTTTCTGACCACTACACCCCTCTGGGGTTTTGGTCTTCTGCTCAGCTCAGTATGAAGCAAAATGGTCTGTCCCCTGTCGCAGAGCACCGGGCCCTGAGTAGGTCTCTTCACAGTGCTCTTTGCTCTGTCTCTGCTCACTGGGGTTTCAGCACATTGCTAACCTTCATTCTTATAGATCCTACCACACTGGGCTACGCATTCCTCTCCTCTCTCTCTCTCTCTCTCTCTCTCTCTCTCTCTCTCTCTCTCTCTGTGTGTGTGTGTGTGTGTGTGTGTGTGTGTGTGTGTGTGTGTGTGTTTCAAATCCTAGCTCATTGGAAAGCTGCCAGTGCACCTCACAAGGTTTCCTATAAAGCCCCCCCCCCCACACCTTTAATTTCCAATGATGCCCCTTGCAATTACTCACTGGAATCCCAGGGCTTTCAACAGCTCCCACTTACTGGTATGAATATGTTCAATACAACCAGTCCTGTTTTATCTTTGTAGCCCCCCTGCGATGCCCTATTGCATGTAAGTTCCTCTATTCACCGGCTGGATAGCCACTGGCACAGAAAGGCACAGGCACCATCTCAGAGATACCCAGCAACCAGGGAACCAGCCTCTTGTTTCTTAAATGTAACTCCCTTTGTTTGTTTATGTGGACACAGAAAGGGATCTGGCCCCTCGCCTGATACAACTGAAGCCAGCAGGCTAAGCCTTAGATTCTCCTTTCTCTAGGCTCTAAGTTTAGGTCCTTCCCTAGGCAAATCATGGAGGCTACCTCCTCTTGGATTCCACCCCTCTTCCCAGTCCAGCAAACCAGCCAAGTTGGCAACACTTGTCTAAAGGTAGTGCCTAAACTAGCCTCATCTGGTCACAAAATAGCCCCTGTTTATGGATTGGGGATGGTGCCTACATGCATGCACATACATGCACACGCACCACAGGCGCAGAGGTGTCCCTGCAACTCTTCACACGCATACACACATATCCTGGACACAGAAGCACCCCCACAGCACTCTGTCACTATCTCTCTGGGTCTCAGTGTGTCTCTCAGTGTCTGTTTTCCTGTCTCTGTTTCTGTCTCTGTCTCTGTTTCTGTCTCTGTCTCTGTCTGTCTCTCTCTCTCTCTCTCTCTCTCACACACACACACACACACACACACAGACACACAAGTCTTTCCTCCCTCCCAATCCCATGAACACAGAGGCACCCTCAGATCTATCTCTGTCCCTCACTCAGGGTCTTTGCATCTTTGTGTGTGTGTGTCTGTCTGTCTTATACACACACACACACACAAAGTATCAGTGTCTGTCTCTGGTAGCCAAGGTGGTCAGTGTCTCTTCTCCCTGCCTTGCCCCCACCCCCGCCCCTGTCCCCTGCTTCCTGGGTCTATAGCCCACCCAACCCTGACCCCCTACCCTAGTGCCACTTACCCTCCATTCTGTCTGCTCCTGGACACTCTCCAAAAGAGGTGGGCACCTTCAAGCGGGTGGGCTGGGGCCCAGGAAGGGTCTGGGGTCTGGGTAGGCTACCCTTGTCCCCGCTTCACCCGTCGCTCGCAGGCGGGCAGGGGGCGCTCACTCCCTGGGGTTCGGGGTGCAGCGCCCTCACAGAGCCGCGGTCCGCCGGACTCTGCCGCCCGCCCCGCGCCTCCCGGGCCGGAGGGAAGGAGGGGGCTAGCGCCGCGCCGTCTCCATGGCACCCGGCACACCTGTGCGGCCGAGCGAGGGCGCCCCGTGCACCTCCCCCGCAAACTCTCCCAGGACCCCCGCACCCTCCAAAGTGCGGGCGGTGCCCGCCGCAACCCTAGCAGACACACATCAGCCTCTGTTTCCACTCTTTACGTGGCTCGAGCTCAGCCTGCCCCGCACTCGCCCACCACGATCGCCAGGACTGTCTCTCTGAAGAGGCCAAGAAGTCGCTGTCACTACATAGGAGGGACCCTTAAAGACAAGCGGCTGAGCTCTCCCCAGTGAACAGGGACAAGATGTCTGATGGATGACCCTCGCTTCTGAATCAAATAGACCAGGCTTGAGCAAGTGTCGCATCTGCACTGAGCCTGAGTTTCTGCGTCTGTAAAGTGGTACTGAGGGAGGCAAGTGTGTACATTTCTGCCCCGAATATAGTAGATACTCAATTATTGCTTCCTTGCTGGGCAGGAGACCACTGCCTTGACCATCCTCAGAACCTGTCAGATAGCCAGAAGACAACACTACACATCTGCCATTCGAATGAAGATCTCTTTTATAACTTCTGAAATATTTGGAGACCTGCACTCTGGAAGTAGAATTCATCCATCAAATTAGAATCACATGGTGGGGAGATGTCTTTAAGTACCAGCTGGGCGTAGTGATGTATACCTTAAGTCCCAACACTCAGGCAGAGAGGCAAGTGAATCTCTGAGTTCAAGACCAGCCTGATCTACAGAGTGAGTTCCAGGACAGCCAAGATTACACAGAGAAACCCCTGTCTTGAAAAAAAACAACACCCCCCCCCCCCCAAAAAAAATTTCCAGCATTTGGGAGGTGGAGGCAGATGGATCTTTTGACTTTGAGGCCACTCTGGTCTACATAGCAGGTTCCAGGCTAGCCAGGGCTACAAAGTGAAACTCCAGTCTCTAAAAACCAGAAAACAAAACCAACAAAAGATGTCTTCACTGTGTGTCTCACTCACTAGATGAACACCCTTGATCCTCGGAAATGGTGAATGTCACTGTGACATGCGCCCCCCCCCCCCCAACATCTCCTGAGGCCTCTAGGTACCAGCTGATGTAAGCCTGACCACCTCTTTATGGCCCTATCCGGTCCAGTCCACCTCACCTCTAATCCTACCTCTCGCTGAGCACTTACCATTCCTCCATCTGCGCCTATGCTGCACCCCGCCCCCCCTCCCCCGCCTTCCCGCCCATCACCCACCCCCCTCCCCATCCACTGCTCTCTCCTCTCAAGTCTGCACGGCTCTTCGGCTCTTCGGCTGGTCGGCTCTTTCGGCTGGTGGTTCCTAAACTTTCCCTGAACTTTGGAATCAATTCAGAAGATTTTTAACAGCCACCGCCTCTCTCCCTGAGATCACACCTATTCCAATTAAATCGGAAAGTCTGAGGCTGTAGGGTGATCGGAGGCGTGTGAAGCTCCAAGGCGAGCCTCGCACACGGCAGAATGAGGTCCTTGGCTGTGACAGTGACACTGCACTCCTGTCCCTCTCTCCGCCCATCTTCTCCACAGCTTTATGATCCTCTCTTCCTCCTGCCCTCCTCACAGACTCCTGCAAGAAAACGTCACAGGGCTGCACAGCTTCACAATGCACATATATTTCATAGTCTTCCTGGAGCTGCTAAATCCAAGGGAAAGATTCCAGCCGGGCAGTGGTGTCACTTGTGGGAGGTGGAGGCAGGTAGTGGATCTCTGTGAGTTCGAGGCCAGCCTGCTCTGCAGAGTGAGTTCCAGGACAGCCAGGGCTTACACAGAAAAACCCTGCCTTGAAAAACAAACAAAAAAGTCTCCTCGGGCGTCCCCCCCCCCCCCCCCGCGTGTCCTTGCACATTTACCTGTCCACTCCCCTTCCTGGTGTGTGTGTTAAAAGGGGCTTTCTGGTGTGTTTTAATTTATTTTTTTAGTTTTATGTGCATTGGTGTTTCGCAAGCAAGGTCTCTCAGGCCTGCTCAAGGCTGGGGGAAGGGCGCAGGTAAGTATTCCACCAGCTGAGCACTGGCCAGCTCTTTTTAACTTTTTTCTTATTTGTTTCTGAGACAGAAATCCCACTGTGTAGCCCAGGCTAGCCTTGAATATAAGATCCTCTGACCTCAGCTTCCCAAGGACTGGGAATTAAAGATGTATCTTTTAGCTAGTGTGTACCACCGAGCACTCAGGAGACAGAGGTAGGTAGATATATATGAGTGAATTTGAGGCCAGCCTGGTTTACAGAGTGAGTTCCAGAACAGCCAGGGCTACACAGAGAAACCCTGTCTTGAAAAGCATATGTGTGTGGGTGTGTGTGTGTGTATGTATATATATGTATATATATATATATGGATATATGTGTATATATATGTGTGTGTATGTATATGTATATATGTATATTTTTTCCCTATACTGATTATTTAGCCCTTGGGAATTGGACCCTCTCCTTTTTTTTTTTTTTTTTGGTTTTTCGAGACAGGGTTTCTCTGTGTAGCCCTGGCTGTCCTGAAACTCACTCTGTAGACCAGGCTGGCCTCGAACTCAGAAATCCGCCTGTCTCTGCCTCCCAAGTGCTGGTGAAATAATTCTAATCTTAGAATTAGGGATCAATATCTTCTCTTTTATCTCTTTTAATTTCATATTCATGTCTTAATATTATTAGATGAACAGCATCTAGACTAGTCTTAACAAAAGTTAGCAATTTATTTATCACACGTGGGCCTAAGACCAATAGCAGAAAAATTGTTATCACAGGACCGGCCACTGCGGAGAGTAGGGTCGTCAACCAAGGGGACTTACTGAACCAACTTTGTTGCGCCTCTCTATCTTTCTGTCTCTGGTCTACCCTTTTTCTGAGTTTTATATAGCTTAGAGCAGCACATAAACCTCTTTCTTTAGGGAACAGTAAGTCTAATCTCTGTCTGTTCTGCAGAATAATCTCTGAGAGGGAAGTCAAGGACTCTTTTAACTTTGTTACCGACTGTTCTAGGGCTCTCAAATCTACATCAGTGGCAGCTCTCAGCTGATGAAAATAATGAGGGGTCTGTATCAATGTAGCCACACCTGTCTCTATACCTGTGTCCACTCCTAGTCACAACGTAACAGCTAGAGTCAAGGAAAATAGGCTCTCTGCAGAAGCGTCTAGGGTGTATCTCAAACTCAGTTCAAGAGTATCTGCAGGAACTAGCTGGACAAGTACACAATAATCTTTGACTGCAAGCTCACCATTTATCAATCTTAGGAACTAAGTATCTGTTAGCAGGGCTTCTTGGGCCCTATTCTATTGACTAGGGGTTTCATTTCCTTTTCTTTGAAACACACTTTCAAAGTTGTCCTCTGACTTTTACACATTTTGTGGCACATAGCTGTCTACATACACATAAAATCACATATATAATAAAGAGAAATTGTAAAAAGGAACAAATCTATATAACTCTAGATTCATGTTCCAATTTCAATCTTGTAATCACAAGCTGTCATTTAACCTTGGGTGTATATACCCTAAGCCCTACCCTCTAAGGCAGCATTACCCCTGTGCCTTTAGGGTGGGATGTCTCAGGAGTCAAGGCCTGCTCTTTGGCCTTGTAGAATAGCAGGCCACCTTGAGCTAAACAGCAGGAGGTTGTTCTGGCATCTGGATGTTCAGGCACACGTGTTGGTGGATTTCAAGGAGGTCGGATGATCAGCAGCACCAAGACGTCTCTTAGTAGCCTGAAAAATCATTTCTCACACAAAAGGGAATTCTGGGTGTGGAACAAGGACAAGGGACACTCTAGCCAGCGCCAGTTCCCAAGGGTAGTTTAATTTTAGGGTTCTGTATATTCTCTCTACCTGTCTTGAGCTTTGGAGACAGTATAAACAGTGAAGCTTCTAATATCTCTGACAATTCCTGACTTACCTTAAAACTGCTATCTGATCTAATTACCTAGGACACTTGAAACCTCGGGAAGGTCCCTATTCTAGGCTGTTTTCTCCTAGGTATTTCTTATTTACTCTAAGTCTTATTATTTCTCTGGCTCAAAACCTGAGGTCCCTTATACACTTTAAATCTCTTGGCTGCTTGGTTGCACTCATATCTTAAGAGTCCATCTGTGCATTTAGCTTGGTAAGTCTTTTGCTTTCTGGGGAGTATAGTTCTCCCTTCTTGTGTTCGCCATTGTCTCTTTTAGGCCCCAAACAGGGAAGGGCTCCTGTATCAAGCCACTTGATCTGTCCAGTTATTGCCTCAGGCTGGAGTCCCCTCCCTTTTTGGTATCCTGGGCAACAAATATTTACAGCTTCCAGTTTCATCAGGGTTTCCTCTCTTGGCATATAGCCTTGCGGGCATGGACTGTGGCAAAAGCATACTTGCTTGTCGGCCCCAGGCTCCAAGGTTGCTCTCTGCACCAATGACCTCAGGGGTAGGGAGTCAGTCCAGATGACATGTGTTCACCACAGTAGCACTGGCTTGTCTCTGACCAGCATGGAGAAAACTGCTCCTGTCTGTAAAGCAGGTTATCTTGGCTCCTGGCTTGAGTCAGTCCTCTATCCGTTGAATTCTTGTCAGCTAGTTGCAGCCCGTCGGGTAGGAAGTGTTGTATCTGGATGTCCATCCTAGGGAGTAAGTCTCAACCGGATAGGGGATAGGAGCAGTCTAGGATGACCATAAATGAATGGGATATCCAGCCCATCTCTTAGTCTACCATTTTCGGGTAGTCCATGAATATATTTTGGCCCATTGGCCAGGAGGGAGACCCTGTGTTTATCAACAGTTGGGTGGCTCCAAGCTGCCCCGTCTCCGTCTTCACACAGAGTTGTTCTGGCATCTGGATGTTCAGGTGAAGACCCCCATACTCGGGAGACCCTTCCTCAAGCCTCCGGAATCGCGACCACCCAAAGATCACAAGAAACCATACCTGGATGCAATCAGCAGAGGTTTATTAGGGAAAGAGCTGGCAGCCAGCGGTCTGACCAGGTACTCGAGCTGGAGTCAAGGTCCGACCCCCTCGGCCAGTCCTTGGAGGGTTTTAAAGGGAAAAACCACAAACCAGGGGAGTGGGATGGGGTTGTTAAAGATACAAAACATGAAAACAGTGGAACAATTCAGAGGTATTCACTCTAAATGATTAGTGTCATGTGGAAATCGCCCTGCATTCTTCTCAAAAATGTGGTTTTTACCATGCCATTGTGCCCTATCCAGCCATTTCAGATTGCTATCTTTACTTTTTCCGGCTATAGGGCTAGGGCCCCACCTAGGTGGTAGCATCTTTATCTGTAATCAGGAATGCCTTCCTGCCTTGGGCGAGGCTTGAGGAATGTAATCCAGCAAGTGTCCTTCACCTGGAATGTGAAGGCCTGAAATCTTATTTTCAGTTCTGTAAGGCAAAAAATCTACACATATTTCATAAAATGGCCTTTATAATTTTTCACTCTACACAGGCACACGTGTTGGTGGATTTCAAGGAGGTCGGATGGTCAGCATCTTCATTCATCTTCGCCATTTGGGGTGTTTTTCAAGGCCTGGGATTTCTTGGCCCTGGCTTCTATTTGTTAGGGCCCTCTTGGACCCGGAAGCTGGCTCCTTTACTTGCAATGTGCACACTGGTCTTTTTTTTTTTTCAAGGAGTTTCTTATCTCCCTTTGATTGGAGTCACTCTTCTCTGCTTTCTGTAAATTCTTTCCCTGTCCCCTTTCTTTTTCTTCCTCTCTCTAAACTTTCTATCTTCTCCACTCTTTTCCTCTAGACTTTCACAGCAACTTACAGTAAACCTTTTATCTTCTAATCTCTTCTCTATTCCTTTGTTTTAGACTTTCCCAGCAACTTATCTCTATTCCTCTCCTCTACTCTTTTCCTCTAGACTTATACTAAACCTTTTATTGAAAGACCCCCAAAGGGGGACCCTCACCCAAGTCCGGACCTGCACGAACCCAAGGACACACAAGAAACCATCTTGATGCAATTGCAGAGGAGGTTTAATGACGAGGGCCCTCGGGCTGGAACATATTTCACGCAGGAGATAGAGGTTCCGACCCAGAACCCAGGAAACTTGGGATATTTATGGGTAGGGGTTGGGGAGAGTGGGAAAATTTGGCACGGTTACATATGATTGGATATTTCAAACATCAGCAATTTGCAGAACTGAGAGAACTTGCAGAATCTCGGACCTCCCAGAAAGGGAGGGAGAGAGAAGTAAACACCAGATAGCCCATTACTCATTTGGGCTTGTTTGGACTTGTCTGGACACGCCCTTGCATGCCTTTATTTTTGGTCACCCTGCCCCTGCAGGGACTTAATATTTTATTATGACTATATTTAACAAATTGTTGGTGGTCTTTGACCATGAATTTTTTGTTATTGATTCAATGCTGCTTTCAAATTTTATTTTCACACTGGGATTAAAGGCGTGTGCCACCACCGCCCGGCTGGACCCTCTCCTTAATCAAACAACACAGGCCCCATCTCCAAATATATTAATTTTGCTTAGGATGGAGAGACCCACAGTACGTAATATCCTCTAAGGGCAGATACCCCCTGCCATTCACTACTGTATATGCTATCCCAACATCCATCCTGTCGAAGCCCCTCACTGGTGTTGAAGGACCATACAAGGTCTGGGCTGGCTTGGCATGCACACTCCTTTCTTCAAGCAGGGTTGGAAGTGTGTTCTGAGATGCCCAGCAGAGTTGTCGAGTGTGCAGGAGGAGGGTTGGCATCAAGCCAAACAGTGCCCTCTGGGGCCACTCTTCTGTGGAGAGGATTCCAGGCACCTCTGGTGGGAGACTCAGTCTTTCTCCCCAGTTGGAAATGCACAGGGGTCTTTGGGGCAAAGGAAGCTATTGAATAGCTGCCCTCTTTGAAAAGACTCAGAATTCATAGGCTAGGGGACTGGGATCTCTCTGGATGGTGATAATGTGGCCCTGGGAATCAGACCCCACACTGTGGACTCCTGCAGTGTATGTCTAATGGAGAAGAGAGGCTTCCCTTGAAGAGCAAGGCCAGGATAGCCAGAGAGGCTGAGGCTCAGGCAGAGTGCAGATGTCTTCCTGCAGCCTGGGAACAGCCTCTGAGGAGCATTTCACTCTAAAAGCCTTAACACGCTTATTAGCAAGCCCTCCCCAAGGAAGCAGGTCAGCGCCAGGCTCTGCATTTATAGAGAGCTCAGATGGCTGGCTCCATCTGGCTGCAGAGCTGGATAGGATCCACCAGAGAGATAGAAAAGCCTGGAGAAGTCCACAACAGGCCACAGAACCCAAACAGGGAGCTAGAAACCTGGGCATTCTCCACACAGCTCTGGGCGTGGCTCCCTGTGCATCCTCTCTTGGGAACGTGTCACGCACATCTCTAACGTATGAGAAGTTTGGGTAGGAGAGTGTCTCACAGCCCCTATTATTGAGCCTAGTTTATGGAGGCTTCTGGGGACAGCTTGAGGAGTCCTATTCTCAGGCTGGGGTTCACACTCTAGATTGTGACAATGGGGGGTTTTGTGGAGGGTGCTGAGCCAAGACATGCCCAGTATCCTTATAGACATGCCCAGCATCCTTATAGACCTGCCCAGTGTCCTTATAGACATGCCCTACCCAGTATCCTTATAGACATTATCCAGGGTGTGTCCTCTAGTGATTCCAAATCCAATGAAGTTGGCAATGGAAGTTAATCATCACCAATAAGAAGAGGAGGAAGGAGAAGAGATGAGAAGGAAGAGGATGGGAAGGAGGAGGTGTAGAGTGAAAAATTATAAGACCATTTTATGAAATATATGTAGACTTTTTCTTTGCCTTTAGACCTGAGCAGAAAAAGTGCAGGTTCCAGAACACAGAACTGAATGTAAGATTTCAGGCCTTCACTGCCCCAGGACACATTTCGGGTGGAGGACATTATCCCTGAATCAGAGGACACTTGCTGGATTAACATTCCTCAAGCCTCAGGGTGGGGAAAGCCCAAAGCAAGAAGACACATTCCTGACCACAGAGAAAGATGCAAGTCATCTAGGTGGGGCTATAGCCGGAACAAGTGAAAAATAGCTAACTTGAAATAGTTGGTATTGACAGGGTAGGGCACAGTGACATGGTAAAACTACATTTTTGAGAAGAATGTGTGTGCAGAGTGATTTTCATATGACTCTAAATCATTTAGGGTGAGTTCCTCTGAAATGTTCCACTATTTTTATGTTATGTATCCTTGACAACCCCTCACCCCCCTTCCCACTCCCCTGGTTTGTGGTTTACTCCTTTAAAAACCCTCCTCGGACTGGCTTTGTCAAACTCTACTCCTGCGTGAGTGTGCAGTTTGGCCGCTGGCTGCCAGCTCTCTTCCCTAATAAACCTCTGCTGATTGCATCCAGGTATAGTGTCTTGGGAGTTTGTGGGTGGTTGAGACTTCCCGAGACTTGAGTAAGGGTCTCCTGAGTTTGAGGGTCTTCAGAGGGAGGGGAGGAAAGTAAGGTAAAAAAGAAGAGAGAAGGAAGAGGGAGAGGAGACCTTAAAGCTGGTTGCTGTTACCTTAGGGACCATTACTGTCCACACGCAACATGTGGACATTGGTGGAAGGCAGATTCTAAATAGAAACATACTCTGTTTTTTTTGGTGTCTGTATGTTGGGATTTGAATCCAGGCATTTGAACATGCTAAACATATACCGTACCACACTTTTCACAAATACACACATGCACACACACACACACACACACACACACACACACACACACACACACACCTTCACTGATGCTGTTGGCTGAAGACCACAGCTTTAGCAAGGAGTCTGGATGGTCTAGTCCCTGAACTCTGTTGATCCTGTGAGCAGTAAAACTAGGATAACAGGAGAGGCTGAGGCTTGATGGAAAGTAGAGCTCTCTTAAGGGTGAGATTGTAGGAATTTCAGGTCTTAGTTCAAACTTAAAATTCACTGTCCCAGGACACATTCTGGGAGGAGCACATTTCTTAGTCAGAAGATACCGTCCAGATTAACATTCAGAGGAGGAAGGGAGGGGCTGATTAACATTCCTCAGACCACAGGGAAAGGAACCCACCTAAGGGTGGGAAGGCCCAGAGCAGGTAGACACATTCCAGGGGAAGGGCCCAAGATGAGAGGTAATCAGGAAGCCCTTACTGTAATAAACCTGGGCAAATGGAAGCCACTTAGCTAACACTAATTGTTATAAAGATAATGTGCAAATCTGGTCCTGGGAATGGCTGTTAAGGTCAGCCTTTGTGGTTATTGTTTAAGAGATGAAACTGCCCTCGTATAAAACTGCTCTCAGCCGTGGTTCGGGGGTTCCTCCTGCCTGCGTGCGAGGGAATCCCGGTGCACCGGTTATCAATAAACTTCATGTTATTGCATGGAATCCGCTGTCCATGAGTGGGGGAGCGCGTCCCCTGGTTTGGATCTTGAAGTCCAACAAGATCTCAGGTAGAAAGCACGGTTGGGCGGGGAGCACAGTTGGGGGGGGAGAGCACAATGGTGGGGGTATGGTAGGGCTGTACATCCTCTCTTGGGCTTTGCACATGAACTCTTGGCCACTCCACTTAGGATAAAACCCAGCCACAATATTATGGCTGGTGAGGGTCTGGGAAGACCTGTGTGAGGAGGAGTGGCTAATGGCGACACCAACATGTCTGGTGGGAAACATGGAGATTTAATGTAGAACCTGATCTTGAGCGGGCAGTAGCCATGTCTGATAGCAATTTTCTCAAAAGCTAGATTCTCAAACACAGAGTTTCCTTACCACCCACCTGTTGGGCCCTCGGTGGATAGACACGGTAGACCTACTATGTGCTAGGCATTGCTCAAGAGATGGGAGGGAAGGAAAGCCATGGACACCAAGACAAAGATCCTCTGAGTGTAGGTAATGGGCATAGATAAATGATCACTAGATATATAGCAGGTGGTAAGATCTACGGATAAAGAAAAGAAATGGGACGGGGCGGGGGGGGGGGGTGTCTCTCTTTGAGAAGTGACAGGCACCCCCTAGTGGTTCATTAGAGAAGTAACAGGCGGTAGATGATGCATGGTCCAAAATCCCCCACGTGAGCTCTTGATTTACCCGGAAGGAAATGTTGAGCCACTCAGGATTTAGAGAAGGAGTGACCTAGGATCTAGAAGGATCTTCTGGGTGCAGTGTTGATGGTTAGCAAAAACTCTTTAAGGTGCAAGGAACTAACTTCCAGAGTCTGCCTATCTGGCAGCTCAGGTGGCCTTGGGATTTGTCTTCTTACATAGCTCACATGTGATTCTTTTTTGTTTGTTTGTTTGTTTGTTTTTTGATGCAGGGTTTTTCTGTGTATCCCTGACTGCCCTGGGCTTTGCTCTGCAGACCAGATTGGCCTCGAACTTAATCCTGCATCTACCTCCAGATGCAGATGCTGAGATTAAAGGTATGCCCAACCATGTACATCCGGTGTCCCCATGTGGTTCTTAGAACCCCTCCTGAGATCTGACACCACCCTGGGGGCACAACTCCTGATCTCAAGTTTTCTGAATGGAAGGTATCAGCTACTGCACCCACTCTGTAAACTGTGTGGTGGTGAGACAGGTCCTCAGAGCTCACCCTGGAAGGTCCCCTGTCCTATGTGGTCCCCATTGACAGAAAATAGGGGGCACAGGAGTCTCTGCTTGTAGGAATCTGGTTTCTCTCATGTGGAATACCATGGGCTCCAGCTGGGTCTGTCATGGCCGCCTCCCGTCTCATCAGCCAGCCTCAGAAGCCTGGTGCAGGTGTTCATAGATTGATTAACTTTTTGTTCTTTGAGACATGGTTCTGATGCTGTAGCCCAGGCTGGCATCCACATCACAATCATCCCTTGTGCCTTCCAGTTGTGGAGTTCACAGCCTGGTAGGCTTCTGAATTATGAAGAAAGGTTTCCTATCAGTTTCCAGATGTTCTGTGGATATATGTCCGCAGTTCTTTGTGGCAACAAGAGGCTATGTTCTTGTCTCCACACTGAGGGCTTTTGTTCATGATGGTGGGTATTAAGTGGCTGTGGGAGGTAATCTCAGGGCATGGCAGGTGTGTGACACAGATGTACCCACCTGTGGTGTGGAAACTGCTCTCTTGATAGGCTGGGGAAGCAAAGACTCAGAAAAGCCTTTACCTAGGATCAGGCCATCTGAAGAAAGCCATTGATCAGTTCTATGTAGGCAGGCCTCTGTGAAGCCCAGGATCACACCAAAGACAACGGACCAGCAGAAGCAAAAGGGCCTGTCCTAAAGTCCTGGTTCCAAAGCTTTTCGGTCATGTGTTCACCCCTTCATCCCTGTCTGCTGCTAGAGGGATGCCGCTGTAGCAAACAAGGACATACAGGCCCCTTGGGGGCGGGGAGCTGGAGAGAGGACTCAGAGATTAAGAACACTTGTTGCTCTTGAAGAGGACCAAGGTGTAGTTCCAAGCACCTACCTGATGGGTCCCAAGCATCTGTAATTCCAGTTTCAGAGGCTCAGATGCTCTCTTCTGACTTCCTCAGATACCAGGCACACACACAATGGGATGCAAATGCACATACATATATACACATACATACATGCATGCATAGATACACACATACGTACACATGCATACATGCATGGATACATACATACGTACACATTCATACATACATGCATAGATACACACATACGTACACATACATACATACATGCATGGATACACACATATGTACACATACATACATGCATAGGTACACACATACATATACATACATATATATACATGCATGATACACACATATATACACATACATACACACATGCATACATATATACATGCATGGTACACACATACGTACCACATACATACATAAATGCATACATATATACATGCATGGATACACATATACGTACACATACATACTTACATACATACATGCATGGATACACACATATGTACACATACATACATGCATAGGTACACACATACATACACATACATATATATACATGCATGATACACACATATATACACATACATACATACACACATGCATACATGCATGGTACACACATACGTACCACATACATACATAAATGCATACATATATACATGCATGGATACACATATACGTACACATACATACTTACATACATGCATGCATAGATACACACATATGTACATATCTACATATATAGTACATATACACATATATGCAAACAAAACACTTTTTAAAAAGATTTTTTATTTATTATGTATATAGCATTCTGCTTGCATGCATGCAGAAGAGGGCATCAAATTCCAATACAGATGGTTATGGGCCACCATGTGGTTGCTTGGTATTGAACTCAAAACTTTTGGAAGAACAGTCAGTGCTCTAAACTACTGAACCATCTCTCCAGCCTAACAAAATACTCTTAAAATAAAATTTAAGAATCTAAAACAGCCGGGCAGTGGTGGCACACACCTTTAATCCCAGTACTTGGGAGGCAGAGGCAGGTGGATCTCTGAGTTTGAGGCCAGCCTGGTCTACAGAGTGAGTTCCAGGACAGCCAGGGCTACAAAGAGAAACCCTGTCTTGGAAAAACAAAGGAGGATGGGCACACACAGTAAGGGAACGATCAGGGGCAAAGGATTCAAAAGAGTTTTAGCATTTTTGTTGCTGTTAATACAGTCTGACACCTCCCTTAAGTGATTCTGAAATTTCCTGAGGTGAATGAGATATTTGTTGCTTTTGTTTTCTGGGCACGAGATTCCTGGCATGGAATGGCTATATATAAGATGCTAGAGTAACAGAGTGCATACTGGGAATGCATGCTGGGAAACAGCACCGTGTAGGACCAGAGGGTTTGCGTTGCTAGTTTTCCGAAAAATAGCAATGTTGGACCCCTAGAATCCTGCTTTGAAGCTACTCTTTGTTTGAAATGTGCTCGTCCCTTCTCAGAAAGACAAGGAATGGGAGCATTATCATTACCTCAGTAGAGTCCTAGAAGAGGGGCCAAGACCAGAAAGGGCAGGGTTGTAGTTTCCAATTAATCTCTATTTAGATCCACCCGGTGGCGGCAGCACGTTCTTCACTACCTGCCCCAATGTTCTGGCTTCCTAAATGAAACACACGCGCACATGCACACACACGCACACACACACTCACACACAGATATATATATAGGTTTTTTGAGACAGGGTTTCTCTGTATAGCCCTGGCTGTCCTGGAACTCACTCTGTAGACCAGGCTGGCCTCAAACTCAGAGATCCACCTGCCTCTGCCTCCCAAGTGCTGGGATTAAAGACGTGTGCCACCACCGCCCAGTGTATGTCCAGTCCACTGTCTTAACTGCACTGTAATCACCCTCTCTTGGCCAAGGCTTTCTGTCTGCATGGAAAACCCTGCCTAAAATCCAGACTCTGCAGCCTCAGAGGAAACTCTCTATAAGAAGGGCGAGGGAGGCTTTTCTATCAGCCAGCAAGTCAGAAGTCCTAAAAGCTGGTTGACAGGAAAGGCCTGGTTTGCAGGGGGCCATTTAATAGCAAAACACTTAAGAGTTCAAGAAACAGGGATCACGTGAGTTCCAGGAAGCTCCTAGCACAGTCCCTTCATTTTGCACTTGGGAACCAAGGCTTGGAGAGGGGCAGGGATTTCTGGAAATCACACAGCTGCTAAAAAGGCACCAAGGGATAAACACAGTAACAACCATGATGAGTCTGGTACCCACTGAGCATTCTCTGTGCCTCTTCAATAAAAAAAAACTGTGGTGCAGCTGGCTTTACAATTCCAAGTAAATTCAAGTTGGCCAATTTAACCTTTAAAAAAAAAAAAAAAAAAAAAAAAAGGACTGAACCCAGAACATCAACTCTCCAGCTGGGGACATTAAAGCCATCAGGAGGACTTATTTGGGCAGCATCAGTCTGAGCTTCAGACCTGCATCTGGGGTGAGCAGAGTCACTGCTCTTTTTAACTGGCATCCAGATCTCCCAGTCCAGACTCTGCTCACAGAACTAGGGACCCAGGAGGACTGTGTGACAACGTCTGGCACAAGTAGGGGCCGACTGTGAGTTGTTCATCCTTCCCACAGTACAGTCCCCTGCAGGCCCTTGTCTACTCCGTTGCTCAGCAGGGCACTGCTGTAGGCTGTCCATTCTGTGTGCCTGCCCCAAGGCTGCCTTCTTTACCTTATGGTTTTGAGAATTCCTCCCCTGGGGAAGAAGTAAACACTGTCTACCTCTCCACCAGTGTCAAACCAAAGTCTGATTCCACTAAGGTTAAATCTGGGGAACCAATTCGTATTGGGTTTGATGAGTTGTTTATAGGAATGTGGGTGACTTCTCCCACCTCCAAAAAAAAAAAAAAAAAAAAAAAAAAAGCCTCACTGACAAGCAAGCCCTCATCCAACACGGATAATGGCTTCCTTGTAGCCATATAGGTGGAGACTCTGATATCATTCTCTAGCCTATATACTTGTATACAAATGGCTGGGAAAGTGGCTAGCATCTCACATGGTGGGTCTGATGAACTTCCTCACCAACTCCTTCTCTGAGGGAACGCCCCCAGGCCACAGCTTGCTCCTAAAAGACTCAGGCAGGCAGGCAGGCAGGCCAACTGATCTAATGACCATAGCAGCTGTCATTCAGAGAACCAAGCTCTCTGTAAGCTTCCCATAAGAGGCAGTTCCCCTTAAAGGTGGGCAGGTGACACCTAGCCCTAATTCCTGGGAGTCTGTATTGGGCGAATAAATCAAATACCACACATATATACTCAGAAAGGAAAAAAAAAAGAAAGCATACACGAAGCACCGGCAGATGAGATTAACACAGCATCTTTTATTGCAGACTGAAGCATGGGGCTTCTTCACACTGTGAGCCTGGATCTGGAGGGTTCTGACTGCCCAAGCTTGCCCAGACAGGCCGGATCATAATGTCTAGGCGGCGTAGAGAACAACTTCAGGGAACAACCCCAGCTGGCATGCAGGGATAACCAGAGGTACGGTGGGAAGATAGGGCATGCCTAACCATCACCTGGCCATCACTATCTCGACCATTGTAGAGACACAAAGATGGGGGGCTGATCTGAGATGCAGGGGTCTTCCAGTGCTCAGATAGGGGAGGCAGAACATATATTCACATTCACAGAAGTGGAGGAGGGGACAACCTTCACTCTGCACAGGACCATGTCATCCAGGACCTCTGCTGATGTTCAAATGGTGACTTTCCTGGAAGAATCAGCTACAGTTCTTGCTGGAACACAGCTCTGACTCGGAAAGCCAGTGTGAGTTCTGAGACCCTGCATTTTACTTTCCCCTTTACTGAAATGGGGTCTCACATAGCCCAGGGATTCTTTACTGTAGGCTAAGGTTGGCCTAGAACTCCTGACCTTTCTGCTCCTACTTTCGGAGGGTTGGGCTTCTAAGTGGGTACCACTATGCCTGACACTTTTCTCCTTTTACTTTGTTTGCAGCTGGTGTGCTGGGATAGGCTCTCATTATAGAGCACAGGCTGGCCTCACCCCCACAATGCTATAGTCTTAACCCCATCAGGTTCTGGATCCCAGGTGTACACCCCTGGAAGCTGCATTTCTAGCAAGCTGGTGTTAGCCTATCAACACTTGGAGTCACTAGGCTCTTATATCTCTCTACTTCGACAAGGTAAAAACCCCCAACTCAGGAACACAGGGTAGGAGGCAGGAGCCAGTCCAGTCCGGTTGCACGGAGTCCTTGCTTGGGCCCTGTGTCTACCTCCTCATCTGGCCACTGGCCTTGGGATGAGAGCAGATTGGGCAAGGTTTATCTTTTAGGATACACAGTCATGATACCAGCAGTGCTCCCACAGCACCCTTATCAAGAGCCAGGAACACTTCGAAGAAGACAGGGACCCGGACAAACTCCGTGGTGGGTTTTTGCTCTGAACAACAGTTTGAGTTCTAAACAGCAAAATGTTGGAGATAAAGTGCCCTAGCCCTGCCTGTATCCTGGGGCCTCCACAGACCTACACAAAGGTGCAGACCAGCCAGGACAGGGAGAGGGCAGCTGATGGGCCTGCTGCACAGGTGAGGAGGTAGACACACGGAGATTGAGAGGGTCAGGGATATCCCCAAGCACAGGCCTTATCAGGGGGCAAGGGCCCAGCTACCTCTTGGGAAATGCCACAGTTCTGGGCACAGCTGCTACCCCCTAGACCACAGGCATAGGTCATCAAGATAGCAGATCATTATGGTGATAAGCCTTGAGGTTGGTGGTACTGGGCCAGGACAAGGTAACAGGTTGTCATCAGAGGGAGATCACAAGAAGAAGGCCATGGTGAAAAAGGTCACTTAAGAACCCAAGGTAACAGTCACAGGTGCAGATGGCCTTGTCTTCTCTGGGCCACCTCTCCTGTGGCCCTGAAGGTAATGCCTGCCCACGCTAGGCCATTCTCAGGGAGGGACAGAATGGAGTATGTAGAAAGTCCTCCACACAGTGTCTTGGGACAAGGAAGAATGAGCCACTTGGAGCCGCCCCTCTGTAACCTGGCCAGATGTCCAAGGGTTCCTTCATAAACACTCCTGTCACAGGGCCCAACCAGTGTCTAGGCATTCCAACACCTAGTTCAGGCTCTGACCAGTCCAGGGACCCTGATGGCCAGGACATGGCACCGTGTGTTCACAGGGCATCACTGTGTTCGGTCCTCAGAAGGCAGTAAATACACGGAGGTGGTCTCCTCTCGGGATGGTGACTGGCTCACATGCTAGAAACAAGCCTTCAAATCCTAAGGTCCATAAAATGCCCAGCAAGGCTCATCCACGAGCTTAGAGGGTGTCCGACGATGTGAAGACAGAACCTTTGAGGGGTCCCATGCAGGAAAGGCTTGCCACTATTTTTCCTCCTCCCAAATATCCAAGCTCAGAGAGAGCAAGAGACCTACCCAAGTCGGCACAGCAGCTGGGAGTGCCCTGAGCCTCACTTCCCTCCTCCCTCTGGAGCTAAGCTATCCACCCTGGCTTAGCTGTGCCCCCTCCCTCTGTATGCTGCCTGGCCCACCCATCCCGCTCCCCAAGCTTGGCTTCCCATGGGCCTCCCTCCTCTCAGGGTGGCAGGCCAGTATCCTTTGTCCCTTGCTGGGTGAGCACAAGGAGTGTGTCCTAAGGCAGAGGGGCATGTGTGTCCTCTGGAGACATGAGCATATCAAACTTGATGAGTGGTGGGGCAATCACACGCACCTCAGCGCTCAGGGGGTTGAGACGCAGGTTGATGACGCGCAGAGCTGGCATGGCGGCTAGCTTCTCCACTGGAACATCTGCTGGGAACAGAGGGGACAGGTTAGAGGGATAGGAACTGTGGGACCCTGAAAAGTAGCCTGGTCCCCAGTTAGACTAAGGCTAAAAGCCCCAGAGACCCCGAAGGGACGGTAGGCACTTTGCCTGTTCCCGGGCACCAGGTTCCTGTCACTAGCCGCAGACCCCCACAGATTTGTGGCCATCAGTCATGGAAGGGCAACGCCCCAAGGTCCTCTACTAGCAGAGGATGTGACTTGTGGTCATGTAGCCTCAAGACAGATCTCTATTTTAATGAGGTACCTAAAGGCCTGGAGGGATTAGCCAATAAGCTTTTCTTCCCAGACATTCCTCCCTGAAAAATGTATTTAATCTCAGGCCCACCCTGAGAAGTGGGGTATGGTTTTACACATCTACTTTCCACCATGACAATAAATGCCTTAAAACCATGGACTGTCTCTTTTCATTGGGATCCACCATAGAGAAGGCCTCTGCCTATAGAGTCACCGTCTAATTTCCTGTAGAAGGCCTCTCTGCGCTCCCAGCCATGACCAAGCCAAGCTCAAGCACACCACCATCGTCAAGCCACGGACTCCCCTACCCCCGTACCAGCCAGAGCTCCCCCTTCCTCTATCCCAGCCCTGGGTCAGATCCATCCCACAGGTCCCCACTCTATTCTCATCTCTTCCATGGCATCCAGCGGTGCCTGGATGTCCAAGAGCCTGAGAACCAGGAGGCCCCTGCCTCCTTGCAGGCCCGGAGATGCAGAGCCAGCTCCTGCTGTCTTGCACCTCAGACTGGGCTTCCTCACCCCTGGAACAGTGTCCGGGGCTTCCTTACAGCTCAACACCCGCCCAGTAACAGCCTGGGGTAAACGTGTTCTGCCTTCCTGGGGAGCTGAGCCCTGTGGTGTAGCAGACACGAGACCTGTAACCCTACAAGGAACGGGCTGGTTGGGAAGGAAGACGGAATGGGAAGACTTGGAGCATACAGAGACCAGGGGGTTGATGTTCATGGACCACCATGAATGGACTCAGCTCAGGTGTCCTATCCTTGGGGGCGGGGGGGAGGAAGGGCTTCAGAGCCTTACCAGGACTAAAGCCACAGGTAGCTTTATAAACGAGGACCCAGGTTGGGCATGGATGCACATGCCTGTAATCCTAGCACTTGGGAAGTAGTGGCTGGAAGATCAGGAGTTCAAGGTCATTCTCTACTACATAGTGAGTCTGAGGGTAGCCTGGGCTACACAAGACCTTGTTTCAAAAACAGCAAGTAGTTATAGGGGGGATTGGATCAGGCGTCTGAAAGACAGAATCACCGTATAAGCCACAATCTTGCTCTTAGATAGGCCCAAATGAATGAAAGACGGGTACTTAAATCCTGCTGCATGAAGAAACCAGGAAAGCTGATCACAACAGCCTAGAATCACACAGAGGACCATGTGAGTGAGAAGGAATCGCAGTCTGCTGTCGAAAGGGGCAACATTGGACACACAATTTAACACAGATCGGCTCTGCAAATCCAGTGCTGCTGAACAGGGGTGGGCACAGAGGTCCACTGGGCAATGACAACAGTCACAAACAACAAGCAGAGCACAGGCTCCCAGAGCTGGAACAAGTCAGGGTGAGGCATCCATCTTAGAAGCGGATGGTGGTGGCGGTCGCACACTATCACGGAAGCAGTCAGCGCCACCAAAGGAACACTGAAAATACGATGGCAAATTTTATGTCATTTACAGTTGCCACCAATTTGATATTTGTGAGTATGTATGTATATATGTATGTGTGATTATATATGTATGTGAGTATATGTGTATGTGAGTATATATATATGTATGTGAGTATATATGTATATATGGATGTGAGTATATATGTGAGTATATATGTGAATATATATGCATGTGAGTATATGAGTATATATGTATATGTGTGAGTATATGTGTGTGAGTATATATGCATGTGAGTATATATGTGAATATATGCATACATGTGAGTATATATGTATATATGAGTATATATGTATATGTGTGAGTATATATGTAAGTATATGTGCATATGAGTATATAGGCATGTGAGTATATATGTGAATATATGCACATATGTGAGTATACATGTATATATACATGTGAGCATATATGTGAATATACGCATATATGTGAGTATATATGTATATATGTGAGTATATATGTATATGAGGGAGCATATATGTGTGTGAGTATATATGCATGTGAGTATGTTTGTATGAATGAGTACAACCGAGCATGTGTGGAGGACAACCATCTCAAACTGGTCTCTCCTTTCACTGTGGCTCTCTAAGACTGTCATCAGGTGATTGGGCTTGGGAGTAAGTACCTTTACCCACAGAGCCATCTTGCTGGCCCTGTGGCACAGGTTTTAAATCAGTAATATACCATGCTGAAGCCTACTGACTGTACACATGTAGGAAATGTGTGGCGTGTGATACATCGCAGTACAGTGATTAAGGAAAAAGCCAGTTTAGAGGCTGATGATGTAACACGGTTGATAAGAGTGTGAGCCTAGCTTGCATGAAGCTGTGATCTCAGTCCTAGAAATGGATAAATCAGGTGTGGAGACACACATCTGTGATCTCAGCACCTGGGAGGTAGCCATGGAAGAATCAGAAAATTCATGACCACCTTCAGTTACATAAGGAGTTCGAGGCTAGCTTGAGCTACATGAGACTTTGTCTCTGGCCCACTTGTGCCCTTGAAGAGCCCCTAAAGCAGGACCTATCCACCCACCACTTGTAGACCACGAGGAGCTGGATAAGACAATGGCCTTTCATGGCTATACTGGCTCAAAATGTGACATCACCAGAACTCCCTACACCATGTCCCCTGTGTCACACGCCTGTAGGAGTGCCCTGGATGGTCAAGTACAAGCAGGGCTTCTCAGGAGTCAGACTCTCTCCTGTCATAGCTCAGGGTCCCAAACGCTAATGTGTGCAATGTAGAAATCAGGGTTCAAATGATCACCCGTTCAATTCATCCAAGGACTATAGGGCTTCCCTCAAAACACAATCAAGGCGCTTTGTCAAAAATATAGGTAGTAATGACCTGATTTAAGTCCCAGTACAGTCCGAAATGAGGTGGCCGGGGATATGGTTCATCGGGTAAAGGACTTGCAACCTGAGGACCTGAGTTAAGTTCCTGGAGCCCACGTGGTGGATGAAGAGAGCTGATGTATACAAGTTCTGCCCTCTGCAAGCACACTGTGGGGTACCCCCTCCCACAATAAACAAGAGCAAAAAACACGCCGGGCGGTGGTGGCGCACGCCTTGAATCCCAGCACTCAGGAAGCAAAGGCAGGAGGATCTCTGTGTGTTCCAGGCCAGCCTGGTCTACAGAGCTAGTTTCAGGATAGCCAGGAGTATACAGATAGACCCTGTCTCAAAAAACAAAACAAAATCAAAACAAAAACCACCAAGGAAAGAGAGAATGAAAGAAAAGAGAGAGAGAAAGAAAGAAATGAACAAACAAACAAAGGAATGAATACAATGTATCAGCCAACTCACAGACAGCCTAGCTTTCCCGCACAGTCATTTCTAGCCTTGTCCTGAACCTTACTTCCCTCCTCTCCATGGTTCTGTGGGGACACAGATGCTCAGCCGCGAGCCTGCGCGGGTGGTGTCCGCCTGGGAGGTGCACAGCCGCACAGTTGACAGTCAGCCTTGAAGGTTGTTGTGACCACTCTTGTCAGTATGGTGCTAGATTCCTCCACCATATAATTAACTGCTGTTTGGTGTGTTGTTGGTTTTTTTTCTCTTTCTTCATTTGCAAATAACTAGAACTCCGTGGGGACACAATCTAAGAACAGGCAAGCAGAGTCTCCTCATCAACACCCATTGCCACGGCCTTGAGGTCCACAGATGGTCCTTGATCTATATCCATCTTCATGGTGACTGCAGAGTGTCAGCTTTCCAGTGCCCTGGGTCACTCGGCATTCCGCTATATGGCACTGAGCTGCTCTTCCTGGCCGCCCATCTGTTTATTAACAGGGACTCCTATGCGTCTACTCATTTATGACTGTCGTGTTTAATTAATTTGTTGCTCAGTTTGTTCCAGATCTGGCCTGCGGGAGCCCCTTCAAGCCGGCTGATGGCTTTTGTTTTTGCATTTTGTAGTGCTGGCTACTGAGCTTACTAGCAAGTATTCGGTCTTACATTTCCACCCCTGGCCCAGGCTCTGTGGGTTGGCAATCGCCCAACATTTTGGGCCGTATTAAGGCATGTTGTGAGATTCAATTACAAGGCTTTGGACATATCTAATCACCTGCTTGAACTGCAGCCAAGTGTACCATGGTCTGTTCCTCGCTGTGTCTTTTCCACTGTCCTCTGCCAGTGATGGACATACAGGCTGCATCCTCTGCCCTCAAAGGCTAGCGTGAGAATGCCTTTGGCTGCCTGCCAGGAGGAGCACAATAGCTCCATCATAGGGTTTGTGTATGGCTGCCTTTGATGGTTTCTGGACCCTAGTTCTGGTCAGCCTGACTTCCTATCGCTTTCAACTGAGGCTGTCAGGCCTGGCTGCCCCCCATTCCCATGGCTGAGATAGATACACCCCAGACCTTCAGCAAGGTCCCTTGTTCTCTCTGACATACACCGTAAGTCCTTTGAGGATGGTGAATAGTGCCCAGGGCTCTATGGCCAGGAGGTGGTAGACTCTGAAGGCTCCCGTAGCACAGACGCTGCCCTCCCCTCTAGGCTTGCTTGCTAGGATGAAAGCAAGAGAAGTCACCAGCTCTGGCCAGTCTTTCCCTGTCCAGGTGCTGGAGCGAGGAAGCCAGCGCAGCTCAGGGACCCACCTCTCTACCCACTTCACAGATGGGGAGCCCGAAGCTCGAAAAGCCCAGCTTGGAGACGGTTGGTTACTGAGCAGAGCAGGGGCCAAGAATTGGGCTACCTGCTCCGAAGTATCTTCTACAAGGAACATGCTACTGTAGGATGGCGTGGCTGGAAGAAAGCGACCTCAAGGACCTATGCCTCATAGGTAGGAGGCTCCACTCCTATGGGACTTCCCAGGGGCCTTTTTTTTCCCCCAAAGCAGTTAAGGTCAGCACAGGCCTAACCAAATTGGCCTTTGCAATGACACAGGCTTCTGAGACCTCTGTGCTGGGCTGAGTTTTGTTGCTGATAGAATTTTTGGTTGTTGCTTTTTTGTTTGTTTTGTTTTTTGTTTTTCGAGACAGGGTTTCTCTGTGTAGCCCTGGCTGTCCTGGAACTCATTCTGTAGACCAGGCTGGCCTCGAACTCAGAAATCCACCTGCCTCTGCCTCCCAAGTGCTGGGATTAAAGGCGTGCGCCACCACTGCCCGGCGATTTTTTGGTTGTTATCACTTGTTTTTATTTTTACTGGGGGACTCGTGTATTGAAGGCTGGCCTTGAGTGTGCTATGTAGCCAAGGATGATGGAATTTCAGATCCTTTTGTCTGCACCTCCCAACAGTTGGCAACGCAGATCTGCTCCACCGCATCTGGTTTGCGTGGTGCTGGGGAGACCGAAGCCAGGGTTTGAAGTACACTATGGAAAATATCTAACAATGGTGCTATGGGTTTTTAAGTATTGAGGGCTTGCTAATTCATGATTTATATGAATTAGTAACATTTTTTTTTTGAGACTGAATTTCTCTGTGTAACAGTCCTGGCTGTTCTGGAACTCATTTTATAGACCAGGCTGGCCTCAACTCAGAGAGATCAGCCTGCCTCTGCCTTCTGCATGCTGGGATTAAAGGCCTGCACCACTCTGCCTGGCTTAAAAACATTCTTTTTTTTATTATTTAAATTATTAACATTTTTAACTTAACATTTTCAATAATGGAATGAGCTGAGTACCATTAGTTTTTAAAAGAGATTTATTTTTATCCATGTGTATGCACATGCCTGGGGAGCGTGTGTGGGTACATGTATGTGTGCCTGGGAAGACTAAAAGAAGGCCTTAGATTCTCTGAAGCTGGAGATGTAAGTACTGTGAGCCACTCAATATTGAAAGCTTCTTACCCAGATTCCAGTTTTCTGCAAGTGAATACCAGATCTCAGCTGCCACACTGTCTCCCCAGCCCTGCCTGCTCCCCAGGACCATGATTAGCGTGACCCTCCATGTAGGACAAAGTCCAGAGAGGTTAAAAGACTCGTGAAGGCACATGCAGCTAAGTAATGAAGCAGGGGGTGCATGATGGGGGGCTGGCTGGATACGGGCCCTGTGTCCTTTCTGCCATCTCCCAAGCAGCTTTACAACCCAGCTTGTGCCACCTTCCTCAGCTGGGTGAGGGTTCTCAGGGGAGAACAACAAAGGAAGCCAAATCTTCAGGTGGAAGGGGGTTAGAAAAGGGATGTTCGCCCACCCAGATGTCAGGGTGATGGGCCACTCAGCTCCCTGAGGGAGGGCTGTGTATTCTTAGGTCAGGGCCCCACTCAGGGCTTCGGTGTGCAGTTCGCACAGTGGAACCCAGCAAGAAGACGGCCTACAAGACACATGTTGGAGTATCACCACCTGCCTGGTAAGTAGGAAGGACAGACAGACTAGGAGAGTCTGAGGTAAGTACTCTGTCTCAGAATGCAGGTCAAACATCTCCCTCCCTCAGAGTGGATGGAAAGCAAAGTGATTGACATCTGCCAGTGCCCACCCACTTCCTCGTACTTCCAGCTGAACACTTGCTGCAGCCTGGCAAGCTTCTTGCTGCCCCTTGTTGACTGTGAGGCTAATGGCAAGAAGACAAAGGCTCACTCCTTTCTAGACAGCGGCTGAGACGAGGTAACCAGGCAACAGGACACCCTATGCCCCATCACCAGGAATCAGGAAACCCCCTTGTGATTGGTTTAATAAAGTCAAGTCATTTCACTGCTACCAACTTCCATGGGGCACAGAAGAAAATGAAGGCTCAGAGGTAAGTGGAGTCTTAGGGTGAAGTCCCATGCTCCCACAGTCCCAACAGGCTAGGCTGGGCATCCCGTCTGATACGCGCGGTAAAAGAGATGAGATGAAGGTAGAGTGGAGAGGTAGTTAATCAGTATCAGGAAGGTCCAATGATGTGGAAAGGGGATGCTTGAGCTGGGGGATGGGGGGGGGGGAAGGGAACAGAAGACCTTCTGCACCCATCCACTTGCAGAGATGTGCAAGTATCAGCAAGACCAGTAATGAACAATTTTAACATGGACAGAGAGTTCAAACGCTTGATGAGAAGTCTCCAAGTGGCACAGACACATTCCCAAAGTGCTGGCCTTCAGATGCATAGCCAAGAGTAACTGTCTGCAAGATGAAAGATGGAGCAGCTGCAGCTGGGCATGGTGTCCCAAGCCTTTAATCCCAGCACTGGGGAGGCAGATGAAGGCAATCTCTAGACTGGACTAGTGATCTCTGAGTTCTAAGAGATCCTAGACTAGAGAGCTAGTTCTAGGACAGCCAGGGCTACACGGAGAAACACTGTAACACTGTATCAAAAAGACCAAAACCACAAGAAGATGGGCCAGGTGTAGCGGAGACTTTGACTGGGAGAATGGTTAGGTAATGAACTCTTCCCTGAGTCTGGCCTAAAAAGCACACCCCAGAGAGAAAAGGCCCTGCTCTACTCCACACAAATAATGAACCAGAACATGATTAGCTACAGCCAGCTGGGTGATGGTACATGCCTTTAATCCCAGCGCTCAGGATGCAGAGGCATGGGGATCTCTGAATTCAGAGGCCAGCCTGGTCTACAGAGTGAGTTCCAGGGCAGCCAGGCCTACACAGAGAAACCCTATCTTGAAAAACAAAAACAGACAAAAAGATTAGCCAGAACCATGCCCAGAGCTGCTGTCATTCGAACTCCTGACAAGAAATTACACGTGAAATAAGTCACTTAAACTTCCTAGGACCCAACAGCAACCAGTCTGGCTTGCCCTCATTAGCATGGTGGAGGTCCCCGGCCAGGGGGACGTGCACACAAGCTGGCTTGCCCTAACCATCCATAAACACATTGTTTGGTTTGAGCTGTCCTCATTGACAGAGGCTCACCCTAACAGGAGTGGGGACCCCTGAGTTCCATCACACATGCTAGTAGTTCTTTTATTACCCCATATTCTCTGCCACCTCTGAAGTTTACTAAATAAACCCTAACCCTTGGAAGGAATTCTCTTATGCAACAACCTCCACCCTGGTGTTTGCAGAAGGTCTCCTTACTCCAGTTCACACCTGAAGCATCCCGACTGGGGAGGGACCCAGCCTCCTCCTCCAGGACCGCCCCCCTCCCCGGCCCCCCCATCTGTTTTAGGAGATCAACTCCTATAGTTTAGCTACCACCTCTGACTTCCCCAGGGGGACAGCTTTGAGCAGAAATGGCCTTCTCTTGCCATGACAACTGCGGTTCTCAGGCCGTACAACTTACCCCACAAAAGAGGAAGGATTATTTTGTTTCCCTGCTCCGACCCAGTTCTGAACGCATTCATCAAGCGGGCCCAGCGCTACTGAGTGGGTTCTTGTGCATCTATTACCCCTCCCTTCTCCTGTGGCCCGTGTTCCTGACAGTATTGATCTCAGTCATCTAGGATTTCCCTGTGACATCAAGCATGGTAAATCTTTTCCTTTCGAAGCTGGCCCAGCATTTCTGCCCTTTAACTTTTGGCTCATGCACCATGTCGACCTTAAAAAAATATATCACATTTATTTAGTGTGTGTGTGTGAGTGTATGTGTGCACTATGGCACATCAGTGGAGGTCAGAGGACAACTTGCCAGAGTCAGCTTTCCATGTTCACCATGTGGGTCCCAGGGATCAGACTCAGGCCATCAGGGTTGGTGGTAAGTGACTGTACCCACTGAATTGTCTCTCCCACCACAGATAGTCCTTTTGAAAGGAGGGACAACTTTTTAAAAGTTACACCTCAAGATCCTGCTGGGTATATTTTTTCCTTGTTAAGAATGAGGCTCACGCACCCTGTTTGCCTGTGGCCACTGGATGTGGTGGTAAAGACACACCATCGGGATCTGCTAAAGAACTGAGAGATGGCTTGGCGTTAGAGCACTTGATGCTCTTGCTGAGGATGGGAGTCTGGTTCCTAGCACCTACACCAGGTGGTTCATAACCAGCTGTAAATCCAGCTCCAGGGGATCCCAGGCCCTCTTCTGAATTCTGCAGGAAGACACTCCCATAAACACACAACTAAAAATACAATCTTAGGGCTGGGGATGGCTCAGCAGTTAAGAGTACTGGCTGCTCCTTCAGGGGACCACTGATCCTCAGCATCCATATGGCTGCCCACAACCATCTTTAATTCCAGTCCCAGGGGATCATATGCTCTCTTCTGGCCTCAGAGGGCATCTAGCATGAATACGGAACACATGTACATGCAGACAAAACACGCATACATGTAAAATAATAAAAGTAATAATTTTAAAAAGTCTAAAAAGAAGAAGAAAAGAAAAGAACAGAGGGAAAGTTGATTCTCAGACCACGGGAAGGAAACGAGAGTTTGTACTCTTTCAAAAGTCATCAAGCCTCTCGGTACGGTATAAACAGGTCCGATCTAGCTCGTGGCCGGATGATTTGAAGTAAAACAAAACCAATGATAACTAAAAACTAGCAACAGACAGAGGTTTCAGAGTGTGGTCGGATAGATGGGTCTTAATTTATAAAATTCTGCTACAGATTTGAGTCCAGATTCCTTATAAATGGGTACAAATGGGACACTTAGGTTTGAATAAAGAAAGTCTTGGGGAATGGGGCAAGAGGCATGCATATAATTAAGGAATCCTAGTGAAGACTAACTCATTCTGGTCCTTCAAAGGGGTCTCACGAATGAATTCTTCAACTGTCAATTGCAGCCATGATTGATGGGGACCAATATGGTTCTGGCAGGATGACGGCCTCCCAGCTGAGAATGCCTACATCTGAGGGGGAGCAGGGGAGTGTCATCTGTCTTGCCAGCCTTTGCTGTTCCTGGAATCTAAGGGAGGACAGTGACTCATCTCTGTGTTGTCGGTCTCAAAAGCATGTGTGCATCTGCGTGCGTGTGTGTGTGTGTGTGTGTGTGTGTGTGTATGTGTGTATGTGTGTGTTGGACATGGCAAGTGTCCCTAAGTGATTAACAAGCCTGTCAGGCAGGAGTAAAAGTCAAGGAGACAGACACAGATAAAGGCAGAAATGTCAGGCGTTTGTCTTGCTTTGAGTGACCTTTAAGCCCAAGTAGGAAGTCAATCCTTTTTTAGCAAAAGCTGCTTCTAAGTGCCTGTCACATGGGAGCTTGGCAGCTTATCTAAGTGGACCTAGTAGAAAGATACTTCTAGAAATTGATGGCTGAGGCCCTGTTCTAAAAGGTTCCTCACAATAATCCTGTCTTAATTAGGGTTTTATTGCTGTGAGGAGACACCAGGACCATTGATGTGCTTATGAAAAGATAAAAAGATAGGGAATATGTTCTGTGGGTGTGTGGTGAGGTATGGGGGAAGGGGATGTCTCATCGGGCCCATGCCGAGGTATCTCTTCCCCCGAGGGACCAGCCACATGACAGTATAGTATAGAATAGAATTTATTCAGGGCATGGGGAGGGGAGTTAAGAGGGTAGTAGAGGCAGAGAGAGGCAGAGATAGATAGATAGATAGATAGATAGATAGATAGATAGATAGATGATAGAAGAGAAGTAGAGACCCACCATGAACATGGGAAGGGATGGGGAAAGGGGTGAGGGAACAGAGGGGAAGCAAGAAGGCAAGAGAGCAGATCAAGAGAGCAAGAGATCAAGAGAGCAAGAGAGAGAGAGAGAGGAGGGGCAAGCAGCCCCTTTTATAGTGGGCCAGGCCTACCTGGCTGTTGTTGTGGGGAGGAGCATACCTGGCTGTTGCCTGGTAACTGTGGGGGTGGAGTTTAGACAGAACGCTAACAACTAAGGCAACTCTAATAAAGGGAAACCATTTAATTGGGGCTGGCTTACAGTCTCAGAGGTTTAGTCCATTATCAGACTGGGAAGCATGGTAGCGTGCAGGCAGGCATGGTGCTGGAAAAGGATCCACAGGAACAGGAAGAGACACTGGGACTAGCTTGAGCATCTGGGACCTCAAAGTCTGTCCCCAGCAACATACTTCCTCCAATATGGCTCCTAGGGGCCATTTTCATTCAAACCACCACAGATCCACTTCACAGATAAAGAAATTGAGCCACAGCTTCTTGGTGACTAAGGTCATCAAGCTGGGGGGTGGGGGGGGGCAAACAGGAAAGACAGAACCTGATCCTAACATCCACCTGGCGGAAGAGGGCCAAATCCAGACACTAATCTGCTTTCTCTATTCCTGACGGTAATCACGCTGGACAGATTGGTTGGGTCTTGTAACCTTGACTGTCACAGCACTCCCACTTTAGAGATGGGGCTCAGACCTGCTAAACCATCCCACCTCCCTTCCTGCCACTGGAGACCAAAGCTCTTGTCTCAGCTTCTCTAGAGGGGATTGAGCTGGGGCGTTGCTAAGGACCCATCTCCATGGTGGACTTCATGACTCCTTTGTTCTTCTGCCTGGGACTTGAGGGGTCTGCCCAGTGGCTGGTGTCCCTGAGGAGGGTCTCCCTGTAATGCACGGTCTCACAGCTTGCTAAGTGCTGCAGCCCAGCCTCGGAGGACAGCTGGGGACTCCAGGCCCAGCGAGAGGCTGGCTACTTTGGTCCCTGCATCTTCTTCCACACCTGCCTGCAAGCCTGAACCTTTCTTTGCATCCTCTTGAAGCACAGAGTGGCTGACTCGCTCTCCAGTGACTGCTGGAGTGACAAGCAGCTCAGAGGTAGGAGCTGTGGAGCTGCCGACCATGTCAATGCTGGCACAACTGACAAACCGCAGCAGGCTCACTACAGATGACAAGCCCAGGATGGCAGCCAGGAGCTCCGGGATGAAGCTCAAGAAGGATTTATGCTCCCTGCATCTGAACGAGAGGCAGAGACAGACAGAGGGTGGAGAGGAGATGAAGTGGTCTGGGCCTTAGGATGAGGACACCAAGTGTGTCTGTGTCAAATGTAGTTCCCTGGGCCAGAGCATGTCGCTTATATCATTAATAATGGAAAAGCCCTTGTCACTCTGGCTTGTACTTCCTCTCAGATCTGGGGACCTCCCTGAACCCTGCTGTTCCTCTGATTCTAATTCAAAAGCTACCTCCTGCTGTGTTCCTTGGTGCCCCCTCCAAACTCTTATATAACATTTCATTGGTGTTTTAAAGGTTTTTTTTAAAGTGTGTGTGTGTGTTTGCACACTTGCATACTTTTGGAGGCTAAAAGATGGACTCAGATCTCCTGGAGCTGAGATTACTAGCAATTATGAGCAGGTGCTGGGACCCAAACTTGGGTCTCCTGGAAAGGCAGCAAGTGCCCTTAACCACTGAGCCATACTTCTAGCTTCCTGTTTTCATTTTGCAGCAAGGTCTCAGGTAGCTTAGACTAACCCAAACTCATATGTAACCAGGGCTGACCTGATTCCTAATCGCCTCACTGTTGTCTTCTAAGTGTTGGGGTTATAGACATGTACCACTGCCCCCTGTTTCTTTTTACTAAAATAATAATAATTTTGCATGTGTAGATGTTTTGCATACATGTATATTTGTGTACTATTTATGTACCTAGTGCCTGCAGAGACCAGAGAACAGTATCTGATACCCTGGAATCAGATGGTTGGTAGCCATCATGTTGGTGCTAGGAATCGAACCTGGGTCCTCTGCAAGAGCAGCCAGTGCCCTTTACCTTAATCTCTGAGCCATCTCGCCAGGCTCTCAGTTTACTTTTTGAGATAAGGCTTCAGCATAGGGATGTACAACCCCTCCCGCTCTGGCTTCTGCTAGACATTCAGCTTCTACTTCACATCATGGCACATAAAATGCTATGGGCCTAGCGAGGCATTCTGGGGCAGCTTCTATCTCCTTCGGCTGAAGGATGTATGAGATGAGGCTCTAGAACCCTCCCATGAAGCCAAAGCAAAATTCTCCAAGGATTCAGGTGTGGTGGGCCACCTGAATATGCTGAATAACCCCAGAAGTTGGGAGGTTCTGGTGGGGGCTAGGGATGGAGTTCCGCTGGCAGTGCCCGCCTGACGTGCAGGAAATCCCTCAGGTTATCCCCAGCACTGCATAACTAACTCAGGGGTGGTGGCATACATCTGTAACTTTAGCATTTGTGAGGTAGAGGCAGGAGGATCAGAAGTTTAAGGTCATCCTTGGTAAGTCTACTGGAGGCCACATGGGACCCTATCTGTCACAAAAGAACGGAGTGTCTGAGGCAGGTGGACTAGGAATTTGAAGCCAGCCTGGGATACATACTGAACAAAAACCTGAGAGATCCGTTTGAATCTCTCTTGGTCCACTAGTGTATGGAAGGGGTTGCAAAGTCTTGTGCTCTAGGTGGGGGCTGTAGCCAAAGATGTGCCAAAACTTGCTGAGAAAGACTGCAATCAGGATAAATGCCCTGCCCTCCCGGATGCTCCTTCCTGGGCTCTGTCTACTGATGGGAGGCTTGGGTAATCAATCACTGCAGTACCCAAGTGGGCAGAATTTACAGACATCACTGCCCTGAAGCCAGCTTGACTTCCTCTTGCTGGTCATTAGCACTATTGACCCAGTTGTGAATCCAGAGGGATCGGCTGAGAGGCAAAGTGATAAATGCCATCTTTCTGAGTAATGTTCTTCATCTGTGTGACCCCATAGCCCAAAAGGATGCTGAGAGGAGGAGGAAGAGGAGGAGAAGGAAGAGGAGGAAGAGGAAGAGGGGGAGGAAGAGGAAGAGAGGAAGGAAGAGGAGAGAGAAGAAAGAAGAGGAGGAGGTAGAGGAGGAGGAGGAAGAGAAGAAAGAGGAGGAAGAGGTAGAGAAGGAAGAAGAGGAAAGAGAAGGAAGAGGAGGAGGAGGAAGAAGAGGAAGAGGGGAGGAAGAGGAGAGAGGAGAAGGAAGAGGAAGAAGAGGAGGAGGAGGAAGAGGAAGAGGGGGAGGAAGAGGAAGAGAGGAAGGAAGAGGAGAGAGAAGAAAGAAGAGGAGGAGGTAGAGGAGGAGGAGGAAGAAGAGGAGAGAAGAAAGGAGGAAGAGGTAGAGAAGGAAGAAGAGGAAAGAGAAGGAAGAGGAGGAGGAGGAAGAAGAGGAAGAAGAGGAAGAGGGGAGGAAGAGGAGAGAGGAGAAGGAAGAGGAAGAAGAGGAGGAGGAGGAGGAAGAGAAAGAGGAAGAAGAGGAAGAGGAGAAGACTGGGCTCTTAAGTGTGGAAGGGTGGCAAAATCCCAGCATGGAGTTAATTAGCAGAGGTTAGTGTATCTGGAATGACTAGATTCTTGGGAATCCAGGCTGGCTGGAAGCAGGGCCTGGCTTCATATCTAAGCCTCATAGCAACTCTTGGTGCCTAGAAACGAAACCAAGTAAGATGAAGGATGCCACATAGAGTCCAGCTTCCCATCCCACTCAAAATGTCATAGACAAGCACATAAAATCTGCGGATCCAGCTGGGAGGTGGGGTTGGGGTGGGGGGAGGGGGTGATGCCTACAACAGGGCTGCATCAGGGACACACTCAGTTCCTCAGACTGTGCTGGTGGCTGACTGGAAGCCAGGTTGGGGAGCAACCAGGCCTCTCCTATCTCCCCAACACCAACAGAAAGGCAAGAAGCCAACAGAAACAGAACAGCCCCCTGCCTTCAGGGAGAAGCTCAAGGCTGGTTTCAGACAATCCCTCATGTTGGGTTCCAGCCTTTGGGGAGGCTATGTATGATGAGGGGTCCTAAAACCACTACTGAAGAGATGGGGCCTGAGATCCCAGTCAGCTTCATACAAGGCTACATAGTGAATTTGGCCAATACAGTCTTCACAAGCTGGCCTTAAAAACCAGATCGTCTTGCTTCTACCTTGCCCAGGGCACATGTATACCACCAGGCTTGTGGTGTGTGTGTCTTCATATATATGGTGTGCACGTGCATATGCATGTAGAGGCCAGAGGCCAGCATCAGGTGTCTTGTTCTATGGCTCTTTCTCACTGAACCTGAAGGTCACCCATTTAGTTAGTCAGGCTGGCCAGTGGGCCTCAGGGTGCCTGTCTCTGCTTCCTTAGAGCTCAGGTTATAGGTGTGCAACAGCATCTGTGGGCTAACGCTGGCAGTCAGCTTGACACACCTGGAAAGGAGGAACCTCACTTGAGGACTTGCCTCCATTAGACTGGCCCGTGGGCATGTCTGTGGAGCATCTTCTTGATTGACAATTGGTGAAGGAGGGCTCAGCCCACTGTGAGAGGTACCATTCCTTAAGCAGGAGAGTGCCGGTTGTTTTCTCCATGCTTTCGGCTTCAGGGTCCTCCCTTGAGCCCTGCCTTGGCTTGTTTTCATGATGAAGTATAACCTGTAAGCTAAAACAAACCCTTTCCTCCCTAGATTGCATTTGGTTATGGTGTTTTATCACAATGGAAAGCAAACTAGAACAACCATGCCTGGCTTTTTTTTTTTTTTTTTTTTTTTTTTTTTTTTTTTTATGGGTGCTGGGGATCTTAACTGAGGTTCTCACGCTTGCAAACACTTTCTTGACTCAGCCGTTTCCCCAGCCTCTGTGTGTACTTAGGGTCTCAGATAGCTCATGCTTGCCTCAGGCTTACTAGGTAGCTGAGGATGACCTTTAACTCCCTAACACTTCTCTCTCTCAAAGGCTGGGATGACAGAATGTACCACATGCCGCAGTGCCTGGTTTTTAAACTCTCTGAGATGGTCTTGTGGTGCGCCCACAGGTACATTAAGAGGACCATGACTGCTTTCATGGGAGGAGGGAGTTACTGAGGAGCACATGGAGAGGATGGGAAGGAAGTCTGCAGTTTCTTTCCTTTTCTTTTTTTCTCTTCTTTTCTCTTTCTTTTCTTTTTCTTTCTTTCTTTCTTTTTCTTTTTTCTTTCTTTCTTTCTTTCTTTTTTTTTTTTTTTTTTTTTTTGAGACAGCGTTTTTCTTTATAGCCTTGGCTTTCCTAAAACTCACTCTATAGACCAGGCTGCCCTTGAACTCAGAGATCCACCTGCCTTTGCCTCCCCAGTGCTGGGATTAAAGGTATGCGCCACCATGCCCAGCTGCCTGCAGTTTCTTAAGGATCCAGAAGAAACCTAGAACAATCTCCTACCTACACACAGATGCAACCCTGTCAGAAGTGTGAGCTACAAGAGAAGAGAATAAAGAAATCCTCCTACCACAGGCTGACAGGGAAGACGGCCGGCTGAGTGGGCAGAAAGGAGGCCATTCACTAGTCACACAGACTTTCCTTAAAGTCTCTGTACCCAGATCTGACATGCAATGAAGTCTGACTGCAACAGTTCTCTTTAGAAATAACCATCTGCCTCTGGAGACAGAAGAATGATGCACTCAAACCATCGGCCCACAGCTAGCGGCTCGTCACCACCCCTGCCCTGGCCCGCTCTCCGTTCCTCTGGTCAGCCCCAAACCACCAAGGGCTCCAGCTTGGCTACTCAGAGAGCAAGACAATTTCTCTGTCTCTCAAGTGTCTGCCTCTCCCTCCCACGGAGCTGGTGGGCGCTAATCGGAAGGCTGGGACTGCGCAATGGGCTGTCAGAAGCTCAATGCCTAGGGTGGTGTGGTGACAAGCTGCAAGGGAGAAAAGTAACCAAGGCAATGAGTTTGGAGCACTGGAGGGCCAGCACAGCATCATACCTGTGGTCCAGGACATGGTTCCGTTGAGTAAGATACATGTCACAGAGCTCAACTCAGCTGCCCCCCTGCAGAATGTCACCTCCCATGACCAGGCTTAGTGGTTTTAGTCCTGAACTACACACTTCTCCATAGGTTTGGGGCGGGGGTTAGTTATAGCTTTTCCAGAGACTGAAATGGGGTTTCATCTGGGTTTGCATGTGTTTCCAAGTAGAAAAGACCCTGTTCCTGAGGCAGAAGTGTGCTTATTTGATAGAAGGTATGGCCTGGCTCAGTTGCAGACTTGCCTGCACACTGGAATTATCTGGAGCACTGTTTATTTCCTCCTGTGTATGATGGGGGGGGAGGTGCTCGTGAACAGGCCTCTGTGATTCTCCTGTCTCTGTCTCCCATCCCTTTGAGATGTGCTGGGATTACAGATGTGCCACACAACTGCCTCTGGCTTTATGTGGGTTCTCAGGGTTGGGATTCAGGTCCTCGCACTTGCTCAGCAAGTGCCTTATCCACTGAGCCGCCTCCTGAACCTCATTTGGGGAGTTAAAAAACGTCCCGAATCATGATTCTACCACAGGAGAGTCGTTTAACGGGCATCGAATATGACCCCGATTTGATGTGTTTAAACGGGCACTGGATGACTTGAATGTACAGCCAATGTGGGCACCGTCTCCTCTCTCCGGGAGGATTCATTAGAAGCCGGTGGAGATGCTCACGGGTGTATCATATCCATCCTGGGATGCTGCCCTGCTGCTCCTGTGTGAGACTGAGTAAACAGGAGAGCACAGGAGCTGGCAGGATGTGCCTCCAGAGTCTGCCTTACATATTCTCTCTGCCTTACATATTCTCTCTACCTCAGTGGGGCTCCCTTTCAGCCATGGTACTGTGCTTGGACCTCAGCTTTCCTGGGGCTCTCTGTTCTTTAAAAAAAAAAGAAAAGAAAAATCCCCTATTCCTGTACAAAGTACTGGCAGGAGTGACCCAAAGGAGCTTGGGTCAGAATCCTTGCTCTGTCCAGATGGTATGACAATCGTTTTGTTCTGAGAGGTTACAGAGGAGAGTGAACGAGAGCATTCTTGAAAAGCCCTCAGCAAACATTTGGGCATGCAGTAGACAATACCAGCTACTTAAGGAAGCCATGATGCCAGGAGCCCCAAATGAGATGTTTTTGTGTCTCAGCTCAGTGCCTGGCACAGAGTTAATGTACCCTGGCTAGACCCCCATGTCTGTGACTCCAACAATCTGCTTCTGCCCTAGGTAGGTATCCTTGCAAGGCTGGGCTTATAGACCTAGACCACTGAACAACCCCCTTCAGCACTCTAGGCGGAGCCAAGAGTGGGAGGTGTTGGGAGACCACTGTGAAAGTGGAGCCTCAGGAATTCACTATATAACTAAAAATGACCTTGACGTCCTGACCCTTCTGCTGCCATTTCCCAAGTTCCAGAACTACAGGTAGTCACAATACCTAGATAGCAGGGTGCCAAGGATCAAACCCAGGGTCTGCACACACCTGGCAAAGGCTCTACCAACTGAGCAAACTACAGTCCTGGCCCCTGCAAGCCTTCAGTTACATTTTAAACAAGTGTCAAAGAACTTCTTGCAATATGCCCATGTACGACCAGCAAAGTGCCCTGACAGTATCCTGGATAACTGGAGGTTCTTATCAAGGTTTCACCGCACAGTGGCCTGCACAGAGAATGCCATTGGGCAGAGACTAAGTGCATGAAAGGTATTTTGTCTAGACATGGCCTTGCTAGTCCCTTGTGGTTGCACCTATGCAGGGTCAGGGCTGCAAACACAATTTTCCCTCCACTTGGGCTTCAGGGCCAGCACATCTTTGCATTACTGTTGTTGAATCCCATTTGTTGACACCATAGCTGTGGCCAGAGGGTGCTTCCTTACACTGTCTGTCCAATGACTACTTGCTGGCAAAATAGATGCCTGTACCAACCACTGACAAAATACAAAGCTCTGCAGGTACCAGGCAAATGAGTGAGGTGTAGCCAGCATTTGCTTTTCTTGTGGGTTCTTCTCTCTTCTACCCTTCTCTGCCCTTTTAACCCCCTAACACTAGATAAGAGAGAATAAAAGATAGAAAGGAACGGGGGAGACATTTTATTAGACTACTTCCAGATGAGGAAGAGCATCAAGTTCCTTGGGGCAAGTTTGATCTTCACCATCAGGATATCTAATTTCTTCTTCTATTTCTTCTTTGCACACGACGACTACTTAACAAACCACAGGCAACTTAACCAACCACAGCCAACAACAACCAACAGCAAACAACTAACAACCAACTGCCCACCATGCCTCTCAAGGCTCTAGAGTTTATAGACCCTCTGAAAAGTCCCCAGAATTCCAAAAGTCACACAATCGCAGAAACTACCTGTTGCTGGCAAAAATCACGCCCCTGCTAAAGCATGAGGCAAATCACAGTCTGCTGCTGTGGACAGTCTGAAGCAGCCCCATATCCGATACCTGGGATTAAAACAAAGACATATTCTTATACTATCTCTGTGGTTTTTAAAGAAACCAAAATTGCAAAATTGTCACTACAGTGAAGTGTGCCCGCCATACATGCAGGCACACACCTTTTACCCATGGGCTATCTCACCTGCCCATGCTCAACCTTCTCTTCTCTGTGATTTCTGGGGATTGAACTCAGGTCCTCATGCTTGACTGAGCCATCTCCTTGGCTTTCAATCCCTTCTGTATATGTGGTAAGGAAAGGGAGTGAGGGATGAAGAAGGGAACCTCATGCCAATAGACTGTTAGGTATCTACAGTTGACTGCCATTCTGTATGCCCTGTATTGGCTCTAATCTTTACATGCTAGAGCAAAGTCATTGTGTGACCTTGGACAACTCTCCTGTCCATGTGTGGTGATCGGAATGATTACGACTCCAGTAGATTCATAGATTGAATGTTTGACTCTCAGTTGACGGAACCCTTTGGGAAGGATTAGTAGGTGTGGCCTTGTTGGAGGAGGTGAGTCAGTGGAGGTGGGCTTTGAGGTTTCAAAAGCCCACACCATTCCATTTAGATCTTCCTCTCTGCCTCGTGCTTGTGGATCAGAATGTAAGCTCCCAGCTACTGCTCCAGTACCATGTCTGTCTGCCTACTGCTGTGCTCTCTGTCATAGTGACCATGAACTCTAGCCCTCGGGAACTGTGGGTCCTAGTAATTTTTGCCTTGGTCCTGGTGTTTCTTCACAGCAATAGAAAAGTAACTTAGACAACACGGTTTCATTCTGCAAGTCCCTGTTTGACTCTGTTCTGCATTACAGGCCACTCTGAACAGATAACTTCTTGCCTATCAGTTAGATACAATGAATTCATTTAATCTTTTCTTTGAGTCACTGCAGGAAATGGTGACACCCACACACTGAAAAATCTACTGAAAAATCTTTCTGTAGGAAGGAAAGCCTACATTTTCTTGAACCCTGGTAGTCAGGCTTGGCAATTGATGCCACTGCAATGTCAGAATGAGTTTCTGTCTTGGGTAGTCACCCACTGCCCAAGCAAGGCCTTGCACAAAGGACTGGGCTCAACCAGTTGCCCCGTGGCCTCTTGTTCTCCACATTCATACCTGTTCTTTCCTTTTCTCGGTATCAGGGATTGAATCCAAGAGGCTTATGGTGCTTTGAATAGGAAGGGTTCCCATAGACTCACACATTTGAATGCTTGGCCCACAGTGAGTAGCACCATTAGGAGGTGTGGACTTGTTGGAATAGGTGTGGCCTTGTGGGAGGAAGTGTATCACTGTGGGGTGAGCTTTGAGGTTTCCTACATTCAGGCTCCACCCAATGTGGAATTCCAGTCTCCTTGCTGCCTTTGGATCAAGAGAAATCTTGGTTTCTCTAGCATCAAGTCTGCCTGCACAATGCCATGTTTCCCACTATGATAATGGACTAAACCTTTGAAACTGTAAGCCAGCCCCTGTTAAATATTTTCCTGTAAGAAGAGTTGCCTTGGTCATGGTGTCTTCTTCACAGCAATGATATTCTAATTAAGACAGAAGTTGGTACCAGGAGTGGGGTATTGCTGTGATAGGCCTGACCATGCTTTGGTTTGGTGTAATATGGCCTTTGGAACTGTGGATTAGAAGAAAATCAGTTGAATGATTTAAGTGGGGCTTAATGGGTTATCCTAGTAGGAAAATGGAAGGCAATGGTGCCAAGGGTGACTTGAACTGTGAGGGCCTGGCTCAAGTGGTTTCAAAGGATAATGTTTAATATGTTGCTTAGAAACTGTTCTTGTGATTATGTGGGGAAGAATGTGGCTGCATTTTGCCCTTGTCTGAAGAGTCTGCCTGAGGTTAAAGTGAAGAGATTTAGATTAATTACATTGAAAAGAAAATTCCAAAACAACCTAGCATGGACAGACTCTGGACTTATATAGGTCACTCTTATGGAGACAGTGTTTTGCAAATAGAGCAAACTGTACAAGAAAAATACAAAATATATGGTTCATAGAATTAAAGGGGCACCAGGTAGTAGAACAGAGCTAAATCCTGTGTTCAAGGAGATAAACAGATTAAAGATATTAAATAGAATTAAGGGAGTGGCGGCCTCAGGGCAAGATCCCATCCAGCTAAGCTTCCATCTTGTGAAAAGAATGTTCCCTAAGGGACATTGCCACCTATTTTAAATTTACTATGTGTTTGTTGTTACACAAGGGAGATTTCTTTCATGTTAGGCATTATTATGACCTGGTTATTGTTTTCATTTGGACATAGAAGATATGACTGTGTGTCAAGTTGACAAGGGATGGATTCTTGGTTATCAATTTGACTGTATCTAGAATGAACTGCAATAAAGTAATGGAGAGCCAACCTGTAATCTGGATCTTGAACCAGGAAGACAACATGCATTTAGTCCCTACCTTGAGGTGGGATGATACATGCTTTTGATCCAGATCAACACAAGCCTTTAATCCAGATCTTGAAGCATAGAGGCCATGCTTATGAAGATCTGTTAAAAGAAAGCTTAGGTCCAGGCATAGTGGTACACGAATTTAATCCAAGCACTCAGGAGACAGAGGCATGCAGATCTCTGAGTCCAAGGTCAGTCTACAGAGCAAGTTCCAGGATAGCCAAGCTTAGACATTGAAGGAAAACTATAGAAAACGGAAAGCTGGTAAAGATGTCATTGAACAAAGGGCGGGTGTTCTAGTCTCAGCAAGCAGCAGAATTTTAGCAGCTTCGGCCACATGGCTCTGGCTTTAGAGTCAAGAATAGAAGAAGGGTTAATGGCATCTCCCCCATAGCTAAGGAAAGTCGTGGGGGCCAGATGAGGGGCAGGTATCCCTGCATGGAGGCTCAGAGAGGACACTGCATGAAGCTGTGAGGTTGTCTTAGAGACCCTGAGATGTTAGAGATGCCAGAGGTGTGTGACACCTGCTGAGGACGGCTGCTAAGAGGAAGCAGAACCAGCCCGACAGAAGGAAGTGTGTCTCAGTCAACAAGGCTGAAAGAAGCTAGGTGGAGATGCAGAGTCTGGAGTTTGTCCAGCTGGTTTCGGTCTTGCTTCGGTCCACTTATTCCCATACATAGTTCCCTGTCCTCCATTTTGGAATGGTAATGCACGTGTTGGAAATAAGTGATCTGTCTTTTTTTTTTTATATATATAGATTACAGTTAAGTGCCTGCATGAATCTCAGAAGAAACTTCAAACTGTGGAGTTTAAAACAAGTTTGAGACTCATAGAGTGCAGATTTTTGAAGTTGGACTAAATACATTTTTGCATTATGTTATGGCTACAAGCCTTGTGGTTTGAATAGGAATGGTCCCCATAAACTCGTGTTTGAATGCTTGGCCATACGGAGTGGCCCCGTTAGGTGTGGAGGAAGTTTGTCACCATGGAGGCGGGCTTTGAGATCTCCTATGCTAAAGCCACACCAAATGTGGCACACAGTCCCCTTCTGCTACCTGTGGATCAAGGTGTAGAACTCTCAGCTCCTTCTCCAGCCCCATGCCTGCCTGGATGCTGCCATGCTTCCTGCCATGATGATAATGGACTGAACCTCTGAAACTGTAAGCCAGCCCCAATTAAATGCTTTCCTTTATAAGAGTTGCCATGGTCATGGTGTCTCCTCACAGCAAGAAAACCCTAAGACACCTTTCCAGCATGAAGACCTGAGTTCAGTCCTAGAGCTGAGCATGGTGAGACTTGCCTGTTTTTGTTACTGTTGTTTTTTAATATGTACTTTTATTTCATGTGTCTGGGTATTCCGTCCACACACATGTCTATACAACACTTGCATGCATTGTCTGTGGAGGCCAGAGGAAGGTGATTCCCCTGGAACTGGACAGTTTGTGAGCTGTCATGTGGGTGCTGGGAATCAAACCTGGGTCCTCTGGGAGAACAGCTAGTGCTCTTGACCACTGAGCCTTCTCTCTAGGGCAACCCGTCCACAGGCTTGTAATCTCAGTGCTGGGGAGGCAGAGATGACCAGTCCAACCCACTCTCAGAGAACTGAGAGACCTTGCTTCAAACAGGGTGATGTGAGTGTGGGAATGGTAAGTGATTCTGCAGGCATCCTAGTCAGGGTTACCCCTGCTGTGAGGGAACACCATGAGCAAAGCAACTCGGGGAAGGAAGGGCTTACCCTTCCACAGCACTGTTTATTGAAAGAAGTCAGGACAAGAACTCAAACAGGGCAGGATCCTGGAGGCCTGATGCAGAGGCCATGGAGGGGTGCTGCTTGCTGGCTTGCTCTCCATGGTTTGCTCAGTCTGCTTTCTTACAGAACCCAGGACCACTAGCCCAGGGATGGCACCACCCACAATGGGCAGGGCCCTCCCCCAGTGATCATTAATTAAGAAAATGCCTAATAAGCTTGACTACAGCCCAAACTTACGGAGGCATTTTCTCAATTGAGGCTCCCTCCTCTCAGGTTGACATCAAAAAACAAAAAACAAAACAAACAAACAAACAAACAAAAAAACACCAGCCCACACAGCAAGTAAAGGTACTAAATCCACACTCCAGGTCCCACAGCAAGTAAAGGTTCTGAATCCTAACTGCAGGTCCACAGATCAGGCAAGAATTCATGACATTAAGCTATAGCCATAACCCTTGTTTGTTAAATCCTGTATTTCAGGCTGGCCTGGAATTCACCACGTAGCTGAGGCTGGCCTTGAATGCCTAATCTTAGATTTGCCTCCCAAGTGCTGGAATCACAGGCATGCTATCATGCCTGGCTTTTTTTTTTTTTTTTTTTTTAAAGATTTATTTATTTATTTTATGTATATGAGTACACTGTAGCTGTCTTTAGATGCACCAGAAAAGAGCATTGAATCCTGTTACAGACGGTTGTAAGCTACCATGTGGTTGCTGAGAATTGAACTCAGTTCCTGTAGAAGAAGAGTCAGTGCCCATAACCACTGAGCCATCTCTCCAGCTTCATGCCTGGCTTTTTATCAAGTCTTTAACAAGAATGGGTTTTCCCATGATCCTTTGCTCTCTGGAACAGTGTGGGTGCAAAACAACACCAGAATTGAGGGTTATAGAAAGCCAAATTCTTTTTTAACTGGGAGTCCCCTGCTTAGCAAAATGAAGTCATTGAAATATGTGATTTTTCTCCTCACTCCCACATACTCCAGCCCTGAACTGCCAGGCAGCAGTGAGTACTGGCAAGTGAAAATATAATGCTACCATGTTCCCTCTGATTCACAGCTGTGCTCCCTCCAAATCATAACCCACAGGTAGACTCCTGAGGTAGGAAGAGGACAACTTCCTGGGCTTGGCATCCTGTCATGAACCCACATCACTACTCAGAGTCAGTCTAAAACACTTCACCCCTCAGAAGCCCTCTCTGGAGCATTCTGGGAGTCCCTTCCCCAAAAGTACATGCATAGCCATCGGCCTTTCTAAAGACTTCTCTATACCCAGGCCCCAGCATATCTGCCCTCCCCTAGTGGCTATGTCCTTTCAAGAAGTTAGCTGGTGTGTGTCCACACTGGTACCTACAAGCCCAGAGGTCAGGATATGAAGCCTCTGCATCTCCCAAGCCGTTTTGTTCATAAATGTTCACAAGCCTCCGCTGCGAGTCAGTCCTCCCTACCTAAGCATACTCCACTCAACACTTCAGCCAGCCACCGGCCAAAACTAGTCAGAAAAAAACCCACATCAGTACTGAGCACGTGCAGATTTCTCTTGGTATCATTCCCTAAACCCTGTGACGTAGCAGCCACCTACCCCCTCAGCATCTTCTCTCACTAGGTGTTACCCTGAGAGCTGATTCTGAGTACGCTGGAGGCCGTGTGGAGGCTGTACTAAGGCTTTCCACTTTGTGCAAGGGACTTAGTCATCTTGGCAGCTTTGGTAACTTCCAGTGTCCCGGCACCCATCCCCTATGAATTTTGAGAGATGACTGTACCACTCTCTGGTTTGGAAAAGATAGAAACCATCTCAGACCCTAGAAACTTTTAGATGACTGTTGTTTGGACAAATCCTCTTTGGTTGCTTGGTTGGTTTTGGTTTTTGAGACAGGTTTTCTCTTTGTAACAGCCTTGCCTGTCCTGGATCTCACTTTGTAGTCTGGCTAGCCTTGAACTCAGAGACATCCACTTCCATCTGCCTCCTGAGTGCTAGGGTTAAAGGCATGCACTACCACACCTGAGACTGAACAAATACACACATACATACACACACACACACACACACACACACACACACACACACATTTATAATATTTATAAGCCTTAAAGCACCAGAGCTGGGCAGATATCAACCCTCTATGCTATTTCGTCTACTTCCCTGTCAATGACCCCGAGATGTCACTTGCTGTGTTTCACTTAGGCTGCTCTTAACTCCAAGAGGTGGGCTCTCATGGCTATGCTGTCACGATTCACCCACCCCATGGTGCCTTCTTCCTTCTTCCTCCTCTTTCTTGGTGGTCTCTCTCTGCCTCAGCCCCTAAGCCTGGGGACCTAAGCCCCACCTACCTCTCTTCTGCCCAGCTACAGGCTGTAGGCATCTTTATTCAACCAATACTTTTAAACTAAGGAGCAAGGTTTGCACGACAAAAACTGACATACATGAGAATTCACTCATCTTGAAGCAACTAGACCTTGGGATACAGAATTTGGCATTATAATACATGACAACAGACCAAAACTTCAACAATTACTCTTTTTGTCTAAATAAAAAAGCCTCTTTCTCTTACAAATAATAAACAGCATACAATAGGAACAGAAATAAAACAATTATGAGAATTTCTAGGTAGGAGTTATATTCATAATGTCCAGTGCATTTATATTTGGCAACTTAGATAAAGGATTCTATCATCTATTTTGGGGGTAAACAAATTACTCATAAGCCACAAACACAGACCCTGCCCCCAGAACAAACAACCATGTTTCCCGAAATCCGGAAGGCTTCCCATCTTCATGCGAGGCGCCAGGCGACAGCTGGGGAAGGGGGGAGGCAGACAACAATGTCACCTGCTCAGCTTCCTGTCCATCTGAAGCAGGCGTTCAGAATGGAGAACCTAGCCACGGGCAGAGAGGGTACTAAGACATGGAGAAGGTCTTCTAAACCAAGCACACAGGCCAGAGAGGGGTTAGAGGATGCCAGAGGGCAAGACCGGACAATACAGCTGAGACCAGGAGCTAGAGCGTGGGGACTGGTGGCCAGGAAGACGAGAGCAGAAGTCCAGCTTAGTATCTTTTGATAGTTGGTTTTTTTTTTTTTGTTTGTTTGTTTGTTTTTTTGTTTGTTTGTTTGTTTTGGTTTTTTGAGACAGGGTTTCTCTGTGTAGCCCTGGCTGTCCTGGAACTCACTCTGTAGACCAGGCTGGCCTCGAACTCAGGAATCCTCCTGCCTCTGCTTCTCAAGTGCTGGGATTAAAGGCATGCGCCACCACTGCCCGGCCTTTCGATAGTTTTTATTGCTTTTTTTTTTAAGAGTTGATTTTTTAGTATTATGTGTATGTGTACTAAGAGGCCAAAGGACAACTTTTTGGTGTTATTCGTTGGTTGGTTTGAGACAGGGTCTTTCTACATAGCCCTGGTTGTCCTGGAACTCACTATATAGAACAAACTGGCTCTGAACCTCTTGCCTCTGTCTCCTAGTTGCTGAGGTTAAAGGTGTGTGCCCACTATGTTCAACTTCAAAGAACACTTTTGTGAAGTTAGTTTTCTTCCTTTACTTTTATGTGGGACCTCAGGACTAAACTCAAGTGGTCAGGTTCTCCCCAGCTTGGGTGGCAAGCATATTACACCTTGACAGCCCTGGTATTTTATATTGCAACCATGGTAAGAAAGACAATTTTTTTTTTTTACCATGATTCCAAATACACACCTGAGTGTACAGACAGGAAAGTTGAAATTAAAAGATACAAAAGTAACAAGTTATCATGCTTTGTGTGATGTACCCTGATATTTTCTACTCTATTAAAAAAAATTGCTGCTCTCTACCCACTAATTTACCATTTTGTTCCCCAGTGGATCACAGCTTGCAGCTGAAAGACTCAGCCTGACTTGGTCTTGGGGGCATTAGAGGCACTCTGAGGCCTTCAGACCTCTGTTCTGTTAGTGTTGAGCTTTCCAGCCAGTGATCTACAGACACTACGTGCAGTGCACATGGGGTAGCAGGCCTGCTACAGATGGGGAGAGCACAGAGCAGGAGAGTCACAGACAGACCAGAGACCATCTACACAGTCACATGCTTCACAGCCATGACACCCAAGGACACTCAGCCATTGGAAAACACTGAGGACAGGTGGCACCCCATCCTGAACCACAGAAAGCTAACAGATGTGTCCCTACTCCTCTCAGTTGGCATGCCCCGCCACAGAGGGCCCAGGATGTGGCTTCTCCACGTCTTTATCCTTCCTCTCGGCCCAGAATAGCATCAAATACAGAGCAGAATCAGATGGTGGTGCTCACTAGAAGAACAGGGTAGCTGGACTGACCATGGATGCTACTGGACAGTGTTTCAGGACCCAGATAGGAGGCCTGGTTGGGGGTGTCCTCAGGACTCGGGGTGGAGGATCCCTGTAAGCATTTAAAGCTGGCTCAGAGCTCACTCTGTTTGCTGAGTAAAAGCTTTACAGGAACTCAGAAATCTCAAGGATATTTCTGAGGCAAACCTAACAACCGAAGTTTGAGCTCCAGGACCTACAGGGTGAATTATTTCTCCTTCTCCTTCTCCTTCTCCTTCTCCTTCTCCTTCTCCTCCTCCTCCTCCTCCTCCTCCTCCTCCTCCTCCTCCTCCTCCTCCTCCTCCTCCTCTCCCTTCTCCCTCCCCCTCCTCCTATCTCTCTTCTCCTTCTCCTTCCACTTCCTCTTCCTCTCCTTCTTCTTTGTTTTGTTTGTTTGTTTGTTTGTTTTGAGACAGCTTCTCTTTCTTTCTACATAGCCCTGACTGAATATCCTGGAACTCACTCTGTAGACCAGGCTGGTCTCAACTTCAGAGATCTGCCTGCTTCTGCCTCCTCAGTGCTAGAATTAAAGGCGTGCGCCATCGCTGTCAGGCAGGTGAAAGGTTTTGTTGAAAAAAGACATTTCTCATAAACATTTGTCTTTATTTCTTCCAACTCCCTTATAAAGTTCTAAGGGGGAAGTAAGTCACTTTGAAGACATCCCAAGCTCTGACTACGATTGCTCCTGTGATGTCTTAGGTTAGGGTTTTACTGCTGTGAACAGACACCATGACCAAGGCAACTCTTATAAGGACAACATTTAACTGGGGCTGGCTTACAGGTCCATTATCATCAAGGCAGGAGCACGGCAGCATCCAGGCAGCCATGGTGGAGGCAGAGCTAAGAGTTCTACATCTTCATCTGAAGGCTGCTAGCAGAATACCGGCTTCCAGGCAGCTAGGATAAGGGTCTTAAAGCCCACACCCACAGTGACACACTTCCTCCAACAGGGCCATGACTTCTAATAGTGCCACTCCCTGGACCAAGCATAAACAAACCATCACACATGAGGTCCTGTGGGAGAGAAGCGGGAGCCGGTGAAACCACACAAAACTCTTTCCCACTGCAGGACTCCTGGTCCTTGTGTTCACTTGACGACAGCCCCACTGCGGCCTGCCCTGGGGCTTGCCTGACTCCAGAAGAGCTATGGAGGCTGCCGTATGGCCTTCCCGCAGATTTGGGAAGTAGAAAAGCCACTGGGTAACAAGAATGGGTCAGGAAGACACAGAACTGGGCGACTGGTGTGACTCAGCAGGGTGTGACGGCTGCCTCTGTCCGGTCCCTCTCTTTAGATGAGAACAGTCAAGTCCCCCTGCAGTCTGATGGCCACCTGAGGTTAACTGAGCACCTCTGGGGATGATTGGCGTTCTTTGCTAGAAAGAGATAGCTCCCCGTCCACCCTTCCCTCCCTGGCATCTCGGTGTCCTATCCCTCAGTACAGGCCTCTGACCAGAGCTTAAACTGACTGGAAAACAGCCTCCGCATGGAGGTCTCTTTAACCTGGCCAAGTGTCCATGAGGAACTTTCCATTAGCAAAGGCTAAATGGAAGAGGGACATTGTCAACCCTGAGGGAGCAGAAGCATGAAAGAATCTAGACCCCCAGTACTGCCTTTGTGAGCCACTTTATGGGCTTCAGGCAGCATAGGTACTCAGTCTGCACCTCAGTCTGGAAGAGAGACTTTTCTTTTCATCTCGGATCACCTACTGGGGTGGCTACTGACCACATAGCACTTTCCACTCAGAGAGCTGCCTGGCGCTTGTCCTACCCACCTGCCCAGCTCTGGACCTGCCACTGAACCCAGGAGCCCTTGCCTGACGGCTCGCTCACTTGGATCGGCTGCAAGAATGAGCAGAGGTATGGGAGTGAGCAAGGAAGTAAAGGGCAGAGAGAAGAGGACATAGAGGAGGCAGAGCAGCCAATGAGACAGAAAGCTGAGCACAGCTGAGGTGACTGCGGTGGTGCAGAAGGGAGACCTCGCAGTGAGAGGGTACCCTAGGGACACTGTTTCTGCTTAGAGATCGTATACAGGACCAAGTGACTAGTAAGTCAACTCAGGCCAGGCTGCTCAGGGACCCCCGGCCTTAAGAGGCCATGGCCAAAGGCTTCACTGAGGCAGGGGGGAAGACGGATGGTGACTGGGATGGTGATGGTGATGGGGAGGACAGGAGGGATGGGGATGGGGGGATGGGATGGGGAGGCCCTCACTATAGACACAGGGTTAAAGTTCATTTTTTTTGTTTTTTTAATAGTTTTTTAAATTATTTTTTATTTATATGAGTATACACACTATAGCTATCTTCAGACACACCAGAAGAGGGCATCAGATCTCATCACAGATGGTTGTGAGCTACCATGTGGTTGCTGGGAATTGAACTCAGGACCTTTGGAAGAGTAGTCAGTGCCCTTAACCGCTAAGCCATCTCTCCAGCCCAGGGTTAAAGTTCATAATCATGCATTTATCTTCTACAGTCTCTCCGTGCAACCTGATGCCCTTTAAAATGCCCTGAAGCTCATATTACTCACGGCTCAAACAACAGATCCAGGGGCCAGTGAGATGGTTCAGCCAGTAAAGGCACTTGCTGCCAAGCCTGATGACCTGGGTTCAATCCCCACTATGCATGTGGAAGGAGAGGACCGGAGAACACTGATTTCCACAGGCTGCCCTGTGACCTCCACATACGCTTTGCACAAACACAAACGCACACACACAATAAATAAATGTAATTTTAAAATTAACAGTAACTAACGAAACAACAGACCTAAAACTGAAAAGGACAAAGTGATCTTGCCTCCTCCTTACCCTGTCCAGGTTGAGTCTTGCGCACAGCATCCTGGGTATTCAGACACTCGATACCACACAAGGCAAGCACTGAGCCCAAGGCATTCCCCAGCTGCAGCCCAAAACACTCAAAAGCCCAGTCAGTGCCTTTAATCAAGTGGCATAAAGACACTAAGGGAAAAATAAAAGCACAGCTGGAGGAGATCAGAGGTTTATGATGAGAGGCAGAGTGAGAGGCCGAGGCGGGAACCCGAAAGCTAAGAGCCAAGGAGATACAGAGATACAGAGATCCGTGAGCACCTGACCTCTCTGGGGACATCAGGCTCTGAGCTAGAGAGGATGTTCAGTTTTGTGAGGCCCTGTTGTGACAGGGTTGAGAAGACGGAGGGCATACTTCAAACCTTGGCAGAGCCCAGCCTGGTGCCCCCCCCTCCCCCCCCCCCCCCCCCCCCCGCTGTTGACAGGAGGTGCCTGCCTGATGCTTCCTCCTGGTGGGGTTTGAGCATGCCTAGCTTGTGGGCCCTGCTTAGCACTAGGAAGTTACTTACTGTGAAGATAGAAGCCTGGAGCCCAGGCTAGTGGTGGATGGCTAGCACCTGGCAGCGGGCAGGGCTGTTCAGTGGTTATCTACCCAAGCTCACTGCCTGCTCAGGTGTCTTGGCCCAGCAAACTTGAGCCTCCCTTGAGCCCACAAAAAAAAAAAAAAAACAAACTCCAGCTGACTACACTCTTCAGAGCCTAGGGTGGTGGTAGTCACACAAGCATACTCACCCACTATCTCGTTCTCCTCCAGATTGATAGTCTCCAGTGCAGGCAAGGTAGTCAGCTGCTCTGGGAAGTCTTGAAACTGGTTCCGGGACAGGTCGATGGCCCTGAGGTGCTGCAGGCTGCTGACCTCGTTGGGGAGGCGATAGAGGTAGTTGCCCTCCAGGCGTAGCTCTGCCAGAGGATTGAAGAAGGGACAGTTAGGAGGAAAGGAAGGCCTTCCCAGAGGCCACCAGGCCTGTTTCTGGTACCCTGGCCAGGAGGACAGGACACTGAGAAAGATCCAGCCTCACAGAAAGGTCCCAAATGGATGGCTCCAGGTCCATTTGCACCCACCACTGCCCAGGGCTGCTTCTGCCATTATTCCAGCAGAGGTACTACACTTTGGCTGTGTAGGAGGGTCTCCTAACAGAAGCTGCAGCCCAAAGATACAAGTGTGATGGCTCCCTCAGACGGGCCTTGTGAATGTGTCAGGATATGCCCAAGCGTCACGAGGACTTCTGGTGGAAGCCCGGTTCTGTCATGTGTCCTTATTCTCCACACGACTACTACCAAGCAGATGTGAACAGTTTCTTCCCCTGAAGTGGTCACTGTGAAGCTCATCAGTGGTCTTTGCAAGGGACCCTCATGAGCAGGCCCAGACAGCACTGAGACAGGGACCAGGCCAGAGGCTGAGAGACAGGGACCAGGCCAGAGGCTGAGATCATGATCAGAGCAGAAGCTGAGGCTGAAAAAGCTTCACGGAAAACTCTCCTGGGCCAGGTGTCATGGTACACCTTTAATCCCACCACTTAGGAGACAGAGGCAAGTGGATCTCTGTGAGTTCAAGGCTAGCCTGGTCTACAGAGTGAGTTCCAGGACAGCCAGAACTACCTAGAGAGACCCAACAATCAATAACAACAATAACAACAACAACCAAAAAGAAAGAAAGAAAAGAAGCAAGCTCCCACTGTCTGTCTGTTTTCGAGAACTCCCCTGCTGTTCCACGGCACACTTGAGATATTTTCCTGCCTTTTAGTTCTTTAAGTCACAGAAAAACAAACCCCATGAAGATCCTGAGTCAGTGACAGGAACATAAAGCAAGGAAACAATGACCACGGACAACAGGAAGCAGCTTCATGCGCGGGGAGGCTACTAATGAATTGTCGGGGATGCTTTGCAAAATATCCCCTTGCATGTTCTACAGGTCGACTAACCCGAGAGGCTCCTATTTTGGGATGACTTTCTTACTAGCTCTGTTCATGTCATATGTGTCTCTGTCTTTCTTTCTATTCCATGAAAACCAATAAAAGTGTAAGGCGAATGTAACTATGTGACCATAGTATCACCGTTGGAAAGACAGTTAAATAAAAGAATGCAGTACAAAAGGAAGGACGAGGCTCTCATAGAGGAAGAGGCAAAACAAACAAACAAAACAAAAACCAAGCTAGGAGGAACAGGGCAGGGAACACACTGCAGGGCTACGGTGGGACATCATGAGACCATGCTCAAGTGCAACCCCCATCCTGGCTCCTCCAGCTGACTCAGGCATTATGTCCATTTAGATCCCAGTTTCCTTATCTGACAGAGGCTGGTAGATGCCTGCCTTGTGGGGATGTGGAGAGCTATGGACAGTTCACACAGAGAAAACACCAGGAGACGGAGGGAGTAGGGTCTCTGTTTCTGGAGTGGGGACAGGCCACTCCGGGAGCAAGACCACAAGGCCATCCACACATGACCTTACAGTAGGCTATTTGTGTATGATACGACTGTCTCAACTCTGTCTGGCCCAAAGGAAATGGAGACCTTGAAATGTCACACCAAGTCCCTCAGTTCTTCTACCCAGAGCCGAGTTTGTGGATGTGTGACCGACACAGCTGCATAGGGTCCCATTCCTTTGGAGTGGAATACCGATATGCTACGCTGTGTCTGTTTGGAGACTCAGCCTCATCATAGCTCCAGCTGGCCTCAAACTCAAGATCTTCCTGCTTCGGGCTCGCAGGCTCCGGGATTATAGGGGTGTCCCAGCATAGCTGTCATCTTGACAGCGTTCATCATGATACTCGCCTCTGTTTTATAAGCAGCTCTGCACTGTGATAGCTGTGCTCACATGTAGGGCTGCCTCCATCTCTGGGCTGCCTGCAGCCTCCCTTCTCTCTCCTTTGGGCCCGTGATCAGCCAGGCCTGTGCAAGGCTTTGCTCTGGACTTCTGCAGCCCTCTGTTTCCAGCAGGAAGCTGTTGAGGCCCACATTCTGCCTCAACACTTTGCCTCAACACTTTTGGGGCTAAGTGCTCTGGTCAAGAGAGAGTGTGGCTCTTGGGGCAAGAGACGCGAAGAATGGAGACAAGACAGGGTGTGATTCAGTCTCTTCTATTTTCTCAAGTCTCCCTTATTGAAGGGAATTCTGAGGTATTTATATACACAAGCAGGAGAACACAGGTGAAAACATTTTACCACGTGCACCATACAGCTGAGGTCACTAAACAGCAAAACAAGCTATGTGGGATAAACAATATATTTACCAGAGTGTGCTTCAGCTGTTATAGGCTTTTGCCAACCAAGTCTTTCATCAGGGTATATGGTTCCAGATGGCTGCAAAGTTGATCTAGCCGCTTTCTACTAAAGTCGGCTCCCAACAGGAAGCATCAGTCAGGCTTGTGTACCCTGTGTTGTCTCAGGCTGGGACACAGTGGTTGTCCCTTATCCCACCCCTGCCCAGGGACCTTGGGCTGCAGTACTGTAGTGTACCCAGTGTGCTTGGCCAGTTAGAGACTGAATCTTGGCAGAAGTGACCCTGAGCCATCTCTGCCCCAGATGTCAGGTACCAAACAGGGCTTGATGCCCGGAGTTACAAATGGAGGGATGGAGTTGTCTGTCTGCTCAAAGTTGGGGGTGAGGGGGAGCCTCTCTGTTAAGGCAGATACCTGGTCAGTGTGAACTGTGTAGTCTAGCGTCTGCTAAGAGCAGAACAGTGGCTATGAGGCCTGACCGTGCATATACTGGCACCTGGTATTGTGGGTGGTCCAGGGCAGGGAATGGCCTACTTCTGTCTTTCCTTTTTACCTGCCTGAGCCTGGCTGGAATGGGTCTCTTTGGCCCACTCACAGCACCTCTGGAAGCCAGTGACAAAGCATGACTTGTCTAAATCCAGGCTTTTGCGTGTGAGCTAACTGCCGTAATTGCACTTTAAAACGGGTTTTGTGTGACATGAAGGTGAAGTGTGTGACTCACCCTAAGTCTTTATTTTTCCTTACTTTGACGTTAACCAGCAATTGAAAGGCACCACAGCACAGCGAGCTATGTAAGTGGCAGCCAGAGAAAGCTTTCTGTTTATTTTACAGCACGTCCCTCAGAACCAGAGTCTGGCACTCCATCTCTACAGCCGGCCCAGCCCCTGAGTGCTCCGTGTTCTCAAAGGGCTCCCGTGATGCAAGACTTGGGTTAATGGCCTGAGATCTGTATAGTCCACCTTAGGGTCTGCCACAGTGAGGGTTCAGAACCTTGTTCCCTTTTGCAGGGCCTTTGTACACTGTACACACAGACACACACAGACACATGCATACATGCACACATATACCCACGTGTATATACCACACACACATACACACGTACATATGCGCACATACACACACAGAAGAGGCATCACACACCCACAGACACACACCCACACCCACAGACACATATATATACATACATACATATATATATGTATATATATATATATATATACACACACATGCACATGTGCACATCACACACAGAGGTACCACACACCCACAGATAAACATACACACACACACAACGTACATCTGCACATGCACACACAGAGAGGTACCACACACCCACAGATACTCTCTCTCTCTCACACACACACATACACATACACACATGTGCATGCACACACACATACATGTGTACACGCATACACACAGAGGCCCCCCACACACGGATACACACACACATACATACACACATGCCACATCCACTAGCTACACTGTAAGTCCTCTGCTCTGTTATACTAAGGCAGGAACTTCACGTGATTCTTCTTTGTTTCTACACCCAGCCTCCTTCAGGACTCACATGATCACTCAGTAAGTACCCAATGAGTGATGGGAGAGGGTGTCACGTGGTGCCTCCCAGTGTCCTCTCTTTGGTGACATCTTGAACCCAAGGTCCAATTAGTAGATTCCAAGGCCTGCTCCATGCAACCAAGGATCCCTTCAGCAGCTGGACTCATGGATACACCATGCCTGGATCATAAAGGACTCTCTATCTAATGGGGTTTATTATCAGCCGACCAGTACCCAGGAGGCTCAGGAAGGAAGAGCACTGAATTCAGGCATCTGGAATCCCATGTCTCCCAAACGCTGCTGTCTGGATAACGGTTACCAGGTTACAGTGTTGGGGCAATGTTAGACATCTAGCCCACTGTGCCCCGGCCAAACGGCATTATCTCAGGCTGAGCAGGCTGCTGCCTTGGGGCCCTCACACTATATAGTTTGATTGACTGATTGATTCTTTCTTTCTTTCCCTTTCTTCTCCCCTTTTCCCTTTCTTTTGAGGTCATGGCATCTCCTGCAGCCAGGGCTAGCTTCAAATTCACCAGGGGGCTGAGGACGTCCTTCATCTCCTGACTCTCCTGCCTCTGCCTCCCATGTTCTAGAACTACAGGTATGTACCACCCCACCTCATGTTTATCCGGTGTCAGGGATCAAGCTGAGAGCTTTGTGCATGCTAGGCAAACGTTTTACAACTGGGCTACCTTGCACCCCACCCCACACACGTGGAGGGAGGGTCTCACTTTGTAGTCCTGCCTGTCTGGAATGTGCTAGCAAACCAGGCTGGCCTCAGACTGTGTGTGGTCCTCTAGCCCCAGCTTCCAAAGTGCTGGAGATACAGGAGGTCTTCAGTTCCTGCTTTCTACAGTGTTCTATGCTGTGTATGTGCCAGGCCTGCTGCCTCTGAGTGAAGACTTATGTCTTCACCACTACATCTAAAGTGGGACCTCCTCCCCTTCCAACAGCACCTGCCTCTGGAGAGCCACCATTTGCTAAGTGTACTTGTCTGTCAGCATTCTGTTTGCCTCCTGCCCTGAGGACATAAACTGCCCTGGGAAAGCATCCCAAATGCTCCAGTCTGCAGTGAGCACTGGATAAGGTTGGGCAGGTAAACAAATGAGCAGGGAATGGATTTGAGCATCACCCGCACAATCCTGCAGCATCCCGGCTCCGAGTACATCGTTCTTCCTTACATTGATTTGTTCTTTTCATCAAAGAGAACAAAAGAATAACTATTATTGCTTGCTATAAAAAGGACCGCCGTTCAAGTCTCACTGAATACTGCCAGATAAAGACTCCAGGCTCCAGGCAGCCAACTCAGAGGAAGGTGATGAGGTCACTGCCCAGGGGTGGCTCCCTGGAGCATCTCATTCATCCCCCGGGGAGGGTGAGCCCACCTTCTCTGGTTGCTCAGACTACTCTGTGCAGTGTGATTCTGTAAGCTCCCACTTCCCAGACACATGCTGCCCAGCTGCCTCTCTTTGGCCAGTGAAGTCAAACAGGCCATGTAGGAGCTGGCCCTGCATAGCATACACACAGCAGGGGTACTGTGACACCAGGCCATCGAAGACATTGTCACTATTAATGTGTGTATACACGTGTGCAAAGGTGCTCCAACAGAGGCCAGGGGACTACATTTGGGGTGCTGGTTCCTTTAGCTGTAGGTGCCAGTGATCAAACTCAGGTTCTCAAGCTTGTCTAAATAAATCATTCTGCTGCCCTGGGTATTTTTTTTAAATTTTAATTTCAAAAATGTTGACTTACTGTTATTATGTATGGGATATGGTGTGTGTGTGTGTGTGTGTGTTGGGCCTCTGTATTAGCACAGTGCTTCCACTTACTGGTGCATTTCAGTTGCCCCAATTTTTATTTTTTTAAAAAGTTTTTCTTTTGAGATAAGATGTTATGTAGACTAGGCTAGCCTCAAGTGAGCTAGGAAGCTGAGGGTGACCTTAAACTTCAGATATTCCTACATCTGTCTTCTGAGTGTTTGGATTACAGCGTTACCATGCCCAGATTATGCAGGGCTGGAAATCCAACCCAGGGCCACATGTTATGCCCTCAGAGAGCATTTTTGTTTTCTGAGACAAGGCTCACCATGTAACTCTGGCTATCCTGGAACTAGTTCCACAGTCCAGGCTGGCCTCAAATTCACTAAGATCTGCCTTCCTCTGCCTCCAGAGTGCTGGGATTAAAAGTGTATGCTACTATACCTAGACTGGCTTTGAATGAGTGATTGGTTTGGTTTTCTAAGACAGGGTTTCTTTGTGTAGCCCTGGCTATCCTGGAACTTGAACTGTAGACCAGGCTAGCCTAGAACTCAGAGATCCTCCTGCCTCTGACTCGAAAGTTCTGGGATTAAAGGCATTTACTACCACCACCCATAGACTGACTTTGAACCTCAGGATACCCTGCTCTAGAGCAGTGGTTCTCAACCTGTGGGTCCAATGTCTCTTTCATAGGGGTCACATATCAGATATCCTACATACCAGATATTTATAGTTCATAACAGTAGCAAAATTATAATTATGAAGTAGCAACACAAGTAACTTTATGGTTGGGGTCACCACAACATGAGGAACTATATTAAAGGACCCTCAGCACTGGGAAGGTTGAGAACCAGTGCTGGACAGCCTGCGTTTCTGAGCCCAATGGTGCCAGCCACCCGCTGCATAATGGGAAGAAGTGCAGAGGAGCCTCTCCCCGCGGCATGGGGCCTCCCTTCAGACAGACATCCATAAAACCCGCAGGAAAGATCTAAGAGTGGAGGCTGGGAGGAGCAAGAGCTCATTCTGGGGAGGATGAAGAGCTACATGGAGGTGCAGGCATGCTTTTATTCCCAGTCACAGAATGACAGTCTCAGATACCGGGGCCACCGGCCACCTCCTTTTCTGTTCCTCTAATGGCATCTAAGAGAGCTGAACCCTACCATGTCCCAAAGAACATGGGAGCAAGTGTTTGCAACAGTTAATAAAATAGCCTTATTGCCCACATACAGCATGTCCATGTGAAGGGTCTCAGACCTGCTGCTGCCCTGTGCCATAGATGATGGTTGGATGGGGACACACACACACACACACACACACACACACACAGCTCAGCAGGGTAAGAGATGTGCATCTGCAGAGGCTGGGGAAAACGCTCCTCTCTCTGCTTTGTTACTTGTAATTTCCTGACATGATCACAACTGTTATTAAAGGGAAAAATGATGGACTTTATCAAACCAATTCAGGCCTGAGTCTAATCAGAGCCCCAGGGTGGCTCAGACATATAAGAAGTGTGCGTCTCTGAAGGCAGATTATAAGAAAGCCTTCTGGGAGCTTGCCCTGGAACCAGAGCGTGTATCTACAAAGCTCGCTCTCTGTATGTGTATATCTATCTATATGTAAGAGCATGCATGGGTGCATGGGTGTGCGTGTGTGTATGTATAATTAGCTATGCTAGTTTATGTGTCTCTTTCTTTATATATCTACATAACTATGTTCCTATGTCTTTGTCTATATATTTATGTTTCTATATTTGTATTTATGTGTCTATATCTATATCTGTATCTATATACATATACACATTATGTATGTATGCATGTATCTATCTATCTACCTACCTATCTATCATGTGTCCATCCATTTGTCCATCTATCCATCCATCTCCTCTTGTCTCTGAAGACTACAGGTGTTTTCTGAAAGTCTTGGCAGCCTCACTCCACAGCCTATCTGCACCACAGTGGCCACCAAGTCACCATTCCTGTTATTGGGGACCTCACTTTCCGCACAACTTTACAGCTCTGCCATCAATCAAATCAGAGATGGCAGAGGCGGGGTCATCTAACCAGGGAAGTTAGAGCCAAGAAGCCTCTGCCTAGTGCCTGGGAGATGAAAATGAAGGCTGTGGCAGCAGCCCTCCCTCACTTGCTCAGGGAAGCATGCTCAGGTCACACTGGACAGGGAATCCACTCATTAAAGAAATGCTAAATACCTGGGGTTATCCCACAAGATTAGAAGGGACTGGTGTCAGCTGTACTAAAAGCTGGACAACCACAACCATGACAATGGTTGTCCCGGTGGAGGCCTGAAGCCACAAAAATAGAAGCATGTAATTTATCAAGGGAGATAAACAGTACTAAAGGCCAGCTGCTGGGTGAGGGGTGTCAGACTGACTCTCAAGAACAAATCTGATTTGCTGATGTTATTGAACAATGCTGTCCCGCAGCTTTAAGAGTTTGGGATATGATTAAAGAACCTGGGGAAAATCCACCTCATTTACTAAGATAATACAGGGGTCTGCAGAAGCCTTTACAGACTTCTTACAGAGGTTGGTTTCAGCTGTAGATAGAGCCATATCAGACTCTGAAATCAGTCACTGCTAGGAATATTGGCATTTGAAAATGCAAATACTAAATGTAATAGCGCATCAGACCACTGAAGGCACGAGGAGCCCCACTAGACGAATGGATAAGAGAGACAACTGGTATTGGTTTACAGAAGCATCATGCTAATATCACAGGGCAAGCCATAGCTAGAAGTCTCAGAGATCAAAATGACCAATGCTTTAATTGTGATGAATTTGTTCATTTCCAAAGAAATTGGAAGGCTAAAAAATTCAGAGCTCAAATTAGCAGGTACATTGATTCTAGAGAACATAGTATTTGTAGACAAAAATAAGGTCTGGTTGCTCTGAGGCACAAAGGCTTCCAGGGCATTGTAGCTGCTGTGGAAAGGGGAAACACTGTTGGTCCATGAAAGACATATAGGTAACCTCTTGCCATCAGGAAATAAACCAAGGGGCCTGTCAGCTCGAGATCCTGTAGCAAACAGTATGAGTCATCTTCCTTTCATCAGCTAGGTGGTACCAAGCAGGCAAGAAAATTTAAACTGAGTATTTCTGATCTTATATATGCTACAGAAGGAAGTGCAGCTTTGGAGCTGAACACAGAAACTCTTAACATTATCCCCAAAAGTTGAATGTTACAAGTTAACCGGCGAGGTTTATGGTCCCTTGCCCTCAGGGACAGTAGGAATAATCTTGGGAAGAAGTGGATTAACTTCTCAAGGATTTATTGTGCACCCCGGTGTAGTAGATGGGGATACCAAGGAAGAAATTGGATGGCATATGTAAGAAAGGAGATGCAAATTGATGCAGGGAATAGAATTGCTCAACTGTTGTTGTTTCTTTACATCAAGGGTAAGGCTGCTCCACTAGAGAGGATAGGGGATTATGGGAGTTCTGGAAAACAGTGTTCTGTCAAACAGTGGTTAATGATCAGAGACCCAAATTAATGGTACAAATGAATGATGTTGACATAGAAGGTTTGGTGGATACAGGAGCTGATCTTAATATACTTTCCCAAAACTCTTGGAATCCAGATTGGCTACCTCAGAAGGTTTACACACTGTTTATAGGAATGGGTAAATTATCATGAATAAGATAAAGTGTCTGATGGAGTACCTGTTTGGGACCAGAAGTGCAAACAGGGAAGTGGAGACCTTATGTGGCTGACAACCCATAAACTTATGGGGAAGGGATCTCTTACGACCATGGGGTACACAAGTAAATATTCCTGCTATTGCAGGGACAGTAAATGAGGAAACCAGGAGTGAGATGCTAACTGACACGGGTGATTGAGAACAACCATAGGCTGTGCCCACTGTTCAAACACAGGACATCACAGGGCTTGAGTTTTCCAATTTATAAAAGGGGCCACGGCTGACACACCAATAGCCTTTTCCCTAAAATGGTCATCAATTAGACTTGTATGGCAAGAGCAGTGGCCCATAACAAAAGAAAAATTGCTGCTACTTAAACAGCTGGTCCAAGAGCAGCTGGAGGTGCGACATAGAGAAGAGTCTACCAGCCCATGGTATTCTGTGTTTTGTTGTAAAAAAGAAATCAGGCATGTGGAGAATGATGGTAGATTTAAGAGCAGTTAATAAGGTAATTCAACCAATGGGTCCTTTACAGCCTGGACTTCCTTTACCATCGTTGTCACTGAGATCGTGGCTTATAATAATAATTGACTTGAAAGATTGCTTTTTTCACAATAGGGAAAGGTTTGCTTTCTCAGTACCTACTGGGAACAGCAGCGGCCCAATGAAAAGAGACCACTGGAAGGTATTTCCACAGGAAACGTTAAATAGTCCAACTTTATGTCAATGTACAACAGCCATTAGGAATAATTCATGAGCAATTCCCTCAGTCTATCATTTATCATTAAATGAGTGACATTTTGTTGGCTAATTCTGACAAAGATGTTTTAGAGAATATGTTTAAGGTAACACAGAGAATTCCGCCATGCTGGGGGTTACAGATTGCTCCAGAAAAAACACAAAGAAGAGACTCACTTAGTTATTTGGGTTACAGAATCAGTCAACAAAAAATTTGACCACAAAATATACAGATATGTAGGGGCCAATCACAACAATTTTCAAAAATAAATGGGAGAAACTAACTGGCTGAGGCCTACAATTGGATTAAATACACATGAGTTAAGTAATTTGTTTCAAACACTACTAGGAGATTCAGCTTTAAACAGTCCAAGATGTCTAACAGCTGAAGCAGAAAAAGGGTTAACTTGGAAAACAAAGACTTCAAGAAGCTATGTGGATTGAATCGATCCGAAACTTGATTGTATTTTGGTCATTTTGCTTTCAACTCATTCTCCCACTGGGCTTATTATTCAAAAGGAAGATAGTATTATGGAAGAGATTTTCTTAGGTCATAAACAAAGTAAAAAATTGAAGGCATATATAGAAAAGGTTTCTGAATTAATTATAAAAAGTAGAATAAGACTACATCAATTGTCAGGAAGAGATCTGACCATATTGTAGTACCTGTTACAAATGCTGAGATTATGTCATCATGTGTGATCGATGAAGATTGGCAAAGAACTTGTAATAACTACTGGGGTGAAATTAATGACAAATATCTGAAAAGCAAACATATGCAGTTTTTAAAAAGAACGAATTGGATTCTTTCACATATATATAGTAAAGAGAACACCAATTCAGAGGCACCAACATTTTATACTGATGCAAACAAATGGGGATGGCATGCTATCAATCAGATAAGAAATGTGGTCAAAAGTCCATATACATCAGTTCAAAAATCAGAATTGTATACAAACCTTATGGTATTATAAGATTATCCTGAATCTCTTAACATAATTACTGATTCTTTATATGTAGAAAGAGTTGTTTTGCATAGAGACTGCTGAATTTGTACCTGATAACTCAGAGTTAACGTTGTTATTTATACAATTGAAACAGGTCATAAGAAGTAGAAATTCTCCATTATATAGTATTCATATTCAATCTTGTACAGGTTTGCACGGTCCATTAACTCAAGGAAATGGTGAAATTGACCAATTACTAATAGGAAATGTGTTAGAAACCTCAAAATTCCATGAGAAACATGATAATGGGAAAAGTTTAAAGAACAAATTTTCCATTACTTGGCAACAAGCAAAAGAAATAATAACTAAAAAGATGTCCTACGTGTTCTCTATGCAACCAAACTCTATTACTGCTGATAGGAGCTCTTGGGGTGCCAAAGGAAAGGACATCTGTCAGGTGGATGTTTTCTACTTTGCAGAATTTAGAAAACAAAGGTATATTATACAATCCCATTGACATATACTCAGGGTTTCAATGGGCAATTGCTTTAATTTCTGAAGAGGCTGATGATGTAATTACATACTTATCGGAAATAATGGCAATTATGAAGATACCTGAACAGATTAAAACTGACAGTGTTCCTGCATATGTATCCAATAAGATAAAACAATTCTTTGTATATTACAATATAAAGCACGTTACTGGTATACCACACAATCCCACAGGACAAATAATTATAGAAAAAGCCGGTCGAACCTTAAAAGAGATGCTTATTAAACAAAAAGGGAGAGTAAAAGCCCTGAGGCACAGACTAAATAATGCTTTGTTAACTCTCAATTCTCTTAACGTTGGTGAAAAAGAAATAACAGCAGCTGAAAGATACTGGGTTATCAAAAAAACTAAGGAATTAAGCCAACCAATATGCTATAAGGCTGTGTTGACATTAGAATGGATACTTGTAATACTTTTAAGATGGGGACATGGTTATGCTTATGTATCTACAGGGAATGAAAAAAAAAATATAGATACCAACAAAACTTTTTTTTTTTTTTTTTGAGACAGGGTTTCTTGGTATAGCCCTGGCTGTCCTGGAATTCACTCTGTAGACCAGGCTGGCCTTGAACTCAGAAATCCGCCTGCCTCTGCCTCCCAAATGCTGAGATTAAAGGCGTGCGCCACCACTGCCTGGCACCAACAAAACTTATAAAGATTAGAACTGACAAAGGGAAAACCTCTTAACAGCTGAAACATGAATGTCCTCACAAAGATAAGGTTGGGTGATTCACTCTCTCAGACTGTCTCAGTTACTGATTTCTTCAAAACATGCATGCATGCAAGTTAACTTCAAAAGGGCTAGCCCAAATGATCGGTCACGCAACACAGAGACTGGATGGACCACGCAGAGACTGGATGGACCACGCAGAGACTGGATGGACCACGCAGAGACTGGATGGACCACGCAGAGACTGGATGGACCACGCAGAGACTGGATGGACCACGCAGAGACTGGATGGACCACACAGAGACTGGATGGACCACACAGAGACTGGATGGACCACGCAGAGACTGGATGGACCATGCAGAGACTGGACAGACCACACAGAAACTGGACGGACCATGCAGAGACTGGATGGACCATGCAGAGACTGGACAGACCACGCAGAGACTGGATAAAAACTACCAGGATAGTTTCAAGATAGCAATACATCTGATTAAGGCCAAATCTCAGATAAACAATAAATGACTTTTTTTTAAATGTGAGTTCACACCATATGTCTCATGGGCCACATTTATCTAGAAGGCTCAGCCACTGCTAATCTGAAATTCATACTTACTTAGCTGCAGGTCTTATGTTTTATTTGTCAAATCTAGGAACTAGTGCGTAGGCCTCAGACCATCTGCAGACACACACATCTGGTTCCTACCTGGAATTTTCTATGCCCAAAGCCCTTAAAATGCTCTAAACCACAAAGAATTACCACCAAGCACCTCTGCAGGCCCTGTAGCATGCTAACTGCCTTCCCTGCCTGGCCTCTGCTAACTTCCAAGACTATAGCAAGCTCAACACTAGCATCGTGAACCTAGTTTACAAGGAAGGTGAGTGAGACACTTCAGTGGCTGAGGACAAATCTGTCACTAGTGTTAGCCACCTGTTTCTGTGGCATAGTTCTTGACCATGGACCCAGGGACCCAGCGCTTCTACCCGTGGTGGGTCAGATGGGCCACATAAACTTCCATCTCCCCATCTCTGAAGGCTTAAATATTTTCAGCTCAGGTGCTGCTGAAGTTTCTCCTGTAGGAGTCTATTTCTGTGACTGAACAATGTGCTTCCCAATGTGACTGTCATTCTGTCCTGAACCGCAGCTCATCCAAACGGTCCCTGTGCCCACACAGGTGCACTGGCTGCTTTTCTGTCACTGTGACAGAACACCCAACAAAAACAACTTAAGGAGGGGTATGTAGTGGGTCACAGTTTGAGGGAACAGTACAGAGAAGTCAGAGAAGGTGTGGTAGCAGGAGGTGAAATGTCACAAGATGTTCAGGGTCAGGAACCAGAAAGAGACTTAACACTGGCTGGTCTTGATAAATTCAATAGATTTAAATAGATTTAAATAGATCCAATTCTATCTGGAATTGGGGTTGGTGCTGTCCACATGCAGGGTGGATCTTCTTTCCTCAGTTAAACCTCTCTGAGACTTTTCAGGATACACCCAGAGGTGTGTTTCCATAGTGATTCTGAATCCTGTCACACTGAGGACGGCTACTGAACAAATTGTCTTTAACCTCACAGGATCACCATGGAATGAATGCTTCCCCATGCTCACAGTTCGGACTGGGTTTGAGTGTCCCCCAAAGTGTTTGTGCTGTGAGCCTGACCCCTGGGGAAGGAAGGTGCCGGGTAGGGAACTTTAAGATGTGGAGCCAGTGTTCCAGATGTGCCGGCACATGCCTTTAATCTCAGCACTTGGGGAGGCAAAGGCAGGCGGGTCTGTGAGTCTAAGTCTACAGAGTGAATCTCAGGCCACCCAAGGCTACGGAGAGACCACATCTCTAAAAGTGAGCAGGGGACACCAAGTACAAAGTGTTTATCATGGGTGGGGGGTGCTGTGACTCAGGGGACCCTTTCTTACAGGGTGGAAGAGTCACTTTAAATTGAAGCCGCACAATGCAGTGACTCGCTCTCTGCACGGGGCCAGTCCCCTTTCTGCTTCTTTGCTATTCTGTGATGCAGCCAGGCACCCTTAGCCAGGATACCGGGGCCATACTGTTCAAACCACTGTAGCCGCCTCAGTTGGGAGCCAAACCTCTTCACTTCCGAAACTGGTCAGCTTTAGGTGTTGTGTTAGCACAACGCAGACTGGTGAGGCTTAGAGGAGTGAGGCTTAAAGAGACCCAACTGGGACCAGTGAGGCGGTCTGCGGCTCCGGTCCATCTTCCATATGGCCTGCTTCCATGGGAGCCTGTGTTTTTTGCTTTGTTTTGTTTCCTATTGTTTCTATGTCAGAGAACACAGCCCTAGCCACGTGATCTGATTGTGCCAACATTCCTGTTACCCAGACGGCCAGAGCCAAGGCCTGGCTTTGCTCTTCAGCCCAGGATCACAGCACCCCCGGTGGCTTGTCCAGTGTCTCCTGGCTGAGGGGCTCAGGTCTGAAGGACTGACTGTCTTAGGGGCCAGGGTTCAGAGCTGGACTACTTGGGAATGCAACGATAGAAGAGATTTGGGAGAAGAGCCTGCTGCATGCCACTCTAGTAGTTATCCCAGGTGTGAGCTGCGCCAGCGGCGACAATTCCCTGCTCAATGACGGCCCTGAGCTGTGGTGTCCAGTGTTTGTCAAATGAAACCTGCCTTCGCCAAGGTCCTCTTATCCTTTCTGATTCTGCTACACTTTGGACAGCTGCCAGGGCCAACTCTGATTAACCCTGGAGGAAGAGAAAAACAGCCGATTCTGTTAGAGGGCATGAAAGGCTGCCTTATATGTGACAGTGCAGCTGCCCTGCAAGGGCATGTGCCGGCCCCACACACCCACCGGCAAGGTTTAGCCAGCAAGGAGGCTCTGGCCCTGCATTCCTGAACAGTTGTGCCTGCCTACTCTAACAGAGCTAGATGTCAGTGTGGCAGCTAAGTGTTCTTCCAAGGGACCATGTGTGGTACTGAGTAGAACACACCCAGCTTCCTGTGGGTGTTAAGTCAGAAAGGAAACAACAGGCAAGCTTCCAGGAAACATACTCCTGACTGAACTGTGGGGACAGCAAGAGGGCCTGTGACTAAAAGAAAGTATCGACTTTTTTTTTCTGCCACCACAAAGGCCTCTGTGATGGTTTGTATATGCTTGGCCCAGGGAGTGGCACTATTAGAAGGTGTGGCCTTGTTGAAAGAAGTGTGTTGCCGGGCAGTGGTGGCTCACAGCTTTAATCCCAGCACTTGGGAGGCAGACGTAGGCGGATTTCTGAGTTCGAGGCCAGCCTGGTCTACAGAGTGAGTTCCAGGACAACCAGGGCTACACAGAGAAACCCTGTCTCGAAGAAAAGAAAAAAAAAGAAAAAAGAAAAGAAAAGAAGTGTGTCACTGTGGGCATGGATTTAAGACCCTCACCCTAGCTGCCTAGAAGTGAGTCTTCTGCTAGCAGCCTTCAGATGAAGATGTAGAACTCTCAGCTCCTCCTGCACCATGCCTGCCTGGATGCTGCCATGTTCCAACCTTGATGATAATGAATTGAACTTCTGAACCTGTAAGCCAATCCTAATTAAATGTTGTTCTTTATAAGACCTGCCTTGGTCATGGTGTCTGTTCACAGCAATGAAACCCTAACTATGACAGTCTCATAAGGTAGTTTTCTTAGTGCTGTTCCCATATCATATGGCCCAGGAAAGACTCATATGGCCTAGGCAGCAAAGGGTGGCCTTGAACTCTTGATTCTTGAGCCTTTATTTTCCAAGTGCTACTGCTACAGGCATACACCACCATGCCAGGTTTAGGCAGTGCTCAGGATCAAACTGGGGGACGATACCACAGGGACACTGGTACCAAATGAGCTACATCCATCACTCAACCAGCATCGACCCCTGAGTTAAAGCAGTCACTGTGACGTAAAATGATACACATAGCCTTTTCTCAGCCCCACCCTCTTGCTGTGCGGCCTTGGGCAAGTTCCTTGTGCTCTCTGAAAGAAGGGAAGAATATCAAGAGAGCTAGAAACCCGGTGAGCAGGAGAGGAGGAGGCAGAGGAAAGGAAGAGGCGAGAGGGCTGTAAAGATTTTAAGCACTTTATACTTGGAAGGGGTTCACAACGATGTCTGCTCTGGGATGCTGTAAATGTCACTAATACTGGATGAATTTCTATTTCATGGACCAGCAACAACTCTAGCTCTGGCAGAGACAGCTGTTGTTAGGCAGGGAATTAGATTTCTGGGGGAAGAGAGAGAGAGACTTATTCCCTGCTATTATTCCCTTTGACTGGACCACTGCATTGTGTGTCTATTGCCTACTCAAAAATAAACAGGCAGACAGTACCTGTTCTTTCAAAGGATGTGGTGGAGCTGTGCAGGTGTGGTGGGGCTGTGAGTACCAAGGGGTGGGAGGAGGGCGCAGAACAGAGGGGGCCTGTAGCACAGCAGCAAAGGAAATCTGTGCAGAGAGCTTGCGGAAAGGGGGGTGGAGATAAATGTGGAGTCCTTTGTCACTCAAGGGCTGGAAAATGTGAGCTTGGGAACTGAGCTGGAAGACAGATAATTCAGTCACACTGTCCCTGTGTTCCAGGTGTGCTCCAGCCTGTAAGCACCAGCACACAGGCTCCACCCTTGTACACCAGCACACTGTCCCTGTGTTCTGGGTGTGCCCCACCCTCTGTGCACCAGCACACAGTCCCTGTGTTCTGGATGTGCCCCACCCCCTGTGCACAAGCACACTTGCCCTGGCTAGAGAGCAAGATGGAGGTGCTTGAGTGGCAGATGGCACCAGCTCCCTTTCGAGGGGCACTGAACTGATTTCTTTCCGCTCTACGGGTCTCTTTGCCTCTGGCAGACCATCTTTCTGTCTTATAGCAATTATCACAAACATTTAAACTTGTATTCTGTTGCATTATCAAGGATGGGACACCTGTGAGGACAGCAAGCACAAGCTGAAGCTAGAGACCACCACACCTCTGTCACCTCCTCCATTCCTGGTAGAATTCTTAGGGACAGCAATGATGGCTGCCTTGTGGAGATGGGTCTTTCTGGGCTCCAGGATTCTAATCGGGATCTATGCTGAAGAAAACGTGTGCCCCACAGTAGCTCTGACTAATCCCCGGAAACAGCTAAGATGTGGACACCCCACTTCAGCGGTACTTCTGTGTCTGGTCAGCTGGCCCCGCCCCTTTCTCGGTCCTTGCCTCTTTTGTTTGCTAAAGAACATGAGCTGAGGAAAAGTTAGTACAAGGGACCATGTAGAGCATGAAGTGAAGGCCCAGTGTCTTACGACTTTGGTCACACTCGGTCCTGCCATCTGATGGTCTCTGTGAGGATGGCTCAATCCATCCTCAGCTCATGCCCCAGAGAACCTCCCCCACAGCCGCCTTTATTCTAGAACACCGGGAACTAAGCCATCCTAGGACACTTTCCACATTCTCCAATCCCCCCCCCCCCAGCCCCCTAAGACTCCTGCTCCAAGTGCAGGACAGACAGTGCAGCCCTCTCATACCAGAAGCTTGCCAGAGAGAAAGAAGTGAAGCTCCCCACGCACCTATCTGCTTGGCTGAGGCAATGAACTAAATTGTAATTTTCTCTGGCAATAATCAAAGGAGTTGCTGCCAGGAGGCCCCTGTGGTGAGAACAATGGCAGCCTGTTGAGTTGAGAAGCCCTTAACAGATAGGCCCCGAGGGGTGCCTGCAGCCCGAGAAGGAGAGCACACATAGGGCAGCTTCGGAGCTTCACAGGGTGCCGGGCTACAGCAAGAGCAGTCTTCCTGTCAGCTAGAAGGCTCAGAGAACACACTTAGGGAAGTACACAGAAAGAGACCGGGAGACAAAGAACAATGTCATTCATTACAGCTCGGCGCAGTGGTGCACACTTGCGAACCAGCACAGAGGAAGTGGAGGCAGGAGGACTGGGAGTCAAAGGCTACCCTTGGATACATACAGAGTGGGAGGTCAGCCTGGGTTATGTGAGCCGACCTTGGGCAAGCAAACAAGCCCATCACTGTAGAAATCATAAGACATCCCAACTTCCCACTATAAGGATCAGGTGTGAGTCACCTTACCCTTCACCACACTCCCTGATACTTAATCCAGACAGAGCCTGTCCCTGATCCCAGCTCTGCCAACCCTGTTTTCCCTACAATAGAGAGTTTAGGTTAGCTTAGCCTCCACAAAGGCTCCCAGGGTGGTTGACCAGATAGCCCAAGCCTCCCGGCCCAACTTTGTCCGTTACAGTATACTCTCAGCTGGCACAAGCCCTATTGCCCCTGCCTGAGGGGAGGAGACCCATCATCTCAGAGGCCCCTTAGGACTTGGCTGAAGATCAACTTACTCAAGGCCAGTCTCTCATCACCGGCATCTGCAGGCTCCATACTTTACCCCATTGATGCTTCTCCTGTCCTAATGCCTTTACTGTGTTTTCTAACCCCAATTCATCCTGCTGGGACCCTTCTGGAATGTTCTGGCTTAAGCAGATAGCTCCCTCAGATCAGTCCCTGAGGACATGCTTCACCCTGCTCTGCACAATTTGGTCTTGTATCATTTTTAACAGTCATGTGCCAAACATACCTTTCATCTACTGACGGCTGCTACAGAAACTCCGCCTTATTGATCAGGCAAACACCTCCTCATCTATCAATCCCCACTTTAAATTTCTTCTCTAGAGTTTCCTGAGATCCCACCCACACCTCGGAGTCTTTCACCGGCAACCCATCAGCAGACAACTCCTGAAGTTTCGATGTTGCTGGCTAATACATCTGCCTCCCCCTTCAAACAGTGAGGACCTTGGGGGCTATCTCTATGTAATTCTAAGTCTTGTCATTCCCAAATGATGCTGGCCTTACAATGACAGATCACAGGCAGATGGGGGGAACTGGAGAGATGGCTCAGAGGTTAAGAGCACTGTCTATTCTTCCAGGGAAGCTTCTGGTGCTTTTATGGCCACTCACAACTGCCTGTAACTCTAGTTCCAGAGAATCTAAAACCCTCTTTTGGCCTCTTTGGGCACCAGGTATATAAGTGCTGCCCAGACATATATGCTGGCTAAACACCCATACACACAAAATGATAAAACGAAATTTAAAAAAGAAAAATCCATACGCCCAGGGCCAGGAGATTTGAGTGCCCAGTGAATGTGGGTTCCTATACTATTATTTGCTTGGACATACCACAGGGTAACCAAGACAGAGACTTGCGAGCGTCCACTGGATTGGGTGAAAGGCAAAGGTGTGAGAGATTGAATTTTGCTTTTTGTCTTTTAAGGTCTCATATAGCCCAGGCTAGCCTCCAGCTTTCTATGCAGTTGAGAATGATCCAGAACTCAAATTTCTCCTGCTTCTACCTCACAAGTGGGGTTACAGGTGTTTACTACCACTCCTGCCTCACAAAAGACTGAATTTACTGACAACAGGGAAAGCCAGTATCAAATAGAATATTGATCTACAACCTATAGCACAAGAAGCCAATTACCTGGGCCTGCTAGCCCAGGACACTTGATGTGCCACCTGGTCTTATGTCAACTTGACACACAAACTAGAGTTATCTGAAAAGAGGGAACCTTAATTAAGAAAATGTCTCCATAAGATCCAGCTGTAGGGCATTTACAGGACCATGAAGGACAGCCTGGTTTCTGGTGGAACACCGGCTGGAAATCGTTGGAGACCCCACAGGGCTCCCTACAAGATCTCAGCCCTTCTATGCCCCCGCCCCCCAGTGGCGTCTGGGCCCAGGGCCCAACAGCCTAAGAACCAGCAGCAGCCTTTTGGCCCCAGGGATTCCCAAGCCAAGAGCTCTGGCTCCCCACGGGGACCTCAGACTGTACTCCCCACCCCTGAAATGCTGTATGGGGAGAACATGGTCAATTTCCCATGCCTCTGCCTCTCTGAGCAGAGGCCCTAGCCCCTTGGAGGGGGGCACAGGATCCACACACCATCAACCCATGCACAATACAACCCAACAGGCATTTGCTTAATTAGTGACTGATAAAGACAGGCCCAGCCCATTGTGGGTGGTGCCACCCCTGGGATGGTGGTCCTGGGTTCGGGAAGAAAGCAGGCTCCCTTCAGTGACAGACTACAATGTGGATGTGTAAGCCCAATAAACCCTCTTCTCCCCAACTTGCTTCTTGGTCATGTTGTTTTCTTGCAGCCATAGAACCCCTAGCTAGGACAGTTGCTCACTTAAGTCAGACATCATAGGAACTGCTGCCTAGAACAGTTCAACAAGCAAAACAATCCCTATAACAGGCATCAAAAGGCCAGGACTCAATAATGTACAGCTTCTGAAACTGGGGTGGGGGTGGGGGGAAAACAGGATAAATAATGAGTTAAATACAATCCCATTTAGCCAAGGCTAGCCTCACACTCCTGAGATAGCTGTGGCTGGCTTTGAACCACTGGGTTCTGCCTCTGCCTCCCAAGTATTGGGCTTATATTATAGGCTGGAGCCATCACACCTGGGTAAGCTTCCCTGGTTTTCGTCTCCATATCCAACTATGGATCATGAGGAGAAAGCTAAACCTACCTCTCTCCAACTCTAGAGCATCACCAAGGATGCCTGCTTTTAGCAAGCCCTTAGCAGTTGCCCAAGCAGTCTCTCACACCAAAACCCTTGCTTTTGTTCCACAATGAAGCATTCTGTGTCCCCTGCCTACGCTGGAGCCTCTACCAAGTGCACGTGATGGGGTTGGCTTCCTGTTCTATAGCATGATACAAGGATAGGGATCTCCAAGTGTCTCATGGGGGCGGGGGGAAGGGGGGGCGGGGGCACACATATGTATATCTTAGGTGTATTTTAGGGATGTCTCACACTCCTCATGTAGAGTGAAAAATTATAAGACCATTTTATGAAATATATGTAGACTTTTTCTTTGCCCTTAGACCTGAGCAGAAAAAGTGCAGGTTCCAGAACACGGAACTGAAAATAAGATTTCAGACCTTCACTGCCCCGGGACACATTCTGGGTGGAGGACATTATCCCTGAATCAGAGGACACTTGCTGGATTACATTCCTCAAGCCTCAGGGAGTAGACCCCACCTGTGGGTGGGAAAAGCCCAAAAGCAGGAAGACACATTCCTGACCACAAAAAGGATACAAGGTGGGGCTGTGACTAGAGAAAGTGAGAAATATTTAACCTGAAATAGTTGGTAATGACAGGGTAGGGCACAGCGACATGGTAAAACTACATTTTTGAGAAGAATGAGAATGCAGAGTAATTTTCACATGGCTCTAAATCATTTAGGGTGGGTTCCTCTGAAATGTTCCACTGTTCTTGGTTACCCCCCCCCTTTGAGGTTTTCCCAGTGTTACAGCCTGCTGATGTTCAAAATTTGTAAAACAACCAATCATGTGTAACTGCGCGAAAATGCAACCAATCATGTGTAACCGAGCAAAAATTCCTTCCTTTCCCCACCCCATGCTATAAAATTATCCCCTCAGCTTGCTGGCCTTTTGTCAAAATTCTGTTCCTTCGTGGACAAACAGTTTTGACGGTTGGCTAGCCAACTCTCCCCAATAAACCTCTGCTGATTACATCCAGGTATGGTGTCTTCGAGTTTGTGGGTGGTAGCAACTTCCCGAGACTTGAGGAAGGGTCTCCCGAGTTTGGGGGTCTTCACTCCTACCTAGCAGGTCCAGGACACAATTAATCAAGAGAGTTGCGAGACTAGACAGCAAGCAAGCAGATGGGCACACAGAAGAGTGACACCCAGACACTGAGATCCTTTCCCCAGGCTCACCAGCCATTCACACTGGCTCTATCTGACCCCTTCCCTCGCTCAGGTCCTGCTGTCTTGTTTCCAAGACATGCTATCATAACTCAGGCTGGCCTCCAACAGGCCGGGTAGCAGAAGGTGACTTTGAACTCCTGATCCTCTTGCCTCTGGCCCTGGAGTTCTGAGATCCCAGGCTCAGGTCGCCACAACTGATTTATGCACTTCTAGGACTGAACCTAAGGTGTCCTAGATGTTAGACACCCAGCCAACCAATGAGCCTCAGACATTGCAGACAAGGTCCTGCCTTTTCATTTCATACAAACTGAGTGAGGGACATGGGAAGGTAGACTCAAAGATGCTCCGACCCTGGGAAGCTAAGAGCATCATGGAGAGAGTTCTCCCCCAGGGTACCCTTGAGAGCCTGTGAGGCAGGCAGGGGACAAGTGACATGGAAGCTGTTCTGTCCAAGAGCCCAGAAGATAGCACAGGAGTCTTGTCAACAGCGCTGCTACCTCCACACACATAAAGCACGGTGTGAGTGTGTGTGTGTGTGTGTGTGTGTGTGTGTGTGTGTGTGTGTGTGCTATTAAAAGAGAAATCACAACAAAGACTTGGGCTCAGAGCTATTTCTCTAAAAGCGGAAAGAGCCTTGGCTCAGCACTCACTTCCCCACTCCCGCCCCCAGCTCCTGGCCACTACAGCCTACAATCCACTGTATGAAATCCAATTAGCAGAGCTGGCTTTCCCTTTGAAACCCCAAGCTGAGGGATAGAGGAGTCAGCAGCTGGTGGGGGCAGAGACAAGAGTTCAAACGCATCCTTCAACTGTCCTCTGATCCAATGGTACCAGGGAGGGAGGGAGGGGGGGGGGGAGAGAGAGAGAGAGAGAGAGAGAGAGAGAGAGAGAGAGAGCGCGAGAGCACAGTGCCGGGTAGCTGCACCACTTTCTCCCAAGCTGCTGCTGAGGGCTCTCTGAAATCTCTTCCTCCAGCCCCCACTGTCCTCGGGAAGTATCAATCCCTCTGCCCAGCAGTCTACCCTTCTGCAGTCTGCCCTTGCCAGCGTCTGAGCCCTCAGGGTGCAGGGTAGTGGTAAGGATGAGCATGTTACAACCCAGGGCTCCTTCAAGAAGACACGTGGCTTACTGGCCACCTTTGTTTTCCCACCTCCAGACCCAGGTCTGGAAGACTGTAGGTGCGTAAGTGTTGGATTAACGATAAGAAAAGCACATAGGATCTCCCTCTGTCAAAGTGCTGCTCCTGGAACCCTGACATTCCCAGTACCTCTCTGGAAAACAAACATCCAGGATTGAGGGTGTGGCTTACCCAGTATGATGAAGCCCTGGGTTTGACCTCCAGCACCACAGAAGATGGACATATAATCTCAACATTTAGAAGACAGAGGCAGAGGATCATAATGTTAAAAGGTCTTCTTCAACCAAACTGAGTCAGCCTGGGCTACATAAGACTTTCTTGGGGTGTGGTGAGGGTTACTGCTGGGGATAACACTACAAGACCTTTGATCTAATACTGTGGGGCAGCCCACTTGGGTCTAAGCCCGGAAGATTCTGCTCTGCAACCTTAGCCAAGTCCTTCTGTGGTGGTTTGGATGTGCGTGGCCCACGGAAAGGGGCACTATTAGGAGGTGTATCCTTGTTGGAATAGGTGTGGGAGTGTGTCGCTGAGTAGGCGAGCTTTAAGGACACGTAGCACTCAAGCTCCACCCAGTGCAGGAGAGAGAGCCTCCTCCTGGCTGCTGCCTTTGAATCAAGAGGCAGAACTCTTGGACCTTCCAGCACCATGCCTGCCTGGATGCTGCCATGCTTCCCACCATGATGATAATGAACTGAACCTCTGAACCTGTAAGCCAGCCCCAATTAAATGTTGTCCTTTATAAGAGTTGCCTTGGTCACGGTTCCTCTTCAGCGCAATGAAACCGAAACCTTTCCTCCTCGACTCTCCATCCCCTTCTATGAAGTAGGATGCTAGAGGCCATGCCAATATTTTACAAGCTAAATCTACATTGCAAATGCATTCCTGCCGGCTTTCACACTACATAAAGCTTGGGGAAAATTCTCCCAAACTGCTTATTTCATCATTTCTTATTAAGTAATCCTCAGGAGCCAGCCATGGGAGTGTATGACATAACCCCAGTGCTTAGAAAGTAGAGAGGAAGACCGAAAGCTCAACATCGTCTCTGGCTCCATGGTGAGTTTGACAACAGTTTTGGCTACAAAGAGACCCTGTCTCAGGAAAACCAAACTGGATAAATGATCAGACGAACGGACGCCACCAGCCCGTCTTCTTTCATGACAATCCAGCTGACAAACATACTAGTGGTGGGTCAGTGGGTAAGTCCCCATTACTCCCTACAGCCATGTGCTCAATACCAGTCACTCCTTACTCTAGAGCCAGTCTCTTAGGCATTTGTGCTGATAAGCCCTGAACTGTGTGGGTCTCAGCACTGGCTGTCAACACTTCAGAATGGCCTGCATTAATCCTAAGGCCTAGACTCACACTCAGGTGGCCCAATTCATCTAGTCTGGAAGTGATTTTGTGTACAGAGATGTTCCTAGGGTGGTTCTGATTTCAGCTAGGGACATGAGCTAACAGCCCTAGAAGTCTGCTGGCTGTGAGGTCCCACCTCACCTAGGGAAAGAAGCAGACGCCAGAAAGGATGGAAAAGAGAAACCAGCTAGGTCAAAGTACACACACAGGTGCCTCTGGGGAAACAAGCCCCGCTCTAGGCTCCTCCCACTCCCCAGTCACAAGCACTGGGGCTTTTCAGATACAGCTCACTGGGTTCTATAACCTCCACTCAAAGGGATCCAGACTACTCCGGCCTCCGTGCTCATCCGTGTGCACCGAGAAGCTCCTGTCTGCTTCCTCCTGGGTCCCACCACACCAATCCTTCCTGTTTGCTGGACCAAGCGTTGCCCAACCATATCCGTCTCTGCTTCCTGGTCTCCATCCAATACCCGTGGCTCTCTGGGAAAGTCTGCCCCGCTGAGATCAGGGTATCTGAGATTTGCCTGCTCATTCCTCATACAGGACCAGTGTTTTGTGCTTGTTTCTCTAAACAGAATCATGGACCCTTTTCATACCCTCAACAGACAGAGAGCCCTAGGAGGGAGGACCCCCCCTTACTCAAGCATCCTGTGTCTCCTGACCTCTCCTACCCTAGCATCCTACTGTTACACAAGTGTCTAGCCTATGGTCCTGTTCCATGGGCCAGAAGGAGGGAGGGAGGGGGTACGACAGTACCACAGTTTCAGCACATGGTGCTCAGTCACCAGAGACACCATTGCAAAAGATCTACAGTGCCCACCTGCTGGCCTCCTGCCTAACACCCTCCATTAACCATTCTACTAACTCTGTGTGTGTCAAGAGAGATAAGCCGACATTGCTGGCACCTGTCACAAACTGCACTGAGAAAGGAATGTGTGTGTGTGTATGTGTGTGTGTGTGTGTGTGAGAGAGAGAGAGAGAGAGAGCACTGTGCTAGGGAGGGAGAAGCGGAACAGTTATGCATGTCCTTGGGCCTGCTGGTCTCGTCAGATCAGGGAGTCCAGCCAGGACTCACCTTCTTGTCTTCAGTCAATCTTACTTTCAGTCAGCTGGAAACAGAATTTGACCCAGAGATTTCCAGGCACAAGTCTATCTTCAAAGGCTACCCTTGGGAATGAGGGTATAGGTCTGCTTAAACCAAGGCTAGCTCTGGGGACATTCCTCAGATGGGGCGAGATCCTGAAAGTCAGGGGCTGGTCACACTCCCCTCGCCTGAGCTAACCCATGGCCTACCTCGAAGCTGACTGAAGGTGGTCATGAACTTGCTGGTGAGGGATTTGAGTTCATTGTTAGCCAGTGTGATGAGGTGGATCTGGTCAGAGACGTTCCTCAGGACCTTGTAGATGCAGATGGGGAAAGAAACAAGCTTGCAGTCGGCCAGGTCTGCAGCAAAAAGGACAAAGACAGATCAGAACCATGAGACACAGCTAACCAAGAACCTGCCGGACCTATGTGGATCCAACCCATCCCCCCCACCCCCCACCTTCCACGCTTTCCTGCCTGGGCCGTACCCCTCTCACCGTTATGGCTCTCTTGTCCCTTTTTCACACTCTGAACCTTGGGTTTTTCTCCATCTCTATTACTGCAGCCTCCTAACAGGACTCCAAGAGACAAAAGATCCTTCAAGTCACAATAACGATGTCCTTCAGGGAGGCACTATTCTGAACTTTTCCTTACAGAACCAATTCTTTTGGAATCAAACACTTGACAAGGAGGCAGCCTCTTAACGGTACTTGATGATTGATTGCTTGCATTGGATGCACACAATGCTCAGACTCTGTGGTTTTGACCGTCTTCCCAGGCCTGGACCAAACAAGCAGCAGCAGAGAACCCACTGAGCAGAACAGGCTAGCATTCCGCTAGTGATTAACCACAGTCACGATATGACCAAGGGATGCCACCTGTCCTAGATATGGTTTCTATTGCTATGACAAGACAGCATGACCAAAAAGAAAATTGAGAAGGAAAAAGGTTTATTCAGCTAACACTTCCACATCACCAAAGGAAATTTTGGACAGGAACTCAAGCAGGGCAGGAACCTGGAGGCAGGAGCTGATGCAGAGGGCATGGAGGGGTGCTGCTTACTGGCTTGCTCCTTCTGGCTTGCTCAGCCTCCTTTCTTATAGAACCCAGAATTATAAAACGCCTTACAGCTGGATCTCATGGAGGCATCTCCTCACCTGAGGCTCCTTCCTCTCTGATGACTCTAGTTTGCATCAAGTTGACACAAAACCAGCCAGTACACACCCTTCCTACATACAAACCCAGGGGCCACAAAGACAAGTGTCTGCATGCAAGAGAGAAAGAATGTAAGACACACAGGTGTCCTTAGTAGCTTTGCTCACGAGGCCTGAAAACAAAATGACACAACTGGCCACAGACTGAGAAGTAGGTGACATGCCCATAAAAAGAAATATCACTCAAAAAAAAAGAGGAAAGAAAGAAAGGAAGAAAGGGAGAGAAAGAAAGAAAGAAAGAAAGAGAGAGAGAGAGAGAGAGAGAGAGAGAGAGAAAGAAAGAAAGAAAGAAAGAAAGAAAGAAAGGCAGGCAGGCAGACTATAGGGGCTGGGGAGGTGGTGCCATTGGAAAAGTGTTCGCCTTGCAACCACAAGGGCCTATTGTGATCCCCAAAGCCCATGGGGTGCAGGGAAGGCAGTTATGGTGGGGTGTGTGTATGATCCCTGTGCTAGGGAGGCTTAGCCCTGGGGCTCACAGGCCAGCCTAGCCTACTTCCTGAGTCAAAGGCCAGAGAGAGATCTCATCTCAAAAAAAAAAAAAAAAAAAAAAGGAAAAGTAAATGGATGGTAACTGAGAAACGACAGTAGGGGTTGTCCTCTGACCGCCATACACATGTACACACGTGCATGTGCACCTAAGAACATGCCCCTGCCGACAGAGAAACACCATAACATGGAAGAATCATGAAAACACAGTGCCGAGCCAGAGAAGTCAGCTGTAAGCACTGCACGTACTCTGTTTACATTAAATGATCAGAAGAGGCAAATCCACTCAGACAGCAAGTAGACTGATGAGAGTCTCCACAGCAAGGGCTGCTGGAGAGTCTGTGCGTGGTGGGAGGGCGGGAGGGGGGGGGGAAATCTGTGCAATGCTCTGAAATTGAATTGCTGCAGCAGCGTCCTACCAAGAAAGGGTTTCTTTCTTTTCATCTTTCCTCTCCTTCCTTCCTCCATTTTCTTCACTGCCTCATATAGCACATGTAGCCTCAAACTCGCTACGTGGCCAAGGACGACTTTCAACTTCTGATCCTCCTGCATCCACATCCTAAAGGCTGGGGACACAGGTGGAGCCTTACCACACCCAGCCTCACAGAATATTGTAGATCGAATCCAGAGCTTTGCATAGGCTGGGGAAATACTCCACCCACTTAGCCACATGGTGGCCAGGCTCGGGTGGTCCAGTTCACATGGATGAACTATACGGCGCGTGGATTACGGCACACTCCATAAAGCTGTGCGCTCACATAGAGAAACACAGAAAGCACAGAGGCTATGCTATTAAGCCACCAGGCTCTCCCAAGCCACTTAAGCGCCCTGTGCCTCAGTTTCCACATCTGTATAAAATGATGGCAGTGGTGCTTGACTGGCAGCTGCCAAGAAGATGAACTGTGATCAAATCCTAACTCACAAAGGGCCTGGCAGATAGACAGATCCCGCCCCCTCTACCCTCCCCTCCTCACTCTGTTCAAACCCTTCATTTGCTTCAAGGCTGGCTCCCTCCACACCTCTTCTGAGAATCTTCTGGAGCTTCCTTATTGCTGGTGATTGGCTTCTGAGCCCTTGGGGCTCTCGGGGACTGTGGCAGCTACACGCCATTTCTTCTCCACAGAAGAGATGGCTCTCGTGGGTTGCTGGGTATTTGCAGATGGTTCCACAAGAGATATGCGAAGTGCAACAATAATCCCAAGTGCCAGCGATAAAGTATGAGTTTTCACACACTGTTGTTTGTCTGCTGTGCAGCCCTGGGAGCTGAACCTGCAGCCTTGAGCTTGCTAGGCAAACACTCAACCACTGTGCCGTATTCCCAGTAGGAAAATGTGGCTTTTGAAGGTCCTATTCCTAAGAGCGACACTAATACAAAGCGCATGGAAATCATCATATAATAACCACAATTATTTGTCATATAACTAAAGCCCTTTTCAAACAACTGCCCACGGGATCTCTCCTCTTGTTCCAACTCTAAGTCCAAGGGTACCTGCTCCATGAAGCCTTCTTGCTGCCCTGAGCAGATGTTTGAACAGCTGGAGCCTCATGCGTGCCACTGAGAGACCTTTTTTGTTGTTTTTTTTTGTTTTGTTTTTGTTTTTTTTTTGTTTTGTTTTGGTTTTTTTTGTTTTGTTTTTTTTTGAGACAGGGTTTCTCTGTGTATCCCTGGCTGTCCTGGAACTCACTCTGTAGACCAGGCTGGCCTCGAACTCAGAAATCCGCCTGACTCTGCCTCCCAAGTGCTGGGATTAAAGGCGTGCGCCACCACTGCCCGGCTCACTGAGACCTCTTAATCCTAGGTTTTGTTAGCGCCTTTCTGCGTCTGTGCTCAGATATATTTAGAATAAATTTCTATGTGAAGACAATGTATTCACTGATGACAAGATAAAATACTTAAATGGTGCTGCATTTTAAAAAGGAATTTTATTTCACTTCTAAGTTATGCATATGTGTGTGTCTTTGTGTATATACATGCATTTGTGCAGGTGCCCGAGAAGATCAGAAGAGGGGGTCAGATCCTGGAAGTCATAGTTATAGGCAGTTGTGACCCACCCAACCTGGCTGTTGGTAACTAAACTTGGGTCCTCTGCAAGAGCAGTGTGGGAGCTTAACTATTCATTGAGGCATCTTTCCAGAACATGCTGCCTTTTTCGCTTGGTTGGTTCTGGGACAGGGTCTCTCTATGAAGCCCTGCCTGTTCTGGAACTCACTCTGTAAACCAAGCTGGCCTTGAACTCACAGAGATCCGCCTGCCTCTGCCTCCCAAATGCTGGGATTAAAAGTGTCTGCCACCACTGCAATGAACCATGTTGCCGATTTTAAAGGAATGTCTGCTGTATTTTCTACACAAATTCCATCTCGCAGAGAAGAAACAGAATAATCTGAGGCAGGGTTACAGTCACTCTCAAAGTCACACTAGTTAAGAGAGGCCAAAAGGAGAAGTATCGTACAAAGAAAATACTGAGCCCAGAAGAAAACATATCATAATTTAATAATGCCAATGGGAGCCTTACAAAGGAATTAGGGGGGAAAAGTACCCTCGCTTAACAGCTTGGGGGAAAACAAAAGAGACTCACCTAAGACTCAGAATCTTTTATCTCCAACAGAAAAATCTGTAGAGTTACTATCTATGTAAGCTCTTAGGCGAAGGTATCTTTCCAAACCTAGAGAGTATATAAGGCAGAAACATAAAAGATAGACCGCCGGGCGGTGGTGGCGCACGCCTTTAATCCTAGCACTTGGGAGGCAGAGGCAGGCGGATTTCTGAGTTCGAGGCCAGCCTGGTCTACAGAGTGAGTTCCAGGACAGCCAAGGCTATACAGAGAAACCCTGTCTTGGGAAAAAAAAAAAAAAAAAAAAAAAAAAAAACCAAAACATAAAAGATAGACCATTGAACATAAAAAAAAAAAAAGGCAGGGACTGGCGAAGCGACAAAGCAAAGCAGCTAATGGAGTCTGCTGCTCTTCCAGAGGACCCATGGTTAACCCCCTGCACCTCCACGGCAGCTCCCATCCATCTGTAACTCCAACTCCAAGAGATCCAATACCCTCGTTGGCCTCCAAGAACACTGCACACACACAACACATGCAAACACACACACACACACGTGCACTTGAATCTTTCTAAGAAAAATAAGGCAAACAATGGATTATGCAAAAAAGTCTATAAGATAAAAACGCTTACATAATAGTATAAAGAAAAATGAAGACTAATCTATAAATAGAACATAAGATAGCGTCAAAGGGAAAATATAAGCCAGAGACAAATACACAGTCCTCACATGGATTGCAAGCTGCTCTCTAGAATTTTATGTTAGTTTATAGATCTACTCAACAACAGGCCTGTGCTTTTTTTTCTTTTTTTTCTTTTTTTTCTTTTTTTTCTGAGACAGGGTTTCTCTGTGTAGCTCTGGCTGTCCTGAGGCCTGTGCTTTAAAAACACACCTTGGTGATACGACCAGGGGAAGTGGTATCCCTTTGGCCTAATCTGCAATGCTTTGGGTAACGAGACTAATTATATTTCATGGTCAATTAACCGTTTGGATTTGCCCCATGGGACAGTCTGCTCACTTCTTGCATTATTTTGTATGGGATTCTTGAGGTCTTTCTCTGAAAGCGGAGAAAGAAAGCTCTTTCGCCAGTGACTCTCAGCTCTCGGCTGTCAGTCACTTTCCCATTTTCAGCCTTCATACCACCCTTTCCAAGTTTCACAGTTTACATTGTAGCGCTTAGATATTTCTTCCTGTTCTTTCCTTTTCTTTTTCTGTACAGCACTGGGCCTCTACCACACTGTATAGCAGCTGAGAGCGCCCTTGAGTTTGCTTATCCTCCTATGTATCGACTGCTGGGACAGGTGGATGCCACTACGCCGTTTTACGCTATGCTAAGGATGGAACCCAGGGTTTCATACCTGCTGGGGAGGATTCTCCATCTCTAGCCCCAGGGTGAGCATTTTTTTTTAAACAACACATTAATGTTAAGGTGTGTGAAGGTGTATGCTGGGAATCTCAGCTACTTGAGAAACTGACGCAGGAAGACTGTTCCAGCCCACCAGTTCAAGGCCAGCAGGGTAACACAGCCAGCCAGTGTCTCAAAAAAAAAAAATAAATAAAACAAAACATTCTATGTACACAGTAGTTCCAACTAGATAAAACGTATACAGGCTTTGGAAAGACAAAATAACCAGAATGCTACCAGCAATTATTTGAGGGGATTTTAATTGTTTGTTACCATAAAAAGTCACAATGGGCGGGCAGTGGTGGCTCATGCCTTTAATCCCAGAACTTGGGAGGCAGAGGCAGGCGGATTTCTGAGTTTGAGGCTAGCCTGGTCTACAGAGTGAGTTCCAGGACAGCCAGGGCTATACAGAAAAACCCTGTCTGGAAAAAACAAAAAAACAAAAAACAAAACAAACAAACAAACAAACAAAAACAAAAAAAACCAAACCAGTCACAATGTTTGCTTTACAGAAGCCAAGTGTTACTATATATTTATATAAGATGACTTGTCAAGTACAGGTGTATACAGTGATACTTTCACGACATGTAGATGATACTTTCACCACAGAAAAATACATGTATCACAAAATGAACTGTCATGGGGGGAAAAAGCCTGGCAAATCTGAAGATAATCTAGGTAGTCACTTTCTTCTCGGTAAAATTAAGCTAAGTGGAGGGCCATCCTGGCACAGCGGGAGAGGGCTTGTGCAGCTGATAGGCCTGTCTCAGAAGCACTCTGCTAATCACTCCTCCCATGTCTGTAACTGCTGCTGTGTTTAGCCTTGTTCCTGCCCTTCAGGTGGCTTCCTCAATTGGCACAGACTTGAAATCCTATTTAAGAAAACTTGAGTGATTTGAAAAAAAAAAAAATCCATCTAGGGAAATGTCAATGCTAAGGCAGACAGAATGGCATATAATGAGGCACTTTCCCGATACAATGTCACAGAGGACTTACGGGGGACAGCCCATTACCGCATCGAAAACCACACACTGGTATGTGCCACCAGAAAGCACAGAACAGTTTGATATGATTACAAAAGTGTGCCATTCAGAGAGGAGTTTGTGGATGGTGGGAACCATGAGTGGAATTGATCAACTTTGGATCTATAGCGTAGGATCCCAGGCTTGGGAACTGGCTGCTAGTGACAAGCCGAGAAATCAGAAATAGGGCATCAGAAATAGGGCCCAGGGGCCAGCAAGATGGCTCAGTGGGTAAAGGTGATTGTTATACAAGTCTGATTGTCTGAATTTGGGCCTGGAACCTAGGCAAAAGCAGGAAGAACTAACTCTTACCAAGTTGTCCTCAGATCTCCACCTGTGTTCCGTTCTTTTATTTGAGGCATATTTTTATTAATATGTCTATGGTGGTGTTTTGAAAGAAAAAATGGCTCCTGTAGTGGTTTGAATAGGAATGCCCCCCCTATACTCATTTATTTGAATGCCTGGCCCATAGGGAGTGGTACTATTAGGACGTGTGGCCCTGATGAAGGAAGTATGTCACTGTGGAAGCAGGCAGAGGTCTCCTATGCTCAAGCTAAGCCCAGTGTGGCACACAGATCCTTTTGCTACCCAAGGATCAAGATACAGAACTCTCAGCTCCTTCTCCAGCGCCATGTCTGCCTGCATGATGCCATGTCCAGCCATAACGGTAATGCACTAAACCTCTGAACCTGAAAGCCAGCCCCAATTAAATGCTTTCCTTTGTAAGAGTTGCTGTGGTCACAGTCTCTTTTCACAGCAACAGAAACTCTAATTAAGACATCTATAAACCCTAACCCCACACTCCACCACTGTTTCAGTCCATCTTGACTGTCAACTTGATTAGCTTGCTAGATGCCTAGGATTGGTAAAGCATTTCTAGTGTGTGGGCGGAGATCCCAGAGAGGGTCTACTAGGGAAAGACAAGCTCTGAGGTGGACGTGGACGGCTCTAGTCCAGCGCTGGATGCCTGGATGGGAAAAAGTCGAGGAAAGGAGAAAGCCTCCCAGCACAGCTTGCAGCCCTCCCCCTCCCCCTCTCCAGAATCAGCTGCTTTGCCACGCTCTCCCCAGCAGGATGGTCAGAAACCATAAGCCACAATAAGTCCTTCCTCCATGCATTTACTTATGCCAGGTAATTTTCTCACTAGAAACAGCAGGAGAGCCCCAGTTATGATCAGAGCTGGCAGTCAGGCACAAAATTGGAAAGGGGTAGTGTTTTCACACATGTGTGCTGGGGCAGAATGGGGGCAGCACAGAGGGGGTGCTAACCCCCTTTTCTATATTCATTTTCTCCACTTCTGTTACCACAGACAGAGTGCTAAGGGGTCTGAGTGGCAGCTGTAATTGAGAATCCCCCCCCCCCCCCCCGGTTTGGACCAGCTTCCCACTGACCCAATGATTGTTCCTTATTTTTTTTCCCCCTAATTTGAAGACACTCAGCCGGTCAGAACCCACCTGAGCCTATATAAATGCTTGGGTACAGCTTTTTGAGAGAGATGCTTCTGTTTTCAAACAACTGGCTCACTCAGGCGTTCAGCCAGGAGGCTCACTCCAGCTTCCTGCTGACAACCTGTTGGTGACTCACTCCCAGCTGGCAGCCCAAGGCCGTCTGTCCTGTCTCTTTTGCTTTTCTTCCCTGTCAATCAGCCTCTGAGAGCTCAAAGCTGTCACCATTCACGGGCAATACAGCGGTCTAGCTGTCACTCCCACACAAACGAAACTTCTGATTTCCTTCACCCTTTGCAGAAGCTCCATTAATTCTCCATGGTGAGACAATTACCCGATAGGAAGGGGAGGGAATTCTCTCCCGCTCTACTCTTCCAGACTGATGTGAGCAAAACACACGGTCTCTAAAGCTTCCTGTGGCTAACTGGTGGAAGTCACTGGACCACCCATCCTGACCCTGCAAGGATGCCCAGTGCTAGGAATGTCACCCCAACAGCTGCCTCCTCATCTTCCCTCCATTAACTACTGAGGCTCCTCTAAGTGCCAGCCCCTCATCTAGTGGCTTTGTAGCTTGAGCCCTTCCTGCAATTTTGTCGCATCTGTTCCGAGCATCCTGTAACCCCAAACTGCCTACCAGAGGCACAGGGTGCTAGGTCAGGTACTCTGGCTGCTACTGAAAGCAGAGATCACGAAGGATTCCTTCAACAGGTCCACCGGAGCTGATGCAAGCATGCATCATTCCGCTGCATCACCAGCCACTCACAGCACAGAGCATCATCTCCCTAGGGAAGAAGTCATGTTTTCAGGACAAGAACATGAACATCCTAATACCCGGCCATCCTGGAACAAACCTTTACCTTGTCCAGTCATCTTCCTGTCAGTACACAGGAAGCAATATTCTTTGAGTTTATGTGCTTAGAGACAGTGACCATCTGTCACTGTGGTCATCTATCATTTATGACTTCACATGTGCTAATACCGCAAACATACCCACATACCCACACAAGAAAACTACTATCAAGTGACTTTTAAAAGGCTAGAAAACAGAATGCTTGTCTAACATGGTTCGATCCCCAGAAAACAGACAGACAGACAGACAGACAGACAGACAGACACACATACACACTGTTCCGTCTACCATTCCTTAGCTTGGGGTATAGGGCTGGGAGCTGGGGGTCAGGGATCTGGACCCAGGTTAGGTAGGAGTCTCCTTCCTTCCTTCCTTCCTTCCTTCCTTCCTTCCTTCCTTCCTTCCTTCCTTCCTTCTTCCTCTTCTTCCTCCTCCTTCTTTTTTCAAAATTTCACTATATTTATTTTGTTTTTGTTTTTTGAGACAGGATCTCTCTATGTAGCCCTGGCTAGGCTGCAACTTCCTACATAGACAAGGCTGGCCTTAAACTCACAAAGAGCTGCCTGCCTCTGCCCCTCCCTAACCCACCCAAGTGCCAGGATTAAAGGCGAGTGCCACTATGCCTGGTTGTGCATTTATATTTGTGGGGAGGTGGGTACCTGTGTGGAGCCAGAGGACAATTCGTGGGAGTTGGTTCTTTTGTTCCACTTTAAGGATTCTGGGGATCAAACTTAGATCCATCAGGCTTGATGACTTTACCAGCTAAGTTGTCTTGCTGGTCTGTAAATCTTCATCTCGAGCCCTCTGCTAGACCTCTGCTTGGGTCAAGGCTAAGCCTGGGTATCTACCTCTAGGTCAGACAGATAAGGGGAAATCAACGTTGCACTGCAGTGAGAAACTGTGGCTATGGCTACCAGCTCCTGGGGGCTTTTCCAGTTCAGAGCCTGTGATCCCAAGACCTCAGCATGTCTCAGGAACGACCCGCAGGCTTCCCCTGACTTCTGCTCTCTCTGAGTCTCTCTGAAGTCTTAATTCAGAAGCTGAACACACTCTCTGCCCACCATGGTTTTGTGTAAAATTAAAGGTCCCCGTAACCTAAGCCAAATTCAATGCTGGGTCTTTGGTTATGTGAACAGGTGGCATTGCTTCCAGAAGATATGACCAGGATGTAGGGGATGATCTGGTTCAACTAAGAACAGAGTAAAGGGTCCTTAACCAGGGAAGGGACAATCTAGGCTGCAGACAGGATGGCACCCTCAGGAGGGGGTTCTAATGCCGGGGACTGTAGCTCAGCCATAGAGTACTTGACCAGCATGCATGAGGCACTAGTTAATCTCTAGTAGACGAAACAAAGAAAAAACCCTGCAAACACAGAGTTAACGGTGCATGTAATACCTTCGGCTGAGAAGACGACTCACCTGGTAAAAGATACCTGCCACCAGACCTGACGACCCAAGTTCAATCTCCAGGACCCACATGTTGGAAAGGGGAATTCAAAGAGAGAGTTGTCCACTGGCTCTCATGCGCACATTGTAGCGTGTATATATACAAGATAAATAAATTAAAATGTAATAAAAAAAATTTTTTTAAATGAGGATCCCTTTCTTGGTGGGGGTGAAGAAGGGCCTCAAATAAGACAAATTGGGTTAAGAGGTCACCAGGTCATAAAGAAAGTGAGGAAGGATGTACCACATAATACGAGGCCAGCCAGGGCCTGCAGAGATGTCTACGGCAGATGGGAGCTGAAATCAAAGGCCAGTGGAACATGCCGCCAACAGCCACGAGCCCTTGCATTGCAGTCCACAAACCCAGGTCCCAGAACTGTCTAGGAGGTTTCCCTAACCGGGAAGATGAAGGCTATGCTGCCAGGAAAGTTACCCACTGTCACTCTGGTAAGACAACAGAGCTAATAAATCAGCATGAAGATTACAGACCAGAGATTCGAGCAGGGCAACCAACGGAGCCATTTGCAGCTGGGTTTTTTTTTTTTCTCAAGACTTCCCAATATTAATATGGAGAGTCCTGTGCCCTCTCAAACTGGGATGCTTGGAGTCACCCTAAATTCAGGCTAGTCAAAGGAGGCTGACTCAGACAGATGAGGGAAAAGGCAACGAAGGAGGAAAAAAAAATGGCATGTGCAAAGGCCCTGAGGGCTCTCTCTGTGAGGTCTCTGCCTTCCTGGTCTGCCTTCTCTGGTCTCCCAGGCTTCATCTTGATCCAGAGATGAAGGCTCCTGCCATTCAAATCCTGCCCTACCTGGTGGCATTTATCCACAGAGGGCTACCAGGAGCTGTGGAGGCTGATATGGATAACGAACCATCGGGGCAACCTGAGCTCCTGCACCAATCCTGAAGCAGACCTGGACTCCGGTGTCCTTCCCCAGAATGCCCTGCTGCACTTAGCTGAGCATCGAGAGACAAGTTCCTTGGAAGAGAGTGCCAGTGGACATCAGGCATAATTATCCTTGTAATTACACATACTGCAAGAAGGCTGAACCGTACCCTCCCCCAAACTTCTAATTAAAACAGCACTTAGTGTTAATAAAGAGGCCTTCGAATCCAAATGCCCTGGTAATTTATGAAAGGCTGGCCAACACACTCATTCCAATAAGGTCTTGGGGACACATAACCCCAGGCAGGAAAGGGTCCCAGTGAACAAAATCCAAGAAGCAGGCAGGGTGGTCAGCTGGAAGTTGGGTGTGCTAGGGAAGTGTGCCCCCCCCTGTGGGGGGGGGGCAGGAGAGCAGCGGATTAGTAGACTACTTGCTAAGATGCAGGGAGCCATGACTGCATTTCGTAGCATGCATAAACTGGGAGTGCTCAATTCCAGCCCTTGGTAGGTAGAGGCAGGAAAATCACAAGTTTGGGGTCATCCTCAGGGACACAGTGAGTATGAATCCTGCCTGGGCTACAGGAGACTCTGTCTCCAAAAAAAAAAAAAAAAAAGAAAGAAAAGAAAACAGAAATTCAACAAGGATGAAGAAGAAGCCCTGGGGGCTCCTGAAGTTGTCCTTTCTGATCTGCACACCATACCAGACAGTGTCACATTTCCCAAAGATAGTGTGTGCATGCAAGCATGCGTGTATGTGTGTGTGTGTGTGAGAGAGAGAGAGAGAGAGAGAGAGAGAGAGCACATTGTTAAGTTTAAATTTCTTTTAACTAAAATTAAAATAAAAATAATTTAAAAGAACTGATGCTGATCAGAGCTGCCAACGGCTGGGGTGGGGGAAGCTACGCAGACTACAGAGTGTGTTCAAAGCAGGGAACGCATAGCCTGGTAGTGCAATGGTGGATACATGCCATGATCCATCCTCACAAAGCTAGAGAATGCAGAGTATCCAGTGAACCGGTGTGGGACATGGAGATGGCGCAGGGACACAGCGTCAGCAGTTAACCTTGCAACAGTTGCCATAGTTAATGCTACCCACTCAACAGGATACCCAGGAGACAAACTTCCAGCCGTGTCTGTGGGAGCTGCCAGTAGACTTGGTTAGCGGAGGTGGGAAGGCCTACCCTTAACCATGGGCCCCGGTCCTGGGCTGAATAAAAAACAAGCTTCAGACCACTGTTCATCTACTTCTGCTTCTTTTCTGTGGATATAATGTGATCAGCGGGCTCTGGCCATGACAGGATGTATCCTCAGACATGAGCTAGGTAAACCCTCTCTTCCTGTTGGGTATGTCTCCCAGCAATCAGAAAGGCAACTTAATAGCGGACCACTCTGGTGATGAGGATCAGGGAGGAGGCTGGGGGGAGAAGGTTTGTGGAAACTCTACTTTCTTCTCCATTTTGCCACAAGCTCAAAACAGCATGAAAAATAAATAAATCCATTTTTTTTTTTTTTTTTTTTTTTTTTTTGGCCAATATAACCATGTTTGAGCTTGCTCTTCAGTGGCCCTGAGTAAGGCCACGTGCTGTGTAATCAATCTCTAGAATGCCTGCACCTTGCAAAACTGAAGCTATGTGCTTATTAGACACTTGGCCCCTACCCTTCCGCCGGCTGCTGGCTCCTGAAAAAATGAGAAAATCAGAAACTTTTGTCTAGGCAGAAGCATTGCCATGGTCCCCGACGCTCCTCTCAGAGAGGTGGGGGCTGCCACACTCTGACTTTGGCTCCTCTCCTGCAGGGTTCTGTCCAACATTAACTAACACTATGGCTCACTGAAGCTGAGAACCATGCTGGGCTATGGCCTGTTATCACCTCAGTCACCAGCTTTGCGCTGTCAGAACAGCTGTGTACTTACTTATCCTTAAACAGAGAGGAAATGGTTTTCTCAGATCACATGACTTATTAAACAGTTTTTTTAAAAGGTCATCCAGGTGGCTCATCAAGTTAAGGGGTCTGCTGCCAAGCCTAAGGACCCAAGTTCAATCCCCAGGACATACACATAGCAGGGAAAAAAAAAAAACAAATTTGTCCTCTGACCTGCACACATGTGTGCACGCCCACGCACGCGATACACACACACACACACACACACACACACACACACGCATGCACACTGCTATTTAAAAAGTAAAATAAAGGTCCAGGAGGCCAGCTTGCCTTGTAAGCATGAGGATGTTAACAGAGCCTGGGGAATGACACTAAGCTTTTCCTCTGACCTGCACATGCACACACACCGCAACAGACACATACATAGAGACACACTAAATAAATAAATGAATCACACACAGAGAGACACACAGAGACAATCAATCAATCCAGCCAGATGTGGTGGTATACACCTTTAACTCCAATCCTCAGGAAGCAGAGGCAGGTGGATCTCTGTGAGTTCAAGCCCAACCTGGTCTACATAGGGAGTTCTAGGCCAGCCAGGGCTATCCAGAAAAACCACGCAGCCAGTATGAATGAAGGTAGTGACATCATCACCCCCTCCCCTGCTCTGCAGCACTGACCCAGAAACTGCAGGACAGTGATGAGTCTGGGTTTCTTTTCTTTTTTCTTTTTTTTTTTTTGGTTTTTTCCAGACAGGGTTTCTCTGTATAGTTCTGGCTGTCCTGGAACTCACTCTGTAGACCAAGCTGGCCTCGAACTCAGAAATCTGCCTGCCTCTGCCTCCCAAGTGCTGGGACTAAAGGCATGCGCCACCACCACCCTGCGAGTCTGGGTTTCTACTTAGCAGGTCGCAGGATTGTAACGAGAACCAAGTATCAAAGCGGGGATCCCAGATCCACAGTATTATCTCAGAACTTGTTAGCAAAGCAAATTCCATGCTGGGAAAAGTGGGAGTCCCGATAAAAGAGAAACAGTTCATGGTTTTAAGGCTTTTATTGTCATGGCAGAGAGTAGATGAGAAACCATACCCCCTTTTCTCAGGGCAGGCCTGAGGTTAAATACCTTTTGCAGGGAGGAGTGCCTGGGAAGGAAAGCTTAATTGGCTATGCCCTTCTGGCCTTTAGGTACCTCCTTAATACGGAGATCTGTCTTGAGGCTCTATGACTTGTGGTCACACCTTCTACAGGGGCGTTGCCCTTATGTGACTGAAAGACACAAATCTATGGAGGGCTGCAGCCTGTGTTCTGTCAGGAGCCTGGAGTCTGGGAGTGTATAGAAATGCCTGCTGTCCCTTAGGGTCACCTGAGGTCCCACCTGGGGCCCCTCAGGATCACCTGGGGTCTCCAGTGGTTTCTAGCCTGTGCTCCACCAGAAACCAGGCTGCCTTTTACAGTTCTATGCGTCTATGCAAAGGTTGCCTTGTCTATGCTTAGTTCATGCTAGAACATGAATCTTGTTAGAGATGTGACAAGCAGCATCCATGTCTCACTGCTGGAGAGCACAGAACCGGGACCTGAGCCAAGCCTAAGATCTTTCCATAAAGGCCATTAGTCTATACAATAGTGCCATGGTCAGAAGACAGTCTTGAAAGGGTTTTTAAAAATAAGAAAATAATGGCTCTCTCTTACATGGCCTGAGTCTTTGTGGGGAGGAGGGGACCAGAGTCTCATGTTGCTCAGGCTAACCTCAAATCCCATATATAGTCAAGGATGACTTATACTCTCCATCCTTGATTGATACATATGCTTCAGGGCCTGGGGAGATGGCTCAGCTATTGTTTTTGTAGAGGGCCCAGATTTGGTTTCTAGCATGGCAGTTCACAACCTTCTGTAATTCCAGTTCCAAAGGATCCAACGAGGACTCCCAAGGGTACCAGGTAAGCACTTGGTACACATACATACATGCATGTAGGCAAAACACTCATATTTATAAATAAAAGTAATAAACCTAACCCCGATGTAGTGGCATACACCTTTAATCCCAGCACTCACGAGGCAGAGGCAGGTGGATCTCTGTTGAAGCCAGCCTGGTCTACATAGTGGGTTCCAGGACAGCCAAGGTTGCATAGTGAGACCCTACCTCAAAGCTAAATCACTCTAAACTTATAGAATATCATTTTAATTACTTAGTTAAGAAAGAAAGAAACCAAGCCGGGCGGTGGTGGCGCACGCCTTTAATCCCAGCACTTGGGAGGCAGAGGCAGGAGGATTTCTGAGTTTGAGGCCAGCCTGGTCTACAGAGTGAGTTCCAGGACAGCCAGAACTACACAGAGAAATCCTGTCTGGAAAAACCAAAAAAAAAAACCAAAAAAAAAAAAAAAAAAAAAAAAAAAAAAAAAAAAAAAAAAAAAAAAAAAAAGAAAAGAAAAGAAAGAAAGAAACCGCTGGGCGGTGGTGGCACATGCCTTTAATCCCAGCACTTGGGAGGCAGAGGCAAGCGGATTTCTGAGTTCAAGGCCAGCCTGGTCTACAGAGTGAGTTCCAGGACAGCCAGGGCTACACAGAGAAACCCTGTCTCAAAAAAAAAAAAAGAAAGAAAGAAAGAAACCCTAACAGTATTTCCAGGGGGAAGATGTTCCCTCCAGTGCCAAGAAGACTGTATCAGCAGAAAGTGCTGTCAAAGTGGGAGATCTCCACTCCCAGCAGGGCAAAGCTGAGCATCAGTGTGGAGTACTGCCGCCAGCCCGGAGATGTACTGATACCTGATGCTCTTCCTATGACAAGCACTAGGCACATGCTTCCTGAACCTCATGAGCACCTTCTCAGCACCCAAGGCAAAGTTCCCTCCTCACTAGGGGCAAGGTGACAGTAGGTGTCTTTCTCAAAGGCTTGGCTGTGGATCCAGGCCAAGGACTTCATACCCATCATCATCTTCACCCTCCAGACAGCAGGGGTGACAAAGGCCCAAGAAGGGCGATCTCCTCGGGTCCAAATCAAACCTCTTCTGAGGCCAACAACTCTTTCTGGCTGTGGAACCTGGGGCAGATTCTTAACTCAGACACAGATTCTAGCACAGACACTTCCGCAATACAGTGAGGACAAGGACCTCACAGAACCTGTCTGTGAATGTCCACAGATGAACCATTTACTACAGCTGAGAGTGGAAAGCTGCTGAATGCCCATCCATGGAGAAACAGAGAAACAAGTTACAGTGTATGTATGCAGTGGAATAACACTTGTCCATAAGTGTGGACAGAATGCTGCCATAGGCTACAATGTAGCCCAACTGTGAAAAGCTTCTAAGAGGTGAAAGAAGTCATTCACAAAAGGATAGACAATATATGATCTCCCATATACAAGAAGTATCTAGAAAAGGCAGTCTATGGAGACAGAGAGCAGATTAGTGGGGACTAGGGGATAGGACAAATCGGGACATGAGGGCTTGCAGTTAATGGTAAAAGGTTCATATAGAAAGTGATGGAAATCTTTTAGAATTAGACAGTGGTAATGGCTTTACAATCTTGTAATTATACTAGAAACCATCAATTTATGGCCTTGGAATGAAATGTGTTTGACACAAGGTACTTGGCACGGTGCCTACAAGGCACTCTGCATACAATAAGCAGGAGTCACTGCTATGGAATTAAGACCTGTAGGGGTGTGTGTGTATGTGCGTGTGCCTCTGTGTGTGTGTGTGTGTCTGTGTGTGTCTGTGTGTGTGTGTCTGTGTGTATCTGTGTGTCTTTGTGTATGTCTGGATATGCCGTGTGTGAGCAAAAATCTAAGTCCAAAGTTGGGGGGGGGGGGCATGTCTTCTTCAGCTATCTCCACTGGCTGTCTTGAGCCAGGGCCCCTCACTGAAGCTGGGGCTCACAACTTCAGCTAGGCTGGCCGGCCAGTTTGCTTAGGCTTATGCCTGTCTGCCTCTGACACTAGGACATACAAGCCAACAGCCACCACAGCCAGCATTCTACTACAGTTCTGAACCCAGGTCTTCATGCTTGCCCAGTAGACTCTTTTGAGCTACCTCCTCGGGCCCTGAGGTATGGGACTTTTAGGAAAAAACAGAACAAAACAAAACCTTATTCCTTGCTGGATGGAAATAATTATCCTGGGTGAAGCAGCCCAAGCCTGGAAAGATGAACATTGCAAGTTTTCTCTCATGTGTGACGTTAGCATTTTAGATATGGGGCTGGAGAGATGGCTCAGTGGTTGAAGAGCTATTTTTCTAGAAGTCCTGAGTTCATTTCCCAGCATCCATATGGCAGCTCATAACGATCTATAACTGTAGCCCCATGGGATGGGATGCCCTCTTCTGGTACGCAGACATACATGCAGAGCAATTGTTCTGGTAGAAGACTCGGGTTCGAATCCCAGCATCCACATGATAGCTCCCCACCTTCCTAACTCCAGGTCCATGAGATCCATTGCTGCCTTCTGACATCCATGGACACTAGGCACACATGTGGCAGACATATATACATGCAAGCAAAACACTCGTATGCATAAAAGTATGCATGCCTTAAAATTTTTAAAAAGGAAGAAAATCCATAGGAACCTACTACGAAGATATACACATATATAAAGAATTTCAATGGAGCTGCCCTGTAATGAGGGACGACACTCCAACTAGATGCTACGCACAACCAAATAAAAAGCACATTGCCAGGGATGGATTGTTTCCTTTTTAGTTGTTGGCCAAGTGGATCCACATACAACCTCCCCAAACAATATAAGCTATTGCCAATGCTTGATTTCCCTCCAGAACTCGATGGCAAGAAGGCCCTACTGCTGAAGAGAGCACGTGCTTGAGTCATACGTAGGACATGGAGAATCTAGCCGGTACCCAACAGGGAGCTTCACCCCTACTTGCTAGTTCTCACAAGGCTGGAAAGTGCTGTGCACACCACCAGAGAAGAAATGTAACCATGAATCTCACCTCCTATGACACTCACCCCGCCCCATGAACCTCATCCCCTATGAACCTCACAAGAACCCCCCAAGAATCTCTCCCACTATCAACACTGGTAAGCAAGATATGCCAACCAGCCCAACAATGGCACAACTGACTTTTGTTTTGTTTTGTTTTGTTTTGTTTTGTTTTGTTTTTTCGAGACGGGGTTTCTCTGTGTAGTCCTGGCTGTCCTGGAACTCACTCTGTAGACCAGGCTGGCCTCGAACTCAGAAATCCACCTGCCTGTGCCTCCCAAGTGCTGGGATTAAAGGCGTGTGCCACCACTGCCCAGCAGCACAACTGTTATCTGAAGTAACCCACCACTTTGTCCACCCAACTCCACGAGATGGAACTCATACCTGACACTGTCAACCAGGTCGAGAGTCTGTGGCTAGATAGATCGTGGCTCTAGAGGAGACCCTAACACCACTGTTCTGCTAAGTAGACACAACACTAAAAACGACTCTGAATAACATACTGCAGTCTCCATAGTTCGGAGCATCTCTCTAGCCTCACAGGAAGTTCCTTTTTTGCTGTGAATGGCAGTTAACACAGAAAGCCAACAACTGGTCGACATGCAGAGTAAGAGGCTGTGGAGTGGGCAGCCCTAGATGGAACATCTATATTATACCTCCCCGACAAGGTTCAAGAATCTATTCAAGGAAAACACCTTTTCTGGACACAGTAGGGCAGACGGATGTATGGGCTCACAGCTATTGTGGAAGCATACATAAGACTTATACATGCCCAAGCCAGGCCAAATCCCAGAATAAAGAAAAGTGAACATGAAGTTTCACTCCTAGCTGAGGAGATACTGGCATCTGACTCCTGCTGGAAGAACAGTCAGTTTCCTTTAATGATTCAACCCCTGGCTTACTGCTCACACTCCAGAGCAGACCCCCAAACTCAGGAACAGTCAGCCAACACAGACAGGACTTGACGGGTTTGAGAGAGAGGTATGAACAGAGAATATGAGGTTGGGTGGGTAGAAAGGTGTGAGATCTGGGAGGCAGCAGGGCAGAGGAATAAATATAATCCAAACACACTGTGTAAGAGCCTCAGAGAAGAACTGGAGAGGTGGCTCAGTGGTTAAGAGCACTGACTGCTCTCCCAGAGGTCCTGAGTTCAATTCCCAGCAACCACATGGTGGCTCACAACCATCTGTAGTGGGATCCGATGCCCTTTTCTGGTGTGTCTGAAGACAGCTACAGTGTACTCATGTGCATTACCTAAATAAATATTTTTTAAAAATCCTCAAAGAATTAATAAAAATAGCATTTTTTTAAAAAAGAAAGAAACCCTTGTTCCTTGCTGACAAGCCTGTTTGCTATTTTAAGAAAAAAAAAAAAAACACCAATATCCAACTAAAAATATTTTCCTTTTGAAAACACAGACTACTTAAATGACACACCAAGTGTCTCAAGTCATAACTGACTTTTAATTTAGTCAGTGGCTCATCCCAGCCTCAGTTAGGAGTCAGAAGAGCAGCCATGATGATGTTTACAGCAGAGACTTCAACAGCTCTGCAGGGGGGAAGTGGCTCTCAACTTGTCCGTCTGCGACCTCCTTGGGAGTCAAAACAATTCTTTCACAGGGGTCACATATCAGACATCCTGCACATCAGATATTTATAATTCATAACAGTAGCAAAATTACAGTTATGAAGTAGCAACGCAATAATGTTATGGGTGAGAGTCAGCGCAATGCGAGGAACTGTGTTCAAGGACGGCAGCCTTAGGAAGGTTAAGACCCACCATCCTAGGGTCTTCTATAAGGGCACAGGAGTCGGAACATCACTGGACTAAGCTTAATGACTATGTCCGAGACAGGAGATGCTGACGTCCCCTTTTGCAGATGAGGCTAAGACCAGAGGAGTTAAATTTTTAACTCAAAGTCATACCTTAAATAGGGAACGGGTGGAGTGTGTCTTCTGTTGACGTCATAGCTCTATAAGATTTGGGGACCAGCCGGGCAGTGGTGGCACACGCCTTTAATCCCAGCACTTGGGAGGCAGAGGCAGGCGGATTTCTGAGTTCGAGGCCAGCCTGGTCTACAGAGTGAGTTCCAGGACAGCCAGGGCTATACAGAGAAACCCTGTCTCGAAAAACAAACAAACAAACAAACAAAACAAAACAAAACAAAACAAAACAAAAAAAGGATTTGGGGACCCAATTCCTGATCTGCTGCTACTCTTCACAAGTGAACATGGGCAGGTCCCTCCCCTTGAGACTCTTACATTGTGTGTGTGTGCTTACCTGGCACTGGGACTGCAGGTGTGTGCACACTGGGACTGCAGGTGTATGCTACTGTACCAGCCTCTTTTCAAGGATTTGATTTGTATTTATATGCATGTGTGTCTGTCTGTGTATGGGTGTGTGCACAGAAGTCAAAGTGCCCTCGGAAGGCAATGTGTGCTCTGTACGGCTGAGCCATCTCTCCACCCTGGGACCCAGTTGCCTGGCATGTGCCAGGCTCTGGGTTCAAATTCTCCCACTGCAAAAAGGAGAAGGGAAGTGGGGGAGTCTGTGGTGGTGTGAGCTGCAGGGGTTGCTTTGGTGTGCACTGGTGATGTGGCAACAAGTCCTCGTGTTCTTACGGCGAGCACTTTACATGGGGCCACCTCCCTGCGTCCCATAGTACTTTATGTAAGCATTTCTTTTTTTTCTTTTCTAACTTTTCCCCAGAAAATTATCAAAAGGGAATTATTAATGTACCTGTCTCTTCCTGGTCAGGCAGAGAAATCCTTGAGGGTAGAGACTGACTTCCACTGAGGCAGGTAGTATGTTAAAACAGTGCCATCAGAGGCCAACAGACTCAAGTTCAAATTCCAGCTCCAGATTTGCTGTCCAGATTTGGAGTCGAAACCAACCCCTACTTCCGTTTCCTTTTTGCAGCGCTTGCTTTTGAACCCAGAGCCTGGCAAATGGTGAGCTACATCCCCAACTTTGGAGGGGGGTGGTTATAACCCAAGCTGGCCTTGAACTGGCAATCTTTGTGCCCCAGCCTCCTGAATGCTCGGTAGAGAGATATACTGCCATATCTGGCCCTTTCTTTGTGTGATGCAAAAGTAGCACCTGTTGAAAGACATCATTAATTCGTTTGACTCATTCATTCATTTGAGAAGTCTCTCCTGGGTGCCCATTATGTCAACATTGTCTAAGGACAGACACAAGGGTAAGCAGATCCAATGGTGCCTGTGAGAGGCTGGCTTATGCTTCAGCAGAAACAGACGGAGAGGGTGGCCAATTGCAGCTGTCCACAGGAAACAGAAGGGCATGGGGGACAGCAGGCCACAAAGGCAGGGGTTAGGCAAATCTCAGGCCAGGAGCAAGGAGCTAGTGAGGCAGCAAAATAGGACACCTGCAGGGCTCCTTAATTAGCTCCTCCCTCCAGCCTCTTCACAGATCCAGCCTCTACCGCGCGATAACCACAGGCACAGGGGCAGATGCTGTTTGGAGAAAGGACTTGACAAAATAAGATTCCTCCCAGATAAACCAGAGCATGACAGAAATGTGCATCTTGGCAGTCCACGGTCAACCGAGGCAGGACAATTTCAATGGTCTTAATCTCATCCTCGACTTCCAGGGTGTGTCTGGACAGCACCATCTCCTCAATCGAATGCAACTTCTCAACCCTACCAAGCAAGAGATTGCCTCTGGCACCTTCAGGATTGTATTTAGAGCCTAGAAAAGGCTTCAATTCCAGAACTGCCAGCTTGGCCAGTCCACTCCCATCTGCACTTCCGTCCCCTGCCACCTTGATAGCCAGAGTCGCATGTAATTTGTAGAGAAGTCTGGTTTTAATAAGCTCCGCAGCCTCCTCATTAAGCTGACTGCCCAAGGCCATCGCTCTCGTGCCTGAGCAACGTGAGGTTTTGATGCTGTGAGATGATCGATTTGTTGATTTCTGAAGGTAGGCACGCACCATTTGAAGCTGCGTCATTAGCCCTGTGATCCCAGATCTGCACAGGGCTATGGGATTGAGGGAGGGAACAACCTGAAGTGGGGTGGGCTCCTGGGGCAGTGGTTCTTCTGCGGAAATCCCTAGGGCCAGCTGGCCGAGCCATCTGTCCATTTCTTTGCTTCCCCACAGTGTCCCACAAGGTCCCCAAAGTCATCACAGCTCCCTATCACCACCAACCCCAAATAACCCAGGCTTCCCTGTTGGTTAAAGCATAACCAGGTCCACAGAGCACACCACCTACTCGTCACCCACAAAGGAGCCACACCGCAGTGACCTTTCTAGACCCAAGCAGGTCATGCAGCTCTCTTACTCAGAAGCCACCAGGGACCTCTGTCACCACCCAGATCAGGGACAGCAGAGGCAGCTCATGCAATCCTTTAACTCATTTCAGAGGCAGTGCATGACTCTGACACTGAAGGTTCATATTTCCTACAACACGGACGTGCTGACTACCAACCTGAGACCTCAAGTGCTCCCAAACACAGGAAGAGAAAGAGAAGTCTCCTCAGAGGTGTGAAGTGTGCTCCACCCTGGAGAGAATTCCGACTGGGTTTAAATCCCCCTCCTCCTACCTCCCTGGAAGGTATGGCCCAGGGGAGTTGTCTAGTGTCCCTGTGCCTCAGTTTCTTCTTCTGTTAACCAGAATTAGGGGCTAGAATGCAGCCCAGTTGGTACAGTGTTCATCTAGGATACAGGAAATCAAGCTGGGCACCTTCTAAGGTTAATCAGATCACACAGCTGTGGTATGGATGAACTGGGAGGCATGTAGGTCCAGCAGCTGAGACAGCCTGGTCCATCGAGAACAGTTAAAGTGGATGCGTGTTCTTATCTATAGGCCACCATTTTGATTCTAAGTGACTTTTTCTGTGGTGGTTTGAATATACTTGGCTCAGAGAGTGGCACTATTAGGAGGTGTGGCCTTGTTGGAGTAGCTGTGACCTTGTTGGAGGAAGTGTGTCACTTTGGGGGTGGGTTTGAGACCCTCCTCCTACCTGTCTGGAAGTCAGTCTTCTCCTGTTTGCCTTTGGAACAAGATGTACAACTCTCAGCTCCTCCTATACCATGCCTGCCTGGATGCTGCCATGCTCCCACCTTGATGATAATGGACTGAACCTCTGAACCTGTAAGCCAGCCCCAATTAAATGTTTTCATGAGTTATCCTGGTCATGGTGTCTCTTCACAGCAATGAAGCCCTAAGACATTTTCCATCTTCAGGCTTGTTAGATCCTGGTCCTGTATAAGGTGGGACCTCACTGCACAAACTATTTACCATGGCCATCCTGCCTTACCTCCTAATTGGCTCCTCTACCTCCTTTGTGGCCCTGCCCTTCCTGGCAGGGATCTACCACCCTTACCCATGAGCACCTCTTTTTTAACTCATTTTTATTTAATATGCACTGGTGTTTTGCCTTCACATATGTCTGCGCTGTGCCAGGGTGTCAGATCTTGGGGTTACAAATACACGTGGATGCTGGGAATTGAACCTGGGTCCTCTGGAAGAGCAGTCGATGCACTCTTACTCGGGGCCGTCAGCACCCTGCACCTGACTCACCCGTAAGGTTCGGCAGCTTCTATGCAAAGCCCATCATGCAGGTGCGCAGCCGTGTGTGTGCTCCATCGAGAGTGGAGAGTGAAAGCGGTGTTTGTCTACATTCTGTTCACTTCCTCCTCTGCAAGGACGGTGCAGCCCACAGGACCACCTCTGCAAGGACGGTGCAGCTCACAGGACCACCTCTCCATCTGGTGCCCTGTCTCCACTGACTTCTACATTTCTCCCCACTGATTGCAGCATTTCTACCACATCTGATTGCTGCACATCTGGGCCTTAGCATCCTTGCTATAGAGGGACCACCCCCATCCACCTGCATCTCGTGAAACAACCCAGGGGAAGGACCAATTCTCACATCTGAGCCATCTCCACAGCTGCAGGATGAGAAGAGGGACGCTGGAGGGGAGGAAAGCAAGTGAACGGAGCTTTATTCATTTCTCCAGTGCAGGCTCTGACTTGGGGCAAGTCCTCTGACTGGGCGGTAGGGAGCTGGCAGGGGGCTAGGCAATTGGTCACCTGGGCTTGAGGTCCTTGGAGCACTGACCTCCATTCCTGGAATCGGGAAGTCTGGGGTCCTCAACCCTCAGTGACGTCAGAGGAGGGTGAATGAGCCTCCCTCACAGATGCTTTCCAAGCTCTGAAAGGACTCAGAACTCGCAGGGAGCGAGAGGCTGGCGATCCATCCACAGAGCTCTGGGGTCTCTCTCATCAGTACCATGAACTGCGGCAGCCTAGGACTCCAGCTGACCACTCTGTCCCAGCAATCCCACAGCTGGCCAGTCTGACCCCAATACCTTCATAACTGCTCTTCTGGTCCCACAAGACACTGTGCCAGGGAGGAAGGGACAGGGGTGGGGGCGGGGTGGGGGAAGCCTGGCTTTCCACTGCCTGCCCTTCCCAGCCTTGGCATTAGCACCCATGGACCACTCACAGCTTCTCTTTGTACTTGGATTTTGTTTTGTTTTGTTTTGTTTTGTTTTGTTTTGTTTTGTTTTGTTTCTGGTTGGGATGTAGAACTCATGATCTCCACCTCCAGGGTGCTGGGCTCACAGGTAAATGTTGTTGTTGTTGTTTTGTTAGTAGGTTTTTGTTGATTTTTTTTTTTTTTTTTTTTTTTTTTTTTTGTAGTCAGGGTCTCGTGTGCCTCACACTAGCCTTGAGCTTACTACGTAGCTAAGGATGGCCTCGAACCTGGATCCTTCTGTCTCCTCCTCTCAAGTGGTGGGATCGAAAGAGCACACCACCGGGCTTGAATTACTAGGCAAACACCCTCCTGACTGAGCTACATCCCAGCACATCTGCTGCTGTTGTATTGGCCATCTGCCTGTTTTAAGTACTCCTCCAGGTGTGGAGGCCACGGCTAGACCTTAGAGCTGTCATTCTCAACGTGTGGGTCGCGACCCCTTGGGAGCAGAATAACCCTTTCAACAGGGTCACATATCAAATATTTATATTATGATACACAACAGTAGCAGAGTTAGTTATAACGTAGCAATAAAAATAATTTTATGGTTGGGGGTCACCACAACATGGAACTGACTAAAGGATTGTAGCATTAGGAAGGTTGAGAACCACTGCCGTAGAGCAAGGCCACGCTCTCTTAAACCCTGGAGTGGATATCTCTGTACCCTAACAGACTGGCTCCCTTTCCTGTTCCAAGTTGCCATACCTGAGCCTGAGGGGTCTAGGCAGGCCCCATGACCACCCAGGCAAAAAGACACAATACACAAAGGACAGAGGTTTACTGGAAGCTTCCCAGCCCTCCCACTGCCTGGACACTTGACACTCTGCATTCACGGTTCTGGGTCTCTTGACACCAGTTCAGAAGCCCCACAGGCTCCAGGGAGCTTCTGAAACAAGAGCTGCCCCTAAGCTCCAGCCCGGCACTGAAGCACAGCAGGCCTAGGTGCCAGGCCAATTTGCTGGTGTTAAAGCTTAAGTTCTGCTTCCCCGAGTCTGTTGATTTCTCCTTTTCAAGCTGGTTATCTGCTTCTGAGTGATGCCCTCACATCTTACCACGATTCCACCTACGCTGGTCTCCCTACCTGCACTGGCACACCCTACCAGGCACACCGCCTCTGCCCCTCCGAGGCTTACTGACAGCTGCTGCTGCCACAGCCAGCCCACACAAGCCTGCTTTCCCGGAGCCCTGAGAATCTACACGGACAAAGCATCTTGGAGTGGGGGCTGGTTCCTCAACACCTGTAGAACTGACCCATGTTCAGACCAGGGTTGGGAAGGGACTGCCAAGGTCACCTAGGCTGAGCTAAGGTGCAAGCCTCAGAACGCCTCTTGCTACCAACAGGCCTATCCTAAGAGGGATGAAAAGCGCCACAGGTACCCTGGTTATGTCCCACTTGCTGCCTCTACCTGTCAGCCAGTGCTACGACCAACCCAGCCTGAATGATATCTTTCCTGAAGACCCATACTATAGTTAGGTGCCTGTTTAACATCTCAAAGCACCAATACTGGCAGCCAGGTTCTCCCTGCAGCCCTCAGTCCCTACCTGATGCAGGGCCCTCCTGGCTGGCATACCCCACACCTGTACCCTAAACTTCTCCAACCCAGGGGCTCGGCTGCCCTTCCCCCAGGTCCTCCTCCCTATATAATTCAACCATCTCGGTTACCTTCCCCTTTGGGCCTCCTGGCTGCTGCACCTGGTTCTCCTCCCTCCTCTCCCCCTTCCCCTCCCCCTTCTTACAAGACTGAGGGTCCTTGTTCACTCTGGACTCCGCCAGATGTGCCTGCCTCTGGCTCTGCTCTCCCACGTATCTATAATAACCTTTTTCCTCCACCATACCTAGGAGCAGTCACGGTCTTTCCCTTTTATTTATTTACTTACTTATTTATTTATTTATTTTTCATTGAACTACCTAAGAGAGGATGCCTCCAGGATGGGTCTCTCCTTACAGAATTCCATGCACATACGTGCAGCCTGCTGGGCAGCCCTGAGCTGTAGGTGAATACCCAGGGGCTCATGTATGCCCATGAAATATATAACACCATCGGTGATGCCCGGAACAAACTCTGGTTACAAACAACCTCAGGGAAGGTTCTGAACAGTGGAAGAAACAAAAATTTATGTGGTAAAACTTTGAGAGGGAGAGGGAGAGGGAGAGGGAGAGGGAGAGGGAGAGGGAGAGGGAGAGGGAGAGGGAGAGGGAGAGGGAGAGGGAGAGGGAGAGAGAGAGAGCTCATGTTTGTCAGGTGGTTTTGCCCCTGTGTTTGGTTCCTGCAGATTACACCAGAAATGCAGATTTTAAAATATTAACTTGCTGACCCGCCATATGGAAATTCCCTTAGCTTGCTGTAACCACAGTAAATCCCCCACACCCCTAGACTCGGAGCTCTCACTCTGACCCCATGCAATGAGTCCTTGCTTGTGAGCTCGTGATAAAGACCCTTATGTGTTTATAGCAGAATTGGCTCCTCGGTGACCTTTGGAGTCCCTGCAACTTGGGCATAACACTTGCACATCGTTCTTGTTATTTACCACTGTGCCCACCAGGCCAGCTGGCCTTCATGCTCCCAGGCATCCTATCTCTACCTCCAGCTTGTGCTACAGCAGCTGGCTTTGTCTGGATTCTGGAGCTCCAGACTCAGAGCTTCATGCTTACACAGCAAGCATTGTGACCATGGCAATGACCAAAGCATGGCGAGCCCTCTCCCCAGCATTTCTGCTGCTAAAGCCATCAGGGCTGTGGTGTTCTGTCACGGTGTTTAGAATCTCTGCGTCAGGAAGGGTCCTAAACCACAGAGAGGAGGGCTATCCACAGCAGTGTGGGAGGGAAGGCACACACTAGAGAACCCGTCAGCTCAGCTTAGAAGTGACCAGCGTGCACTCAGGATGCCCAATCCGGGATACAAAGCTTTCCTTTCAAAGGTTCTCAGCTCCGGAGAGAGAGAAAAGCCCCAGAGATTGTCCACCGGCAGTTTAGAGAGAAAGCGTCTCACACCCCCTCCACGTCATGTCACCCCATCACACAGGTAGGTCAGGGTCCCTGAGAAAATCAGCAGAGGGGGTCTCTGTAGCAGACAGATGGTGAGCACCTGGTCTGTAGTCCCTGTAAGAGGCAGGACTCAGGAAAGTGGGAAGAAGGTTTTGTCATTCTCAGGGAGCAGAGACGGGAGGCTGAGGGATGCTTCAGGAGCCTGTCCTACCCTCATGCCCTCCGAAAGTCAGACCTGGCAGACCCTGGGGATTCCACAGGCTAGACACGTACAACCCCCAAACCCACAGGTTGCTCCAGGAGCTGTAGGCTAACAAACCTCAACTAAGGCCGGGGCTTACCACCCGGCAGGACAAGGCTATCCTGCTATAGCCTTGGCTATCACCCAGCAGGACAAGGCTATCCTGCTAGACAAGGCTATCCTGCTATAGCCTTGGCTGCTCCTCTTGTCCCCAATGTGTATGTGTACAGAGGGAGGGATCAGGGCAGAGACCTGCCTCAGTTTCCACACCAGACACCCCTGGAGCAGCTAGTTCGTCTGAGCACACAGCCAACGCTCAGTGTACATTTGCTGGGAAAAGAGACAGTAGAGATTCCACTTCCAGTGAGACGCACACTAAGTGCATAGTAAATGCTGTCGTTCAAGAAAGGGGGTTCGGATGGGCTGGGTATACACGGGAGGCAGAGGTAGAAGAATCTCTGTTGAGTCTGAGGCCAGCCTGGTCTACAGAGTGAGTTCCAGGACAGCCAGGACTACACAGAGAAATGCTGTCTCAAAAAAAAAAAAAAAAAAAAGAGAGAGAGAGAGAGAGAGAGAGAGATGGAAGGGAGGGAAGGAGGGAGGAAAAGAAGAGAGGGAGGGAAGGAGGCAAGCAAAGAGTTTCCAGATCATGTGGCCCCTACAAGGGTCAGAACAGGTACACATACAGGAAATAGGCAGGCTGGTGTGGACTGAAACCCAGCAACAAGCCAGGCCAGCTGGTGACAGAGCGCCATCTGCTGGAAAGTGTGGGAGAAAGTAGCTAACAGCCCTGAGCCTGGAAAAGGGAAGGAGAGGCCGCACCTTCTCTCCCTAACCTTGCTCTCCCATCCTGGGGCTTGGCCTCTCCCAACGCATGCTCACTTTGAGCGCCCATACACCTCTGGAGGCTTCCCAGACCTTAAACACTCAAGGCAGAAGGGTCTCTCGCACCAGCCTCTTGTTCAGGTGCTGCAGGAGAGAACCTTGCTCATTCAGAGACATGGGGCCCATGAGCCCAAGTATTTGCTCAGCTTCCAGACGGTTCCAAGAGGAGGATGCACAGGATTGGGGTTGGCGTGCATCACCAAGGGAATTATCTAGCGGGGAAAATGATAAACTGGACTTCAAGATTGCAAACATCTGTCTCTCAGACACAGAAGGCTGAAAGACAAGACAGAGAGAGCCCAGAAACTGAGCTAGTAAAACACATCTGGCCAGATATGATAGAGAACACATAGGACCCCAGCACTCAGGAGGCTGAGGTAGAAGTGGCTTCAGTCTAGCCTGGACTACATAGCCTGATCCTATGTCAAACTTAAAAAATAAATAATGAAATTGCGAACCAGAACTTGGATGTAGACTATATAAAGGACTGGGCACCAGCAAGATGGCTCAGCAGATAAAGGCACTCAGGAGCCCGAGACAGAAGGAGCTGCGGTCTAGCCTGGACTACAAAGCCAGACCTTATGTCAAACTTAAAAATAAGTAATGAAATTGCGAACCAGAACTTGGATGTAGACTATATAAAGGACTGGGCACCAGCAAGATGGCTCAGCAGATAAAGGTACTTGCCACCAAGCCTGAATTCTGACCCCAGGACCCCTGGGGGAAGGAGAGAAGTTGTTCTCTGACCTCGATATAATCACTATGGCATGCATGTGCCCCACCCAATAAATAAACCGAGAATACCTGTAACTTTGAAAGAATGTATATTTCTAGATCTGGGCAGGGTGGCAGTCGCCTTTAGTCCTAGCACTCTGAAGGCAGAAGCAAATAGATCTCATTGAATTCCAGAATAGCCAGAGCTGCAGAGAAAGACACTACTTCAAAGGGGAAAAAATCAAATATATCTGTACAACACCACACACACACACACACACACACTACACTAACACATTTTAAAAACTTAGATAAAATTCACTTATTTAAAATGGGTGGCAGTGGAAGTCTGGAACACAGATTTCATCAGAGATGGACAGGTGGCAAAGAGGCACAAGAAAAGATTTTCAACATCATTTGTCTTCAATACAGAACTGTAAATAAGGCAACAAGAGGTGTGTCGTCTCGCTCCTGAACTGGACACCATACTGAACGCTGAAGAGAGACTGGGCTTGAGAAGGGATGGTCCGTAGTCAAACGTCCCTCACCCCTGCAGTCAAACCTCCCTCACTCCGGCATAGTCAAACCTCTCTCACCCTGACTTCACCCCTGCATAGTCAAACCTCTCTCACCACTCACAGCCCAGCAACTGTTTACGGCACTAACCCATAAAAACCTTCAGGACAGAATCGATGGGCTCATTAATGATGTGGGAAACCTAGAAATCACCCACGTCCTCCAGCCCAGATGGAGATGCATCCACACCCCTCCTTTCTCAGGGGAGGAAGAAGCTAGGTACAGATTCTCGAAGGCCGGGATGCAAGTCATGCCGGCTGCCGAGGAAAGGCATCTTTCCCATCTGCTGGTGGACAGATGGGAGAGAAAGAGAAGTGGAGCAGTCTGAGCATTGTGAAGAGACGGAACTGGAGACGCAAGGGTGGAGAGGATTAGCCTGTTCTGACTCCTGCCACCTGAAGTCATGGTGAAGCCCCAGCCTGAGCTGCTGCTGAGGGCCATGTCTGGGTCAATGTCCATGGCTTATATTACCACTAGAGAACAAGGGGACATCCCTGGTTGGGGCAGCTGCTGAGGGACCATGTGGATGTCCACAGGTTGTGCAGAATGGGCTGCGTCCCTCACTGGCTGCAGGGCTCTGGAGAGCCAGCCCCACCTTTTTACCAGCTGCAGCATTCAGGAGAGCAGACCCTGCACCTTGTCCAGGCAGCACAGTAGAGCTGGCCCTGGTGGCAGGGTTGTGGTTGAGCTGATCCCAAAGGTGAGAGGGAGAGAGGGAGAAAGGGAGAGAGGGAGGGAGAGAGAGAGAGAAAAGAGAGAGAGAGAGAGAGAGAGAGAGAGAGAGAGAGAGAGAGAGAGAGCTGGTCCAGCCACACCTCTGCCATGAAGTGGCGTGGGTTCAAGGGGGGGGTTAATAATGCCCTCTTATCCTTCTCCCTCACCACCTGAGGTAGTCAAGAGAGCTGGCCCAGCCCCCCATAGGCTGCAACACCCGGGAGAACGGGTCCTACGCCTTGACTGGGCAGCACAATGGAGCTGGCTCTGGAGGCGTGGGTATGGGTGAGCTAGCCCCAAGGACATGAGAGCTGACCCTGCCTCCCACCGATGGCAGCATTGGGTGGACTAGCCGAGCAGTGTTGGGTGCTCACCCTGGTGATGTGAATAAGGGAAAGCCAGTGCTGACCAGCTCAGCTACCACCCAGGCCCAGACCCAGGCCTCTGAGTTGGATCACTGCAAAATCTGTATCATCTGTAAATGGTTGGGATGCATGAATGGGCCAGTTTTCATCCAAAGCTTTGGGATCTCCATGACACAGGGAGCCCGGTAAGGGTCAAACATGGATGGTGTCACAGAATCAGACCAATGCCTCACTACAATTAACATTTGCAAGTGAAGATGTGCGGACAGAGGGCTATACTGTGGGACACAGTGTGGCATACTACAGCTTCCATGAGGAGATGTTTTCTATGCTTTGTTTTTGTTTGTTTGTCTGTGTGTTTTTTATTTTGGGGGAGGGGGAGGGTACAAGGGTAAAGGACAAACCTGAAGGGGACGGGAGACAAGTAGCACTGGAGTACCTGATGTGAAACTCATAAAAAGAATATTCAATAAAAAGTTGTTGTTTGTTTGTTTGTTTGTTTGTTTGTTTTCTGATTGTCTATAACTCCAGCTCCAGAAGACCCAACGCTCTCTTCTAGAAGACTTTCGAGGGCGTCTGCATTTGCATGCACACACAAGTACACGGAATTAAAACTATAAGCCAAATATGGTGCTGCACTTTGGGAGACAGAGGAAGAACACAAGAGGCTCTCTGCAAGTTCAAGGCCAGCCCCCTCACAGGGCGTCAGGGCGTTTGCTACGTCCTGAACCACACATGTCTGGATGAGCTGCGGTTTGACCTCCACTCACCGGGATCAACAGCAAGTCACCCATACACTGTTCCTAGCTCCAGGTCTGTAAAATCCCCACAGCGTGCTGTCACACATGCTTGTATTCCCAGTGTTTGAGAGGCTGAGGCAGGAAGGTCAGCATAAGTTCAAGGACAGCTTGGGCCATGTACTGAGATCAAAGCTAGCCTAGGCTATAGAATGAGTTTGGGGATCAGCGTGCTGGATGTGATAAGTTTGGGTTACACAGTGACATCTTGGCACAAAATTAAGAAATAAAAACAAAAAAGCAGTCTCGCAAAGGAAACAGATTGCCCTTTAAAAACACATGTCTGTTTTGTCATCTTCACAACAGAATCATAAAGTTCTCAAGGCAGTTAAGTGAGACAGGATTTGGCAAACTGTTCACACAGTCCCTGGTGAGTAGAGAGACTGGGGAGACAGAATGGTGGGCAGGACTGACACTTCTCCACCCCGGGCCTATCGAGGTACCAAGCTGAGGCCATGTTCCTGCAGAGAGCTGGGGGTTTTAAAGTATGTGACCTTCAGCAAAAGGTTATGCAAGGAGTTAAGCATATATATATATACATGTGTGTGTAAAGTTACATATATTATATGTAACATATACTATATACTAACTATATAATATATAACATTATTAATTATAATGTAAATATATAATTAATTGCATAATTATAATTAATACTACATATTCTATATTACATAGATCTGCTTATCTTTCTTTGCCTCTACACTGAGAGAAAATTCCTCAAAGGCTCCAAAATCACAGGGGTGTGTGTGTGTGTGTGTGTATGCGTGCGCGCGCGCATGCACATGTACACACGTGCCCAGGAGTGTGCATGTGGAGGCCAGAGGAGTATATTGGAATATACTCAACCGCTTTCCTATATTTTTTGGAGACAATATATCCCTGGCTAGCCGGAGCTAACTATGCAAACCAGGCTAGACACCAGCTCACAGAGATCTGCCTGTCCTGGCCTCACTAGTGCTGAGGTTAAAGGTATGTATCACCACACCCGGCATCCACCTTGCCTGTGCACACTTAACTTGGAACTCAGCATCATTTGGACTGAATTGGATGGTCTAGCTCTAGATTTATTTTTAAAAAAAATCTCACTTCTGAAATGAAAGCCAGGTGACATGATGTGATAATGCTTGCACTGGGCCCCACCAGCAGTGAGATTAGAGGCACGGGACACCACAGCGCTTTGTGGTCTTACATAAGTACTTCGCCAGCTGAACTATCCCAAGTCTAACCTTTGTTTTTTTTTTTTTTTTTTTTTTGTTTGTTTGTTTGACTTTTATTTATTTATTTAGTTGGTTGGTTGGTTTTTCGAGACACGGTTTCTCTGGGTAGCCCTGGGATTCACTCTGTAGCCTCAAACTCAGAGATCTGCCATCTGCCTGGCTCTGCCTCTGGAGTTCAAGGATTATAAGCATGCGCCAGCACAGCCCTCGAAGGCCTGTTCACACCTGGGGTTTCCATGGTTACTGCCCCTGAAGTCCAGAAACCTTTAAGGCAGAGAAGTAAACAGAAGACGGTTATCCAGGTATTTGACAGGGGCCAAGGCGAGCCCTGAGAGGACACCGTGCCACAGCTCTGCCATTTAGGCCAGAGTCTAAAACCTCACAGAGCCCACCCAGAACGGCCACTGCACTAGAGCACCAGCGGACCACAGGCCTGCATCTGAGAACAGCCTGTCCCAGAAAAAGTGATGGAGATCAAAACATGAGAATGAAGCCAGGCCTGGGAGCTACTCTCAGAGGGAATGTGAAGTGAGCCGTGTCACCCGGATGACTGGCACCTGTGGAGGTGCGTTTGTGCCACTGAAGACTTAGCCTCCACCTCCACCTCTGGGTGTGAGAGAAAAATTAAAAATAATAGCTGCCGATTATGGAGCTTCCTGCATCTCAAGGAAGTGACAGATGTAATTGTCCCTAACCACCCTGTGAGGAGGATACAGTCACCATCCCCACTTTAGGGTAGGTGACCTGCTAAGATGCCAAGCTGGTAGGTGGCACAACGGAGATTCAGACCCAGGACCCAATAGCCCAAAGCCAAGCAGAGAGTCTTGTAAGGTGGGGTGACTCTAGAATTCTACAGAGGGCCGGCCACAGTTCACAGCTGTGCCTAAAGGCTCCCTCCAAAACCAGCAGAAGCCTTTCTGCTTCCTGACAACCTGTCATCTTTTGGCCCAGCTCAACAAACCCTCTCCTCACACCAGCATGGTGCCTAATGCTGTACTAGGTTCAGAGACCAGGCGCAGAAGACCACACAGTCAACTGCGCATGATGCCACACGCCATTAACACCAGCACTCAGAGGTAGAGACAGGCACACCGCTCTGAGTTCGAGGCCTGTCTGGTCCCTATAGCATAGCATTCTGCTCCAGCCAGATACTTGGTGAAAAGGGGCCATGGTGTTCCTGCCCTTTAAGAATGCCAAATAGATGATCACAGAGGAGGAAGGAAGGAAGGAAGGGTGGATGGGGTAACACTGAGGGCTTTCTGGAAGAGGCGGTGACCAAACCTATAGGAAGGTTGACTGCCTCTCTAGCCCCTGTCATCCTCTGATTCGGAGCCTGCATTCCAGACACACCTGAAGGAGAGCTCACAGCTGGAGTCTCTGCTTCAATGATACACACCACCAAAATGCTTCCTTGTTACAAAAACACACACATGAGCACACAAACCACCACATGCCTGGAAAATCCTTCTCCACAGCCCAAGCCTACCTCAGCCATATGCACCATCATCCCCAGGGCAGGGCTGTGCTCTAGCCATCTGGGTTCCCGTAAGGTGCCGAGATGCCTGGGTCTCTTCAGTGGCACTGATATTCCTGTGAATTCACACACATATACACACACACACATGCACATACACACTCGTGTGTATACAGAACACGGAGCACTATTCAAACACCAATTGCCCATGTTCATGCAGGCACACGCAAATTCATACATACATGGAGATCACTGTTTAGTCTCCCCGGCCCCTTCTGTCACTCACATCTACAGAACACAACTAGACGGATGGCTTGCTTAAATGCTTGGCGTCTCAGTAAGGGTAAAAGGCTAAAACGCTAACATCAATTCAAATTAAAAAAAAAAAAAAAAAAAAAAGCATGTCACAACAGTGGAGCGTGAAGGTGCCTTCTAGCTGGATGAACCCAAAAGCCCACACAGGCTAGCCACTTAAGAGGAGCCCAACACGGGGTGACTCATGTGTGTCCAGATTGATGTTTTGAAGTATTTCAAGGGAACACTCTCCCAATTTCTTTGGCCAAGACCCAGAACAAAAACAAAGTCTAAGCTGGGCAGTGGTAGTGCACACCTTTAATCCCAGCATCGGGGGGTACAGGCAGGCGGATCTCTTGTTGAGTTCAAGGCCAGCATGGTCTTAAGCATTAGTTCTAGGACACCCAGGACTACACAGAGAAATCCTGTCTCAAAAAAAAAAAAAAAAACAAAAAAACAAAAAAAAAACAAAAAAAAAAAAAAAACAAACAAACAAACAAAAAACCACACAAATGGAAACAAACAAACACCAAGAGCAAAGTGTAAGATAGGACAGCCACCACAATTGTACCAAAGTACCACGGAGCATTTGTCCTCCTGGCCACACACTTATGTCCCTGTCATCTCTTTCTGAGCCATCTCTGAGTTCACAAGCCAGGCCCAGAGCAGAAGAAACAGGCCTCACTTACCCAGGGTGTCTGAGCTGCTTTCCACAGTCTCATTGACCTTCCTTGCAACTCTGGCCACAGCCTCGCCCATCTTCCTCAGCATGCAGACGTGCGTGTTCGGCTCCCAGCCTCCGGGCCGGCCTGCTACTCACAAAGGGGGTCTGTGCCTAGGGAAGACACAGGACCATGAAGCACCTACCTGGCAGCGTCCCAGTAAGCAATATTCTCCTCCCTAGGGACCCAGGCTGTTAAGAAGCTACAAGGAAGTCCCCAGGCCTCTCATCACCTCCTTCTCCTCGTCTTCCTCCTCCTGAGCCCAGGCTACATCCAGCTTAGCCTTTGCAGGAGCCTCTCTGATCTGCCACCAGAGGCTGAGGGCATATGGGCTTTACCACTTTCCTGAGAGGATCAACCCAGGTGACCTCACCATACACATGTGACCTCACCATACACAGAACTTAAACCAATGGCCAGGTGGACGTGAGGACTCAAAGGGCCTGTGACTCACCAGGTGGAGCAGGGTGTTAGGGAAGAGGCCAGGTCCAGCTAACTACTGGGGAAAGACACCTCTCTATTCTGCAGCCTTCTAGCCAGGGCTCAATCATCACAACAAGGCCAGCTACCCTGCTGACCACCCCCATCTACCAGCCTCCTACTACACAGCAGGACCCTGGAGCCTGCAGGTGGGTAGCTCACAAGCAAATTCTTTTGGCTTCTGACGGCACCAGGCGCCAGACATGCATGTGGTGCACAGATATACATGCAGGCGAAATACCATATACATTTAAAAAAAAAAAAAAAAAAAGGAAAATGGGCAAATAGGCTGGGGATGTAGCTTAGCTGGTAAAATGCTTAATTTACCAAGCATCCATAAAAGCCCTGGGTTCAATTCCTAGCACCGGATGAACCAGGCATGGTGGGGTGTGCCTGTTATTCCAGTATTAGGAAGATTGAGTAGAATTTCAGGGTTGGGCTGGAGAGATGACTCAGTGGTTAAGAGCACTGACTGCTCTTCCAAAGGTCCTGAGTTCAATTCCAAGCAACCACATGGTGGCTCACAACCATCTGTAATGGGATCTGATGCCCTCTTCTGGTGTGTCTGAAGACAGCTACAGTATATTCACATAAAATAAATGAATCAGCCGGGTGGTGGTGGCGGCACATGCCTTTAATCCCAGCACTTGGGAGGCAGAGGCAGGCGGATTTCTGAGTTCGAGGCCAGCCTGGTCTACAGAGTGAGTTCCAGCCAGGACTACACAGAGAAACCCTGTCAAAAAAAAAAAAAAAAAAAAAAGAATAAATCTTTAAAAAAAAAAAAAAAAAGAAGAATTTCAAGGATATCCTTGGCTACAGAATAAATTCAAAGCCAACCTGGGCTAACATGACACCTTGTCTCAACTAAATAAATATAGATAAATAAATAAGGAAATGAAAAAGACATAAATGTAACCAAGACCCTGTTATTACAGGGAAAGAAACCATGGCGCAAACAAGGGGCCATACTCAGGTCTGTGTCACTTCACACTTGGTGTTCTGGTGTTTGCCTCTTAAAATCACCTAAATTACCACTAGCAGACCACACAGAAGGAACTCACAGGCAAAGTCAGAGGCCCTCTTCTCTCCTCTGGCTTTCTTGGCCCTGTCCCTAGTCCTGAACTACTACTACTAGGTCCTGAACTATCTATTACTAAGGGAGTGACAACAAATCCACCCTAGTCGGGGACCGGAGGCAGAGGAGTGGGAACAGAAAGAAGAGGTGTGGGGACAGTGTTCAGAGCTGGCCGAACAGAGCAGATAAGGTCAAGTCCAGGAGGTGAAAGGCGCTTAGAATGTGTGTCCCACTGAGAGGCTGACACAGAACTCATGTCACCAGAACACACTGGTGATGGGAAAGGCCAAAAAATCCAACTCTACTACCGAGTAGCTGGGCGGGGTTGGATGAGGTCTCACCACACTGAACCCAATAGTATCTCTCGGTGAACATGCATGACTGTGCCAAGAACGTGACCCTGCCTCACGCTGAGTCCACAACTCATAAACCCTCAACGAAAACCAGCTGAGAGGGTACAGGAGCATGTGGCACGTGCAGGTGCGACACCAGAGATGAATCTTTCACGGATGACCCACAGGACTCTGAACAAACACCTCAGGAGGACTCATCCTTGAGGAGTGAGTAAAGATCTCATCTCTCCACTCCCAGGACGCGTCCCCTGACTGCTCCCGCCTCGCCTTGCCAGTCCCTCCTCCCTCTGAGCTTCAAGGGTACTTACTGACTAAGCACAAGTCACTTGGGTTGTTTCTGAGCTTCAAAATGTCCCTAGCTGGGCATGTTGGCACACACTTAAACCCCAACACTGGGGGGTTCAAGGCCTGCCTGCTCTGGTCCACACAGTGAGTTTCAGGACAGCCAGAGCTACATGATATAGAGACCCTGTCTTGAAAACAAAAGAAAAGAAAAACGCTTTCTAGCACCTCCCCGCCCCTCCCCCACCGACCCATGAACACATCTACCTGATGCTTCTCTTTATGGTCAAAGCATACCACTTGGGTTTCAAATCTCCAGGCAAGTCCAAGTTTCACCATGTCTAAGACAAGAGTTCGACATAGACCTAAATGGTCTGCAGAACGCGGGCCAGTGAGTGATGGGAAAGGGCGCATGGCAAATGGGGCCCCTCCACCCACAGTACGCACCCTCTTAGCCCGACCCCCCAGGCCTGAATGAATGCTGTCAAAACTGAAGTGACTCATTTGTCTTTCTCTTTTTAATTTGACTTAGCACGTGCATGTGCATGTGTGCGTATGCATGAGTGTGTGTGTGTGTGGGAGCGTGGATGCAGGCACAAGCATGGAGGTGCGCACGTGTGAGAATCAGTGCACGTGCACGAGCGCGTGTGCATGAATACAGGCACGAGTGTGCTGAGAGGCACATTTGGAGGAAAGAGGACAACTTTCCAGGGTGTGTTCTCTCAACTGTAGACTCTTGGATCAAACTCAGCTCATCACGGTTACGGCCGTCTCACTGGCCCTCAGGAGATTTACCTTAACTCCTTCACAAACTGGGAAACTTTTGCAGAGCCAAGAAGACAGGCCAACCAGCTAGATGGAAACAGAGGCCCCCAACTCTCCTCATTTTTAAGCTGGGGCTTTCCTGCTAGTCCATCTCCTTTCTCCTTCCAGAGAAACTGGGCACACTCCATACAGGGTCCAGAGAGGGTAGCAGGGCTCCAGAGCTGAGGGAGAACAAACATGAGGGGGCTGGGGTGGGCTCCTGGCCCCACCAAAGGCCATCGAGGAAACTATCCAACTGTATTTGGTGGCTCCTTTGGCCCCAAAGGCTGGGCCTGTTTGGGATTTAACCAGTCAATCAACCTATGGGGATTTATTTAATATCTAACAGAAGCTTGGAGAGAAAGGCTGGGGAGAAAAGCATAGCTGTTCTTGCTGGGCCTGGTGGGACAAGCCTGTAATTCTGAAGCAAGGGAATTGTAAGTTCAAGACCTGCCTGAACTACAGAAGTTACTTCAGGAGCAGCTTAACAAGACTCTCCCCACGGCCCTGCATTTAATCCCAGTTCTGGTGGAGTATGGGAAGGATGAGATGGGACACGGGGCATTCTTTTTTCTTCTTCTATGTTTTCAAAAGAGGAACAGACAATTGTCCATGTCAAACGAAAGATAGGGCTGCGGGCTACCCCCACCTCTATCTAAACAATCTGAGTCCATTCACAAGCTGCCCGCACATCAGCACATTTGAACAATCAAGGTGCTGGGCACCCCTCTGCAACCAGAACAATCCACAGGTCCCAGGCCAGCCCCACAGGTCTAGGTTCTAGGCTCCTAGAAGCAGGAGTCTAGTCAATCCATCACCTAAGGTGGTAGTGGAGAGTCAGGGAGAAACAGGAGCTATAGGCACACACGGGCCGGAGCTGCTCCAGTACAACCAGCGCCACCTATCCCAGACTGGGGGGGGGGGGGGGGAAGAGGCTCAGAAATATTCAAGGAAACTGGACATGTTGGCAAGTACCTACAGCCCCAGCACAAGGAAAGCTGAAACAGGAGGACCCTGAGCCCTAGGTCAGCCTGGGCTACAGAACAATACTCCTCACCTGTGCCCTCCCCCCACCCCACTGCAGTTTGTAACACAGCCCCAGGGCATGTTTAAATTTGAAATCTTCTGGTCACCATCTATAAAAACCATGCTGGACAATAAAGAGACAAAGATGGAGTATGGACTAGAGAGGCCCCCATCTTATGACACTGCAACATGGCATTATTAAGCTGCATGTCTATTTAACTGTATTCATAGCTCTTCCTGGGATGAACGGGGCCCATAGGCCACAGGTTGGACACGCCCAATGATGGTGCAAGCTTCCCATTGGGAGAGAATGAGCCAGCTGTATGCCAGCACATCCTGGGGGTGGGGGGCATGTGGCCTGTGGCATGACCCCAGAGGGAGGACCCATAGGGTCCCAACAACAGGTAGACACAGACAAGCCACAGAGAAGGCCTGGGGTCTATTCCAGATCTCCAGAGGCCTTCCCAGTAGGCAGTCCTCTGAGGAGCATAACTAATCCAAGCAGAATTCTGGAAAGTTCTCAGTGTGGTGGGGCAGCCCCATACTGTGTCATGGAGACATCACCTTGCTCAAGCAAACTTAAAGAAAATTGATGATAAATCATTTCTAAGGAAAGACTCTATAAGCCATTAAAGGCTTCCTACGTTAAGGCATGACCAATCAATAGGTTATCAAACAAGGGTAGACGGAAGTTTGCATATAATAAATTGAAGGTGGGTGTGCAATTCTGCTTTGAGGAAGTCATGATTATGAGCACTGTATAGTTTCTCTGCCAGATCTGAAGCCGATCTCAACTCAGTTCCAAACTTGGGGCTGGGGTATTTAAACCTTGACCGTGGTACTGACCCAGCCTTTAAGGGTCGGAACTCAACTTCATTATCTGCAGCCCTAAGATCTCTACAAAGGAGCCACTGCGACACTCCGGCCGCACCAGCTGGTCCTATATTTAGTTACTGTTGTGGTCAACTGGGAACTTTAGAGCCTGGCAGCCGCTCTGCGGGGCAACCGGAGCCTCTGGAGCCATGCACACGAGCTGACCCACCGCTGGCTCCAGACAGACTTCGGGACCCTGCCAAGGCCAAGAGCTAATGTGGAGAGGTAAGGGGCACAGTGCTAGTCGCACCCCAACAGTCCCAAAGGTCCACTTGAGACCAGAGCAGAGTTGACCCACTTTCTCACCCAGGGGAAAGAGCCCGCTGGGGCAATGAGCCGGACGTGCTGGCGCCTGGTTTCTCATCTCAGATTTAGAGTTGGGGAGCCCTGCGTGAGCATCCTTAGACTGTACCTGCCCATGATTACACACAGTGGCCAAGGACAGGATCCCCCGGACCCCATACCCGCAGCCAGTGGCTGTTCGTCTCCAGGCCCGCACTGGCCTGGCAGAGACTGGGGCAAACGGAGCAAGCAGAGGGGGACGCTGGTGATCGCAGAGGCCGGGGGCGTCCCACGCTGCCAGTGGCAGAGATCACAGAGGCACACTCCCAAGTGACATGCGCAGCTGCCTCTCCCCGTGGGCACGGGCGTCTCACTGGGGAGACGGAAGCCGGGCCATCCGGGAGCTATAACCACGAGCCTTCCACTCCGGCAAGCTATCTCCAGCCGGCGAGTCCGTGACCCCTGGGCACCGCCCGAGCCATGACTCGGGGCTACCAGGTGTACTGGGGGAGGGGAAGGGACACGGCCAAGCCCAGTGCTTTCCCTTCTGCCCCTGCCACGCTCGGCCTCTGGCCACCGTTACTCGGCGCGGCGCGAAGCCTGTGGGCAGCTGGAGGCAGCACTTACGGCGACAATGCGTCCTAGAGCCCTGCGCCCAGCACTCACGCTCCCGCGGCGACCGCCGGCACCCGGTGCAAGTTCTGAGCCCGAGGGGCGGAGCCATAGGGGCAGCGAGCTCAGCGCGCACAGCCGCTCAGCCAATAGAGAAGCCGGAATGAGACCCAGGGCGGGGAGGGGCGGGAGCTCCGGCCACGGGCACCAATCAGCGCGCAGCTCCTCCTGCGCGCTCTGGAACCCAGGGAGGAACCGCTTTGTGTGGAGACAGCCAAAGCCAGCGCGCTAGGGGCGGGCCCCTGCACCTTCTTGTTTAGGATGCTTCTCCAGGCTAGGTTTTGTTTTGTTCCCCCCACACCCCCCATGAGGCTGAGTTCAGCAGATCAGGGAACTTTGGAAAACGCAAAGAAACGCTAATTGAGGCCGCACTGTAACTTCATCTCTCCAAAGCAGAGTAAACGTGGAATTAAAGTCTACCTGCTTCACGGGTCACTATGAGAATTGATAAAGGAACTGTGGAGTCCAGCGCTGCGGTGACGCAGAAACACAACTCTCACCTCAAAGGGGATCAGAGATGGCTTATCCTGGAGCCAATAGAAGTGGCCCTAGCCCAGCAACACAGATATAGGTTATTACAAATTTCATGTTCCAACATGGTAACAGTTTGATAAAATTGTGAATTATTTTGTGTTCTTTTTTAAGATTTATTTTATGCATGTTTGCCTGTATCTGTGCACTACTTGTGTGTCTGATGCCTTCAGAGGCCAGAAGAGGAGTCAAATTTCCTGGGATTGGAGTTGCAGCCGGCTATGAGCCACCACGTACATGCTGCAACAACCCTGGTCCTCTACAAAGGAACAGTCTAGCTATCTCTCCAGCCTCTTGATAAAGAACAAAGAAAAACATACAAGACAGTTCACAGTTATATTGGTGAGGATACCAGGTAAACAGGCTACAGCAAAGGGGGGAAAGATCTGAGTTATAGACCCCAGATGCTAGTCCGAGGACATTCTTAGCACTTTGGTTGATTGGAAACTAGAGATCTGTTCATGCACTATAAATTGATAGTTACAGAGATGTTAGGTCAGGTAGTAGAGCAATCAGTAGTCGTTAAAGGGCATAAAGATGCCACAACATAATTAATAACATAAATAATAACAGTTATTGTGTAACTGAATCCTGTAGGAAGCTCCTTAAGCAATAAGCCACTCAAAATACCTTCTGGAACTTCCTTAAAGACAAAGGTAAACAAACTCAAAATAGACTTAGGAAGTCCCTGAAACTGAGCAGGTTCACTAGGCCCCTCCCTACCAGACGAGGCAATAAACTTGTCATAACCCAACACCTCCTATTAGGGATAAAGGCTGGCCTGGGCTCTTGGAGTCCTTTCTGCTTCTCCATCCTTGAGATGTCTGTGAGAGGAGACATTGTTTAATGATGTCTTTATTGACTAATGAAGCAGAGAAAACTCCTACTGCAAAAGAGTAAACAATGGGCCCAAGGACCACTCATCTGGCTACAATTTAGGCAGGCATTATTCTCCTGTTTCTGAAGACTCTTGAACAGGTAATATTTTTTTCCCTAATGTGTTTGTCCTGTTGAGGTTCTTAACAGACCTCTTTGAATTGACTTTAAAAAAAAAAAAAAAGGAAAGTGTATGTATAATCACGTGTGTGTGTGTGTGTGTGTGTGTGTGTGTGTGTGTGGAGTGTTCATCTGTGAGTGCAGGCACATGCATGTGTAAGTGGAAATCAGCTAACAACTTCTGCAGTGGTTCTTACCTTCTACCTTGTTCGAGATAGAACTTCTGACTCACTGCTACATGCAGTAGACTTTGCCAGAAAGCCTCCTGGTATATAGGAGTCTCCCAAGGCTCAGGATTCCAGAACCTATGTCTATTAATAACTTTCCAGACAGTTCAGCTTGTCACATCTCTCAGGGCCAAACAGCTCAGGTCTCATTCCTCTTAGCAGCCAATAGAGTGCCACTATTTCAGTTCTTGCATTTCCAAGTCGTTGCACATTGGGATGAAGGGACTCTGGCCAGCTGGAGTGTGGCGAGCATGGCTCTGGGAGGCTTTGTCCTTCTCTTCCATTCCTTCTGTGTTAGAATAATTTTTAACTCATTTTCCTTTCCCAGCCCCGGCTCTCGGAGTGACGACTCTGAGACTATTTATTATTAAATGTGTTGCATAAGCTTTGCCTTGTTCCCAGGCTAGCTCTTATTTAACCCTTTTAAACTAGTCTATGGCTACCATCTGGTTAGTTACCTCTCTTCCAGGCCCAACCCCTATTCCTCAGAGTCTCTCTCAACGTCTTCCTGAGTTCATCCACATGCTGGTTTACATCTGCCTCTCTGTGGCTCTCCTGAATCTCTCCCTTCATCTCCTTTCATTCTCTCATTCTCTCCCAGAATCCTCTCTTCCTGCCAGTGTCCCACCTCCTATTTCCTGCCTCAGCTCATTGGCTTTTCTATTGACATGTGATGCTTATAAGAGATTCTCTCTACAATTTTGCCTTGCTGAAATCGCTGATAAAAGGGAGGGCTTTAGGGTTTGTGTCACCCTATAGAACAGCATGTAAGTTACTTCTCATTCCTGGACCTGGGAGTATAGCTTAGTTGATGGAATGCTTGAGTCTGCATGAAGCCTTGGGTTTGGTTAGATTAGATTTCTAAAGCTGGCCACAAAAGTCTGTTCCCTTATTTGTCCACTTCCCCCTCCTAAGGCTGACCACCAAGATCCAGCTATCAAAGTATTGAAGTCCAGCAATCAAAAGCCCATTTTGGCTCATCTAATTAACATGGCCAATTAAAATTAAACACCTCATCCTAACACGGAGTTTCCTCATGTACCTTTATAAACTATCATTTTCCTATGTGCCTCATCTGTCTCCTCTCTATCCAGAAGCAGTCCTTTATCCTCAGGGGACAAATACCCCTTCTCCCCCCTCCCCCCCACTGCCTACCCCTTCTTCCACATCTTCTATCTCCTGTCTTGTCTCTTATTTCCTATCCTCTGTCCCTCTGGGGCAGAGAAATCTGCTTTGTGGTGAGAACTTGGTCTTGATCCTGAGCTGGTACATCTTCTTCCAAGGGATGGGTGCAGTCCCAGTGTCTTCCAGGCCTGCTAATATCTACATAGCTGCCTGACATCCTCAACACACCCATTACAGGGGATATGGGAACACAAACAAGATGAGACTCTTTTACCCGCTAGCAAGCACACACACACACTCATTAACTCTGGGGAGATCTGGAGCATGACCATTGAATTGGCTTAGGCAGCCAGCACAGCACATTCCTTGGGGCTTTAGGGTTTGTGTCACCCCATAGAGCAGCCTATAAGTTAATTCTCACTCCTGGAGCGGGGAGTATAGCTTAGTTGATAGAGTGCTTGAGTCTGTATGGTCCCCAGCGCCTCAAAAACCAGGCTTGCCAGTGTATGCCTTGCATCCCAGCACACAGAAGGGGGAGGCAGGAAGACCAGAAGTTCAAGATCATCCTCAGCTATCTAGTTGGTTTGAACAAGCCCGGGGTATATAAGACCATTACAAAAGAAAAAGAAATGTCCTAATCTGTGGTACCTCAGAACATGTCCTTATTGAAGATAGGGTCATTCTAGGTGACATTAGTGTAGACAAGGTCACACTGTAGTGTGACAGGTGGCCTAATAGGGGAGAAGAGACACATACAGCACATCTCATAATGATGGGTATAGAGACGGAGAGAAGCTCATGCAAATCAAGGAATGCTGGGATATTGGTGGACCAGAAGCTAGCAACAGTCAAGAACAGCGTCTCAAGCCTGGGATCCTGTCAAGTTCCTTTCTGACTTCTAGATCCCATAGCTGAGAGAGAATAAACATCTCTCATTTTGAACTACCCAGCTGGGCACATACAAAGCAGTGTCTTTATATGGTCCTATCTATTCAGGGTATCTGATATAGTTGAGTCTATGAGTTCAAGACCAGACTGGGCAGCATACCTAGATGCTGGGAGCATAGCAGGAAGGTCTTTCAGCCCACAAATCTCCAGAGAAACCAGGAAGGTAAAGCATGTGGAGTTGTCTTTCCAATGAGAAAGACATGTCCTTCCATCTGGAAAGCTGGGACTTGAAACTGTTTAATAGCTTGGTGATCTGTGTCATCTGTTGTGTCCAGCCATATCCAGCACCTACAACCAGGGCTGGAAGTGGCTAGGAATCTAAATGATCCTTCCTGTCAAGGGCCCCCCAAGCTCTCACAACCAGTATCAGAGATACTAAATAGTCTAAATGATCCTTACATTAGCTGTATAACCAGGGGCTCTCCCAAGCTCCCTTAAGCAGGACCAGAGGTAGCTAATGATCCAGATGACTTCCATGCTATCTATATGACTGAGACCAGGCTAGACATTTCCTTAGGTCCTTAAGCTAGTACAAGTCACCTGTCTCTAGAAGCCATCTTGGAAGAAATGGCATGTACCCTGAAAGGAGTTTCGATACAATTACATTTCCTTGTGTGCCGAGGACTGTATTACACCAATGTTGAGGCCCACATTCTGCCTCAACACTTTGCCTCAACACTTTTGGGGCTAAGTGCTCTGGTCAAGAGAGAGTGTGGCTCTTGGGGCAAGAGACTCGAAGAATGGAGACAAGACAGGGTGTGATTCAGTCTCTTCTATTTTCTCAAGTCTCTCCTTTGAAGGGAATTCTGAGGTATTTATATACGCAAGCAGGAGAACACAGGTGAAAACACTTTACCACGTGCACCATACAGCTGAGGTCACTGAACAGCAAAACAAACTATGTGGGATAAACAATATATTTATCAGAGTGTGCTTCAGCTGTTACAGGCTTTTGACAACCAAGTCTTTCATCAGGGTATATGGTTCCAGATGGCTGCAAAGTTGATCTAGCCGCTTTCTACTAAAGTCAGCTCCCAACAGGTCCCCCTTTTTAAATTTTTTTCAAAAGGGAAGGCTGGGAAAACTTACGGAAACCATGCCTGTCCTAGGTTGGAACAAAGGACCCCAGCCTCACTTAAGATGGTGAGGCCTCCCTTATTTTAGGGGCAAGGGTCTCGATATGCTCTCTTACCCGTCATTGGCTAACCGGCTTAGCACTTAAGTTAGGGGTTAATCCTCATCAGTCTTGATGACAAAGGTTTCAGAGTCCCCTACTTCCAGCCTGTAATAGCGGACCTGTATGGGTTTCATTTGTTATCTGTTGCCGTACCAAAGCCATCAGTTTGAACAGCATGAACCCGAGAGACAAGAGACCTAATATCTAAACTGTTGATATAAAAGCAACACTCTTTAAGGCAACACACAACTTCCCCTGTTGGAGAAGTGAAAGGTCTAAGCCTTGTACCCACAAATTTTCAATAGAATTATACCAATGAAATCCTTGAATTTTGCATCAGCTTAGTAACAATTATACAGATTAAGACAGCCTAATATTAACCACCTCAAGTCCCCAAGTCCAGGGAATTGGGGCGCCAACTCTTCATTAACTTCTTCAAGCTGAACATGGGCATTGACTTTTAGAAGAGGAATGAGGGGAAGGGTAAATTGAAAGCATCTGAAGTCTGTCTTAACTGCATCCAGCTGGAAGTCCAGGACATCAGTGAACATGCAGGTGATAAGATTCATTCTCCAAAGCTGTGTATTCTGCAATATACAAATCTCAAAACAAGGTTTAGTATCAAGATAATTATTTTGATTCTCTGGAATCTAGTGTTCTGGAGGCCTACCTCTGTCATGTCTGATCCATATAATTCTGGAAGACATAACTACTACCTTAATGACCTCATCAGAAAACACATAGAAAAACCTTTTCCAAATTAGCCTTTCCCTAAGCCAGTAACCAGAAAAACCTTTACATTGAGTTTTTATCCAGAAAAATATAATTATATAACTCAGAATCACACCCATTTTGAAAGTTAAATCAATTAACATTATCATTCTGCTTAGCTCTCTGTCTAGAGCAGCCTTCTATTTATTCCTCGCATCTTTAAAGCCTTTTTCATCTGTTTTTACTCACTTATTTCTTGCCCCATTTTCGTTACTATAACCTTTATTTATCTGTTTGGCTCTCTTGACTCAGAGCAGCCTGCAATTTACTCCTTGCATCTTTATTACTCCTTGCATCTTTAAAACTTTTTTCATCTATTTCTGCTTATTTTTTTTTCTTGCCCCGTTTTTGTTACTATAACCTTTATCTATCTGTTTGGCTCTCTTGACTCAGAGCAGCCTGCAATTTACTCCTTGCATCTTTAAATCCTTTTTCATCTGTTTCTATTTACTTATTTCTTGCCCCGTTTTTGTTACTATGCAATCACCTTTGTTTCACTTCTGAATTCAGCCAGCTCCGTCAGTCGACTGGTTCTCCAGCGCAGGGTGTCTTCCACTGTATCCCACTTACTGGAGTCCCTGTTCAGGCGCCACTAATGTTGAGTCCCTTACTCTGCCTCAACGTTTTGGTTGCTAGGTGCTCTGGTCAAGAGAGAGAGTGGGGCTGCAGGGGCAGGTGATGCGAAGAATGGAGACAAGACAGGGTGTGATTCAGTCTCTTCTATTTTCTCATGTCTCTTTTATTGAAGGGAATTCTGAGGTATTTATATACATAAGCAGGAGAACACAGGTGAAAACATTTTACCATGTGCACCATACAGCTGAGGTCACTGAACAGCAAAAACAAGCTATGTGGGATAAACAAGATATTTATCAGAGTGTGCTTCAGCTGTTACAGGCTTTTGACAACCAAGTCTTTAATCAGGGTATATGGTTCCAGATGGCTGCAAAGTTGATCTAGCCGCTTTCTACTAAAGTCAGCTCCCAACACACCAAGAAACTTTTTTCTAAATTATACTGTGTTTACATTTGTTGGGAATAAACCCCCTGGGATCAGACATCCCGAAGTCTTGATCCAGGTTGATGAAGTCAGTCTGAACAGAGTGTTCATTCTGTCCTCTCTGAGGTTCTCTTCCCCGCCTGCCATGGCCACCTGCAGAGACCCACTCAACTAGACCCCCATCTCAAGATCAAAAGTTAAAAGTAAATACTACCTGGTATGTGTGGATTTGTTATAGGGGCTACATACCGGAATTTTCTATATTTAGGAAAGGTACACAGGCAGTCTGTCTGCAACCTGAATATTCAAAATCTGAAGTGAGATGAATTCCAGAACTTTCTGAGCACCAGTGTGACCCCGCAAGTGGAAAATTCCACACCTGCTCTCATGGAAGAGGTCATAGTCAGAGTGAAGGTGCAGAGAATACTAATCATGCTGAAGATAAAGTTTACAGACCTTTTTTGAGGTCCACACTAGCCCCACGTTGGGGCGGCCAAAATAATGTTGGAGTCCACACTAGCCCCATGTTGGGGCGGCCAAAAACATCGCAGCCCAGGCAAAATGTTGAGGCCCGGGCCAACCCACGTTTGGGCGGCCACTGTATCCCGGCCCAAGCTGCTGCTCCGGTCTGCGGGTCGGGGTTCAGCAAGAGCGAGGGTGAGGGCAGACTCGAAGAATGGAGACCAGATAGGGTGTGATTCAATTCCGTTTATTCTTCAGTCTCTCTTCCTCTAAGTGTCTCCTGCTGTGTCTCCTCTGTCTGCTGTGTCTGATTCTGTCTGGAGCCAAGTGTCTTCTACCTAATGTCTGATGTGTCTGATTCGTCTGATCTCAGTCTAACTGATTCTGATCTGTTCTGTCTCTGCCTTTTATATGTCTCACTTCTAAGCCACGCCTCTAAGTTACACCTTTAATCATGCCCTTAGGTCTTGTCTCTAACTCTGATCTCTATACTTCTAAGTCATACTCTTAAGTCACACACCTTTAATCTCACACACCTTTAATCTCACGCACCTTTAATCTCAAGGTATCTAAACCAAGATTATCGGAGTGTGCTCAGCTGTTGTAGGTTATTGTAATCCAAGTCTCATGTCAGGGTATATGGCTCAAGATGGCTGCAAAGCTGATAGCCGCTTTCTGCTAAAAGTCAGCCCCCAACAGACCTTATTTTTTCTTCAGGAAATTTTGTGTGGACTTGGATTTTATGCCCAAGATATTTCACTGTCTATGTGCAAATATTCCAAAGAAAGAATAAGGACTGAAATATAGAGGGAGGCAGAGGCAGGTGGATTTCTGAGTTCAAGGCCAGCCTGGTCTACCAGAGTGAGTTCCAGGACAGCCACAGCTACACAGAGAAACCCTGTCTAAAAAAAAAAAAAAGAAAAGAAAAGAAAGAAAGAAAGAAAGAAAAGAGAAAAGAAATATAGAGCACTGCCAAGCCCAACATGGTGATACTCAACTTTAATCCCTGAACTTGGAAAAGCAGAGGCAGGAGGACATTTGTTAGTGAGCTGTGAGCTCCAGGCTATGCAAGACTGAATAGTGAGATTCTGTTAAAAAAAAAAAAAAAAAAAAGGTTGAGAGATATAGAACTCTTGGATGTTGCTTGTTAGCCAGTCTAGACACCATCTTGTTAGGTTCACCAAGAAGGCTGTTGCCTGTTTTGTTTTGTTTTGTTTAAAGAAAAGAAAAAGAAAAAGAAAGTCAGGTTTAATCCTTTAATCCCAGCTTTTGGAAGACAGAGGCAGGTAGGTGTTTGCAAGTTTGAGACTAGCCTAGTCTACAAAGTGAGTTCCAGGACAGCCAGGGCTGCATAGTGAAACCCTGTCTCAGAAAATAACAGTAAGAAAAAAGATTGAGAACAACTGAATATATCCAATGTTAGCCTCTCGCCTCCACATGCACACACGTGTACACACACAAGGTCATGAAGCCAGCCTGAGAAACACATCGAAACCTCATCTTAAAGAAAAATAAGAAAAGAAATGGGGGGGTGGGGGTGGGGAAGCCAGACCTAATGAATGATACAGGTTTGTGATTCAGTTACTCAGGAAGCTGAGACACGGTAATCAAAGTTCAAGACCAGCTGGAACAATTTAGGAAGACCCTGTACAGAATCTGCTTAAAACACTGTGAAGCCCTGGGTTCATCCCCAGCACCATAAGGGGAGCCAGGGACAGAGTAAACAAGGGAGGAAGACATGCTGGGGTAGAAAGGCCCCGACTCAAAAAAAATAAAAAAATCACCCAAAGTTAACATTCACTCGTACAAAACCAAATCAAACAAACAACACCCACCACCACCACCTTGAAAAAGCATTCAGTTCTCTAGCACAGCGGGCCACCTTTCTAATTTGGCGTATTAGCGTCACCCAGCGGTGAGCCTGAGTCACACACGCAGGCTCAGAGAGCCAGTTAGACTCAGATCCTTTGTGTGGGGTCATCAAACACCAGGGGATGTTGCAAACCAGAGTTTCCCTGCACTTCTCAGAGATAGGTTTTTAAAGTGCCCAGCCGGGCAGTGGTGGCTCACGCCTTTAATCCCAGCACTTGGGAGGCAGAGGCAGGCGGATTTCTGAGTTCGAGGCCAGCCTGGTCTACAGAGTGAGTTCCAGGACAGCCAGGGATACACAGAGAAACCCTGTCTCGAAAAACAAAACAAAACAACAACAACAAAAAAAAAGGGCCCTCATCTTTTCTCTCGCGGTCCTCTCTCCCTCTGTCCGTCCACCTGATCCCTCCTGCTCCCATCCACACCCCAACCGAGTCCAGTCCCCTCCCCAGATTCACCCCAATGGATTCTATTTCCCCTTCTCTATGAAATTCATGCATCCACACCCCCCACCACAACCTTGAGTTCTCCTTGATATTTATCTTCCCTAGGTTTGTGGATTGTAACATAGTTAACCTTTAATTTACAACTAACATCCATTTATAAGTGAGTTTATACCACACTTGTCTTTCTGGGTCCCAGGTTACCTCACTCAGGATGATATTTTCTAGTTCCATCCATTTGCTGGCAAATTTCATGAAGTCATTATTTCTGACAGCTGAGTAATATTCCATTGTGTAACTGTGCCACATTTTCTTTATCCATTCTTCGGTTGAAGAACCTCTGGGTTGTTTCCAGTTTGTGGCTATTACAAATAAAGCTGCTATGAACATAGTTGAGCAAGTGTCCTTGTGGTATGGTAGGGCATCCTTCGGGTATATACCTAGGAGTGGTATAGCTGGGTCTTGAGGTAGATCAATTCCAATTTTCTGAGAAATGGCCAGATTGACTTCTACAGGGGCTGTACAGGTTTGCACTCCCACCACAATGGAGGCGTGTTCCCCTTGATCCATATCCTCGCCAGCATGAGCTGTCACTTGTGGGTTTGATCATTCTGACAGGTGTAAGATGGAATCTCAGAGTCCTTTTGATTTGCATTTCCCTGATGGCTAAGGTTGTTGAACATTTAAGTGCTTCTTGGCCATTAGAGACCATTAGAGATTCCTCTATTGAGAATTCTATGTTTAGGTTTTTAAACTCCATTTTTAAATTGGATTATTTGGTTTACTACTATCTGGTTTCTTTTTTTTTTCTCTCTTTTTCTAAAGATTTATTTTTATTTATATGAGTACACTGTATTTATATGAGTACACTGTATTTCATACAACAGAAGAATGCATCGTATCCCATTACAAATGGCTGTGAGCCACCATGTGGTTGCTGGGAATTGAACTCAGGACCTCTAGAAGAGCAGTCAGTGCTACTTAACCGCTGAGCCACCTCTCCAGCCCGATATCTGGTTTCTTCAGTTCTTTATATATCTTAGATATCAGCCCACTGTCAGATGTGGGGTTGGGGAAGATCTTTTCCTACTCTAGAGGCTGCTGTTTTGTCCCTTTGGTGTTCTCCTTTGTCTTACAGAACAAGACCTATAATCCCAGCACTCCTGAGGCTGAGGAAAGATGGTTGTTCTTATTGAATGCTTTTATTTATTTACTATATGTAAGTACACTGTAGCTGCCCAGACCCATAAAAGGGCATCAGATCCCATTACCGATGATTGTGAGCCACCATGTGGTGGCTGGGAATTGAACTCAGGACCTCCAGAAGAGCAGTCAGTGCTCTTAACCGATGAGCCATCTCTCCAGCCCCAGAATCAAAGTTCTTTATAGATATAGGAACTGCATTGCTACTTGGTTCTGACCACACACACACCTCCCACAAATGCAGAGCCTCACTGCAGAAGTGCTCTCCCACAAAACTTGTTTCATGGTTTTTCTGAGGAATCACGAATAACAAACCAACCAAACCAACAAAAACAAACAAACAAAAAAAAAAAAAACATTTGCTCAGCAGGGCTTGGTGACTCACACCTAAAATTCCAGTGCTGGAGGAGCTGAGGTAGGACTATGAGTTTCCAGGGCAAACCTGTGCTTCAGTTAAGACCCTGTCTCAAAAACAAACGAACAAGCAAACAAGCAAACAAAAGATAGGCACAGACATAGTGGTGTGCCCCTGCAATCCTAGCACTGAGGAGGTGGAGGCAGGATGAGGGGTTAAGGGCCAATCTCAGCTACAGAGTGAGTTAGAAGCTAGTCTGGGCTGCATGAGATCTTGGATGGAGAGAGAGAGAGAGAGAGAGACAGAGAGAGAGAGAGAGAGAGAGAGAGAGAGAGAGAGAGAGAGAGAGAGAGATATTGAGATTGAGATTTATCTCTAAATGAGGAAGGTACAGATCAGAGAAATATTCTGAAAGATCAAACTTGGTGACTTAAAGAGATAAGGGTGGGGGAGGCCAGAGGGAGGGAAAGAGAGACAGAGACAGAGAGACACACAAACAGACAAAAAGATCTACTTACCCCTAAATGAGGAAGATACAGACCAAATAAATATTCTCACAATGAACTTGATGACTGAGCCGGGCGGTGGTGGCACACACCTTTAATCCCAGCACTTGGGAGGCAGAGGCAGGCGGATTTCTGAGTTCGAGGCCAGCCTAGTCTACAGAGTGAGTTCCAAGACAGCCAGGGTTACACAGAGAAATCCTGTCTCGAAACACCCCCCCCCAAAAAAACAAACAACAAACAAACAAACAAACAAACAAACAAACAAACAAAAAAACTTGATGACTGAATAATTTCATCCAGGTGACGTGCGGGATCATAGGCGATTCAGAGTAGCTGCCTGTCTGAAACTCCCAGTCCGTGCCTGCCAAGCTCAGGCTACAGAATTCAGTGAAGCCTGGTTCAGAGCGCCCCCTAGTGTTAAAGCATCAACGATGACTCCAGATCCAGACAGGAGTGAGGTATTCTTTGTGTGAACACACAGTCATTGCCCTTTTTGGGGGCTGAGGTTGGGGTAGGGGATGTCTTGCAGTGAGAAGAGTAACCTGTTTTCGGCGGTCTGGCACATAGAACAGCCAAGTGGTGTCCTACTCCAGGCGGGAGATAAGGCCACTACTGCTACAATGCGCGACTCTATTCATTTAGCAGCTACTGTCTTCCAAGCCAGAGACCAGGGCGGCAGGGACTGAACACAGACCTGAGACCAAAGCATTTTCTAGGTAAGTGCTCTGCACCTGCATGAGATTTGACTTTTCTAGGGAAGATAAAAAGAAAACATCTATGCACCCCAATAAGCAGAGGACAGACTGACCATAGGAAAAAGCGTCTTTTGCTGTATATAGTAGGAAGTCTGAGGTCCCGCCCACTAAGCGTGTGTCATCGGGAGGCAGATCTTGAGGTTTATCTTGATGTTTGTTTGTAATAAAGGAACAACCAAGCAAAGAGAGACATGTGCAAAGGCTCCAGGACAGCATGGCTCTCAGACCAACAGGAAGAAGTTGAGAGAGAGCAGGATGGACGAGAAGGGCCCTCTACTGGGCCATTTGTCCGCATGCTTGTCATGCGCATGCAGTGCCCACCGGAGCCAGAAGAGGGCACCAGATCCTTTGAGATTAACAGTCGTGCCTGTCTTAGGGGTGTTGAGAATCAAACCTGGGTCTTCAGTGTGAGCAACAAGTACTCCTAAGTGCCGAGTCATTTCCCAGCACCCCCACGGGGCTTCTCATAGATTCCAAAAGAAATGGAAAGTGGTGGAAGACAGGGTGGTAACACAATCCAACATACATGCGCAGTCTCCGACACTATAGATAAACGGCCAGGTCCAGAACCGTCCAGTCATCTAGTAGACATGGGCACAAGGAGTTGTCTCCAAGGCAAGTGGGCCCCATAGCCAGCTGGGAGCTCCACGTGGGCAAGCTTGGTTAAACACTGAAACCAAAGGCAAGACTGTAGAGGGCAGGCACCAACTGGGTACTTAAGAATAAATTTCTTGATGGATAAATTAAAAAAAAAAAAAAAAAAAAAAAAAAAAAAAAGCCAGGTGGCTTGTTCACACCCTTCTCCAAGAATCAGATCCCTGGTAGTCTGTCCTCTACTGTGAGCCCCAAGAATCAGATCCCTGGTAGTCTGTCCTCTATTGTGAGCCCCACTATGCCCACCCAAACAGAATTTCTCCTGACAACCCCTGACAAACTTGACATCTACCCAAGAGATGGTATAAGTTCCCGGGACAGCACCTCAGCTTGGCAGGCACAGCTCTTGGCTAGAAGGCTGGGTACATGGTGTGCCCTGCCTGTGGGCTGAGGCAGGAGCGGGGTTCAGCCCGACTCTCTCTGTTTGGATGACTGTGCATCTCCACTGGAGCTGAACCTCTCACATCCAGCACATTCTACCAGATGCACTGTGGCCGCTATGGGCTCTGACCTTGCTTTCACGGTGCAGACCTGGGGCAATAGAAAATTTGGATCTGTAGAATCCTGTAGTGAATGTCGGGATGGAGAAGAAAGACAGGAGAGACAGGTTGGCTTGGTAAGCCAGCATATTCAAAACTGGCTTCAAGAGAGCCCTTTATCAGGGCTATGTAACCTTAAGCAAGCTCTGTCCCTTTCCTTCCTTGATGCCTGCCGGCTATCCTCCCCCCTTTCCATGTATGTACACTGTACATGCTCGTGTGGGTATGCACGTATGTAGGAAGATGTGTTTGTGTGGAGGAAGCCAAAGGTGCTTCAATTCTTAAAAATTTATTATCAGGCTGGAGAGATGGCTCAGTGGTTAAGAGCACTGACTGCTCTTCCAGAGGCCATAAGTTCAATTCCCAGCAACCACATGGTGGCTCACAACCATCTGTAATGGGATCTGATGCTCTCTTCTGGTGTGTCTGAAGACAGCTACAGTGTACTCATACACATAAAATAAATAAATAAAATTTTTTTTAAAAAAGAATTTGTACTTTAAAAAAATTTTATTTACATGTATGTGTATGCATACATGTGTATAAGTGTGCAAGTGTGTGTGTGTCTACCTGAAGGCTCCAGAAGAGGGCTATTCCCCTGGAGCAGAGTTATACATGGTTATGAGCTGCCTGATATGGGTACTGACTGGGACTTGAACTCAGGACCTCTGGAAGAGCAGCGAGTGCTCTTAACCGCTGAGCCATCTCTCCAGCCCCTCCCCCATAGTTTTTGAGGCTGAGGCTCTCGCTGGACCAGGAGTTTACCACTTGGCCAGACCAGTGGGCCAGTTTAACTCCGTGGATCCTTCTGTCTCTGCTCTTCCCCCCGTTCTGGCATTAGAGCCAGGTTAGCTCTTCCATGGGGATGTAGAATCTGAACTCAGATCCTCATAATTGCACAACAAACATGTTACCAAATGAGCCACCTCCACAGTGATGAGAGATAGTGCACTCCATCCGCGGAGACCTGTAAAGAGATACATTCCAGGGGGAAAGAACAATTCCCTCTGATACAGCTAGACTTAGAGACCTGTCTACTCTCCAGCTTTGGTAACTTCTAGAAACTTCTGAGTCTGTTCGATCCCTGATGACCATCCCTGTCTGTCAAACCTTGGCTGGCCCTGACGTGAATCTTCAGAAGTGTGCTCTATGAGGAAGGGGTTTCCCTCCCCATAATTTTCAGACCCCAGGCTTGCAGTTCATGATTGTATTATATACAACAAGTGGTGGGGCCAACATTTGAATAAAGGCATGCTGGTGTCAGCACCTGGGCACCATGAACCCTTCTTAACAGCTATGGGGATTTTTTTTAAGGCTGAAGAGGTGGTGAAGGTAGGAAAGCATTTGACATGCATGCATGAACACCTCCGTTTAACCTCCCAGAAACCTCATGAGAAGCCTGGTGTTGCGGTTCAGGCTTGGAATCTTAGCGGTGCAGAGGTAGAGACTGGGGAGTCTGGGGCTCTTTGACCAGCCAGCCTTGCTGAGCCAGGAAGCTCAAGGTGGAGGTGCAGAGAGAGACCTGAAGGTGAAGGACAGAGCTGGTGATGCCTCAGCCTGGAAAGGCTCTTGAAGAGCAAGCAAGCAAGCAAGCAAGCAAGCAAGCATGGTGACATGAGTTCAACCCCCGGAATTCACAGCAAGGTAGAAAGGGAGACATGAGGCCACAAAGGTGTCTCCTGACTTCTTCACGCACTCCATATGTCGCATGTTCATGTGTACGTGTGCACACGTGTGCGTGCACACACACACATACATTCGCATGCACACACACTACTGGTAACAAGAAATAAAATAAAATTTTACAACAGAAACTGCAACAGCAAAGGTGAAGAGCAATTGGGAAAGAGGCCCTAACATTGTCCTCTAGCCTAAACACACACACACACACACACACACACACACACACACGTGTGCACACGTGCACACATGCACACACACACAGACAAGTACTCACACAAGCACAAGAAATTTCTAGAGGTATAGAGGCACCCAGGCCTCGTTGGCAAGCTAGCTTTTCTGGAGCTGCTTTCTTCTTTGTAAAATAGAAGTGAAAACTCCCACCATGGAAGGTGGGCAGGGTGTCTTAGGGTTTCTATTGCTGTGCTAAAGCACCGTGACCAAAACAACTTGTGGAGGAAAGGGTTTGTCATCTTAGAGCTTGTAGTTCATCATCTGAGGTGGTCAGGGCAGGAGCTAAAGACAAGAACCTCAGGCATACAAAGTACTGCTTACTGGCTAACTCCTCCTGACTTGCTCAGCCTGCCTTCCTCTGTTGCTGTAGTTAGGGTTTTACTGCTGTGAACAGACACCATGACCAAGGCAAGTCTTATAAAGAATAACATTTAATTGGGGCTGGCTTACAGGTTCAGAGGTTCAGTCCATTATCATCAAGGCAGGAGCATGGCAGCATCCAGGCAGGCATGGGGCTGGAGGAACTGAGAGTTTTTCATCTTGTTCTGAAGGCTGCTAAAAGAAGACTGGCTTCCAGGCAGCTAGGATGACGCCCACAGTGACACACCTACTCCAACAAGGCCACACCCCCTAATAGTGCCACTCCCTGGGCCAAGAATATTCAAAGCACCACACTGTCTTCCAGATTCACTCATCCAGGGTTAGCACCACCCACAATGAATGGACTGGGTCCTCCCATATCAATCACTACTTTAGACTTGCCCATAGGCCAATATGGTGGGGACATTTTTTTCAACTGAGGGTCCCTCTCCCAAACCTGAGTCAAGCCTGTGTCAAATTGACATAGGAACTAGCCAGCTCCTAGGGTATCAGATAAAATCTCTCTAAACCACATAGCACCGTGCCTGCCTCCCCTCAGTGCCTGGACACTGTGACACCCTCACCTTCTTGTTTTTAGCAGCCCTTGGGTTCTGCTCCATGCCCAGGGAGTTCTGCAGGTGTGCTGGTGAGGGAATGGACGCTCAAGGACTTGCTGCTTTCTTTAAGAATGTAGGCTGGCAACAGGCAGGAAAGAGTGTAGAGGGCTGGAGAAGGAGGGGGGAAGAGGGAGGGTAGAGGGGGGCACAAAGGGAGGGAGTGCGGAGGGAGGGAAGGCAGCTCCATCAGGTCACCCCCTGCATCCACTCTGAGAAGTCAGTAATTGTGTGAGTCTTCCTCTGTAGAGTAGGTGAGAACAGTAACCGGCCTGCCCCGAATGCAACAGACATGGCTCCTGAGATAACTGGTTGCCAAAGTGCTTAGTAAAGTGGAAAACTGTTTGCCAGACGTGAGAGCCCATCATCCATCATGATACGGATCTGCTGTGGCTGGCTGAATCGCCTCTGCCCTGGGGAGAGAGCAGGTAGGTGTGCAGGGTGAGTCTGGGTGGGGTGGGGCACACTGCTGACCCTGCCTTGGGGACAGCTCAGCCACTTTCAGTGCACAAAACTTGAGTTACATGAATAAAATGTAAAACTCCCGAGTTCCAGTCACCCACACGTGATAGGTTTTCCAGGCAGCATCTTGACAATATTCTAGATGTACATACATCTAAAGGTCTATGGCTGTGGGTCCCTCACCTGTCAGGATAGCTTTGTCCAGGTCTACATATTATTCAACCAGCGCAGTGAGGGCCAGGGGAGACCCTCCTAAGAGCCCATAGCTCACTCTAGGGAAGGACAGAAGTAGGCTTCTCTCCTAATTTCTTGGGGGGAGGGGGAGCATATTTTGCTCAGACATAATAGGGCATTCCTGTGATTCCAGTACTTTAAGAGTCTGAGGCAGGAGAATTACTAATTCAAAGCCCCTCTGGGCTACATAGCAAGACCCTATCTTAAAGCTACAAAGAAACAAATAAACAAAAAAAAGAGGAATAGAAAAGAGAGAAAATGTAACATTTCAAGGACTAAGTATCAGGATTGGGTGTCGGGAATAGGTTATTTCTCCACTGGTGAAAGGAGCCAATTCAAACCAGATTAGATGAGATTAAAGGCAGGTTTATTGGGAAACTGCAATCCAGAGGGTTCACTGGCCCCAAGGATTGAGGCCATGGGAGTCGCCAAGGGGGAAGAGGGAAGAGAAAAAGAGAAAGGGCATTCGGGCGGGGTGTGTGTGTGTGTGTGGGGGTAGATTATATAGGGAAGGGAAGAGCCTCTGGGTGAAGAGCAGCTGAATTTCTGGCCTGGAAAGCTCAGGGTTGGGGGTCGGGTCTGTCAGGTAGGGACTGAGGAACTGAGGGAAATTGGGAGAGCCTGGAGGCAAGGTCTGCTTTGATGTGTAAATATGCACCTGGTCCCCTGTCCGGGATCTGAAACCAAACAGTGGAGAGATGGTAGAACTCTTGTCTAGCACTGTACAGGCCTCAGGCTTGATTTCCTCAGGACGGAAAACAGAAAACAAATGTGTGTGCGCATAAACACACGCACACACACACACACTCGTGGAATGTTGTGGTTTGTCTCAGGGCGGCCTAGTGCACACTAGCAAGCCCTCCACCACAGAGCTGCCCCTAGCTCCTTCAGGTCGGTCTGTAATCAGAAGGGCAAGGTGCAGCTTGGAGAGGCTAGAAAGAGCTGTGCTGTGTGGCTGTATGGCCGAGAGGAGCACAGAGCCCAGGGCTGAGAGGCGTCCCTTGACAGAAGCTGAACAGTAGGTACAATAAGCCTATGAGATACCAGTGTCTATAGAGACTTAGCTGTGGCCTAGGGAAGGTATACTGTATACCATTATGAACCACAGGGGTCCTCTTCCCTGGCCCAACACCAACAGTACCCAGACAGGAGATTGAATGTACTTCCTCTAGGAAATGACAAGCAAAACAAAAAACACCTGGGGATGGAGGGGTGGCTCAGCAGTTAAGAGCACTGGCTACTCTTCCAGAGGTCCTGAGTTCAATTCCCAGCAACCACATGGCAGCTCACAACCATCTATAATCCAGCTCCAAGTGATTGGATTGAATCCTCGCACAGACATACATGCAGGCAAAACACCAATGCACATAAATTAAGAAAGAAAGAAAGAAAGAAAGAAAGAAAGAAAGAAAGAAAGAAAGAAAGAAAACACTTGGGGCTGAAAAAATCATTCAGGCAAGTATTCATATGCAAGCATGAAGACCTGAGTTCAAATGTCCAGCACCAATGAAGAAGCCCAGAGACTTTTAATCCCATTTCTGAGGAGACAAAGACAGGAGGATCCCTAGGGTTTACTGGCTAGACAGTCTAGCTGAACCAGCAAGCTTCCATTGCAGTGAGAGATCCTGGCTCAGTTAACATGAGGGGCTGAAGAGATGGCTCAGCAGTTAAGAGCACTGGCTGCTCTTCCAGAGGTCCTGAGTTCAATTCCCAGCAACCACATGGTGGCTCACATCCATCTGTAATAGGTTCTGATGCTCTTGTTTGGTGTGTCTGAGACAGTTACAGTGTACTTGTGTACATTAAATAAATAAATAAATAATATAAAAAATTCACTTAGTCCAGTAACTCAAAAAAAAAAAAAAAAAAAATGGACAAGTGATTTGTACAGACCCTTCCCCAAAGAGACTAGCTAATAGGAATCTAGAAATGTTCAACATTCGTAATTAATCATAATAGAAATACAAATTGATGGTAAAATGAGCTGTCCCTTTGGTGTCTAGGGTGGCAAAAATCAAAGGACAGACATTAACAAGTGTTAGCAAAGAACTTAGAAATAAAAGCTTTATACTCTGCTAGAGAGAACATGAAATGTCTCAGCCACTAGCAGTATAAACAAAGGTAGATTTCTGCAGTTCAGGCTTTCTCCACTTTTGGATCCCATCTCCGGTCCCCCTGTGTCTACCTTTTCCCTCCAATCTTCACCCTTGGGTCAGTCAAGACATCCATCCTCGTTGACTCCAAAATTCTAGAAATCTATAATTAAAGAATCAAAAAGGGGAGTCTTCTAGAGCCCTTCAGATGACGATGTAGGACCCTTCAGCTCCCCCTGCACCATGCCTGCCTGGGTGCTGCCATGCTTCTCACCATGATGATAATGGACTCAACCTCAGAACCTGTTGTAAGGGTCCATGAATGATACCCCAGACTCAAATAATATGTAAACACAGAGTGTTTTATTCTGCAGAAGTCCAGTAAGGGGGTGGGGGGGAGCTCTCCATTACTGAGATAGACAACCAAGTGAGCTTGCAGGCCTGATTTAAGGCACATTAGGGAAACCCTGGGGTAGGTGACCTCTATGTTAATTTGTTGGGTCATCTCTAAGAACTCTCCATTACCGGGGTGGGGTGTGGGGGCTGGTAACTTGCTGTGGAAGTCGAACTGTTGTCTTTGCCTCAGGCCAGGTGGCCTGGCAGCTTCTGAGGCCTGGACATGCCTGGACTTGCCCAGTTCTTGGGAAGAGAGATTTAGGCCTAGTCTCCTTAACTGCCAGTTTGAAGCCTGCCATGGAATCAGTCTAGCTTTCTCACTGTAAGCCAGTCCCAATTAAATGTTGTCCTTTATAAGAAAAAAAAAAAAAAAATCAAAGAAGGGTACTTTATATTTTTGTAAACCAAATGTCTGGCTAACCCTTTCCTTTGGACCCATAGGTAGACATAACAGTTTTTAAATTTAGTCTTTCTGTTTCCCAGTCCTGGGCTTTGTAGACTTCAGGGCAGACAGAGAACTCTACTTTCTGCATCAAAGTGCTGACAACAGGAAATCAGCCCATGGCATGCGTTAGCCCAGCCCTCAACTCCTTCTCTTTGTCTTTTGAATAGGGAACCGGTGGCCCTTTCCTTGGGCTAAGCCCTCACCTCTCTTACCCTGAGTTTCCTCATTTATAGAATGGGAATAAAGCAATGTTGGGCCTCAGTGTGCTTTGGTCTAGAGGGCTGTGACACCTCCAGTGTTTTTCATCATGGTACATGCCTCTGGGAAGCTGAGCTGCCTCAACTTTTTTTTTTTTTTTTTTAAAGATTTATTTATTTATTTCATGTATTTGAGTACACTGTAGCTGTCTTCAGACACACCAGAAGAAGGCATTGGATCCCGTTCAGATGGTTGTGAGCCACCATGTGGGTGCTGGGAATTGAACTCAGGACCTCTGAAAGAGCAGTCAGTGCTCTTAACCACTGAGCCATCTCTCCAGACCATCATAACTTGAACTAAACGACCTTGCAACAGGGAACACACAGACAGCTACCTCAATTCAGCTATCTCTATTTGGCCAGGAGCCAGTGTTTTTTTTGTTTGTTTGTTTGTTTATTTTTGTTTTTTCAAAAACATCTATTATTATTTTGCTTTGGAAACTGGGATTTTTTTCTTTTTCTTTTCTTTCTTTCTTTCCTTCTTTATTTTATGTATACGAGTACACTATAGTTGTCTTCAGACACACCAGAAGAGGGCATGAGATTCCATTACAGATGGTTGTGGGACACCATGTGGTTGCTGGGAATTGAACTCAGGACCTCTGGAAGAGCAGTGAATGCTCTTAACCGTTGAGCCATCTCAAGATTTTTTTTTAATAAAAAAATTAAAATTACAAAGGCAGGTATGATGGTCCATGCCTTTAATCCCAGCACTTGGGAGGCAGAGGCAGGCAGATTGCTGTGAATTTGAAGCTAGCCTGATCTACAGAAGAGTGAGGTTCCAGGAGAGCCAGGACTACACAGAGAAACCCTGTCTTGAAAAGCAAAACAAAACAATTTAAATTATATCTACAATGAATCTGATTGGTCTGAGAGCAGAATGTAATGGGTTTTTGTTGAGTGAATTAATGAAATTGTTAAATCATCACAGTCTTAATTTGCCATTCACTGATTAGCAATAGTGGAAACCCACACTAACAAAAGCTTTTGGGGATACTCTCTCTCTCTTTTTTTTAAGAGACAAGGTTTCCTGTATCTCAGGCTGGCCTCAAACTCGATAGGCAGCTAAGCATGGCCTTGAGTTCCTGATCCTCCTGCTTCTGCCTTCCCAGTACTGAGATTACAAGTGTGTGCCACCAAACCCATTTTATGTGGTGCTGGAGACTGAAGCCATGCTAGACAAGCACCCACACATTGAGCTATGTCCCTAGCACTACCCACGTTCCCCCCCCACCACCCTTTTTTCTTTACTTTTTGTCTTAGTTAGCTGTAGCTGTGAACAGACACCATGACCAAGGCAACTCTTATAAAGGACAACATTTAATTGGGGCTGGCTTACAGGTTCAGAGGTTCAGTCCATTATCATCAAGGTGGGAGCATGGCAGCATCCAGGCAGGCATGGTGTGGGAGGAGCTGAGAGTTCTACATCTTCATCTGAAGGCCTCTAGGAGAAGACTGACTTCTAGGCAGCAAGGATGAGGGTCTTAAAGCCCACACCTACTCCAACAAGGTCACACTTCCAAATAGTGGCACTCCCTGAGCCAAGTATATACAAACCATCACAATTTGGTTTTAGTGTTTGTGTGTGTGTGTGTGTGTGTGTGTGTGTGTGTGAGTTGATGTAAGTGGGTCTGAATGTGTATGTGTGTGTCTGTGTGTGATATGTGTGTGTGTGTTGTGTCTGTGAGTTATGTCTGTGTTTGAGCTCAGAGCCCAAAAGAGGATGCCGATGTGCTCAAACACAGACACAACTCACAGATACAACACACACACACATATCACACACAGACACACACATACTATTCTCCTCCTTCGGCCTTATGTACTAGTTTGCTTTTTATTGCTGTGATAACAGCCATGACTGAAGGTAACTTGAAGAGGGAAGCTTATAGTCTGTCATGAATGAAAGTCAGGGCAGGGGGAAGGAGATGCATGGAACAGTGCTGCTTACTTACTAGCTTGTTCTCCCTGGCTCACTTAGCTCGCTCTCTTATACCATCTAGGACAACATGCACAGGGATGGCAGGCCCCCATATAAATCATTAACCAAGAAAATGCCCATGGACTGGTGAGATGGCTCAGCGGTCAAGAACACTGGCTGCTCTTCCAAAGGTCCTGAGGTCCTGAGTTCAATTCCCAGCAACTACATCTTGGCTCATGACCATCTATCTATAAAGAGATCTGATGCCCTTTTCTGGCAGGTAGATGGACATGCAGACAGAACATTCCTACCTTAAAAAAAAAAATAAGTAAATAAAATTTTAAAAAAGAAAAATGCCTACGTCTCAATCTGATGAGGACACTGTCTCAATTGAGGTCCTCTTTCTCAGATGACTCAAGCTTGTGTCAAGTTAAAAAGAAAAGAAAAGAAAAATCTAGCCAGGACTCGTTGAGACAAGAAAAATCTAGCCAGGACTCGTTGAGACAGGGCCTTCACTGAACTTTGAGCTGGGTTGGAAGCCATCAAGCCCCAGTTATAACCCCAGCCTCTGGTCTCCACAGTGTGGAGATACTTCATATATGGCCTTGGGTTTTTGTTTTTTTGTTTCTGGCTGTTTGTTTGTTGGCTTTTCAAGGGCTATTCTGACACTCACCCTGTAGACCAGGCTGGCCTCAAACTCAGAGATCTACCTGCCTCTGCTTCCCAAGTACTGGAATGTCTGGACTTAAAACATTTTTTAAAAAATGTGTATGATGGGATTGAACTCAAGTCCTGATGCTTGCTTGCACAGTAAGCCATCTTACAGGTGGACCCATCTCCTTATCTTGTACTTTCAGTAGTTTTCTAGACAGTCTCTTGTATCCCTGGGTGACCTCAAACTAGCTGTGCAGCATAGGTGGCCCTTAAACTCCTAATTATCCTGCTATTTTCTTGTAGTGCTTTGTCTGCTTGTAAGTATATGCATCGTGTGGGTGTGTGCCTGGTGTTGCAGACATCAGAAGATAAGGTAGGTCAGATTCCCGGAATTGTAGTTATGGATGGTTCTGAGCTACCCCAAGTATGCTAGGAACCGAACTCTGGTCCTCTCGGTGCTTTGCAAGAGCAACAAGTGCTATTCCTCAGAGTCCTTCACTTTTAACCCTTAGTTCATCGTGCATGCATTGCTTTTATTTAATAACGAACAATTAAAAGTAAAATTTTATTCCTTGAAATGATTTTGATTACATTTATTTATTTATTTATTTATGGGCGGGCAGATGGGTGCTCATGGGCTGAATCCTATATGGAGAAGTCAGAGGATAGCTTGCCAGAGTCTCCCCTTTCACCTCGTGGCTTCTGGGGGTGGAACTCAGGTCTGCAGGCTTGGTGGCAAATGCCTTTCTTTACGCGCTGAGCCATCCTGCGGGCTCCCTAGAGTTATACTTTTAATGGTTAGATATAGATGGGAAACTGAAGTAGGCACCAGGAAAGTACTGTTAGTTGACACACACACACCACTAACAAGTTTTCCCCGCCTGCCTCAATCACCCACACTCAGCTTCGCTTCGCCCCTATTCTGTTCTTCTGAGTTTAGTCCCGCCCCTCCAAGTCCCGCCCTCCACACCCTAAGACTCCACCCTTCACCACTTCCTTTTTCTCGGATTTCCGGGTTCACCTTCTGCCTCTAGCCTTAGTCGGCTTCAGCCCGCCCTCAGTTACCCGCCCACTCTCCCCGGACACGCCCTCTAACGTCATGTCCGGCCTCCATATTTCCCTCCCTCTACTACCCCTTGCTCCCGCCTTCGCCCGCTTCCGGTAGTCATCGTTGCCGCTGCTGCCGCTGCTCCTGCTGCTGCTGAGGCTGCAGGCGGAGGCCGGAGGACCGGGCGGCGGCGGCGGCGGCGGCAGCGGCGGCGGCGGGAGCAGGAGGGCAGCGGGACGACCGAGATAGAGCGGGCGAGCTGAGAGCCGAGCGCCAGGAGCCAGAGCCGCCCGGGCCCCGCCGCCGCCGCTGCCGCCGCTGCACAAAGCCGCGAGCCCGCGCCGGAGCCATGTCTGCGTCTGCCGGCGGTGGCCACCAGCCTAGCCAGAGCCGCGCCATCCCCACACGCACCGTGGCTATCAGCGACGCAGCGCAGCTACCTCAGGACTACTGCACCACGCCCGGGGGGACGCTGTTCTCCACAACACCGGGAGGTGAGCCGCGCCCGGCCTGCCCGCCATCGCGCCTAGCGCGTGGCACTGCATGCTGGACCAACAGCTTCCTCTCCGCCGCGGACTGTGTGCTGTGCTGCAGACCGTGCACTCTGCACGGCGGGGCTAGCCTATGGAGCTGTCCTACGGGCTTGGGGGAGGGAAGTCGGGGAAATGGATCTGGCGCGGAAGCGTAAGATGATTTGTCTGGCGGCGCTTAGAGTCCCGAGTCGAGGTTGGCATGCACTCTGCATGCCTCGCCCAGTGTTAACCTCCTTTGACAGCATTGTTTACTTTGTTGGAGGAGTCATCACAGGTTGGGGGGAGCCCCGGCTCCCACAAGTGGGGCGTGTAGAATAGCTCCTTTGGTTTCCAAGAAGTTGATGGCTTTGGTAGAGGCGCTGTCAGATTTCAGACCAGGGCTTTCGAGGAGCGGCTTTGAAGGTGCTTTGTCAACCAGCACACACTAGTCGGGTTAGGTTGCTTGATCCTAGGGAAAGGACTTGTAGAGAGAGAGGCGGTGCAAAGGGTGGGGAGGGGGTCCTGAAGTTGCTTTTTAAAAGATGGCCCGGAACTGTTTACTGTCACTGGAGAAGAGCACGTTGAATTGGTCACGAGAGGAGGAAGCGCAAAGGTTGTTTGTCTTCTTTCTGGGCTGTTCTCTTAAGAGGGAGGAGCCTGGAAAGGGTTCTTTGGTGCCCTAATGAAGGGAGCTGGTTTTCCGTCTCTAATCTCAGAACATTGCCTTCTTTTGGTGACCCCGGGGGCTGACCTTTGGCTAGAGGGTGAAGATTTGGTTTAGCAGCGCCTGCAGTCCATAGATCTCGTATCGATCATGAAGCAGGACTCCTGACCAGTCACTTGCAATTGGGCCTGGCCATCCTGGAATCTTGTGCAATTGGAAGGCACAGAGTAAGGGGACCTTGCCAGCATTAAGAGACAGCAATCCAGAAGGCTGTGTGTGGTGGTTAGGGCAGTGATCTTAGTACTCCAGAAAGGCCAGGAGAATGGTAGTTTAAAGCCAGCCCTGGCTACCTAATGAGTTCCAGGACAGCCTGTGCTACAGTGTCACACCCTGTCTCACAAAACAAACAAAAACCCAACCAAACAAGGAAGAGGGCAAAAAAAAAATAAATAAATAAATAAAAAATAAATAAATAAATCAAAGCAAACATCTAGGAGAAAAGTTGGCAGAGGATGCAGCCAGGCCGGTCTAGAGAAAGGATGGCAGAAAAGCATAAATGCCCTTAAAGACCTTCCAAATGGCCGGGCAAGCGGAAGCTGCACTCCTTAGGTCATGCCGTGTTTAAGAATGGGAAAGACAGCAGAGATCTGGTGGTGAGGGGGCAGTGGTTTTAAGTTGCTGAAGACAGCTTCCTTATCTGGTCTTTTCCAGCAGGTTTTAGTCTTTCTTTCCTCTTTCTTTTTTTGAAACAGTGTTTCTCCGTATGGTCCACACTACCTCGCACCTCTTTATGGGATCCCCAAACCCACGATCCTGCATTATTAGCTCTCTAAATGCTGGGATTTATTGGTGTGTGTTATCTGGTGTAACAAAAATCAGGAAAGATCTTGGTCAGCCCCGGATGGACTTGTCTCCACTTGAACAGATAAAGATACAGAGATTAGTGGCCAGCACTGGCCAGTCAGAGACAGGTTATCTCTGGGAGTTCAAGGCTAGCCCATTGTACACAATGAGTTCCAGGACAGCCAAGGCTACATAGTAAGAGCATATCTCAAAAAAAAAAGTTATTTCTAAGGTGTCAGAGAAAGGTCTGTAATTTACTTCAGAGTTCTTTGTGGTATTGGTCAGTAAAAAGCCCATGCTTTTAGCAGCTCAGAGCACATGTGACAGTAACAGGTGCATTTAACTCTAATTTACTTGGGGAGGAACCGAACTTTTTAACTGTACATTAATCTTGTTCTCCTGAGAGAAGCTCTAGAGAGGGAGAACTCTGGTCGTATTTCAAACACCAAGCTGCTGTGCTTTCACAAGTAGGAAAGGCACGTAGTCTGTAAGCCTTGCCTTAAAGATAGAAGCCGTCTTGCCACTTGAACGAGTTGTGATGCTTGGGAAGGTCTGCTGGGAATAGTCGTTCTTACCCTTCTGCTGCAGTCACTGCATGCCTGAGCATAGCTCGGCCTGCCTCTCCAGAGCGTCTACACATGGCTGTTTTGTGGGTAGGGTCTCCCTGTCCCTGGAACTCACTGGGATGCCTCTGCCTCCTGAGCAGTGGCATTAAGGACTACCATGCCCGGCAGTCTTTGGATTTTGATGAAATAGAGCTTGCTTCCTGGTTGTGAGGAGATAGCACTGTAGGGGTTAGAGCTGAGCTGTGGTGGGTTTTTGTTTTGTTTTGTTTTGTTTTGTTTTTTGAGACAGGGTCTTATTGTGTAGCCCTGACCAGCCTCAAACTCAGCTGTCCACCTGCCTCTGCCTCTCTAGTGTTGGGTTTATATGCGCCACCATGGCATGCTAAGCAGTCTTTTATAGCACTTAGTTCGGTGATGTTTAGAGATATACAGTGCTTACTGACTTTTTCCCCCTTTGGAATGATTTTAAGGTGGCCTTTATTGGGGCCAGAGAGAGGGCTCAGCAGTTATGCCTTCCAATACTGGGGAAGACCTGAGTTTCAGTTCCCAGCATCCATGCTGGGCAGCCTCTAATTCCAGCTCCAGGAGATCTGAACTTCTCATCTCCCTTTCACCAGCATCTGCACACGTGGCATCTGCCACACAGGTGTATGCTCATTTTAAAAAAAAACAAAACTGGGGCTGGAGAGGTGGCTCAGTGGTTGAGTACTGACTGCTCTCCCCAGAGGTCCTAGGTTCAATTCCCAGCAACCACATGGTGGCTCACAACCATCTGTAGTGGGATCTGATGTCCTCTTCTGGTGTGTCTGAAGACAGCTACAGTGTACTCATATACATAAATAAATACATTCTACTGGTATTGAGGTGTGTGTGTGAGCATACATACACACATGTACTTGTGTGCTGGCTTGCCAATGGAGGTCAGAGGGCAACCTTTGATTTCCTTCCACTGGGGTTTCTGGGATCAAACTCAGGTCATCACACTTGTGTGGTGAGCACTTTTACCTCTGAGCTATCCTGATGCTTCCTACTTGGGAAACTTTCTGCCCTCTGATGCTTTATCTCCCCTCCTCTCACCAAGTCATTTTATCTCAGTGGTTGATAAGGTCTTCAGTGAGTTTTGTGGTCAGCACTTCACCGGAAACAAGACAGCAGACCTAGGCAGGTGGCACAGGCCTGTAGACAAAGAGAAAGGATGAAGAATTCAAAGCTAACTTGTACTAGATAGTTGGGCTAACCTGGGCTACGTGACACTCTGTCTTCAGAAAGTAAGGTATTAAGTGTAGTCCTTGCTCTGCATGGGCCCTGGATCTTGATTTGGAAGGGATGGAGGCTGCTGGTTGGATGGAATTGGAACAGCATAGCAAGTGACTGGCTTAAATTTCAGACCTGAAAACATCAGGCTTGGATCGGGAGTCTCTCTAATGAGAAGGGAAAGGAGTGCATTTCCTGCTTGAGTGTCTGAAATCTCAAGTGCCAAACCCTCAGGGACCATTTCTGGATCGCATTTGATTTGCTGAATGCCTTGTAAGATTGGCCTTGGTGAGACAAGACCCCTTCATTCGGTGGAGAGCCATAGTAACCAAGCCCACTTGGAACGTTTCTTAAAATTCCCCTCTGTGGTCTGAAAAGGAGAGCTGAGCTAAAAGCACCTTTGCGGTGGCATTTTGAGCTGCTTGTGCTGGTGTGAGGGGATTCTGCTCGTTACTGAGGGATAGGGAAACTTGCTTCATTTTCTCCTGTCTACCTGTGGAGCCATGGTTGGTGGTTGGTTTATCCAGTAGAAGCTGCTGCTGCCACCTTCACGGAAGGTGAGTTTGTTCCAGTAGTAGAGTTTTCCTATATACCAGTCAGGGTAGCTGGAGAGCCCTGATGAGAGCACTCTGTAATTAAACAACCCTGAGACCAAAGAAACTAACCTGTTAGTAATGTCAGTGGGTAGCCTCAGGTTCAGTAGTCCTGGGGGAAGACTGCCTAGTGTCTTCCTCTGGGGAGTAGGCAGAGCTATAGTGACCCATTTTAGCCTTCCTCTTTGCTTCGCTCCCAGTCTCATTCCAGCTATGGAAAGAACGCTGCATGTAGGAACAGAGAGCCACCAATCACTGTGGCCTGAAATCCGTGGCTCCTGCCTCTCTGCTGCTATTGGTGTCCTAGGGAGAGTTGCCAGAGGACCATTGGAAGACTCTGGAAAGAAATGAGGCCTGAAGAAGGGAAGACATCCCCCTTTAGACTCGAGTGAGCTGCCTCAGAAGCATATTGGGCCCTGCTTTTTCTGCTGATCCTTTGTTGGAGGGATAAGCAGTGCTCTTAGCTTCATCTCTCAGTTTGGCCTGTTTATTCTGAGCCAACAAAATGTCTTTAACTTCAGTTCTCTTCTATTTCTTGTGTGTGCTCCTGTAGGCCCATGCAGAGGTCAGAGAAAAACATTGCTTCCTCTCTACGTTTCCCCATTAGATGTGGTCTGTCAATGATCCTTGGGCTTTGGTGGCTTTGGCTAGGCTAACTAGTCAGCACCTTCTAGCAACTGACACCTCCCACCCCAGAAAACAAACAAACAAGCTCTGGGATACAGGCTACCCAGAGCCACACCCAGCTTTTACGTGGGTCCTGGGGATCTGAACTCAGAACCTCACACTTAGCTTTTATTCCCTGAGATATCTCAGTTCTTTAACTTGGGTCTTTAGCTACAGCCCTCCATTATTATAAGTGAGAGATGCACACATCACATTGCTTTGCCTTGTTATCTGGGGTAAATGGCAGCTGCTTGCTTCAGTAAGATAGACTGCCACGGAATGGCATTCCACAGCCTCAGCTGTGTGCTCACCTGCCAGGGTGTCTGTCCTTCAGCTCTCCTGATGGATGTGGAGGGACTGCCTTGCAAGCCTGGGGAAGGCCCAGGTCATATCAAGGCAGCACTAGGAGAGAGGCGAGGGGTGACAGGGAAGGTAGCCCCTCCTCTGCCAGCCAGCCTTCAGAGAACAGAGAAACTGACATTGGCCAATCAGCCAAGCCTTTTCTAGAACTGGAGTCTTAAAGGCAGCTTCACAGAGGGATTTTGTATAGTTGTGAACTCTGTAGCTTAGTAGTTTGTATGTGTAAAGCCTTGCAGCTCACAGGAAAGTTACTGTAGAGAGCCGCTCCATCTGCTGAGTGGGAGGGGAAGGGGCCTGGGTCCTGGGTGAGTTTGCTGGTGAGTGGCAGAGCATCCTAGCCACAAGGCTATAGAGTGAGCAAATGCTTGTAGAGAGTTTTGCCTCTCTGTTTCTAGGACCTGGGCTCTGTTGAGACTTGTAGGTAACACCGTTGCTTTTTTTTTTTTTTTTTTTTACTTTAATATATATATATATATATATATATATATATATATATATATATATATGAGTACACTGTCACTGTCTTCAGACACACCAGAAGAGGGCATCAGATCCCATTACAGATGGTTGTGAGCTACCATATGGGTGCTGGGAATTGAACTCAGGACCTCCGGAAGTGCAGTCAGTGCTCTTAACCTCTGAGCCATCTCTCCACTTGCTTTGTGCTTGTTTTTTTTGTTTGTTTGTTTGTTTGTTTTTGTTTTGGGGACAATCTCAATATGTGTGTGTATGCCTGGTTGGCCTCAAACTCAGATCAGCCTGCCCCTGCCTCCTGAGTGTTGGAGTGAAAGGCATGAACTGCCACACCCAACCTTACTTTGGTTTTTTGACGTACCCTAAAAACCCTGTGTAGTCATTACCAGCATCCAGTGGCACTTTCTTGTAATTGTTGTCAGCACTTGGGGTCTGAGGTCAGTAGATCACAAAACAGTATAGCAAAGGCCTGGTTTGTTCCTTATCAGATGTCAAATCAACAGATGTCCATCCTGAGTGTTTGGTTGTCTGTGTGAGAGAGAGAGCCATGCAGACATGAATAACTGAGTGTGTTCCTTTGCTGTGCTTAGCTTAGGGTTTAAGACCTGGACCTCCCTGCTTGATTGACTCACTGATTGGTTGATTCACATTTTTGTGACAGGATTTTTGCTAAGTTGCACAGGTCAGGCTTGCAACGCACTCCGTTGCCCAGACTGACTTTGAACTTTCTCCTTGGACTCAAAGTAGCCACCAGCTCTGCGAAAGAACCTTCCCTCCAACCCTCAAGCAGGGTTTCTCTGTGTAACCCTGGCTGTCCTGGAACTCTCTGTAGAACAGGCTGGCCCTAAACTCACAGAGATCCTCCTGCCCCTCCCTAGTGCCACAGCCACAAGACGGAGAGCCTAGGTTTTACAGACTGCCTCGCCTGGTTCTTAGGCCATAGCTTGAAACTAGAAGCTCAGAAATGTTTTCATGTTTCCATTTTAATATTGACTATAGATTTCTGTGGCAGATGTCCTGACAAATGGAATTCTGTTCATTTCGGTGAGAAATTTAAGAAAGCAAAAACCTCAACAAGCAAAAATAAACTGGTAAATAAAAATACAATTCTGGTCCTGTGGCTTCCTGTTATCTGCACTTGAAGGTCTCCATCCTTATATAGATGTGTATTTGCTTTTCTTTTCTTGCCCAGTTCTCCTGGGTAGGCCCCTCCATGTGCTGGGTGTGGCACATTGATCTTAGAGAGAAAGCAGTTTCCCAGTCTCCTAAGTATCTTAGCTGTGGTTCTTATAGGTGCCTTTTCTACTAGAAGTTGAGGAAACTGACTTCTGTTCCTGGTTTGTTGGATGTAATCATCATGAAAGAACGTTAGGGGTCTTTGAGGACCACAGCTCAAGGCCTCTTGAATACTAAGCACTCTGGCCTTTGAGTGACCCTCTTGGCCCCAGATCTTTTATTGAGGTTATCATGTGACTTGTTTTTTATTCTTTAAGGTATATTCCAGTAATTGACTTGCCAGTGTCAAGTCAGCTGGTGCTCTGGCTAAATCAGCCTGGGTTCTGGGTGATTTTAGGTTTTGGTGATAATCCTCTTGGGTTGGATTTGTGTTTTCTCCTCATGGCTTGCAATGATGGGTAGTTAGTACTTAGTTAATTATTAGCATTTCCAAGACTTCAGCCTGGGAGACTCACTTGCACTTTGTCCCATGTATTTTTGTGGAGAACATTTGTTTCCGTGAGTGTTCATGTCTAACCAGTAGTGGGTGCTTTAGCAGAAGTACTGCTGGACAGGAGAATCGAGTGCTGACTTATTTCCAGAGATGCCCTAGGCTGGCTCCATTTACAGGTCAAGAACCGTTTTGGACTTAGTATGAGCTGGGTTTTGTTTTTCCTTTTTGATTTGAGACTAGGTCTCTTGTAGCCTGCTTGCGCCAGAAGTACGTAGCCTTTGGTGACCTTGAATTTAATATCCTGCCTCTGCTTCCTGAGTGCTGGGATTACAGGCATGTGCTACCAAGCCTGTTCATGTCTATGCTGCGATTGCACCAGGCTTTGTGCACGCTAGGCAAGTGAATACCGGCTGAGCGCTATCCCCTGGCCCCTGCTATTAGCATTAAAAACCACCTGATTCAACTTATTTTGCAACCCAGACTGGAGGAAACCAGATTTGCCTGAGTGCCTGTGTTAGTTATGCTGTCCTGTGTCTCCTGTGTCACTATGACTTCAGTCTGTAAAGAGGACTGCTCTCCAGTGTCTCCCCAACAATGGACCTTCCTAGTAGGACCCAGCCATTCCTACCTTGCCGCACAGTGATCAGATGGGGACCATCCTTGAGTACTTGTGTTTGGAGGCCTTGCTCCCCGTTACTGGGACATGGTAGACCATCCACAGAACATTGGAGGTCCCCATTTGCCACAGCGCTTAGTCACATTATGACAAAAAGCCTCAAGCTCCACTGTGCCTTTATAAAAACAGTTATATAAACCAGGTTTTATTAGTACTTAAGGGATTTGGTGGCTATGCAAAGTAAAATGTTGTTTGGCCACCACTAGTCTCCCGGGAGCTTCTGGCTTAGGCAGCTGTTAGTTTTCTTTGGTTTGTGAACCACAGAACTTTTTAGCAGTCTATTTATTGAGGGCCTCTATGAACAACAAATGTTTGTTAAAACTTTTTCCTCTGGGCTCTCTGGTGCAGGCAGACAAAGCTTCCCAAGCTGGGGATAAGCTACATGTAGTCCCTCACATGGTTCTGCATCTTCTGTTACAAAGGGGTGGGGAGGCCCAGCCTTCTGGGTGCATTAAAGTCACTGGCTGCTGGTTGTCTGTTTCTGGCTTCTTGGCCAGCTTTACAGCTAAGGATACCTCAGGGCTGGAGGGAGGGCCCAGTGGTTGAGAGCCTGTATTGCTTTTGCAGAGAACTGGAGTTTGATTCCCAGTATTCACATCAGGTCCCTAACAGTGGCCTGTAACTCCAGCTTCCAGAGACAGCACCTTCTGCCTTCCTTGGACACCTGCACTCTTATGGACATACCTTTATACATAAATATGCATAATTAAAGATGAAAAATACATCTTAAAAAAGGATCCCCATAGACTACCAAGGCTGCTAGCCAAGTGCTTGGTTGTTGTTGTTTCATACAGTCTGCCTGTAGCCCTGGCTGGCCTGAACTTCACTATGGAAATCAGGTGCTGGGATTAGAAGAATGTGTCACACTCAGCCTGTTTCCTTCCTTAATTTTAATTGTTTCTCTTTCTTCTGTTTTTGAATTACACACATTATTGGTGTGTGTGCTGAGGTGCATGTGTGGAAGTCGGAGGGTGACCTTTAGAAGTCATTCTGTCCTACTGTGGGGGCCAGGGATTGAGCTCCACAATTAAGGTTTGTACGCCAAGTGCTTTTACCCACTGAGCCACCTTGTTGGCTCTTGTTTCTTTTAAGTGCCTTTGCCTGCCTGCTTCCCCATGCTGGAGTTGGGGTCGAGAGCATGCCCAACAGCGGCCGTTCTCACTGGGCTCAACCTACATCATTCAGTTGAGCTTGAAGGACCCTTCTCGTGGTCTCTGCTGCCCTGGCAGTGTTGGTCCTGTTCTGTCAGGAACACGAACACAGTTTCTCTGTGTCAGCCTTGCTCATGCTGTGCCAGGCTCTCCACCCAGTTAGTCTGCAGTCCACACACTGCACCCCTACAACTTCTAAGTGTGCTAGACAGAGTTCTGTGAGTTCAAGGCCAGCCCAAGTGACAGGGTGAGACCCTGTTTTCACACACACACACAAAGTACGTCTTCAAGTTAGTGTGTGTCCCAGACATGGGCTATTTCAATTTTTAATAGATTGTCTTTGATTCTTTACAGTAAGCACAGATATATACCTATTAAGAACTAAAAGAATTTTTTCCTGGTAATTAACATTTTTCTTAGAGTAGTTGGTTCTTTGGAATGGCCACATGCTTGTCAGTCACTAACATGCTGCTATTTTCCCCCCATGGGGAAGGTAACTACCAAATAAGTAAATTTTTTTTCACCTTAAAATTCAATAGTTTGTTCTGGCAGGGTAATAAATCGGCTCAGCAGTACAACTAACTAAAATTGGTCAAGACTTGTGCTACAGGGTGTTGAATGGCTCCAGACTGTTGGGTGGCTGTTGAGGTGGCACAGCGGGGAAGGGGCTTGCTGGCAGACTTGAGCTTCTTCCTCAGGATGCACGAGATAGAAGGAGAGAGCAGACTTCTCCAAGTTGTCCTCTGCAGGTGTTCGTACGCACTGCATAGATAGCATTTGTGCCCTCAGACACACACGTGTGTATGTACACGCACGCGTGCTAAATAAATAAAAGGCGATTTAAAAATTAATGTTAGAAGAAATTCAAGACACCCTAAGTCAGTGGAGAGGCACTGTGGATAGCTGAGGAGATGATGCACACAGTAGGGGTCAGTCCAGGCTTGCATCCTTGGGAGCAATCTTGAGATTCATATGGAACTCTAAGGGACCTGAAATAGCCACTTGATTGTAGAAAATAAAACTGCAGATTTGGACTCTCAGCTCCTGATTTCAAAACCTGTGGTTTGCATTTGCATTTATCAGTGGGAAAGAATGAGAGGCCAGGACTGCCCAACACACACCAGCACACCTGCGCTCTCTCCCCCTTCCCTCTCCCACTTCTCCCCTCTCCCCAGTAAAGCTGCCACAGCAGTTTAGCTGGGGCCTCTTCAGCAGTGGTGCCTACAGTACAGCTGTGTGGATGTGGACCCACAGCTCACAGGTAGAGTTCCTAGAAGATCAGGCAGCAGAGCTCATCACCTCCGATTAAGTCATTTCTTAGATTTGATATCAAAAGCACAAGCAGAACAATAAATATAAATTGGATCTCATACAAATGCCAGGGCCGGCCGGAGTCTAGCATTTAGGACTCAAGTGTATGGGGGGTGGTGGAGGAGGGTGGGGGGGACAATGGCCATTACTATAAGTTCTGGGGCAGCAAGGAATTTAGAAACATTTTTTAAATTCTCTTTATGGGGTTGGAGAGATGGCTCAGTGGTTAAGACCTTTGCTCTTCCAGAGGTCCTGGGTTCAATCCCCAACAACCACATGGAGGCTCACAACCATCTGTAATGAGATCTGGTGCCTTCTTCTGGCCTGCAGGTATACGTGCAAGCAGACCGCTGTATACATAATAAATAAATAAATAAATAAATAAGTCTTTTTTTAAAGGGAAGAAAGAAATAAGAAAAGACCCCTGATATATACAAGCCTTTTTATGTATATACATATATACTATCAGTTTTTTTAAAAAGACAGTTGGGTTAGATGTTGATTGCTTACCTATAATCTCAGCATTTAGAAGGCTGAGGCCAGCAGGGCTGTATAGGGAGGTTGTGTCTCACAGAGTAAAACGATGTGGGGGCTGGGTAGATAGATGGCTCACCAGTTAAGAGCACTTGCTGTTCTTGGAGAGGATCTGGACTCGGTGCCCATCACCCATGTGACAACTCACAACAATCCATAGGCACACACATTATGCATATACATACATACATACATACATACATGCAAAATACTCATTTACATAAAATTTTTGTTTAAAAAAAAAAGCATCGGATCCCATTACAGATGGTGGTTTCTGGGAATTGAACTCAGGATCTCTGGAGGACGAGTCAGTGCTCTTAACCACTGAGCTATCTCTCCAGCCCCTGGATTTCATTTTTTTTGTTTGTTTGGTTTTTGTTTTTTTTGTTTTTGTTTTTCAAGACACGGTTTCTCTGTGTAGCCCTGGCTGTCCTGGAACTCACTCTGTAGACCAGGCTGGCCTCGAACTCGGAAATCCGCCTGCCTCTGCCTCCCAAGGCTGGGATTAAAGGCGTTCACCACCACTGCCCAGTGCCATGTTATTTTTTTATGTGTATGTCATGGGCTCATATTTGCAGTAGTGTGTACAGATATCAAAGGACAACTTTTGGGGCTGGAGAGATGGCTCAGTGCTTTGAGAGCACTGGAAGCTCTTCAAGAGGACCTGGGTTCTGTTTCCAGATGGTTCATAACATCAGTAACTACAGTGCCAGGACATCCAGTGCTTCTTGACTTCTTGGTACATTCAGCATATGCACACATACATGCAGGTAAAACACTCATACGTAAATTAACAATAAATTTTGTTTTTAAAAAGACAGAGTGTTGGACTCACCAGGCTCTTTCCAGCATATGAGACCTGATATTGAACTCAGATGCCCAGGCTTGGCAGCAGGTGCCTCCACCTGCTAAGCCAGCCTTCAGGTCCATATTAAAGGAGGATGGTTCTGTCTCCCTAGGGAGGAGCTCAGCCCCCAGGCTTCTCTGGGTAGTCTTCAACAGAAGGTGATCGTCTACTTTTTCACATACTTGTTTATTCTTGCTTATTCCTTCAAGTTTGCCTTGATGGGGACTGGGGAAATGGCTCAGCAGTTAAGAGCCTGCTCTTCCAGAGGACCCAGGTTCAATTCCCAGCACCTACATGGCATATCACAACCGTCCGTAACTCCAGTTCCAGGGGCTCCAACACCCTCATACAGACATACATTTAGGCAAAACACCAATGTACATAAAATAACAAATAAGTGAATTGTGTTTTTTTTGTTTTTTTTTTTTTTTTTTAAACAAAAACAAAAACTCTTTGAGGGTTAAGTTATTGGTCTGGTAGGTAGGTAGCTGAAATAAGATTTAGATCCAAAACCCCAACCCAGGTTAAATTTCTTTAAAAGAAGGAGTAGGAAGAGAAAAAGAAAGAAACAAGTTTGTTTTGAAGATTGAAATGTTAGGATATTGGTCGTAAATGCAAGAGGGCTGGCTTGTGGAGTTTGAAGTCTGTAGACTGGCTGGCACACAGCAGGAGTCCTATGGGAGGTGAGGTAATATGTTGAGTGAACAGAAAGAGTGTGTTGGGGGGGAGGGTCGTAGCTTCCTGGAGGAATTGGTGCTGAAGAACCAGTAGTCGTGTTTCCCAGGAGCAAAGCTCCCTACCCTGCTCGTGGGGAAGAGGGTAGACTCTCCTCTTGGCAGAGTTGACGCCTTTTAAGAATTAAGTGGTATTTAAAGGAATTTCTTGGTGGCCAGCTGATCTTTGCTTGTCTGCCATTTCTCTTCCTGCATCCTGCTGGCAGAGTCCCCTTCACTCTGGGACATCCCTTAACTTCTGTCGGCTCCCAGAGCAGAAGTGCCAACACTGGGCTGCATCTGGTGGGTATAACCTAATTGCATTGGTCCGCCTGAGAATATATCGGGGCCTCTGAAAAGGACTGAGCCACGGTACAGCCAGCCTCGGTGTTCATTGTGTTGGTGCCTTCGTTTATTTGAAATTCTCTGTTTTTCAGGAACACGAATCATTTATGACCGAAAGTTTCTGTTGGACCGTCGCAATTCTCCCATGGCGCAGACCCCACCTTGCCATCTGCCTAATATCCCTGGAGTCACCAGTCCTGGCGCCTTAATCGAAGACTCCAAAGTAGAAGTGAACAACTTGAACAACCTGAACAATCATGACAGGAAGCACGCAGTTGGTGAGGGGGGAGGGAGGACACTGGGGTGGACTGTCAGTGTTCTGTAGAGTGGAGGTGTTGTTTCATTAGAGCACAGCAGAGCTCAGTCGGATGGCTGATGTTCTCCTGTAAACATGTGCTAAAATGCTTTCAGTGTCTACCTAGTTGCTTGGGGAAATACAATCAAATCAGGGGATGGAAGCCAGATTTATGCTCAGTGCAAGAATGCAGGAAGCAGAGACAAGCAGATCTTTGTGAGGCAGCCAGGGCTACACAGATGCAGCATGTCTTTTAGAAAACAAATCAGGGTGGTACCCCAGAAGTGCATTAGAACCATGCCTGCAGGCAACTTTATTTTCTAGGGATCGCTCTTACGTAGACATGACTATACACATGCCGCCCGCCCCCTCAACCTCCTTGAATGAACCACTATGCACATGCACACATACACCCCAACAGCCTTAGAAAATAAACATGACCAGGTGCTGGTGGCTCACACCTTTAATCCCAGAGGGATCTCTGAGTTTGAGGCCAGCCTCAAATTTAGTGAAGTATTGTTAATTAAGTATTGCACTCAGGAGTAGGTGTCTGAGGCCAGGAAGCATGGGACAGATTATTAGTTTGGCCCTTTGCAGGTTGAGAAAGACATGGTTTGCTTTGCTGTTTTGTTTTGTACCAAACATACATTTCTTTCCTTCTAACCAGGGGATGAGGCTCAGTTTGAGATGGATATCTGACCCTGCTGCAGTGTGGAAGGAGGCCGTGTGCACCTGACTGGACCAGTAGGAACACGGTGTACAGAGAAGCTCCAGTCCCCTGCCCCCTCTGGGTGCCAAATACTGGGAGATGTGCTCCGTCTGACCACATCTTCCCGTCTCCTGTCCTCTGCCCAGTTAAGGTTAGCTTGATGAATAAGCCCATGGATTAATTATTCTGTGGAGCTGACTGGTCCGCAGAGGAAAGCAGTCCCTGGAGCTCCTGGTCATTTCCCAAGAATCTTCCTGCCCTATTGAGACTTGCTCCAAGTCTAGGACGGTCTCCAAACAGCACCTCTGCTTTCGGGGTTGGGGGTGAAGGATCTTTAGTGTCCATTGCTGTTCCTGGGCTCTCTCTGTCCTTCCCTGCAGCCTACTGCTGCTGCAGTGCTGGCTGTGGGGGAATGCTTGTCCTCAGCACTGGAGCACAACTCCTGTACCACCTGCACCTCTAGCTGCATACCTGGGACATGTGACACCAGCCTCCCTTTTCTCTGGGAGGAAGGCTTCTGTCTTGTCTTGGCTGTAATAGCTTACCCTCCGCCCCCATTCCTTTACCTAATTCATTGGCACGGGTATTTTTTTAAGCCCTCCTGAAGGGACCCCTTGGTGACCAGCTGGTCTTTGCCTGTCTGACATTCTTTCTTACGTGCATCCTGTAGGCAGAGTCCTCTCTGCCCTGACACACCCCGTGACTTTTGTCTGCTCCCAGAGCAGAAGTGCCAACGCTTTGGCCTCTACTGGTGGGTACAGCCTGGTCACAGTGTCCGACTGAGAATCTATCAGTGGCCTCTGAAGAGAACTGAGCCATGGTGCAGCCAGCCTCGGTGGTCATGGTTTTAAAACCTGACCTTAGTAGGTTTGGTGTCCTGCAGGTTACTATACCTTGAGTTTGGAGTTGACTTCCCCATACATCTCTCCCCTGCTGTGGGTCTGCTTTGTGCTTGGCTGCCGAGAGAGACTCATGGGCTGAGACAGTGCATTCCTCTAGGTCCGCCCTTCCCATAGTCCGTCTGTCCTTCTCTCCTCGATCTCTTTCCTTCTGGTTCTCCTACCGGGCCATTTTCCAAATCTACATCAGAGATGCCTCCCATGTTGGTATCTGATAATATCTGTCTCTCCTTATCAGAAGAGAGACCTTTTATTTTTAAGATGACTACAGACCTATTTTTAGATAAGTTTTCAGTACAATTTTGAACTGCGACTTTTTTAACAAAACATCTTCCAGTATTGGGAAGGTTATTTAAAAAAAAAACAAAAAAAACAAAAAAAACCCCCAATGTTTGTAGGCAAATCTGCTACTGTCACCGTCCTTTGTCTCCCATAGCTCCTTCTGAGCGCCTTCCTGTGCCCTCCAGTTTTGGGGGCTATCTGGAGTATAGAATGGGTGTTTTGTGGAACTGGACCGGTCTGCCTTGCCATGAGCTGTTGAAGAAAACTCCTCTTCCCTCCCCTCTCTTCCTTCTTTCTCGATCCTCTCCCCTGACCCCCACCCCCCACCCCCAATCCCACTCTCCTGGTACTGTGTGTCCTCATGGAGATCCCAGGAGAGAGGCTTCCAACAGATAGGCTCATCCATTCCTTCTCCTCCTAAAGGAAGACAGTAAAGCAGGGGTGCCCTGGGAGCTTCTGGTTGTATTGGACGCCTATACTAAGCCCTCTTAGTAAGATTTCAGGTCCCCATTGGCTGGGAAAGAAAGCTGGTTTTGTTTTGAACCGTGGAAAGACCCTCTTTTGTGAAGACTTTAGTTAGGACAAAGAAAGAAAGGACATCTTCAGACCTTGGTTCTGGTTTCTGCTACACAATGTGAATAGCTCAGAGTGCAACCCTCTGTGACGGTCGCTGTCTCAGGAATAAGCTGGGGGTCTCCAATGCTTGGGGATTCTTGGAGTCTCTAAGGTGATAATCACAAGAGTTTTATTTCTCTGTAAAATGTATCTGTTGTGTTTTTAATTAAATTCCAAATTTCATTTCCTATGGAGTCTTGGAGAAACTTAAGCTGTGCTATCTATCATTGGGCTAAGAAGCTTGTTCAGGACCTCACTCGTACCTGGGAGCTTGATTCTTCGGGAGCAAGGCTCATGAGTCTTCACACACTGGCGGTGCCTCCTGTGGACTCTGAATTCTGCTGATGTGAGGAGCTTGTGAGAGAAGAGTGTCTGCTTCTCACTGAACGGCTATCTGCAGCAGAGCGGCCTCCGCCTGGACCACAGCTGGGAATGGATCTGAGACGTGGGCGCACAGCAAGGAACTGTTTCCCTTTTCTTGCCATCTTGGGGAGTCTGCATGTGCACCTCCTCTTGCCTCAATCAGTGGACATTTTTTTTGGAGTGTCACTGCATGGTGCAGGAGCCTTCCAGCCTTGGGTCTCTCTCTATCAGGACCCTCACTTCCAGGTCCGAGCCTTGTCCAAAAGCCGCCACTACCCGTTCTTTGACCTCCATAAGTCAGCAGTGTAAGATAATTGCACAAGACAAGAACTAAGCTTCCAATGATGGTGTCTTTATACACTAGCCGTTCTCTAGTAAGCAGAGTCCATTGGGGGTTCACCTCTGGGAGCATACAGAGCCTCACAGCTGGAGCCTTACGCCTCCCACCCCCACCCCCTGTGAGTGAGACTGGTGTTGACATCTTAGTGACAGTCTGTGCCCTTTCTCTGTTGTGGGGACAGCAGCCTCCATGAGGAAGAGCCTCCCTCCAGCGTCCAGCAGTGCTCTCCCTTGTGAGCTCCTGACCCTCCTGTTCTGCTGAAGTAGGTACTGCCTTCTCTGGGGCAAAGGAGTAGAAAAGCTGGCAGGGTTCTGTCCTGCTTTTATGGCTTATCTGTTGCTGTGTAGAAAGTTACCTGCAATGGTAAGGGTTTTTCTCGGGTGGGGTCAGGAGCTGCTGAGCATGGAGACTTTAGCATAGGCTCTAGGGAAGACACAGGTAGGTTGTGAGCAGGGGCTACTCTTGTCTGGAGCTAGAGAATTCCACTTTTTTGTGGCCATCGGAATCCCTTTATTGGTCATCCCCCCGCCCCCCATGGGTCTCTGGGGTAGATACTGTGTGGGAACACCCTGCTTCCTCCTGAATGGTTGATCCCAGAGAAGGAGGTAGAAGAGGAAAGTTGCAGTGCCTTTAATCGCCACGCCCTAAAAGGAGGAAAACAGGAGATGAGGGAGGTGGAGGCAGTCACAGCCAGAAGCTAGTGCTCATTGCTATCAGAGCAGCCCTCTAGCTGGGACCAAGCAGGATAGAAGACAGACTTCTACCTGCTTGTTTTAGGGAGAGGTGACAGGAAGTGAAGATTCCCAGATCTGCATCCTCAACTGCCATCTTCTCAAGAATGCTTGCTTTGCAAGTCTCTGAGGCATTCTCTTTAAGCATTGCTTATCACTTCCTTTTCCCTTTAGCAGAGAATTGACTAAAGGAGTTGTGGGCATTTCTGTGGCGCTACACAAGCCTTCTTAGGGGAGCAGCCTTGTCAGGCAGGTAACAAGATGTTAGATATTAGGCTCCTGAGCTGCAGAACAAGCAGCAGTTCCCTTTCCCTTCTGGTGATGGTATCAAAGCCAGGTGCCACGTGAGTTGGTGCATTGGCCAAGGTCTCCCGCCCAGAAGCAGCTTCTCTCTCTCTCCATAAGCCAGGAACATCTGAGAGTGCACATGACTGGCCTGGCATGCAGCATGCAGAGTAGCGTATTGCCTCCTGGGTGCCTTGTTGGAAGTGTGCTCTTAAGAGAACCTGTAAGAGAAGCTTGAGGTAGCTCACCAGTGCCTAGCACCTCACAGGACATCTGCTGCCCCCTAGCCGGTCTCGCCATCCTTAGGTGGAAGCTCTTGGATTGGTGCACAGTCCTTCAGTAGCGGTTTCTTTCCTGTAGCCATACTTGCTTTAGCGTGCGTTTGGGGTACTAGTGGATCGTGGGTTTCTTTCTGATCTGACGAGGGGCAGGAGATGGTTTGGGTACTGTCTCCTTGGGCTTCTCAGACTTTCATGGTTCAGTTGGGTTCCACTGAAAGTCCAGCCAGCCAGCTCGTGTACAAGGCTCTGGTGTTGGCAGCCATGTATCAGGGAAAGAACCTTCCCATCTCCATCTTGAGCGCTGGCTGCTTGAGGGAGTTGGGCCATAACCCTTCCCCTCCCCCTAGAAGGAAGGCACCGCTGTCTTCATGTAGTTCAAGTTCTTTGGTGTGTTTTCTGGACTCTGTGCCCACGGCAGCTATTTATTAATCTGCGAAACTCAATCACTTCCTTGTCACAGGAAGGTGGGACCTTTCCTGTAGTGGGGGAAACACCATTTCTTGGGGAAGAAGGTTCTGTCTGAACTTGGAGTAGGGCATGGTTACCCCCAGCTCCTAGCCTCTCAGCTTTTAGTAATGGGAATTGGGGTTCCTGCAGTTGATTCGGTCCTTCAGTGCTTAGCAGTGTTTCCTGCTCTGGTAATGGGTTTCGACGTGTGGCTTTTTGGGTCTAGCTCACAGAAACGTGACTGAAGACTATAAGGATGACAATGACAGGTCCTCATTTTTCAGTTGATAAATCAAGATACCTTCCCCACCCTCTGAAACTAGCTTTCCTTTAGGCAGGTTTAGGAACTTGGTACCTGTTGGCAGTCTTCAGGTGGTCCGCAGTTTCCCCCTGCTTGCTCAGCTCTTCTTGTAGCCCTGGTGGCTATACTGCGTGCCCAGTAGAAAAAGTCGACAGCGCTGGGAAATACTAATGGATGCAGACTTCTGTTCACGTTGTGAGGTGGGAGGGTGGCAGCGAGAGGCTGAGTGCCTGGTAGACACATGGTTGTGCTGCTGTTTCCGCAGGGAGCCCCTGCCAGGGCTTCAGACCCAGACTCCATGAATCCAGCACAGAATGCCCACTGTTGCTTCTATGTCCCACCCTTCCTCCATTTTAGTCTTTCGAAAACTGCCCAGCCCTGACCTTGGTGTTATGATTGGAGAGTGGGACAGTGGGGACACCAGCAGGAGGCATGGGGATCACACAGGCTCACATCAATGCCTTTGCCCCACTTAATGGCTGCAGGCCATCTCCAGTAATTCTTAAGGTGACTTGAAGAGCCTCCCAGGACACCAATTCCCTGTTGTCCATCTTAAGCATCTTTGTGTTTTCTGATTACCCTTCCTCGGCTCACTGCTGCAGCCCCAGCCGTGTGGGATGGGGTTTCAGAGGCTGCCAGCGCTTTCCTTGGCCTCCCCTTTGTTCCTCTGATGTGCTGTCCCCCCACCTCCTGTCAGTCACTGTCAGCAATGCCATCCTAAGACCGTGTGTGATTCTATGACCAGTTTGTTTTCACTGTCCTGCCAAACAAGCAGGCATTTGGAACTAGGAAAAAATCCTCACCAACGGTTGCTGTTACAGTTTAATAAAGACCTTGAATACTGACTTAGTGGTGGTTTGTGGTGCTGGCCATTGAAGCCTGCATTTCTCATATGCTAAGGGCAAACTACCATGAAGACAGCCTGAGGTTGGTGTATTAATGTTTTTGTTTTTGAGACAGGGTCTCACTGTAGCTCTTGGCTGGCCTAGAACTTATGGAAACCAACCTGGTCTTGATCACTAAGAGATGCAACTGCCACTGTCTCCAAAGTGCTAGGATTAAAGGAGCATGCCGCCACGCCCAGCCTCTTGGTATATTGATTTTCTTTCTTTTTTTAAATTCAGACACCATGTGTGTAATTCTAATTGGCTGGAGACCAAGGCAGAAAACTGCTGGGAGTTAAGCCAGCCTGTATCAGACACACAAACAAAACCACAGAAGTGTGCAGTGCACTGTGGCGGGTTATTCACATTTGGGGAGTCTTGGCCTGTGGTGGCCAGGCAGAATAGGTGTGTGCCTTATGTGTCTACCCCAATGGAGCACTGTCCTTCTTTTCCTGTGAGTCTAGGTGCAGGAGCTTGGTGGTATCCGAGGAAACTCTTCAGTCAGTGTCAGTCCTGAAGCCTCTCCCTGCCCTTACTGTAGGGCCTAGCGTCTAAGCTGTTCTGTAGGACCCTGGCCTCTGGCTTCTCTTTCTGTGGACAGGCCACAGAAATGAGGCCTACCTTGTCAAGACAGTGTTGAGATGGCTCAGCAGTTAAGAGCACTGGCTCCCCTTCCAGAGGTCCTGAGTTCAATTCTCAGCAACCGCCATGGTGGTTCACAAACAGCTATAATGGTATCTGATGCCCTCTTCTGTTGTGTCTGAAGACAGCAACAGTGTGCTCATATACATAAAATAAGTAAATCATTTTTTTAAAAGATAGTGTAGAGGCTTGGTTGCTGGGTCAGCCTCAGTTCCAGCCCTGCTGTTCAGGAGCGTGATTCTTAGATCTCTCAACCTCTGGTCTCTTATCAGGATGAAGAAATCATTTTATAGGTTTTCAGATCAGGAGCATCTAGTGCTGGCACAACTGGTTCTTGTAAAAGAACTCAAGTGGTACACACCCCCTTCCCTTGGCTGAGGCAATATGCAGGACTGTGGGTTCCTGACCAGCATGGGCTACACTGTGAGACTCTAATCAAAACTGCTTTAAGCTCAGCTGGGTTTGAGAGGATCACCAGCTTGTGGAGAGAGCCCCCATGCAGGTGTGGGTTCTCAGGGATGAGATCTTCCTACTGTAGTAAGGTTTTTTAGTTTTGTTTTGTTCTTCTTATAAATAAGAAATAAGAGCACACTGTCGCTGTCTTCAGACACACCAGAAGAGGGCATCAGAGCCCATTACAAATGGTTGTGAGCCACCATGTGGTTGCTGGGGATTGAACTCAGGACCTCTGGAAGAGCAGCCAGTGCTTAACTGCCGAGCCATCTCTCCAGCCCACTGTACAGGGGTTCCTAAGGTAGAGATAAGCTCAGGTTATGGTGCAGAGGGTCACAGCCATGCTTTCCCTCTTCTAGTCACTGTCTTTCTCTGGTACTGCTGCCAGGAAGGCAAGGCGGATGTTTCCTCTTGGCCCTGCTTGCAGATGTCCAACACCAGACCTTTGCCTTAAGAACAAATAACTATCGAAGGCCCACATTCAGATAGGACAGTTCTCAGAGGCAGCACTCTGGAGTGTCCAAGGCCTTCAGCCAAACCGTGGACCAGATCCAGAACCACTGTTAGGAACTGATAGCCCTGGTCTTGCAAGCAGCATAGTGAACACAGCGCATGTAGTTGGTCACTTTGTGTCCACATCCCCCATTTGACATAGGGCAGTGCCTTGTCACTGGGGAGCTTTGTCCCAAGTTCACAGAACAGCTATCTAAACACTCCCACAAGCTGAAGCCACAAATAGCCATGGCCTATGGCCTTTGGCCCTGCGTCTGGCTGTGTAGGAACTGTTGACACCTGCTTCCCTCCAAGAACTTAAACTCTCCAGTGGACCTGAGTCTGGAAGTCAACGCTTTGGTCTAAGCTAGGTTAGCCTGGTCCTCTGAATGCCATCCAGGTGCCCTGGATCTCTCACCTCCGCTGTGACATTCACAAGGCCTTCCCAGGGTTAGCAACAGACAAGTGGACCTCATAAGGCTGTTTGAGAGGGATCCTGCCTCAGAACCCTGTGGTGACTGAGTCTATTGCTCTGCTCAGTGCTCTTGGGCTTAGCTTTCTCAATCCCAGGCTAGGCTGTAGCCAGCCGGGTCTGCATGGACCAGCTTTACTGCCTTGATTCAGCCAAGGCTGGAGGAGAGATGAGCCTCTTGGAAAGGGGTGGGGATGTCCTACTGACTTCCCCCCAAAGCAGCCCCCTCACCTTGCCAAAAGAACAGAGAGGTACGCCTGGCTGTGGTGGCGCATGCCTTTAATCCCAGCACTTGGGAGGCAGAGGCAGGTGGATTTCTGAGTTCGAGGCCAGCCTGGTCTACAGAGTGAGTTCCAGGACAGCCAAGGCTATACAGAGAAACCCTGTCTCGAAAAACCAAAAAAAAAAAAAAAAGAGATACTCAGATGTCTCAGTGGTAGAACTTTCTAAAGCAAGCTGAGCCTCCTGCTACGATGCCATGCAGAACCTGCAGTTAGAACAAGGGTGGGGCAGAACAGACAAACTTTAAGGCTTGAAAGATTCAGAGATGGGAGAAGGCCTAGAGGGCAATCCAGTTGAAGACCCATGGCCCTCCCTTTGATTGTCCTAGAGCTCAGAGGCCTGCATGCCTCTTCCTCAACTGCTAGAATTAAAGGTATGTACTGCTATACCTGGCTTTTTCATGCTTGGTTTAACCCAGGGTCCTGCATCATAAGATAAGCAAGTGTCTGCCACTGAGCCACCATTCACAAGCTCTTAGGGGTACTTCCCCTATGCCAGGATCTCCCACTTTTTGTTTTTCTAGAGGCCAGGCAGTGAGTTCCCCAAACCCCCAAACCTCACACAGCCTCTGCAAAAGCTGTCTTGCTGGATCGGAACCTCGGGACCTTAGAAACACATTGTGAGACGGAGGTGAATTGTCACTGACTTTTAATAGACTTGGGTTGTGTCTGCCAAGCAGACGTCTGAAGGCTCTGGCTTCTAAAGTCCATCATGGCCAGTCCCCTTTTGGACAAGTGCCCACCTCTCTGGTCAAAGGCACCAGTTGGCCCTGGAGAACTGGACAGTGGCTTTATTGTTGAGGCAACTCATTATAGGGTTCAGAGAGCCCCTGACCAAGGCCAGTATGTCACCACCAGGCAGCTGGAAAAGTGGGGCTTCCCTAGCCTAGCTTGAGGCAGGGAGAGCCAAATGGCTAGTTTTAATCTAATAAAATATATACTAATCTTGAGGGAGGGACAGCAGGTCACAGACCACTTTTGAGAATACAGGAAAGCTACAGATGGCCTCAAAAATAAATACAGGTATACCCCAGCCTTTGCACACAATTTCAAGCAGTTCATAAACGCTATTTCCAGGGAGCCCAGACAGCCCCTGCAAGGCTTCCCCAGCCCGCCTCCCCATAGTAGCCTCTGGCTTGGCAGGTCTAAGAGCCCTGTATACACAGGGGGCGGAGCCTTCCTCCTTAGCTCCAGCAGGCAGAGCTCTTCCATTTCTGCTCCTTTCTGCTCCCTGGATAGACACAATGGAGTCTCCTTAAAGAGTTCATCAGCATTGTGGAGTGCAAGCCGATTCGCCAACTCCCCCTGGCTCTGTCAGAGGCACCCACACTCCTCCACAATCATGTCCTTGTGGTGTTCCAGGAGGACCCTGCCATTGTCCACATAAAGCATGCTCAGTGGCTTGGTCTTCACGGGGGCACAGCACGTGGAAGGAACCCGGTGGGGCTGGTAGCGTTTGAGCAGGCTCTGAAAGGGAGGGAGGAGGAGGGTCAGTTTGCATTGCTGGGGCAAAGGCAGAGTTACTATTTCTGGTTAAAGTGAAGAATTAGGTTCTGGTACAAAAATAGCAAATTATTTTCATAAGTAAATAGAATACTGCACATGCAACCAGCTCACGAACCCCCACACCATGCCTGTGAAATATGCTACTGGCCTCAAAAAAGACAGGTTTGGGTGCATAACATAATGTCGTACAGTAATGAGCCGGAGTGGAAAGCTTGCCTAGTCCAAATCCTGAGTGTCAGAACTGGAGGAGCAGAGGTCTTCTGTTCCATTCCCTCCCCATCACCTAATTATGGGAACAGGGGAAAACTGGGATGCAGCTCAGTCCTTTGCCTTACATGCACGAGGTCCTGGATTTGATTCCCAGTGTTGTAACAACAGGGTGTGGTACCTCATGCCTGAGATCCCAGCACTAGGCAGGTGAAGGGAAGAGGAGCGGGAGTTCAATGTCATCCTGGGCCGTGTGTAATATGAGAGAGGGCAGGGGGAGGCCGGGCGGAGGAGAGACGGAAAGTGTCCTCTCTCCCAAGGTAACCCCATGGAACAGGACTCCGCGCTGTAATAATGCATCACCACGTCCTCACAGGAGCTAACACGGAGGTGCTTGAATGACCAGACCCAGTTATCTCACGGCAAACCTTGAGCCCCATCCCCTGTCTAGAAGCCTGTTTTAGGCCAAGCATCATACCTGGATGTAGGCGTGGTTAGTAGGGTGAAACTCCTCCCCCACAGGATTAGGACACTCCCCCTCACAGCGATAGGCATTGTACTGCTTGGGATAGATGATCCAGGAGCCCCAGCCAATCAGGTTGAAGTCCACCTGGAACTTGACCCTCCTACACAGTTGGCTTCTGTCTGGCAAATGATGTCGGCGTTGTCTTCTGCCCCATCCGCCCCTCTCTACAGACAGCTGTCCCTCCTGGGCCCGCCAGGAGCTCTCAGCTTCCCAGAGCAAAGTGGCGCCCCCCAACTGCCTCTGTTCCTGAGGCCGGTTGGAGTAGAGCATGAGCACATTGGTGCTGGTGACAGGGACAGGCGGGGTGTGGGGACGATGCCAACACTTTCCTGCTTGACTGGACACCTGCTTCTCCAGTGCCCTGGGGTCCTTTAGCCACTTGGAGAGTGGCTTGGTCACCTCCAGGACTGTGCTGCCTGAGGCAAATGTGACCTGAGAAGGGGTGACGGTGAACGTCTCCATCCAAACTCTCTTCAGGCAGTCAGCTGGGTCCTGCTCTGGATCTAGCTTGCCCTGGTGGAAAATGTCAATGGTGAGTGGGCCCTCAGCGGGGATGTCCATAGCGCTGGGCAGCTGCAGCCGGAGCTCCGCCCACACCAGATCCTCTTCTTGGCTCAAAAAGGAGAAGTCAAACGTGAAGGTCCAGTTCTGCCCAGTCATGTCCATGTCTGGGGAAAAAGCCAGGGTGGAAATAGTGTGTGTGAGAGAGTTCTGTTAACCACAGCTGGGTGGGCTGTCTGGCACCCACCTCTCACCCCCACCACCACCCCCACTCCACTGGCTTGTAATATTATTGAATCCATCGGATTTATTTTGGCTTTTTGAAACAGTTTCATACTAAGGCAGAATTGGAACCTGCTATTATTTATCCTCAACTGGATATTCATCCTGGACCTCATCCTCCTGTCTCAGCCTCTCAAGTTCTGGGTTAGATTGTGTGTGTGTGTGTGTGTGTGTGTGTGTGTGTGTGTGTATACATACATACATAGATAGATAGACTATATACAGACACACACACACTCAAAAATAGGCCATGTTAGAGATGAAAGAAAACGGAGGCCTTGGAGGTACAAGAGCTTGTGTCTTAAGTCTATCTTGAGGGGCTGGAGAGATGGCTCAGTGGTTAAGAGCACTGACTGCTCTTCCAGAAGTCCTGAGTTCAATTCCCAACAATGGCTCACAGCCATCTGTAATGGCCAGTGCCCTCTTCTGGTGTGTCTGAAGACACCAACAATGTACTCACATACATAAAATAAATTAATAAATTTTAAAAAAGACTCAATCTTGAAAAGTAACCAAAGGGGTGAGACTGTAGCTCAGTGGGCAGAGCACTTGCTTAGAAAGCCCAAAGACCTGGAATTTATCCCCAGCACAGCATAAACTATGGGTAGATGTAAATGTCACAGATACTCCAGACTTCTCAGGGAAGAAAGAACAGGCTGGCCAACCTCACCCCCACCTGCTCCTACAGATTCAGAAGCTTGTTTCCACAGCCAGAAGGCCCTTAGATTTCTGTCTTTCCTGTCTACCTGCAGGGTGCTCACCCTGCCCCCAAGGTGTGAACAGAGCAGCCCTCACTTAGTGAAAAATATTGGGGTAGTACACCCCATTTACTTTAGTCCAAGATGAAGTTTGTCTGATGTCTGGAACTAGTGTTCATTGATGTCTTTTTAAAAGTGATTAACTGAGTGGGCGTGGTCATTCATGCTTGCAATCCCAGCCACCAGGTGTGGGTTTGCAGCCAGTTGGGGCTGCAGTAGGAGATGCTATGGTGCCTTAAAAAAAAAAAGTGGGGCTGGAGAGATGTTTCAGTGGTTAAGAGCACTGACAGTTCTTCCAAAGGGCCCAGGTTCAAACCCCAGCACCTACATGGCAGCTCACAACTGTCTGTAACTCCAGAATCTGACATCCTCGAAAACACATACATGCAGGCAAAATGCCAATTTACATTTAAAAAGAAATTCAAAAGTGAGCCAGGAGTGGTGGCACACTCCTTTAGTCCCAGCATTTGGGAGGCAAAGGCAGAGGCAGGTAGATCTCTGAATTCAAGGCCAGCCTGGTCTACAGAGTGCATTCCAGGACAGTCAGGGCTACACAGAGAAACCCTGTCTTGAAAAACAAACAAACAAACAAACAAACATCATCTTTCACTTTTTGCAAGCCTACTTTCCTCTCCTTTGCATTATAGCCACGTGTATTGGTGCAGGCCTTTAATCCCAACCCTTGGGATAAGTAGAAACAGGAGGACCAGGAATTCAAGGTCAGCTTTGGGGATCTAGCAAATGAGAGGCCAGAGAGAGCTGTATGAGCTATTTAGAGATAAATAAATAAATCAGACCAACCAACAACAAAGCAAGGATTCGGATGGGTGTATTGAGTAGTCCTGGAGGTGGCAGAGAGCTAAGATGCTCCAGCTTTTAACCATCTGCCAGAGTATCTTTGGGCTAACATGAGTTCAGCCTTTGGCAGCTCCCCGCTCCCCCCCCCCATTCCTGTCCCCTCGCCTGTCTCTAACTGCTTTTTAAATTAATTTCCACTTTCTTCCTCATTAGCAATGAGGGAGACAATAACCAGCCTTTTCTGAGATTCTCTCCAAACACCACTGACTCTGGGTACTAAGTGGGATGCTCCCCCCCCCCCCCAAGTACCAGCAGCCAGTGAGTGATCTGCAAACAATCTCTCAGAGGCAGGTGTTCCTGCTTTGCAGCTAAAAGCAGCAGCCAGAGTCCCCCATGACCTGAGGAATTCCAGTTTGACATTGGCCTGGTGGTTTTCCTTCTCTGGGCATCAAATACCTTGTGCTTCCATTACCTGAGATACTCAAAGAGAGGCTTTGCCCAGCACAACCAAAGTATTCAAAGGTTGACTGTTTCAAGCTTCTCCTTGCCTGTGCCCAGAATTAAGAGATGAAACGTAGTAGCCAGGTAGGCAGGCACAACAAGACCCTGGGTTGAGAGCAGTGATCCTGGTGAGCACACTCACCAGTGACTGTGACAGCCAGTGTGCAGGCAGGGCAGGAAGAAACTATTTCCTCACAGGCTACTACTCCCAGGGCCTCCTGATTTAGCTATAGCTCATTAAACAACCCATATTATAAATGTGAACGGGGCATGCGGAAGGGGTTCAGGAACACCCTGAAACCCACTCGTGTGCCGAGTGTGCATTTAGACAAGAATCATCAGCACGTTTAGCCACTTCCGGTTCTAAAGAAAAGAGCTGCAACTCAGGCCATTGGCCTGCCCATCTCCTCAGCCCAGGAGTCAAGGAGGCTACCATACGGTCTTTGCCATTTTCCGCTTGCCGTATGCCAAGGCTTTATATGAACTGTTCGCTTGCCTCCCACACCCTGGTACTGCCATTTGCACAAGAGTAAGCTGCACAAGTGGGCACAGACAGCTGACAGACCCCACTTCCGATATGTTGGAGTAGATGAAGTACTTGAGGGAGTAGCCTGGGATGCCTCTCCTCTAGACTCCTTCCAGGTAGAGCCATTTCGTTGAAATGGAGGCCGTTGACACCAATGGCTAGTAGTTAAAAACGCTAAAGTTGGTCAGGTGTATTTAAACAAACAAGTCAGGAGACCGTAGTCCCCTGATTTACAAAAGCAAACAAAAAATCAAGATGATGTTGCCGTGGGCTCAGGCGACTGCAAAACAAATTTGATGGACCTTAACAGTTTTTCTGCATCCCAGATTGTCCCATTACCATACAAACCTTCCAGAACTTTCTAGAAGGGAAGTGAACTGGAAAGGTCTGTTTTTCCAGCTTTGCCTCTGTCCTACCCTAGGTGGAGGGGCCTATCATTCCACTAATTTCCCATTGCTTTGCCCTCCAGGGTGTCCTGTCCCGTGGTCCCCAGATGACCCTTCAGGAGAGGGTCATCGGCAGTCACACCCTAGACGCTGCAGGCAGGGACTAGGGGCTCCGCCTCCAGGTCTCGAGGGCCGGAGGGCGGCGGGTCAGACCGGATTAGAAGATGTGGATTGCGTCCGGTCCCGCGGAGGGCCGTCTGGCCCCAGAGGACAGAGGAGTGGGCTGGCCAAGATGCCCAAGGGGCGGGATGTTGATTGTTCCCGGGAAGGGAGTCCCGAGTCCGGACTCCCTCTCCTGGGCACCCACCTGTCGGCCTACTCTGTTGAGCATCACGCAGGTTACTAGGCCAACTACACACACGAACATCTCGATCCAAGCAGATTCCGAGCCTGGGGTCACCCAGGACACCTGACACCGCCCAACCATGAGAGCTGCCTAAGTTCTGGACTTCCGACACCTGATCTCTAATTTCGGATCCTTGAGCCTCAGTTTCTGGTGTCATTTACTGCAGCTGGGATAAAACCCAGTAGCGTTTTATTTTACTGTACGCCCGGTTCCGTGCAGAGTGTTTCTGGGGGAGATGGGGCGTTGTCACCTAGTCCCCTCCATAATTCTATCAAGAAGGTCTTACGATGTCTAAACGAGAGATGGGCAAACTGAGGTTCGCAGGTGCTCAGTGGCGCGATTGGACCCTCGCCCTACTTTTTTACCCTCTACCATTTGAGGTAAAACCGGCCCAAAAGGCGGTGGCCCCTGGTTCCATTCCGACCGGGCCACCAACGCTGTGCCCTGAGCTTGCCCACGGGAAAACATAGTTAATCCCAGACTCTGGACGACTCTTGATGCCCAGTCCCCGCTGCAACCGCCGCGCGCCTCCCGGCCGTGCGCCCTTGGGTGCTGGCGAGGCCAGGCTCACAGCCTACCTTGCGCCTGGAGGCTGCGGATGATGTCCGCCCGAGGCAGCGGGTCTCGGTAGAGGCTCAACATGTACGCCAGAGGGGACGGTGACGAGGGCTGCCCCCGTGTCCACAGAGGCAAAGCGGCAGCGGTCGCGGCGCGCGGGTGGAGTAGGGCCCAGCAGGCTTGGAGAAGAAGGATGGGGAGGCTGTGGGCACTCATGGTGGGGTGGTTGGACCCGCAAACAACGCCTGGGTTCCTTATATCTGAGCCGCCGCCGCCCCGCCCCCTCCCTTCCTCCCTCCCGAGAGGCCTTAAGAACCTATAACCCCCCTGGAGGGGCAGGGCAGTGGAGTCCCTGCTGGGGGGAGGTGTGATGTTCTGAGAAAGACTACAGATAAATTAGAACGGGGGGGGGGGGCGTGGGGGGGGGGCTTGGATACAGAGACTGAGTCTAGGCTGCCCCGCACCTTGTCCCGCTCTACTTCGGAAGGTCTTCCTGCTGAGACAGAGGCGGGCTAGTACCTGCTCCGAATTGAGTTGGAGGTGTGTTGGAAGCCTTGGCTGGCTTCAACCCTAGAACCACAATAATGGCTTTCTTATTCTGCCTCTTCTGGACCCCTGGCGGTCCTCTCTTTCCAGTTCATCCAAAAGCAGGTAGGAGTGCTGGGATAGGGGGCAGTCACGGGACCAGCCGGGACTACAACCTTCATTGGCAAGGCCCCTAGGTAACTACGGGGTATTGAGAATTTGGGAGTACAAGGGTAAGCTCTAGGGAAGGGCCCTTGGTGACAAACGTCAGCTTCAAATACCAAGGTGCCCTCCTGGGGAGCAAAGGGAATACTTCCTGGAAGCTGAAGACCCAGCTATAGGTAATATAGGTGGTTTTAGGGTGACAGGCGTTTTTGAAGGGGTGAGGGGAAAGCTGGGCATTTGCTGGCTGCATCTCCTGCCAGTGGGGCAGAGCCCCGGGGATCTTAGTCACTCTCCAGACCACTGCTCTCCCTGAGGCCTGCTGACCTTGTCTGCCCAAGATGGAATTAAATGTCTATGATTTTTCTCACAGTAACTGTCTTCAGTCATATTTCTTGTTTGTGCGAAAACTCAACATAACAAACATGCCATCTGCATAAGGCAGGTAAGGGGTGGACACTCTTTTCACACCGTATACATGATTGAGTTCTTCGGAAGGGAGCCATTAAGCAGAGAATTTGCAGAATGGAAAGATCCTAGGCTTTGTGTTTTCAAAAGGAAAGGCGGGGATTGAAATTACCTTTAAAGAGATGTTAATTCTTGTCCTGGAGTCTGCCCGCCCCCCATGTTTTCTTCTATTCCTGGCTTTCTCCTTGGCTACTCCCCACCCCCACCCTGTCCTTTTCAAGCCTCCAAGGAGCACATTAGCAACTGCCTAACGTTTACTGAACACCTACTATGTGCTGGGTACTTTACACACTTGGGCTCTTTCACAGGTTCGGAGATGAGTAGGTGTTAGAAGTGGAGAGAGACACCCTGGGGCCCGCAGACCTGTGAGATTGGAGCTGTTCTAAACTGCTGCCGGGAGCCTGAAGTTGTAGGTCCCCTGCAGATCCTGATGACCTACCAGTTGGCTTATCCTGCCCTCCCAACCAAAACCATACTCTAGTCCTATCAACACCCACATGCACAGGGTCTTGTGTAGCACAGGCTAGCCTTGAACTCTTGAAACTGAGGGCCACCTCAAAATTTGATCATTCCTCTTGCTGTGTCCTGGTTTATGTGGTGTGGAGGATTGAACCCGTAGTCTCCTGCATGTGAAGTAAAAACAATAGTAACTGAGCCCCAGTTCCAGCTTCACACCCACAGTGCAGAGCACTTGTATGGACTTGCCCAAGGATGCTGTCTCCTGAGTGGTTTGTTAAACTCCACAGCTCTCTCTAGACTTCAGAAGTGGAATTTGGAGAGAGGGCGTGGTGATCTACATATTCATCAAGCACCCCAGGGTTCTTATCTGAAGGCTTTGGAAACCTGGGTGGGCCAGGTTACTGAGTACGATGTGTGTCCGAGGTAAAACAGCTAGGGAGAACGCCACCTATGCACTTAAAGCTAAAGTGCTTGGGAGGCTCTGAACATTGTTGAAAGGATTAAACAGACATCTGGATGCTTGCCAGTGTGGGGCGGGGGAGGGGGGGAGGAGAGCCTGCCTTCTGCAGCCGACTTCGCCCCAGAGGCCAATGGCACCTGGTTTCCTAGCATGTATAACAGCTTGCTAAACAATAGTGGGAAACGCTTTTAAACCCAGTACTCTGAAAAACAGAGGCAGAAGGATCTCTGAGGCAGGAGGATCCCTGTGAGTTCAAGGCCAGCCTGATCCCACATAGCAAGTTCTAGGAGTTGCAGGTGGGGTGCCAGGCCAGCAGGACTACTTGGTGAAATCCGGACTAATAGACACAGGAACAGCAAGTGTGGCTGTGCAGAGGGATCCGGAAGAGAGGGGGATTCTAAAACCGGGGGTTGCCAGTCTCTGACCTCCTGAGATGTCCAGGTGGGCAGACTTACCAAGATCTGGGAAGGAATGCCGAAGGTGATGTATCTACCGTCAGTACTGGGCCAGAAGCTTCTTGAAATTGATGGTTAAGCTTTTGGCATCCTGTGTCTCTTGCACAGTGTGGCATATGGAAAAGCGTAAGAACTGAGTTGAAGTTAATGGTAATGACAATGGCTAATTATGGAGAGACGTGGGGATCCGCCATTCTGCTGGAAGTTTCCATCCACTTCATCACCTACCCCGTGTCCAAGACATCTGTAGCAGAGTGAACTAAGGAGGAGAAGTGCTGTGCTGGGGGCCCAGGAGACACTAGACACAGCCATCAGGAAGGAGAGGCAGGTCTACCCAGGACCATGTTTCAACTCTTGGTGCTTCCCCATAAAAGAGAGCTGAGAAGAGATGGAGAAGAGTTTGTGAGACGGCTCAGTGGATAAAAGCACTTGCGGCCAAAGCTGGTGACCTGAGTTCGATCCCTGAGACCCATGTAGTGAAGGGAGAGTGATTCCACAGCTTGTCCTCTGCCATGACACACACATGCAAATATGTAAATACATGTTTTAAAACTTTAATAAATTGGGGCTGGAGAGTTGGCTCAGCAGTTTAGAGCACTGATTACTCTTCCACAGGTCCTGAGTTCAAGTCCCAGCAACCACATGGTGGCTCACAACCATCTGTAATGGATTCTCATGCCCTCTTCTGGTGTGTCTGAAGATAGTGACAGTGTACTCACATACATAAAATAAATACATCTTTTTTAAAAAGTGTTAAATTTTTTAATAAATCGATTTCTGCCTCTTTCTCTTTCCTTCTCTCTCTGTCTCTGTGTCTCTGCCTCTGTGTCTCTGTCTCTGTGTCTCTGTCTCTCTCTCTGTCTCTCTCTGTCTCTCTGTCTCTCTCTCTGTTTCTCTCTCTGTCTCTCTCTCTCTCTCTCTCTCTCTCTCTCTCTCTCTCTCTCTCTCTCTCTCTCTCTCTCTGGCTTTTTAAGACAGGTTTTCCCTGTGTAGTCATGGCTATCTCAGAAGTCACTATGTAGACCAGGCTGGTCTTGAACTCAAAGAGATCTACTTGCCTCTGCCTCTTAAGTGCATATGTCACCATGTACAGCATTTTTTTTTGTTTTGTTTTGTTTTTGTTTTCCGGGACAGGGTTTCTCTGTATAGCCCTGGCTCTCCTGGAACTCACTTTGTAGACCAGGCTGGCCTCGAACTCAGAAATCCACCTGCCTCTGCCTCCCAAGTGCACCACCACTGCCTGGCTAGCTTTTTTTTTTTTTTTTTTTTTTTTTTTTAAGAAAGAAAAGATAGGCAATACTTAGAATCCCAGGAGATGGAGGCAGATAAATCAGAGGTTCCAGGCTAGCCTCAGCTACATAGTAACCAAACTAAATAAAATGTCAGAAAAAAATTATACAAATGTATCTTGTAGGAAGAGTCTTCTCAGGCTTCTCAAATCTTGCCCTTCTGTGACCCGGGCTGCAGACAGGGTTCATTCTTTGTGTGTATTGGCCTCCAGCTGCAGGGGGATCTGGGCTTTCTCCCTGGACCGTCTGACAAAGCTTGTTCCATCTCCTGCATTCTCCTGCTCCTCGGGAAGGGGATCCAAGACTCTGCACCCTCTTCGGGACACAGGCCTACAATCAGCCTTCTCTGTTAATGAAGGACATTCGCTAGTTAGTCCCAGGGCTGTTTCCTGAAAGGCAAGAAGTGCTTTTTTTTCTCAGGCAGAGGGTGACACTTTCTCACTTCCCCAGACGATTGACCTGAGAGATAACCTCTGAGGCCCGCACAGCTGTTGGAGGAGTAGGGGGCAAAGTCTCTTGAGATCCCAAAGGCTTCCCGCGGGCTGTTCTATCTCTCTCCTAACCTGAGCATTAGTGTGGCGAGGGCTCTGTGCTCTAGGGCCCTGAAGTCAGGCTTTAGAAAGCAAGTCTGGATGCTTCTCTCAACTATGTTGAGAGTGTGCATACAGACCAGAGGCGCACCATGACTGAAACGTGTGTGGTTTAGCAGTGAGTTCCTTTATCTGCTGAACATCTTTGCCTGATCCCTTTTGATGCTGCTACTCCAGTGACTATAAATCAAAGATAAATAATAATGTCTAAATAACACAAGTGCCGTAGATAGTACACGCAAGGAAACATGCCATGTATAGCACCTGACAGTTCATCGAATAAATCAGGCATAATGCCCTGAGGCCACAGCCTGGTACCTCAGACATGATTCTTAGGGAATCAGACATATTTATTAAGTATGATAACTTTTCTTTATTTGGTTTTTGTTTTTTTTGTTTTTTTGTTTTTTGTTTTTTTGTTTGTTTGTTTGTTTGTTTTTTGAGGCAGGGTTTCTCTGTGTGGCCCTAGCTGTCCTGGAACTTGCTCTGTAGAACTCACAGAGATCTGCCTGCCTCTGTCTCTCCCGAGTGCTGGGATTGGAGACATGTGCCACCACACTCAGCTTTAGTGCCCAGTTTGACACCGGCTGCCTTCATACACTGTTGTCCCTCGGTGCCTGCAGGTTCTTAATCCATAGGTTCAACCACTTTGGTTAGAAAATATTCTAGGAAAACCAACTTATTATATATAGAGTGTAATAACCCAGTGTTTCCTTTGTATTAGGTTTTATAACTCGCTGGGAGATAATCTAAAGTGTATGAGAAGGGCTAGGCATGTGACTTAGTTGATAGAATACTTCCCTAGCACGAGCAAGGTCCTGGGTTCAATTCCCCAGCACTTCATAAACTTGGCATGGTGGTGCACACACTTGTAATCACAGCACTTGGGAGATAGGAGCAGGAAGATCAGAAGTTCAGAGTCATCCTCAGCTACATAGTTCTACATAGCCTGGGCTACATGAGACTTTCTAAAGAGCGTCCGGGAAGTTCTATAGTTTATCTGTAGACATGGAGCTATTTTGTATAAAAGAGACTTGAGCCTCTGCTGATGTTGGTACCTGGGCAAACTCTCTGTAGCTACGCCTAGGCAGCTGTATGTGTTAGCGCACGGAAGCCACACACAGAGGAAGAACTCAATATCGAGTTCTTCGTGAAGGTGGAGAGCATCTGTCTTCCTGTGTCCATCCCTTCAGTGTCTGGGGCAGCTTCTAGCATCCATTTAGAGGATGCACCAAATGATTCAACAGACTGCGATTTCAAAAGTAAGGCCTAAGACCCGAGTCTCTCCGGTGTGTCCACTGCCTCTCAGTAAGCCCCAACTCCTCTAACAACACAGATTAAAAGTTCCCTCCAGGAGCTGGGGCTGAAGGCCTGTATCACCAGTCAGTGACTGAGAAGCTGAGGGTAGAGGATCACTAGTTCAAGGCCTGCCTCGGGAACTTAGTAAGAGAGCCTGTCTCAAAGGATTGGGGAATGTGAATGTGTAGTAGGGTGCTTGCTTAGTGTGTGCAAGGACCTAGGTTCCCCCTAGTACTGGGGGGCACCCTCTTCTCTGTACAGTCTCCAGCCATCTAGAAAAACCTTCTAAATAAAACACCTACCAGCCAGCATAGTGGCAAGAACCTGTAATCCCAGCAATCCGGAGGCTGACACAGATGGATCTTTCTGAGTCCCAAGCCTGCTGTGTCTACATCGTAAGACCCTACCTCAACAATAAATAAATAGGTAAGTGAATAAAGTATCGCTCAGCAGTTATCCTAGTACATCAAAAATGACTCTACCTCAAAAAACGACAGACAGACAGATAGACAGAGCAATCGAGCAAGCAAGCATGCACTGTTTAGCAGTGTCCATGTATCCTCGACAGCCACCAGATGGAGTTTCTTAGAAGCAGGATAATTTCTGGTTTCTTCCTGAAGCCCTCAGCCCTACCATCATTACTTTCTGTGACCTAAATAGGAGGAACTCCATGAATAGCAGCAGTGGTGGCCGCGAGGGGTGTCCCAACACGTGTGTGTGTGTGTGTGTGTGTGTGTGTGTGTGTGCACTTGCTCCTTGCTTGCACTTTCAGGGTCCCACCCCATCTGTTTCCCATACCACTGCTCTTTGAGATTGACACTCAGAGCTGAGAAGTCCCTGTCTTGGCCCCTACTGGGCTCAGGTGGCTCTCTGTGGTCTTGAGATATTGACAGCTCCTGCTCTCCAGCCTGTGGCTCACAGTCCTCCCCTCCAGCCCAAGTGTGCTCCAGCCCCACAGAAATGACTGCCCTTTTCTAATGTTCACAGATTGCTTCCTTCCTTCCTCCCTCCGTTTCTTTTTCTTTTGCCAGAAATCTTTTTGTCTCCTTATTACAAACTATTACTGTTATCAGAGTATAGGGATTCCGAGCAGGAGTCTTGGCTACTTAGAAGGCTGGCGAAAGGGGAAAGTGGTCTGAGTCTACAAGTTTGAGACCAGCCTGGGTAGTCCAGCTCATCTTGAAATTAGTAAATAGGGCTGAGCATCCAACTCAACTGGCAGAGAGCTTGCTTGCCTTGCTTATGTGAAGCCCTGGATTCCTTTCCCAAAGCCACTTAAACCAGGCTTGGTGTAATCCCAGCACTGGGGGTGGGGTGTGGTGTGGTGGGGGAGGGGGTTGAGGATGAGCAGTTCAAAGCCATCCTCAGTTTACAGAGGGAGTTTGAGACAAGCCTGGGCTGTGCACACCGTGCCCTTATTAATTAGTTAGTTCAAGAAATAGGTGTTCACATTGTTGAGTTCAAGGCTATCCCGAAAGACCTAGCAAGATTCTACTGTAAAACAGAACAAGACAAAACAAGAAACCCAAGTGATAAGTAAATGTATACGTGCATTCTTATTTGTGATAAGTTATTTCTCCGCCATTGGTGGAGGATCGGATTCAAACCAGATTAGATTAAATTAAAGGCAGGTTTATTGGGAAGCTGTTCCTGGGAGTGCAGGTTCACTGGCCCCAGGGACCAAGGCCAGGGAAGTTGTCACCGGGAAAGGAGCAGGATAAGTGGGGGAGTGGGAAGGGGGCGAGCTCATGCAGAAAGAGAAAAGAAGAGGGTATGCAGGGATGCCAGGCAGGACTGAGGGATGTTGGGAGAACCTGGAAGCCAGGTCTGTTTTGCTATATAAAATCCTCAGTCCCTTGTCCCCAGAGTCTGGAACCAAACAATCTTCAGAATCCAGCTCCAGGGTCACTGCCTCCTGCTCTTCTGCTACACCCTGTCCTTCTGGAGCAGAGCGAGGATCGATCCATGCCTATCTTTTGTTTAGGAGACAAATCCTTAAAACCAGCAGAAGCTTTCTGCCAGCAGGCTGGTTACATGGTTTGAGTGCAGAGCAAAGGGCCTGGTACTTGTGGGTGGAGATGGCAAATTGCCTGAAGCCAGTTGGCTGAGAGCAACATTTTGTCTGCCATTTTTCAAAGTTTTTTTTATTTTTAATTAAATTATTAACATTAGAAAAACCCATGGGTGGTAATAGTACAGGCTGCCTTTAATCCCAGCACTCAGGAGGCAGAGGCAGGTGGATCTCTGTGAGCTCAAGGCCAGCCTGATCTACAGAGTGAGTTCCAGGACAGCCAGGGCTACACAAAGAAACTTTGTCTGGAAAAAAAAAATAGTAATAAGTCAAATGAATTGTAAACTCAGATGAATATTGGATTTGAGAAAGACCCCAGAATCAGGAAGTGGAGACTCAGGAGGGTTTAGATTGCCTCGGCCACTCTGGACCCCCTTATTAGTCCTAGGAACTGATAGGATGTTGACTTCCGAGAGAGAGAGAAAGAGAGAGAGAGAGAGAGAGAGAGAGAGAGAGAGAGAGAGAGAGATCGCACAATAGAGGCTCAGAAGGCTTAGCTGTTCACTAAAGGATGAGGATCTAACATGCTGGGATAGGCCCTAAGTCCTCTTGAGTTGTAAACACAGATGAGAGGTTCCTCACACAGCCCTAGGGCCTTAGGGTGGCCTTCCCTCATTGTAGCTGAGGAGCCTCCTGTGTGGGAGTGCTGTGTGGCAGTGCTGTGTGGCAGTGCTGTATGGGAGTGCTGTGCTGTGTGGCGGTGCTGTGTGGCAGTGCTGTGTGGGAGTGCTGTGTGGCAGTGCTGTGTGGCAGTGCTGTGTGGGAGTACTGTGTGGCAGTGCTGTGTGGGAGTGCTGTGTGGCAGTGCTGTGTGGCAGTGCTTTGTGGCAGATGCTTGAGCATCTCCAGGAGACTTGTTTCTACAGCAGAAATGACCTCATTGTGTTTGTGACCATTTGCTTATTTTTAACTGTCCCCTCTTCAGCCCCCACCCCCATCCTTGAGCTATAACCTGAATTAATCAGTGAGCCACTGGCCTATCTCTGACACACAGAAGGACAAAGGACCTGTTTGTTGCATGAGTTCGTATTACCCAGTGCCTGCACTGGGGTGGGGGTGGAACAAGAGGTGGGAAGGAGTCAAGACTGGGCAGATGCTTCTCGGTGTAGTGGTTGCCAAAAGAACATGAGCCCAGGTTACCACTTTCCTCTGGTCTGAGTCTTCTCCCCAACTCTTCTGGGAACATGACAGAGGACCAGAGGATGTCTGTCTCAATGAACCAATATTTGGACTCATGGCCTATATATGGCCTTCTATGTGAACCTCTCAGGAGCCTGGTGAGAGCTGCATCCTGAGCTAGGCTGGCACCATCTTAGCCTGACAGACTGGATTGAGCTGGTCTAGCCCCAGGGGCCAGGCAGATCTGAAATTCCTGTGACTCCTCATCCTGGGACCTGTCCAGCAGTAGCACAGCTGGGTGCTTCTCACAGGGTCAGGAGGTAAAAGGTTCCCTTGGTCTGGGAACCCCGGGGAGTGGGAAGGTTTTGTGAAACAAACACAGAGGCCACCAGGAAGATGGTTTCTCCTCCCACTGTGGAGTTTCTGAGATTCCCACAGCCTCTGTCTCTGCTGCCTCTCCATCCCCCCCCCCCCCCCCCCCCCCCGCCACCCCCAGGCTCCCCCTTGTCTTTGGGAGGAAGTCACAAGGCTAAAGGTGAGGTGCTGATTCTGCTCTGAGCTCTGGGCTAAAAAGAGTCCCCCTCCTCTGATGTCTGTGTGTCTGTGTAGGGGGATGTAATGACACCAGAACTGTTTTCTGGGTGCAAAGGTGTTGACTGTTCCCCAAATTGCTTTATGATAATGACCAGGTCGGCTACCTACTAAGAGGAAAAGCAAGCATCTAGCTACAGTGCCAGCACTTCAAAGTGGAGGCTGGGGGATCAGGAGTTGAAAAACATCCTTCACTACTTAGTAAGTGCTGGTGAGAGGCTAGTCTGAGCCACACAAGACAGGTCTCAAAACCCAAACCAAAAAAAACAAACAGAAACAGAAAAGATAGAACTCTCTGGTGGCTTGAACCTACAATCTCAGCACCCAGAAGGCTGAGGCAGGAGGACAATCATGAGTTCGAAAGGCTAGCCTGTAGGGAGTTCAGGCCAGTCAGACTCTGTGAGATTCTGTTCTTGATTGATTGATTGATTGACTGACTGATTATTGATCAACTGACTGATTGATTGAGACAGAATCTCACTATGTAGCCTGGCTGTTCTGGAACTTACTGTGTAGACCATGCTATCCTCAGAGAGATCCATTCACCTGCTCTGCCTGCCAGACTGCTGGGATTAAGGACATGTGCCTTCATGCCCAGTTATATACAGAGACCTTGCCAAAACTAACAAACAACTGTTCTCGCAGTCAGGTTGTAGGATGCTTTTATAAGTGCTCTTTGAATCTTTAGTAATTCCAAAAGAATAAACAGTAAAGACTTACAAAGCTATTCTGCAGTGCTTTACTGAAAATTTTTGAAAGATTTCATTTTGGGGGGCTGGAGAGTTGACTCTGTGGTTAAGAGCACTGGCTGCTCTTCTAGAGAACTCAGATTTGGTTCCCAGCAGCCTTTAATGTTAGTGTTTGGGAGAAAGAGGCAGAATTCACTACAAGTTCAAGGGCAGCCTGGTTTACATAGCAAGTTCCAGGACATCTATAACTCCCAAAAGCAAAACCAAAAACAAACACAAAACAATAAACAGATAAGACTGAACAAACGGGTCCCTAAAACCAAGTGCCAAAAATGGAAATATATAATGATGTTCTTTATATGTTTGTTTATAACTCTGAGAGAAAAATATAGTTAAGAGAATATTTTTGACTAAAGCTTATAATTCTCTCAGGTCTTTGGAAGGCAGTCTCATTTTGGGGATTCAGGGAACCCAGGAAGATTTGTCTTTTCAGAGTCTTGCTCTTGAGCAGGTGAGATGAGAGACTGCCCTGCCCCCTCCCCCACAGTAGGTGTTTCTATACTCCTCATTCGAAGGAAGGGAGGCTCAGAGTGGTGACTGACCGTAGGACACAATGGTTAATGGCAGGATTGGCACTAGTGTTCAGCTCTTTGACCACCACCCTGAGTCACCTCAGGCAGGGAGGTGACACCTGCTGCTCAGACTCCCAGCAAGCACCCATGCTCTAAGGTCCACTGACCACAGGGGTCTCAGGATCTCCAGGCAAACCGCATTCCCCACTCACATCAAAGGCCCTGGACTTCAAAGGCATCTTGGGAAAGGCGCACATACTGAGAATGCTCAGGACGGATTAGCCAGAGACTCGACGGGGCAGGAAGTACTTTAGAGAACAGCTAATTCCTTGGAAGTGAAAATCTCTGTTCTCACCCCAGTCACTCTAGGAGTCCTTTATTCTTATGGCTAGTATCTTCCTCTAGATACCTGGGGATGAAGGTAAAGATGGGGCTGTGCCAAACTTGGGGGCTTTCCAAGCAAGACTAAAGATGAGCTTGTAAGAAGCCAACCGTTGTGACACAGGAGGCAGAGGCAGGAGGATCTCTGTGAGTACAAGGCCAGCCTGGTCTACATCATGAGCTCCAGGCTAAGTTACTTCACGTGTATGAGTGAAACTCTCATATAACAACAAAGGCCGCTCGCTGTATGAATTTCATGCCAGATGTGTATGACCCTTGTGTCACAGTGAAATTCTCTCAATCGACAACACAACAGAGCCAGCTTCGTCAGCTCCAGGTCACCCCAGCATTGGGGAAACGAAACCATGTTTGGCACAACTCTAAGGGGGTGGCTCTCCAGTTGTTCTCTGGAGGTATACTTATTCCCATTTCACAGGTGAAAACGCTGAGGCTCTGACTCAGTTCAGTTCCTGCCCAAGGTCACATTGGTACTAAAAGAAAAACTGGGTGTAGTGGTGGCACTCCTGGGATCCCAGCACTCAGGAGGTAGAGGCATACAAAGTTTAAGGTCACCCCCACCTACACAGTCACTTTGAGCCCCTGGGATACATGGTAGCATGCTATAGTCACGGGGAATCCAGTGGCCTCTTCCGGCCTCCAAGGGTACTACATGCAGGAAGGACATAGACATATATGCAGGCAAAATGCTAAAACACACAAAATAATACAACAACAATAATAACAATAAATTTAAAAATTATAAGTTAAGGCAGGCATGATGGTGCCCAGCTTTAAACCCAGCGTTCAGGAGGCAGAGCAAGCAGACCTTTGTTCCAGGCTATCCTGCTCTGCATTGCAAGTTCCAGGCCAGTGAGACCACTGCTAAAAAAAACAAAACAAAGATGCATAACTTAGGCACAGTGAGCGATTAATAAGAATGACGAACGACAAGGTAGAACATCTATTGTATTAAGTAAATAAAGTTACTCGCTTTTTAATTTTTTTGGGAGGGGGTGGATTTTGCTGGGTTTTGTGTTTTTGTTTCTGGATGGGTACTTACTTTACTGTGTAGCCTAGATGGCAATCCTCCTGCTTCAGCATGCCTAGTACGGGGATTATAGATAAAAGGTGATGTAATCTGTTTCATGAGGGTTACTTGAGTAAGCTGTGGTGTACATACCTAAGCCTAGCACTCAGGAGGCCGAGACAGGTTGATAATGAGTTTGAAGCTAGCCTGAGCTAGTGAGACTGTCAACACACAAACATACAATCCCTCTCGAACACACACACACATAAATACACAGTCACACACACATATACACATGTACACACATATACACCTGCACACACATACACACACATACACAGGCACACACATATATACCTGCACTTACATACACACATATACACATGCACACATACACATACTCTCCCAAAAACACACACACAGAAACACCACACACACATATACACCTGCACACATATGCACATATACACATGCACACACATACACAGGCACACACACACACACACACACATTTATATACCCAGAGTTTATTATATGCCTACAATCCCCATCTTGAGAGACAGAAGAACCAAGAATCCCAACAAACAGCAGGCCAGCCAGGGATACATAATGAGACCCTGTCTCAAAAATTAAATACCTAGACTGGGCATGGCGGCCCACACCTTTAATCCCAGACAGTTCATATTCTGGGCATAGGATAGCTGGAGATTTCATCACCATACACAGAATGTATGTGATTTAAAACTAACAAGTTGGATACTATGTAATCTTTTTTGACTGATGTTGACCAATTAGAAAGCGAAATGCCACATCCCAACTGTTTCCTAGGCTTTACCTTCCTTGGTCCTCTGCTGGGCTGGGTATTGAAGGCCAGGTAGGGGTAGGGACTCTTGACATCTTGGCATGGTCTGTGGCTTCCAAGCTTTCCAAACAGCCTGCTAGCAGGGAGCACTGTGCATGTGACCTTGCAGCAGACATTACAGTTACAAGGGTGACTACAGAAAATGGAGAGTATGTGGGAGAGACCAAAAAAGTTCTAGGAAGCTCCACCCAAGTCTTCCACTTCTTCCTCTGACCACACAGCCATCGTTGTTGAATATGCCACTCTGCCCCGTCCCCACTGCCCGGTCCCCACTCCCACTTTATAGCCTGACCCTTGACCCTCTTCTAACCGATACATTTTCCCCTCATTGCCAAGTGGCTGATGGTGTTGTCCTGAGTGTCACCCTTCACTCTGCTCTACTCTCCTGTCCACAGCCACCCAAGGCTTCTCTGGATGGTGGGAGCTGTTTCAAAGGCTTCCTTCCCTCTTGGCCTTTCTTCCTTCCTTCCTTCCTTCCTTCCTTCCTTCCTTCCTTTCCTTCCTTCCTTCCTTCCTTCCTTCCTTCCTTCCTTCCTTTCCTTCTTAGATTTATGTATGAGTGCTCTATCTGCATGTACACCTGCATGCCAGTAAAGGGCATCAGATCCCATTACAGATGGTTGTGAGCCACCATGTGGGTGCTGGGAATTGAACTCAGGACCTCTTGAAGAGCAGCCAGTGCTCTTAACCATGGAACCATCTTTCCAGCCCCTCCTCTCGGCTTTTAAGCTTCCCTCCATATCTCAGTCCTCTTGTTTTGCCTTGAGCTCCTGGCAATTCTCCTGCCTCTGCCTTCCCACTGTTGAAGAGCCCTTAAGTTGACAGCCCTCTTTGGAGGGTCCCCTTTCCTTGTCTAAAGATCCCCATCCATCTCCCTAAGATTACCCCTGTATTTTACTTGAAAACACATATGCAATGTAGGCACAGTCACATGACTCAAAGGGACTGCTTGCTTATTTTTCAAGATAAGGTTTCTCTGTGTAGCCTGGGCTGTCCTGGAACTCACTCCCTAGACCAGGCTGGCCTCGAACTCAGAGATCCACCTCCCTCCCCTCCCGAGTGCTGGGATTAAGTGTGTATGCCACCACTGCCCGGCTTCAAAGGGCTATTGATTGCTGCCTGCTTCCCTGCAGAACACAGATCCTGCAGGGGCACTCTGGTTTACTCTCTGTGTAATTAGGAATCCTCTGGGCCTAGCATGGTGCCAGGCTCATAGTGGGCCCAGGGATATCCATAAGTAAAGGAGAAAAGGCACAGAGCTGGCCACTGAGGTGGTCTCCCCAGTGGCTTCCAGGCCTGATCCTCACTTTAGTCCTCAGCTGAGAATCCTCCTTCCCCAGTGCTGGGTTCAGCTGAGAGCCAAATGGCAGGTGCTGAGCCAGGCTGCCCTTTTCTGCCAGACTGCCCTGCACCTCTCTTGCTTCCTTGGGACTTTCCAGTGGGGTTATTTCTGCATGTGTTTAGCAGAGACCAGGAAATGTCATCCCCTGGGACCATCTTCGTGGGCAGTGTACACAGAGAGAGGTCTGGGGCACCAGCAGCGGAGATGCTGTTCCTGGTACTGGGCTCAAAGCTTCAGAGTCCCCATTGTCCAGGTTCTAATTTTTGCTTCACCGATTATTAGGAGACTTTCGGGAAATCAGTTCACCGGTTGCTTTTATTCTCTTCTCTTCTGAAGGGGAAACAGCACGTGCATCAGAGGGTTCATGAGACTTGGAACGAAGAAATTCACGGCAGCCACGTGTGGTGGCTTTGTCACCTGTAATTCCAGCAGTAAGGCAAGAGGGATGCCGTGAGTTCAGGGCCAGCCTAGGCTACCCAGTGAATTCAAAAGCAGCCTGGTCTACATAGGAAGACTCTGTAAATAAAACCAAACAATACAAATTCAGTAAGACAAAACAAACACCTGGAAAGAGTTGAAAGAGTGGGCTATGAACATAGTGAATGCTCAGAGAAGGAGGGCTCTTGTCCTCTGTGGTGGTTTGAATATGCTTGGCCTATGGAAAATGCTACTATTAGGAAGTGTGGCCTTGTTGGAGGAAGTGTGTCATTGTAGGGATGGGCTTTGAGGTCCTATGCTCAAAACTACTTCTCCTGGCTGCCTTCGGATCAAGATGTAAAACTCTCAGCTCCTTCTCCAGCACCATGTCTGCCTGGATGCTGCCATGCTTCCCGCCATGATGATAATGGACCGAACCTCTCAAACTGTAAGCCGGCCCCAGTTAAAGGTTGTGCTTTATAAGAGCTTCTATGGTCATGGTGTCTGTTCACAGCAGTAAGACTCTAACTATGACATTGTCCTTCCCCCTACTTCATCCTCCAGCCCATCTGGGGGAGAAGCTGCCCCAGGGACATAGTAGACCTCTTTTTTTTTTTTTTTAAGGGGTGGGATAGAGAAAAAAAAAAACAAACAAACAAATATTGACTCTCCTCCTGTCACCTCAGAGTGCAGTTCTGATGAGCTCTGTCTGGTAATGGCTTTCTCAGTCACAAATGTTTAATTGGTAGCTGAGAGGCTCTGGGTGGAAATGTTAACACCGGGATGGTCAGGGTCTCAGGCTCACACCCTCCTAAAGGGAGTCAGAGAACAGGGAAAGCCTGTCACGTGAGGACAATACTGTGTAACAACTCCGGGCCATAGAATAATGCAATAGACTGAGGGGGGACTTCCGGGACCGGGAAGGGAAGGTGTCTTCAAGGCAGTGACATTTAAGCAAACACACCACCAGAACGATGAGGCCTGGAGAGGAAGGGCACACTCAGCCGGTTTAAGGAACTAAAAGATGTGACGACACTTCTATGTGATGTGGCAACAAAGCAAACATGAGCACGGAAGAGGCCGGAAACAGAGCCGGTCCGGCACGAGGGACTGACTGAACCCCGGTCTCGCACATGCTAGGCTAGCCTTGAGCTGTAGGGCTAGCCTTCTTTTTACTGTTTACTTCAAGAAGAACGGCTCACTAAGTTGCCTGGGCTGGGCCTTCAATTCACTCTGTAGCCTAGGCTGGCCTTAAACTAACGTTCCTTCTGTCTCGGCCTGGGGAGCAGATGGGATGACAGCCTTGTACCACTAGGTGGAGCCGAATGCATGAATGGAAGCTAATAGTTGCAACTCCCTGAGTTTTCAGGCTATAGACGAAGGCCTGTGTAGCCCCTGCCTAGACCGCTCTGAAGAACATTCCAGTGCCCCAAGAAGGGTCCCTGGTGAGGTTCTGTGGTGTTTACGTTTTCACTATGCCTCCAATGCAGCTGGTCAGTAACTTTGTTTAAATTTGGTTTTTTTTTTTTTTTTTTTTTTTTTTTTTTTTTTTTTTTTTTTTTTTTTTTTTTTGTAGCCCTGCCTGTCCTGGAACTCTCTCTTCAGACCAGGATGGCCCCGAACTCAGAGATCTGCCTGTCTCTGACTCTCAGTGCTGGGATTAAAGGCGTGCACCTCCATGCCCAGCCTCGGTTTTTGTTTGGGTCAGGGTCTCACGCGTCTCACGCAACCTAGTCTGGCCTTTACTCTAGGTAGTTGAAATCATCTTATTCTTGCGGGCTCCCCCTCCCCCCCCATTGTTGTTGTTGCTGTTTCTTTTAAGATCCATTTATTTTATGGATATGAGTGTTCTATCTGCACGTAAACCTGCATGCCAGACGAGGGTGCAAGATCTCACTATACATGGTTGTGAGCCACCATGTGGTTGCTGGGAATTGAACTCAGGACCTCTGGAAGAGTAGTCAGTGCTCTTAACCTCTGAGCCATCTCCCCAGCCCAACATCTGATACTTTTATGCATGCATTTTACAGTGGGGTAAATTGAGGCACCTGAGAAGGCACTGGGTTCCTCCTAGTTACCTCGGAAGTTAGTGGCTGAGGAGAGGGAACACTGCCAGCTCCCTGGGTCCTGCAGTAGAGGAAGACCATCGAACAAGTACCCACTCTGTGTTGGCCTCTACCTACTTGACCTATTTGCTGTGGTCCTCAGTGTAACTTAAAATGGGCATTATTGTACCCATTTTACAGATGAAGGACTGAATATAAGAAACGGATTCAGCCTTCAAGAGGTCCTGAGTTCAATTCCCAGCACCCACATGGTGGCTCACAATCATCTGTAATAGGATCCAATGCCCTCTTTTGGTGTGTCTGTAGACAGCTATAGTGTACTCATATATAAAATAAATCAGAAAGAAAGAAAGAAAGAAAGAAAGAAAGAAAGAAAGAGAGAGAGAGAAAAGGAACGGATTTACAGCTACTGTTGGACTCCTGTTCTTCACAACATCACCATGTGCCTGGCTTCAGAGGTCAGATGAAGAGTTTGGGTGGGGTGGGAGGGGGTTGGTGGAAGATGGGGCCCCTGCAGGGCTGGGGAGCAGTAGGAGAGAAGGTCTAGGGCACGATGGACCCCTGCTGGGCTCTCACAGGCCTCATTTCCTGGTAAGGGGAGCTCTGGGGCCTGGGTACCAGTTCCCAGGCCACACTGCTCTCTGTAGCATCCTGGTCTGGCTTCCTGAGGTGGTTCTGAGATTAAAGGCTCCTGGCTTTCATGGACCTGCCCCTGGCCCAGGGTTGCTATGGGGGTGGCTTGAAGACCACAGTAGAGGGAGGGAGGATTTTCAGAATCACTCTGCTTTCCCACGCTGTGTGGGGTCTCCACCTCCTCTGGTTGGTCTGACTCAGAGCCAGCAGTCAGGACCCCTGGGGCTTCTTCTTGGGGAGGCCTACTTTTGTTTTGTTTTGTTTTTTTTTGACAATTATTTTCTCCCACTTTGTGGGTTGTCTTGCTTGTTTGTTTGTTTCCAATTGTGGTTAAAAAAAAAAAAAAAAGACATGTATGGAACAGGGCTGGTGGTGTAGCTCACTGGCAGAATACAAGGCTTTCTTAGTATTCATTGTTAACTGTGTTTGTGTGTGTGCTCACGTGCACACGTGGGGATCAGAGGACACTTGGTGGGAATTGGTTTTCTTCCTCTACCGTGGGTTGCAGGGATGGAACTCAGGTCATCAGGCTTGGCAGCAAGCACTTTTGCCTTCTGAGTCAGTGGTTCTCAACCTTCTGAAGGCTGCGACCCTTTAATACAGTGCCTCATGTCGTGGTGACCCCTAAGCCATAAAATTATTTTTGTGGCTACTTCCTAACTGTAATGTTGCTACTTTTATGAATCAGAATGTAGATATTTTTATGTGGGATATCTGATATGCGACCACTGCGGAAGGGTTGTTAGACTCCCCGCAATGGGTTGTCACCCACAAGAGGAAAGCTGCTGTTTCTGAGCCATCTTGCTGTCCCTAGAGTACATGCTATGTATGGACCAAGTCCTGAGTGCTGCCCTCAGACTGGCCAAGTATATGTACACATAAAATATGAAATATACATAACTTGGGGCCGGAGAGATGGCTCAGCAGTTAAGAGTACTGGCTGCTCTTCCAGACAGACTGAAGTTAAATTCTCAACACTCACTTCGCAGCTCACAACTGTCTGTAATTCCAGTCCTTTCTGGCCTCTGTGGACACCAGGTGTACACATACATGCTATGCAGACATGTATATGGGCAGAATACCCATAAATATTTTTTAAAAAGAACCCAGAAAACTAGAGAGTCAGAGATTGGGGAAGTCTGTCATATGAGGAGAAAAGTATAAGGAAGTACACCACACACAGACACACAGACACACATACACACACACACAGAGGCACTAAAACGAACAGGATCAGGCCTTTCAGTTGTCTGAGTCCATGGCTGTCTGTGACTTTGAGGCCAGCCTGGTCTACACAGAGAGTTTCAGGCTATGTAGTGAGAACCTCGTATGTGGGGTAAGGGTGAGAAAGGGTTGGAAGAAGAATTAAACTAAACTAAAAAATAAACAAATAAGTTTTTTTTTTTTTTTTTTTTTTTGGTTTTTCGAGTCAGGGTTTCTCTGTATAGCTTTGGCTGTCCTGGAACTCACTCTGTAGACCAGGTTGGCCTTGAACTCAGAAATCCGCCTGCCTCTGCCTCCCAAGTGCTGGGTAAGTGAAAAATTTTAAAGCAATAAAATAAAATAAAATAAAATAAAATAAAATAAAATAAAATCTTAGCTCTGTACGTTTTGACAGTCTTAGTATGTAGCCTGGAACTTCGGAATCCTCCTGCCTCAGTTTTCTGAGTGCTGGGATTGTAGGTGAGTGCTAGTAAACTCACAACACACACACACACACACACACACACACACACACACACCACACCCTCAGTTTTAGGTAGGACTTACCCTGTAGACTTGGCTGTCCTGTAGATTAGGCTGGCTTCCAACTCACAGAGATCTGCCTGCCTCTGCCTCTCAAGTGCTGGGATTAAAGGTGTGCAACACCAGGCCCAGATATATATTGAGAGAAGGTTTCACATTAGCCCAGGCTGGCTTCAAACTTCCTATGTAGCTGAGGCTGACCTTGAACTTCTGATCCTCCGACCTCTACCTCCTAAGTGCTGGGATCACAGGTGTCCTGTTATGCTTGTTTTTATTCTGTGTGTGGGGATTGAACCCAGGCTGAAGGTCAACGCTCTACCAACTGAGCTACATTGAGCTTGTTGAGACAAGGTCTCAGCTAACCCAGGCTGGCCTTGAACTTACTATGTAGTTGCTGCTGGAATCGTAGGTGTGCACTTCTGCCTCTGACTTCCAGTGGGTCCTTTTTTAAAATTATGTTTTTATTTTTTGTTTTATGTGTCCATTTACCCCGGCAATTCTGTGAGTGCAGAGCGTTATGTGACTGCTACAAGAGGGCACTGAATCCCAAGAGTGAAGTTACAGACATTTGTGAGCTGACATGTTGGGGCTGGAAATTGAACCCGGGTCCTGGGTCCTGGAGTTGGAGATGCTGTTGAATATCTCTCATTAAAGATGGTTGTGAGCCACCATGTGGTTGCTGGGAATCGAACTCAGGAAGAGCAGTCAGTGCTCTTAACTGCTGAGCCATCTCTCCAGCCCCCTTCCAGTGTTTTAAACTGATTCAGGCAACTTCATTCCTATGGCTCTTCAGTGTTCACTGTCTGCAGCCAGAAGCCTCCCATCCTCTCAAATGGAAACTTCTTGGGCCTTCGGTGATAACATGGGGGGGTGTGGGGGAGTGGGGGTGGTGGGGGGGTGGGGGTGGTGTCTCTGTGGGGGGTGAAGGTAGCCTGAGAGAACTTGCTTGACACTTGCTTACTTGCAAGGCCCCAGAGCCGGAAGCTCTCTGACCTGCTGAGTTTCCAACTCTCCCCCCCTGGCTCTGACTGCCACCCTCTTCTGCACCCCCACTTCTCTCCAGAATCTCAGACAGCAACACCCTAGGCCTCTGCAACAAAGCAGAAGTCGAGGCAGTAACAGGTGACAGGCTGGGAGGCAGGTCACGGGGCTCAGGATCCCCACCACAGTTTCTTAATGTGAAATGCCAGGTAGGTGCAAAGTTAGAACCGGGAGTCAGCTTCCCAGTGTGGGAGGTGCTAGGGGGGTTGGAGGGGGAGACAAAGACTCCTTTCTTGACCATCTTGGGAAAAAAATCCCCCAGGGGAAGCAGGAAAAGAGCTCAGAACTCTCCTGGTCCCAGGGTTCCCACAAGCTCTGAGAGCGGGAGTGTTTAGCTGAGGAGTCTGGGAGCCGGTTATGGGATGGCATTTCTCAAATATTTGAAAGCTAGGCCACTGACTCACTGGTGGTGGTGGTGGTGGTGGTGTGTGTGTGTATGTGAGTGTGAGAGAGAGGGGTGTGTGTGTATGTGTGTTATGATGTGTGTGGTATGGTATGTGTGTGGTATGGTGTATGTGTGTGTGTGGTGTGTGTGTGTATGTGTGATATTATGTGTGTATGATGTGGTGTGTGTGTGTTGTATGTTGTGATGTATGTGGTATGATATAATGTATGTGTGTGTTTGGTGTGATGTGTGGTATGTGTGTGGTGCGGTATGTGTATATATGTGTAATATAGTATGTATGTAAGTTTCTGTGTGTGTGTGTTCTGGTGTATGTGGGTGAGTAGCATGTGTGTGTGTGTGTGGTATGGTGTATGTGTGATGTGGTGTGTATGTGTGTGATGTATGTGTGATGTGGTATGTGTGTTTGTGTGTGGTGTATATGTGTGTGGTATGGTGTATGTGTGATGTGGTGTGTGTGTGATGTATGTGTGATGTAGTATATGTGTGTTATGGTGTATGTGTGATGTGGTATGTGTGTGTATGTTTCTCTGTGTGTGTTTGAAAGAGAGAGAGAGAGAGAGAGAGAGAGAGAGAGAGAGAGAGAGAGAGAAAGAGAGAGCCAGCCAGTTGGAAGTGGCTGCCACATTCACTGAGAGGAAGCATGGCACCTTCAGTCCTGCAGCAAAAAGGGCTGCTTTCAGGATAGAGTTCCCTGTCAGTAAGAGAATTAAATCAGGCAGTGTTTGTGGCTGAACATGAGGGAACCAACAGACTGGGGAATGACGGGCAAATTCCTCAACTGCCTGTTACCATGATTTGTGCATTTGTACAACGAAGAGTAGCAGAGTCAGCCTTAGGACTGAATGGCTACTCTAAAGTCTATCAACCAGGGAAGGAAGGAGAGGCATCTTAAGGAGGAGAGGGGGATTCTGGGGTGAAGTAACATCTCCTGGTCCTAATTTCTATGGAAGTGGATCCACAGACCCCACCCATTCTAACAGTGCTTCTAAGTCACTTGAAGTTTGTCACCTGCCACCAAGTGAACATCTGCCCCTCCCCTCTTTACAGGTGGAGCTAGCTGAGAAGAGCATAAGGCAAAGGTGATTGTGCCTATTGTACAGACAAGGAGACTGAGGCCTGAAGGTCTCTTGATCTGCTCAACTGTGGCAGTCTGAATGAAAATAGCCTCCATGGAATCATAAGGAATGGCACTGTTGGGTGGCCTTGTTGGAGGAAGTGTGTCACTGGGGGTGGGCTTTGAGATTTCAGATGCTCAAGCCAGGCCCAGTGTTATTCTCTTCCTGCTGTCTGCCTATCAGGATGTAGAACTCTCAACTATCTCTCTAGCACCATGTCTGCCTGCATGCCACCATGTGTCCTGCTGTGAGGATAATGGACTAAACTTCTGAACTGTAAGGCAGCCCCCAATGAACTGTTTTCCTTTATTAGAGTTGCCATGATCATGGTGTCTCTTCACAGCGATGGAAACCCTAACCAAAACACCAGCTTAGTCCCAGGGAGGCAGGCATTGGGCTGGGACTTGGGTCTTCAGAAAATTGATCATGGCTCTTGGCTCTTTGAAGCTTGGCCCCATTTTCCCCTCAGTGGAGGGAGGGCTGACTGATTGATCGAAAGGAAGGCAGGGGCTGGGCTGGAGAGGGCTCAGTGGTTAAGAGAACTGATTGCTTTTTTTTTTTTTTTTTTTTTTTTTAGAGGACCTGGGTTCAGCATCCACACAACAACTAACAACTGTGTAGCTCCAGTAGTTCTGGAGGATCTTCAAACAGACCTGCAGGCAAAACACCAATGCACATAAAATAAAAATAAATAAATCATTTTTTAAAAAAGAAAGAAAGGCAGGGATGGGCCTCCTTCTGCTAGATCCCAGACAGGGAGCTCTCTCCCCTAACTTTGCCCCTGGAGGGGCCCCTTCACAGGGTTCTGTCAGAGGGGCAGAGGAGCAGAGGTGCAGGCAGAAGCCACATTTTCCTCAGGTTCCTTCATGGAAGACACATGAGGCAGGACTTCCGCTCTCTTCCCTGAGCAGAGAAGGAGCCTGGGGTTCCAGGAGTTGCACAAGCCTATGACAGGGTGTCTGGGCTTATTTCCCAGCTCTTGCTAGAGGTGAGGAGAGGTGTCAGGATAAGTCATTGCCTCAGCCCTGGTAAGCCCTCTGAGCTAGGCCTAGGCAGCCTTAGGTTTAGAGAAGCTGGCATCACCTCCATTTCTGCCAGTGATTCAGACTAACACATCACGGGTGGGAGTGGGGTTTGGGAGCGTGTAACTAAGTCACATTAGCTGGCTATAGTCAGGAGAGCGCTCAGGGTTTTTTGGCCCAGTGGTTCTTAGTCAAACCCAACCCAACCCATCCTGGAAAGGTGTCCACAGCTTCTGCTAGTGACTGTGACAGAGGAAGAACCGTCTGTTGCTGCTTCAGCTTGCTCCTTCCTGCAGGATGGAGAGTGACTGTGGAGGTCTGTCTGCTTTGAGGGGTCTCAAGACAGCTCTCTAACAGAGTCCTGATTCCAGCGAGTGTCAGGGGGCTGCAGTCTAACTGAGTTTGTTTGGGGATGCACATGCCTGGAAGTTGTCCCTGACTCTGCTAGGTAAAAGGTGGCAAGGCAGTAGGAAGCCATAGCTTCCAGCCACTGGACTGAAGACATTGGCTTGGGCAAATTAGGTATTCTTGGGCACACCTATAATTCTAACATTTGGGAGGTGGGGCAGAGGGGTCAGGTGTTCATGGGTAAGCTTGGGCTACCTGAGACTCTTGTTTCAAAAGGAGAGAGAGAGAGAGAGAGAAAGAGAGAGAGAGAGAGAGAGAGAGAGAGAGAGAGAGAGAGAGAATGAGAGAGAGACAGAGAGACAGTGAGAGAAAGAGGGGAAGAGAGAGAGACAGAGAGAGGCAGAGACACAGAGAGAGCGAGAGAGCAAGAGAGAGAGAGACAGAGAGAGAGAGAGAGTTTTCTGTTAATGTCATGCTGGGAACAGTCAAGAGGGGACAAGCAGAACCAAGCCTAGCCTGGTGGCTGCAGTGGAAGTACACCCATTTAATCTTAGCCCTACAGAGGTAGAGGCAGGCAGAGTTCAGTGAGTTTGAGGCCAGTCTGGTCTACAGAGTGAGTTTCAGGACAGCCAGGAGAACACAGAGAAATCCCTGTCTCGAACCACTGCCTCTAAAAAGAAGGAGGAGGAGAAAGAGGAGGAAGAAGAGGAAAAGAAGAAAGAGGAGGAAGAGGAGGAAGAGGAGGAGGAAGAAGAAGAAGAAGAAGAAGAAGAAGAAGAAGAAGAAGAGGAGGAGGAGGAGGAGGAGGAGGAGGAGGAGGAGGAGGAGGAAGAAGAAGAAGAAGAAGAGGAGGAGGAGGAAGATGAGGAGGAGGAGGAAGAAGAGGAGGAGGAGGAGGAGGAAGAAGAAGAAGAAGAAGAAGAAGAAGAAGAAGAGGAGGAGGAGGAGGAGGAGGAGGAGGAGGAAGATGAGGAGGAGGAGGAGGAAGAGGAGGAGGAGGAAGAAGAGGAAGAGGAGGAAGTGGAAGAAGAAGAAGAGGAGGAAGAGGAAGAAGAAGAAGAAGAAGAAAAGAGAAGAAGGGGGCAGCAGGTAACTTAGTCCAGGGTCAAGGTCAGGTCTGGTGGGACACACTGGCTGCCCTCTTACACTCTGCTTCTGGAATGCTGGGTGTCATGTCCCTCATAGTCTGGTGTGGGGTCTGTGAGCGAGTGTGAGGCCTGTGGCTGCCTTCAAACACTTCAGCAAAAACCCCACTGGGAACTGGGTGTGGTAGTCCAAATCTGTAATCCTAACTCCTGGGAGGGGAGGCAAGTGGATCGCTGCACGTTGGAGGCTACATCATGAGACCTGACTCCAAAAACAGACAGACAGACAGACAGACAGACAGACAGACAGACAGACAGACAGAGACAGATAGACTTCCCCCCAAAAAACCCCAATCAAACAATGAAATTAACACTCCAAACCAAGAGGAAGAGAAAAAGAAAAATGGCAGAGAAATCACGAGAGATAATACACATATATATATTGTTTGTTTGTTTTTTCGAGACAAGGTTCCTCTGGGTAGCCCTGGCTGTCCTGGAACTTGCTCTGTAGTTCAAGGTAGCCTCAAACTCTGAGATCTGCCTGCTTCTGCCACCCTGAGTGTTGAGATTAAAGGCATGTCTATGCCTTTATGATTGTGATTATGCCTTGCTCAGAGATAAAATTAATATATATTATAATATGTATAATTTATGATATATAATATCTGGGATGTATATGTGGCTGAGTGTATATCTGTGTACTCTGAATATGCAGGAGACGGAAGAGGTCAAAAGAAGGTGTCCCTTAGGCATGGAGTCAGAGGCAGTTGTGAGCCGTCATGTGGGTGCTGGGAATCAAATCTGGATCCTCTGCAGTTAAGTGCTTTAACCACTGAAACATCTCTCCAGCTCCAGAAGGGGAGAGCTTGAAAGCCATCATACTTGGAGAATGGGCTGTAGAATTAGTTATGTTGCTTTGCATATGTGCAGATACAGAAATGGTCAAAATTTAAAATGATTCAATAATTAGGATTTAGCATAAATGCATGAGGTAAAAATAATCCATCTACATGAAAAGATAGTAGAAGGTAACTCTGTTCCCTGCCCCCACATGCAGCACCCCTTCTTTTTTATTTTGTTTTTAAGATTTTATTTATCTAATGTATATGACAAGCACACTGCAGCTATCTTCAGACACACCAGAAGAGGGCACCAGATCCCACTACAGATGGCTGTGAGCCATCATGTGGTTGCTGGGAATTGAACTCAGGACCTTTGGAAGAGCAGTCAGTGCTCTTAACCACTGAGCCATCTCTCCAGCCCGCAGCATCCCCTTTAAGGCTAAACTCTCATGACACCCACTTCCAGAGCCTTCCAAAAGCTGACCTTGGTGCACGCCTTTAATCCCAGCACTCGAAAGGCAGAGGCAGGTGGATCTCTATGAAGTCAAGGCCAGCCTGGTTTACAAATTGAGTTCCAGGACAGCCAGGGAGGAATCCTGTCTTAAAAAAAACCAAATTAAGTAATTAATTTCATTAACTAATAAAAACTACAAAAGTAAAATAAAAATTATGGAGCTGGGTATGGTGGTATACAACTGTCGTTCCAGCATTTGGAAGGCTAAGGCTGGGAGATAATTGTAAAATAATTGTAATGCAGGACTTTAAGACCAGGATGGGCAACAAGGTGATACTGATTTAATTTAAAAATTATATACATCTATGTATAATATAGATATTACATATATGCTAGTTGTATAGGTCGTATTTATGTGTGTGAGCTACTGTAGGGTGGGGATTGAGCCTAAAACCCAGGGCATTGCACATACTGAGTGAGTGTTCAGCGTGTGTGTGTGTGTGTGTGTGTGTGTGTGTTGTTCTGGCTGGGAGTGTGGTTCAGTGGTAGAGTACTAGTCTATCTTGCATGAGACCCTGGGTTCTATCCCAGCACTGCAGAGAACAAAAGTAACATCCTGGCCAGGGGGGTGGTGGCGGTGGCGTATGCCTTTAATCCCAGCACTTGGGAGAGGAGGCAGGAGGATTTCTGAGTTCAAGACCAACCTGGTCTACAGAGTGAGTTCCAGGACAGCCAGGGCTACACAGAGAAACCCTGTCTCGGAAAAAAAAAAAAATTTAACATCCTGTATATAAGTGTTGTCTGTCTTATAGGTGATATATTGATTTCTAGCAATAGTGTGTTTCATATGTCAGGCAGTGGTGGCGCACCTTTAATCCCAGCACTCAGGAAGCAGAGGCAGGTGGATCTCTGTGAGTTTGAGGCCAGCCTGGTCTACAGGGTAAGTTCCAGGAGAACCAGGGCTACACAGAAAAACCTTGTCTCTTAAAAAAAAAAGTGTTGCCTAGTTAATGTTTCTAGCTGGCTTCACACTGTTCCTTTACCCCGAATATAGTATTTTCAAGCTTAGTCCAGCTTCTGGTTTATGTGTGTAACTGCCCGGGTGAGCTGGGCATGACCTGTAGTCACAATCACACCCTCTAGAGACAAAGCCTTGACTGATTCCAGGATGGTACCACCACAATCCATGCCACCCTGGATGTCCTTCCCCCCTACCACCTGCACCTCCCACCACCTCCCCCCCTGCACCCCCCCCCCCCCCCCGTTCACCTCCAGGCCTTATCCCCACTTGAGAGATAGATTCCTGTCAGCCTACATTCATCTGCCTCCTGTTTTAAAATAGCCGCCTGTGGGCTGGAGAGAAGGCTCAGTGATTAAGTGTTCTTATTGCTCTTCTAGAGGGCAGGAGTTCGGTTCCCAGCACCCACATCATCCTGTAATTCCAGCTCCAGGGGATCTGATGCCCTCTTCTGGCCTCCTTAGATACCTGAATACACATATACACACACACACACACACACACACACACTCACACGCACACGCACACACATTGTGATGGCTTGTATATGCTCAGCCCAGGGAGTAGCACTATTGGAAGGTGTGGCCCTGTTGGAGTGGGTGTGGCCCTGTTGGAGTAGGTGTGCCACTGTGGGTGTGGGCTTTGAGACCCTCATCCTAGCTACCTGGAAGCCAGTATTCTGCTGGCTTCAGACGAACATATAGAACTCTCAGCTCTTCCAGCAACCATGCCTGCCTGGATGTTGCCATGCTCCTACCTTGATGATAATGGACTGAACCTCTGAACCTGTAAGCCAGTATCAATTAAATGTTATCTTTTATAAGACTTGTCTTAGTCTTGGTGTCTGTTCACAGCAGTAAAATACTAACCACCACCACACACACACACACACACACACACATTCACACACACACACACACACACACACACACACACACCTGAGGACTGTATATACACCATACAAACAAATAAACAAGTAAATAAATAGATAAATAATCTTAAAATAAAATAGCTGGGGTGGAGAATTGCTCAGTGGTTACGAACACGGGCTCCTTTTCCAGAGGAACGGAGTTCAATTCCCAGTACCCACATGGCGGTTCACAACTCTCTATAACTCAAGTTCCAAAGGATTCTATGTCCTCCTCTGGCCTCTGAAGGCACCAGGCATGTTCATGGTGCATGTGTACACATTCGGACAAAACACCACTGATACACACAAAATAAACTTTAAAAATAATCAACATAAAATAGCCACACACGCTCCATGCTCGTTAGCCAGCCCATCAGCTCTCTGTCCATTGATTCTTTTGTTTTCCAAACTTGCTCCATTGAAAACTATGACCAGCCTTGTCCATGGCAGTTTGCAACCACAGAAGCACATCTCCAGGCCTATTTCTGAGTGGAAGTGTGAGGTCAGAGGGTCTCTTCCTGTGTCATTTGTACACATACTGGCAAAAGGCTTGTCAGTGTCTTCTTTAACCTCAGGGTTCTTTGAGACTCAGAGGCAGATCAGAGGCCTGTCCCAGGAGGGTTAGTACTGAGACTAGATTGTCAGAGGCTGTGCCCAGGGGACCTTCCTAAGCTCCTGCCTGGGTTCCTGCCTGTCTCAGGTTCCCAATATCCAGGACCTACCCTGTGGCCTTCTGCCTCTGCAGCATCTTTCTGGTAGGCAGCCATTCACCATGCCTTTGATGCAGGGGGATGCCACTCGCCCCAGGAGTTCTGTTTCTAGAGACAAGGATTTTTATCACAATAGGACCCCTAGGAAGCTATGTCAGGCCTCCTTGGCTCCCGTGACCTCCCCCAGTTGCCTGCTTCCCCTGGGGTATCCTCACAAAGGGCACTGCCATTCTGAGACATCCTTGGAAGCCTGCACCGGGGCTGCTTGGAGACAACCAGGCAACAGAGCTGGGTTATTTAGGGGAGAGAATGGGTAGGTGGGAGGGAATGTCAGCAGCTTATTCAGGGATGGATGGTCTCTCTGCTGTAGGGTGGTGCCCCCTCCCTGTGCCCATTATTCCCAGTGTCCAGAGCCTGGGATTCTGCACTGAGTCCCAGCAGAAAGCCATTTGGAGTCTTGCCTGACATCGGCAGGGGCCGGGCACTTTTGCATGTTCCAAAGAGGTTTAGGATACATGCTGGCTCGGGAACCCTGATGGGGATGAATATCATGTCTGAGAAAGAATCTTCTAGTGCTGAAAATAACCACAGTTCTTTCTCTGTTCGGTGGTGAGTTGGGACAGCTGTTGGTGAAGGGATTTATAATTTCTTAATCTCAGAATGATATCAGGGTAGGCTCGGCTACTTCACAGATGTGGAAATGGTAACTCAGAGAAGTTAAGCCACTTGCCTGAAGTCACACAGATAAATGGAAGAAACTGGTTGAAAACTTGGACCTGTTTTCCTGCAGATGACTGAACTCTCAGACTGCCAGAGCTGGCAGGGCTCTTGCAAATGTCTACTTCAGCTCAAGCTTGCCTAGAAATCTGGGGAATCCTTGCTTGGCCCAGGGCCATCTTCCTTGCTTTTCCAGTACCCTGGTCCCATCCCTCCCTTGCAGGAACCAATTGCTTAGGGATGACCAATCGGCTTGTTCTCTTCCACAGGTGCTCAGGGTGAGGCAAGGGGGAGATGCTTGAGGAACAAAACTATGGAGCTGTCTGGGCTGCACCTCAGCTATCTGCCGTGGCTACGCTCTAGACTCCAGGCGTGGTGACGGATTCTCACCTGTAATCCCAGCAATGTGGAAGAAGACGCTGGAGGACCCGGACTTCAAGGGCATCCTAAGCTACACAGGGAGTTTGGAGCCAGTCATGGCTCCACAAGACCCTATCTCAAAAACAAAAGCCAAACTGAAAATGGAAAAGAAAGAACCAGAAGAAAGTATTTAGTTTGAGTCTTGGTTTTTAAGCATTCTGACGGTTTGAGGCTTGTCTTAGGGTTTTATTGGTGTGAAGAGAGACCACAGCAAGTCTTACAAAGGAAAACATTTCATTGGGGCTGGCTTACAGTTCAGGGGTTCAGTCCGTTATCATCATGGCAGGAAGCCTGCAGGCAGACATGGCGCTGGAGAAGGAGCTGGGAGTTCTACATCTTTTTTTGTTTGTTTGTTTTGTTTTGTTTTTTGTTTTTTTTTTTTTGAGACAGGGTCTCTCTGTGTAGCTCTGGCTGTCCTGGAACTCACTCTGTAGACTAGGCTGGCCTCAAACTGAGAAATCCGCCTGCCTCTGCCTCCCAAGTGCTGGGATTAAAGGTGTGAGCCACCACTGACCAGCTGGAGTTCTACATCTTGATCCACAGGCAGCAGCAGAAGACTATGTATCACACTGGGGATAACTTGAGCATAGGAGACCTCAAATCCTGCCCCCACAGTGACACACTTCCTCCAACAAGGCCACACCCACTCCAACAAGACCATACTGCCTAATAGTGCCCTATGGGCTAAGTGTTGAAGCACATAAGTCTGTGGGGGCCGTACCTATTCAAACCACCACAGGGTTGTACTTTGGTAGTAGAGTCTTGCTTTACTTAAGGCCCCAGATTCTATCTCCAACACCAGAAAAAGAAAAACCGTCTTAAATGTAAACTTTGAACAAGTTGAACTAGGAGATGGACTGTGGTGTGAGTGGGAATCCTGGAGATTCTGAGCTGTAAGTTCCTGAAAGTACCTACTGTCTAGTGTTGGGGTCCACACTAGCCCCACGTTGGGGCGGCCAAAAAAATGTCTCGGCCTGAGCAAAATGTTGAGGCCCGGGCTGACCCACGTTTGGGCGGCCACTGTATCCCGGCCCAAGCTGCCGCTCCGGTCCACGGGTCGGAGTTCAGCAAGAGCAAGAGTGAGGATGGACTCGAAGAATGCAGACCAGACAGAGTGTAATTCAATCCCGTTTATTCTTCAGTCTAAGTCCTAAGTCTTGAGTTCCTAGTGCCTAGTCCCTAGCTCCTAGTCCCTCCAAGTTCCAAGTTACTTCTTCCAAGTTCTCTTCCAAGTGCCTGCTACCTGTCTTCTCTCTGATGTGTCTGGTTCTTCTGTGTCTCCCTAATGTCTGATTCTGATCTGTTCTGTCTCTGCCTTTTATATGTTTCACTTCTAAGCCATGCCTTTTGGTCACACCTTTAATCATGCCCTTAGGTCTTGTCTCTAAATCTTATCTCTAAATTACACTCTTAAATCACACACCTTTAATCTCACACACCTTTAATCTCACGCACCTTTAATCTCAAGGTATCTAAACCAAGATTATCGGAGTGTGCTCAGCTGTTGTAGCCTATTGTAATCCAAGTCACATGTCAGGGTATATGGCTCAAGATGGCTGCAAAGCTGATAGCCACTTTCTGCTAAAAGTCGGCCCCCAACAGTCTAGGGGATGTGCTCAGATCCCATGGCCTTGCAGTGTAAGCATGAGGCAGAGTCCAAAGCAGGCAGATCTAGTGAATGTACCGGAGAGTGATCCAAGAAGAAATGAGCTTCTAAACTCAGCTGGAGAAGCCCTTTGCTCTGGCAGGTTCAGGGCTGGGTTCCCAGTGTGAGCTTTGATGACAGTTGTCACCAATAAGTGCTGGTACCCCTTTCATTCTCCGCATGGTCCCAGGAAGCAAGAACTGCTGGGGACTTGTGGGGACTGGGAGCCACCTCTCCCAGGCATGTGTATTCCATGATTCAAAGTCTTCTACACATGGCTGGCACACAGTAGGACTCACTCACCTCGGGGTAGGATCCTAAGGCAAAGCAATGGATCTGGGAGGGTGGTCCAGGAGCCAGAAGAACCATCTAGATTCAGAGTTAACTATTCCAGAGATCACCAGACTTGGGGAAAGCTGCTACCCCGTTTCCTGGGGTACTGTGACAGTCCTGTGGTCACCAAGAACAAAGCCAGGTTGTCTTCATCTGCTGTGTCCTGCGAGCTCAGACTTGAGGAGCCTGATGGGAGTTGAGAGGAGCTGAGAGGTCTGCTTCTTATCCCTTGTCAAGTGTCATATTTGGTTTGGATTCAGTGTCTCTGCCTTCCGGACAGTCATTTGTGCCTGTCAGAAAAAGTGTTTCCTATGAGGGAGACCGGGTTCTTACAGCTTCTGCTCAGGACTGTATTTGAGAGCTCTTTCTCTCAAGAGCACTGAGACCTGGCTAGGGCTGAGCGGTTCTGGGGCCCCACAAGGGACACTGCCAAGATGTATTTGCAGCAACGGCAGCGGCAGCGGCAGCAGCAGCTAATTGACTCTGTACTGGGATGGAGTGTGCTCTCTGTGTTCTATATGCATTTTTATTTAGGTTCATGTATATACACATACACATGTACACACACATGTACACACGTATACATGCACACACATGTACATACAGTACATGCACATGTATGCACATGTACATACATGCACACATATACACACAAGCACACATACATGCACACACATGTACATGCATACACAGATATACACACAAGTACACACACATGCACAGACATGCACACACACATACATACATACCCACACTTGCACTGAAACCTTATACAGACACACAGTCCCTTCCTCCTTGTGTGCAGAGGAGCAGCACAAGCCTTGACTGTGCAGCTGTGTTCAACACAAACACCTCTGTACGTGGCACCCCACTCCTTAGGCCTGTGTAGGGTACTGAAGGTGTGGGGGTGGATCCTGTACACTCTGTTTTCTCAGGTTCTGTTCTGTGACCCCTGGGTCCTTTTGCAGGAGATCTGGCTTTGCTCTGAGCTTCCAGCTGGCATTGTAGAAGCATCTACAGCATTTGAGAGGGTCCAGACCGGCTCAGCTACAAGAGCCACTTCTTGATCCTTGATTTCTACTGGGCCTGGGAGAAAGTACAGGTTGTCTGCTCATGGTGCCCTTGGCTGCTCTGTGGCTTCTCTCCCAAGCTCAGAAACTAGTGGGGTGACTCTGTCTCTCAAGGTCTGACTTTAGTTCTTGTGGCTCCTAGAACTTCCCTGTCCCAGCCCACGGCCAGGGCTGCAGAGCAGGGGCTTAGGTGGGAACTGGTAAGGCACCTGTGTCCTGTACCTGAGACGTCGCCAAGTCTCTGTGTCCGTTCCTGAGGCCTTTCATCAAGCTGCGAGGCTGTTGGTTAGTTTGAAGGGCTGTGGTTACAGCTGTTCTTGCTCTTGCAGGCTACCACAGAGGGTCTTCTCTGCTGGATTCAACAAGAGCAGAGACATGTGTGAATAGTGCATCTTCACTCACTGAAGATATGCCAAGCATATGCTGGGGACCTGCTCTGACTTTCCAGGCTCTGTCCTTAGAGGCATATATATATAGTCAGGGATCTAGTTTTTTCTGGACAGTGCAGGGCTCTGTTCATGTTTGTGTATGTATGTTCTAGTCTGTGTATGTGTGCATTCAATACCATGTGTTTGCACATGCCTGGCTATGGCACTGTGAGTGGACTATGCTGAAACCTGTCCTCAGGCCTGCAGGGGACCCATTTGGGACTTGATTGGATGGGGACATGATACTATGACAGGGGAACAAGGAAGAGCACTGTGCTAGAGCACTGTGCCCAAGGATGGAGCCTGACAGCGTGTCACACACTGTACTTGGGCCTCAGGTCCCTAGCTCAGCAGCTCCTCAAACATCTCTCTCAAAGTTGAAGAAGGTAGGGGTCAGAAAGCGTCACTTTCCCTGGCCACACAACCCAGCTAATGAACTTCAGGCCAGTTTAATGAAGTAAGTGTGGCTGGAGTCACGATGGCTGTGCTTGCTTCTTAAGCCACTCTTTGGGCTTTCTCTTCCCTCCTCACACACCTTGGATGGGCAGAAGGGAGTCTGACAGAGAGGGCAGGTAATTCCTGGGCCTCAGTTTCCCAATGCATTAAAACAGGGCTGGGGATATGGTAGAGTGCTTGCTTGCTCAGCATACAGGAATGTAGCCGCCTTCGGCCACGAGTCAACTGGGTTCACCTGAAAGGGGGGCTGGGAATGAAAGGGGACGGAGGGCGAGAAGAGATGAAGCCAAGACAAAGTTCTTTGATCAAGGCTCAAAGCTTTAATGTTCAGCTCTCAATTTAAAGGGGAAGGCCCAACCCACAACCCCTCCTGGTTTCAGCCGGAGATGTGGTGGGATAATCACAGCCAGGTCACAGGTTCTAGGTCACAGCCAGAGATGTCTCAAGGCAAGCCCAGGGGCAGTTCTGCTTCTGTGTTCTGTGCAGCTAAGGTGGGCAACTCCACCTAGATCCTATCACTTGGTCTGTTGTGGTAAGCAAGGTCTCTCAGGCCTGCTCAAGGCTGGGAGAAGGGCACACAGGAATACTTGAGTTAGATACCCAGCACTGCATAAGCCAAAATGGTAGCCCATGGCCTATAATCCCAGCATTCAGGACGAGGGTCAGAATTTCTAGGTTATTCTTAGCTAAATATTGAACAAAACCAATTTAGGATGTATGAGACTCTGTGTGTGTATGTGTATTGTTCGTATATGAACAATGATAGGTACCTTCTAAGATTACACAGATGAGAGAACACCACAGACATGCCGGGTATCTGACTAGACCACCCTTACTGAGTAATTTTAGGGTTGTAAGCCTCCCCCCCCCCCCCCTATGATTCAAGTCCTATGGCTTGGCTTTGGTTAAAGGCTAAGCCTGCAAAGTCTTCATCTTGGTCACAACTCCCTGTGGAGTGTGCCAAGGACCCTCCAGCTCTGAGGCTAAGGCAGGTAGAGGCAGGTAAGGAAATTCTCCTCAATCTACGGTGAGGGAGAGAGAAAATGTAACACATTGCACACAACAAAGAGGGTTTCCTGAGACCTAAGCAGGGGTGAGCAAGTGTACCTGGGTGACCCAAGGTCAAGGGTCAGGTAGCCTGCCCAGATGCTGGATCCAGAGCTCACCAGAGCCCCGGGCCCACCACCACTGGAGGCGTTGGGTAGGGGTAATGGGGCCGCTCCTCTTCCAAAGACTAGGAGCTGCAGTTTTCCTTAGCCAACCGTCAAGTTGACCACCTGCTCTTTAAGGGACTCATCCTTGGACATCTGTCTGGAGAGGCTGAAATCCAGAGGCGTCAGATTTTTCCTACCTAGCTCAAGTGGCACAGAAAAAATGCTCATTCTGGAGTTCAGGAGAAGCAGAAAAAGGGGAAGCCCGGGGCTACAGATATACAGGGGCCCTGGAGTAGGGGAAGGGGTGCGGGGCCACCAGCCTTTTCTGTAGCCAAGGAGGCTGGAAGCCGGCCTTGGGTATCTTCCAGAAGTAGCCGAGCCGTCAAGGGAAGAGGAACTTGCTTCTCCCGCACTTTCCCCCTACCCCCGAATTTTCCAGATGCAGGGCGAGCTGACAGAGGAAGCTGGCCGGGAATCAGGCCTTCTAGGAGATGTGGCTGAGTTTGGGGGGCGGGGGTTTGTGTCTAATCAGACCGTGGTGGAGTGAATGTGTCTCTAAGTCCGCGCCCCCGCCCCGTGGGCGGAGGCCGAAGCTGCGGTGGGCGGGGCAGGGAAAGGAGTGACCGCGCCCGCCCCGCCCGGGCGTGGGAGGGGGGGATCCGGACTCGGGGCGGGGCTCTGGGGGTGATCCCGGCCTCGGTGGCCGCAGGCTGGCGGGGTCTGCGCCGCCTGGATTCGGCGGGAGCTGCCTCCGCCCCCGGATGGGCTGGGAGGGTGGGCGGAGCCATCTGGAGCCCGCGCGGGTAGTGCCCGCAGCCCGCCTCGGCGCCGGCAGTCCCCGGCCGCAGAGCGCGACGCTCTCCCGGAGCTGCGGCTGCCAAGGTAAGCAGGCGTGGGCCGCACCGAGGGAGGATCGGGGTCCTTTGGTCTGGAGCGGAGAAGTCCGAGTCACTCAGGCCTGCCCCAGACCGGCGCCACCACACTCTCTCAAAGCCGGAGCTGCTCCCGGGTCGTGCGCAGGTCTATCCCAGACTCAGCTCCTGTACTCTGGCTTCCTTCGGAGATGGTGGGGGGACAACGTGGACTGGCGACACCCGCTCTTCACTGCCAGGCCTGGGATCCCTCCTGGCCAGCTAGGCTTCTGAAGAAGTTAGGAAACATAGCCGGGCTGCGATCCCGGTATGGGGTCTCCAGACTTATCTGCAGGGCCCTTGAGGCCCAGGGGCAAGGGAGCAAACCCAGGGGCCTGGCAGGCACAGGCTTTGATTCGCCGCTCGGTTTGGTCTCTTTTGAGGCGAGGTCTCCTTGGTGTGAGCGAGGGTATGCACGCAGCGTGTGTACATTCATGTGCCTGAGCGTGTGCGGTGCGTGTGTCTATCTGTCCCCTGAAAAGACATGGACTTAGAAAAGGTAGTGTTTGGGAGACTGACTGTTCCAGTTTCTTGTAGTGGCCAGGCTGCTCTTGTTTTGGAAATCAGACTCCACAAAAGCCTGGTCCGGGCAAGCTTGAAGCACCTCCCGTCCTTCCAGCCAGGGAGTATGGGCCGGTCCTTGGCTGCGCAAAACCAGTGACAGAGCACCTGTGAGATGTGGGCTCCGGGCCATGCACAGATAGTGTGGGAGGTGGGAGGACTTGGAAGGGCTCCGTCTTCATGTGTCTCTGCCCTGCAAGGGAAGACGAGAGAGAAACACTTGGCCAGTTCTCTGATAGAGAGTTTGATACCAGCACTGGGCTGATAGCCGCTGAAGAAAATGCCAGGAGACACCTCATGGGAATTGCAAAACACCGGTGCAGCTTGGGTACTGGCTCAGGGTGTCCTGAGACTTTGCCGATAGACGTGTTTCAGTGTTCTGGTGCAGCCAACCCCACCCTCTTTATTAGCATTATTAATCCGGACCTCTTTGCACCCCTCCCTGGGGGGGTGGTCGGGGGAGGGGAAGGCAAAGACTTCCTGTTTCTGTGTGTCCACCCCCCCCATATTTTATTTACCTTCGGGGGCTGGGGGGCGGGTGTCCAAAGACCCATTTGTTTTCCACAGTCAGATGGAGCACAGGTCTGGGGCAGCTGAGGTTTGAGCCAGCCTTACAGGAGGAAGCCCTGACTTCCTTTTTGAAGAGTCCATCGAGGGGGCTGGAGGAGAGGGTGGGAGGCATTGGCCAGACGCGGTTTCCTGTGAGGGCAGACAGGCCTGAGGTGGCCCACTTTGCTCTCTGGTGTTGGAGTGGACAGGGTGGGGCTTGGGGCAACTCTGACCCTACTCTGAGGCACTGTCGTATCTGGGACTCTGCTCCTTCCCTGTTGTTCCCAATACTTAGGAGGAGGTGGCAGTGCATCTGTGTCCAAGGTCTCTGTTCTAGTGGGAGCTACCCAGGCACGGGAGAGAGTGCCATGTGGGTGGAACATGAGCTCATATTCAGGAGTATAGCCCTGTGGGCAGACACAAGAAAGAACTGGACATATCTACCTGAGAGCAGGCTCAGAACGGGGTGGGCTGGCACCCCAGGAGCATAGACACCTGAGGGGACAGGTGTCTGTGAGCGTGTGAAGGAGGGGTAGTGGTAGCCACAGACACTTGTGGAACAGGACAGTCTTGTGTTCCTGGCATTGCAGTTTGCTTGGGCAGCAGGTGTGTAAACAGGCAGACAGGTGGACCCACTGACGAACAGACATGCATTTAAACTGACACGGGGTTTCAAGGTTCTCAAGGACCTAGATAGACATGGAGGCAGTCTGGCCCTGCCTCTTGTGGGCAGGGGCACATATACTGGCCAGAGGCACATGCTAGAAAGGCTAGGTCTGAATAGCTTTAGATGCTGAGACATAGTCCCAAGTGACTGTTTCTGTGGTTATGGCAGCTGAGCCAGACATCCTCTTGTTCAGCGTGGAGGGACAGGTACTTAGATGCTGTGTGGTATGGCTTCCTTCCTTCCACATGTATCCCAGGCTATCTTTGAACTCACTATGTAGCCAAGGATAGCTTTAGACTCCTGATGCTCCTGTCTCTACCTCCTGGTTACTAAGGTTACAAGCATGCTTCACCACACCCAGTTTATAGGGTACTGGGAATAGAATCCAGGATCTCATGGATGCAAGGCAAACACTCTACCAAATGAGCCCCAGCCGCATTGTAGATTTATTTCTAGCCCGTGTTGGGGATGGTTAGAGAACCCCAAAAGGGCTCATTGTTCTGTTTTAGTCAGAAGGCGTGCAACCTCCCGTCCCCTCAGTTACGGGGCTGAGTGTCTGCTTGGGGTATCAGCAGAAGCTGCTTCAGCCTTTGATGGCATCCGTTTGTGTCCCCGGGACTTCTGTGAAGCTTCCTGCCACTTTGTGCCACTGCTTGGCTCTGGGGTTTTCCTGCTGAGCTTCCTTGAGCCTTTGGTAGTTGTCTTTGTATACCAGCGGGAGATAAGTGGAAGTCTGGGATGAGCGCTGTCTCCCTCTGGTGTGGACGGAGCAGGGTCTCCCATGTTCTGGCTGTGCTCGTGTCTCCTCTGCCCAGCCTGGCACCTTTGGAGCCAGCCCAGACCCTGATACAGCTTGACACCAAATGCTCTTGTGACCTTCCACAGTCACTTAATGTGGCAGTTACATCATCTTTAAACCCAGCTCCCTGGAGGGTTAAGTGGAAGGCAGTTTATGACAAGTGACTTTCCATCAGTCCACAGGGCCGCAACCAGGACTGCCCAGGCAGCCAGGTGTTTGGCTGGGAGCCTGGGCAAATTGTGGTATGTAGATACCAGACACCTCTTTGTTGGAAGTGGAAGCCCCCTCTGTCCTCTCTCTCTGCCTGTAGCCCCTCCTTGTCCTGGGGTCCTCTGAAAGGGTCAGGAAGTGGCAGGCTGGGCCTGTGGAAGCTTGGGCTTTCTGCCTGCAGGGCCTCTGGGAGGGGAGCCAGTGGTTCGCTAAGAATAGCCCCAAATCATGGCTGTGGCCTCTCGGTGGGCAGCGCTGCCTCTCCCTGCCTCTCCCATAGCGAGGCATTTGGAGACGGGCTTTGCATGTTTCCTGTGGCCAGCATGGCATAGGGATGGGCCTGGGACCGGGACCCGGGAGCTGCAGGCTCTTGACTGCAGCTGGCTCTGCAACTTTGCCCAGCCAGGCCTTTGTCTGGGACTTGGTAAAGAAAAAGTAAGTGAGGAACATCCTTGTCACTTGGAGATCTTCCTCGACAGCATGTCCTGACAGCGCCACCCCGTCTGGCTACCCTGACTTGAAGAATACAGTTCTGTAGCAGATCCTCAGATCTGAATTCCTGTCCTAGCTCTGTGACCCTCTAGGTGGGAGTTAACATCTTAACATCTCGGTGGCTTATTTTCCTTATGTAACAGGGTAGGGAGAGGGATTCCCCTGTAAGAGTGTCCAAGAACGTAAGGCTGGTGTGTACGGAGATGGCTGGAGATTGGCTCACAGGATGTTCCAGGGAGACAGTGGGTGCTACAGCCGTCTTCAGGGTTACATTTTCCAACAGAGTGGCTGTTGACACCAGAGAACCCAGTGATTGTACTGTGTTGAATGGGGACAAGGACCAAATGTCATTTTGATTTGGGGTCCATCCAAAGTAGGGAGGACCCAGCTCAGTTGGTAAAGCTGGGTGTCATGCAAGCACATGCATAAGTTTCGTCACTAAAACCCACCAAAGAGCTGGCTGCACCCTTGTGTAGTGCTGGGGAAATGGAGAGAATTCTTGAGGCTTCCTGGCCACCCTGCTTAGCCAAACTGCTGAGAACCAGGTTTAGTGAGTTATAGTCTCAAAGAACAAACAAACAAACAAACAAAAAAACCCCGCAAAGTAGAAAGTGATTCAGGAAAACATCTAGTGTTAACCTCCGGCCTCCACGCCTGGCCACACATGCGTATATACACTCACATGCACACACACACCGATGAAGTGCAGGTATCTATTTAGAAGTGGTTAGACTGATCAGATAGACAAGCAAGCAAGCCACACCCATGTATTACACCACACTCCACCACGTGCTGCCTGGCATTGGAGTTGAGGGACACAGTTTGCCTGGGTGGTCAGTCGGTCACTTAGGTAGGCTTGGCAAAGGTTCAGTGACTTATCCCGGCACAGGGACTGATGGGGCAGAGGTGGGGTGGCCCCAGTTGTTTATATGTTTCCTGTGGACTTTTCTGTGGCACAGGGATCCAGTCTGGTCCACAGCTAGGGCAACTCTGTGCAATAGACATGTGGTGTTCCAACAGGCTCTGGCCTTTGGGAACTGGGTAGGCAACTGGGAGTCTGGGCTCCCAGCAGTTCTCAAAGAGGAGGGGACTTGGAAATGGATGACTGTGACTCTTGGACAAATGGGTCTCCAGAGGCAGAATGCTGAGTGTCCTGAAGTGGCCTGCAACGCTTCATCTACTCACCCCCACCCCCACCTGACTCCGGTTTCCCTTCCCCAAGTAGAGGACAGGGACACCCTGGGTGTTTTGGAAGATTCTCTTTGGAAAAAGCAGAGGGGGAATTTCCTCTTTTTTTTTTTCCTTTTCCTGGACTTAGATCCCCTCCCCCACAACTGAGTTAACCCTTCTCTTGCTGGTCACTAAGTAGTAGCTCTTGGATGGACAGTGGTAGTAGCAGAGCCCTCCATTTTTGAACCCTTCTGCCTCCTTCCCAGGGGTGGTCCCCCATCAGTGCCTTGCTCTGGTGGTAGGACCTGGAAGACCTTGAAGCCAGCCATGGTCTGCTGTGTGGGTTAGCCTTGCTCTGGCTTCTAGGTTCTGGGCCTGTCCTCTAGCCATGGTACCCATGGGGTCAGGAGCGGAGTCTCCTGGACCTTTGGAGCTTCCTGTGTGTGCGGCTCAGCCTGACTCCCCCACAGCTTGTCAGTAAGCTCAAGGTTCCATGGCAAAGAGCCATCTTGGGCCATCAGCTATCAGTATATGTCAGTGATATACATGGATCAGGCCTTGTCATTCTTTGCGTGTTCTTTGTCAGGCTCCACCCACCTTGGTATTTTTGTTGTTTGTTTTTCCGAGAGACAGTGTTTCTCAGTGTAAGCAGTCCTGGCTGTCCTGGACTTGCTTTGTAGACCACACTGTCCTCGAACTCAGAGAGATCCACCTGTCTCTGTCTCTCCAGTGCTGGGATTAAAGATGTGCACCACCACACCAGGCTTTACCCACCTTGTCTTGGAGACAGGATTTATTATAGGCTTGGAGCTTTCCAAGTCGTCTAGGCTGACTGGCCAGTGAGCCCCAGGAATCTGGCTCTTGAGCCTAGGGATTGTTGGTGTCAGGCTCCGAACCCAGTGACATCACATCTAGGCGACCCCCACATCATTGCCAAGGCAACCGCCATATATTCCCAGGATCCACCTGGCTACCTCACCTTTTCCTGGGAGAGGCTCCGTCGTCACCACCCATATAAAACAGGCAGAACTCCCTGACCTCTCTCTCTTCTTCCATCTTCTTCCCCCCACCTTTGCCCTATCTCCTGAATAAATCCCCGCCCCGCCCCCCAACCGTTTGGTCTGGAGTTGTCTGTTCTAAGCTGTGCGCGGATGTCTAACACTGTCTAACAGGGATAACACCACACACTGCCAAGCTCAGTTTTTTAACCTGATCCAACTCAGTTCCCGTGCTTGGAAGGAAAGTGCTTTGCCGATGAGCTCTCTCTCTCTGGTCTTGTTTTTTGTGTTTATATCTGCATCCCCCACCCTGTGAGTGTGGGTGCTTACATCGCAGTTGTATGTGTGCATGCATGTGTTTGTGTAAGTGTGTGTGTGTGTGTGTGTGTGTGTGTGTGTGTGTAGATCAGAGAAAAACCATAGGTGCTGGTTTTTGGATTCTGCTTTGTTTGAGACAGGGTCTCTGGTGTGTGTGTTTGTGTGTGTGTGTGTAGATCAGAGAAAAACCATAGGTGTTGGTTTTTGGATTCTGCTTTGTTTGAGACAGGGTCTCTGTTGGCTGGCAGGCACACCGATCCCAGAAGGAAGACTGGGATTACAGATGTGCATTACTGTGTCTGGGGACTGAGCCATCCCTCTAGCCGCCTTTTTTGGTTTGTGTGTTTTTTTTTTTTTTTTAAATAAAGATTTATTATTTCACTGTAGCTGTCCTCAGACACACCAGAAGAGGGCGTCAAATCTCATTACAGATGGTTGTGAGCCATCTTGTGGTTGCTGGGCATTAAACTCAGGACCTCTGGAAGAGCAGTCAGTGCTCTTAACCACTGAGCCACTTGTTTGTGTTTTTGAAGCAGAATCTCACTTATTAGCCCAGGCTAGCAGCTTGGAACTCAATAGCTGCCCAGACTGACCGTTCCTGCCTGGGCAATCCTCCTGCCTCAGTCTTCCAAGTCCTGGGATTATAGACATTTGCTACTATTGGTGATAATTGAGATGGCACATTGGGTAGAGGTGTTTGCTTCAAGCTTGACCAGGCATTAGAATAGAAGCATTTGCCCTGTAAACACTGCTTGGTGGTAATTCATCACCACCAAGGGTCTGTGTCGATGTGTCCAGTCAGCAGCTACAAGCAGGCTTCTTGCCCTGTTTCTTATATCTGTGAAGTTTCACTAGAAGGAGTATAGCCCTGCAGAGGGCAATTGGTTGGGTGTATGGAAGAGCCTTGGGGTCTGTGAGGAGAAGGAGCAGGTGCAGAGGTTTTTCTAGAAGCCCCAGAAACTGCCTGCTTAGCCAGCTCTTCTCAGAGCTTGGTTGGGGCATCCACCGTGCAGGAATGCTCTCTGGCATGTGTGTGGGTGGAGGGCTGGGCCTGCCTGCACCTCTGTAGGAAGGGGCCCTGCGGGCATGGACGGCCCTAGCAAATCCTGACAGTCAGTTCTGGGCACTCTGAAGCTCGGTGGTCTCTTCCTCCATGACAGTGTCCTAGATAGAAGACACAGCCTTCGCCCCTCTGGCTGCGCAGTTTTTAATGTTTCTCCTAATTTAATAATTTTGTTTACTGTCTTACCTACTTAATCAGCTGCTTACTTATTCAGATGGGGTTGACTTGGAATTTAGGGACACCAAATGGGGATGGGCTGGAACTGTCACTGAGGAACCCCACAGCCTGGCCCTGCTTAACCTACATTTTTTTAGATAGAACCCTTCTTTCCCTCCCTCCTTCCTCTGTCTCCTCCCTCTCCCCTCTTCTCTCTCTCTCTCTCTCTCTCTCTCTCTCTCTCTCTCTCTTTCTTTCTTTCTTTCCATAAGGTCTTGCTATATAGCTCAGGCTGGCCTGGAACTCTGTAGCTCAGGCTGACCCAAAACTCACAGTGACCCTTCTGCCTCTGAGTGCTGAGATTTTAGGCATGTGCTGCCACACCTGGCTTGAGATGGTGCACTTGTCACTTGCCACACCTGGCTTGAGATGGTGCACTTGTCACTTGCCACACCTGGCTTGAGATGGCTCACTTGTCACCAGAGTCTAATTGCATTTCACAAACTCCCAAAGACAACCTGTACTATTAATAGTGTCTACACCCCAGTCCCTGAGTCTGCTCTCTGTCTTTATAGATTTTCTGATCCTGGATACATCATATAACAGTAGTCATACTCTGTGTGTGTGTGTGTGTGTGTGTGTGTGTAGATTGATGTTCCCCCAACCTCCTACCAAGACAGAGTCTGATTATATCAGGCTGACTATGGCTTAGTATGTATCGGAGGGTGACCTTGAACCCCTTATTCTCCAGCCTCCATTTTTCAAGTGCTAGGTTTACAGGCATGGACCATCTTGTCCAGTTTATGCTGTCCTGGAGATCCAACCTGGAGCTTCAAGCCTTGCAAAGTAAACTTTCTATTGTCTGAGCTACATCGCAGGCCAGCCCCAGATTCCCTTTCAAAGAGATTCCGCCTCCACCGAGAGAGAAAAGCACTGGCTTGTTTCCGTTACTCATATTAGAGTGTAACTTATGTTTGCATAATAGACCCAAGTGCCTTAGAATTCAGGTTTTATTTAACCAGGAAGCAAACATGAAGTCCTTTGAGTAGGGCTGCGTGGTAGAGCACTTGCCTGTCATGCACAAAGCCTGGGTTCCTGAGAAAGCAGATATCCAGAGGACACTAGAAAGCCAACCCTGGGCAGTGAGCCCTGCTGCTGTGGGGAAGTAGGATCAGTCCCAGAGGTTGCCGGTGCTGGGTGGATGGCAGAGCCCTGGGGTCCTGGCCTCTCCTGCCACACTGCTTGCTCCTTCTACCTACACCATGGGCAGAGTTTGTATATCAGTGGCTTGGGGCTGGGTGTATGAATTGGAGTAACCAGACCTCCCAGTTAAGCCCAATTGCCCGTGAGTGACTCTGCATGTCTGTCTCAGTAGGTCACCCTTGACTGCTGGCAGGCTGTTTTGTTGGCTTGCCGATAAGGGCAGAATAAAGGCACTATTGAAGTTGTACGTAGTGGCTCCTCAGCCCACATCTCGTGGGAGTCAGGACTTGGCACGGCAGTGATGGGCTTAGCCCAGGACACGCAGATGTTCTCCGCTCCGCTGTGGTCCAGCCTGTTTGGAAACTTGACCTTCTCTGTCGGGCATGGCTATGCTCCTGTGGGGGTGAGGTGGCTTAGTTCTCCCTCCCCACTCCGTGTTCTGACTTGAGCCACAGTCTTGCTTTGTGCTGTGTGTGATGCTGTGGCCTTCCTGGGGAAGGGATTGGGCTGGAAACATGGGAGCAAACCCCAGCCCTGACTGTCCATCAGTACAAAGTTGTTCTTACAATTAAGGTGTTCTGGTTTGTTTGCTTGTTTGTTTGTTTGTTTATTTATTTATATTTTAATGTTTATGAGGGTTTACCTGTGTGTATTTCTGTGCATCATGTGAGTTTCTGGAGCTCATCAAGGTCAGAGAGGGCACTGGATCTGGGAACCGTGACTGCGGAAGGTTACATGCTGCTGTGTGGGTGCTGGGAACCAAACCGGAGTCCTCTGCAGGAGCAGCCACAGACTGCGTTCTGTGTTCTTGGGGTGGACGCGTGCCTTGTGTCTAACCTGTGGGTGCTGGGATATTTGTCTTGTATCTTCTGAGGACCTGGAGTGCTTACCTCTCTAGGAGAGATGCCCAGGAGTGAGTTGCTGGCTGATAGACTGGAAATCCTTGTTTTACCAAGAAGGAAGCTGAGGCGCTGACAGAGGACCTACAATAGGAAGTGAAGTGTCACATAGTCTGTCCGACTCCCCAGTCGTCCCCACCCCCACCTCGGCTGCAACTTCCAAGTCAGGCTGGAGTGGGGTAGGGGAACTGTGCTTCTAGGCCTTGTGGTAATAGACATGCCCTTTCAGAACTAGTCTCCATCTTCCTCCTCCTCCTCTTTTTCCTCTTGCCCTTCTTCCTCCCCCTCCCCTCCCCCTCCCCCTCCCCCTCTTCTCTCTCCCCTCATCTCTGGTCCCAGCAGGGCAGGAGGTCAGGCTTCAGTTTGTCCTCATGTCTCTGTCTGTCTGCTTGCCTACCTGCCTTTCAACAAGCCCTCATGTACCTCCTCCTCCTGTCTCTAGCTGCCCAGTTCTGGAATATGTGTACCACCACGTCTGGTGTTATGTGGTGGTAAGGAAGGACCCGAGGTTGTGTGCAGGCTAGACAAACACTCTGCCAACTGTGCCGTATCCTCATCCCTTCTGGACCAGTCTTCTCAACCAGCCGCTTTGTGCCAATGAGACACCATCTCTTCTGTCCCTGGAAGCCACTGTCCTGCTTCCTGGCTCTGTGAAGGACTACTATAGAGATGACAAGACACAGAGCCACACGGTGCCCCTCCTCATGTTTCTGGCTTATTCAAACAGCAGTGTCCTCAGGGTTCCTCCATGTGGCAGCGCCTGACAGAATTTCCTTCCTTTCTGAGCCGTAATTGTTCTTCTTGTTTTGTTTGTGAGAGAGTCTTGTTACCTAGCTCAGGCTGGCCTTGAATTAAGGATCCTCCTGCCTCCTGCCACCATGGAACTATTCTTTTAATTTTTTAAAAATTTTATTTTGGGGAGCTGGAGAGATGGCTCAGTGGTTAAAGAAAGCACTGACTGCTTGCTCTTCCAGAGGTCCTGAGTTCAGTTCCCAGCAACCACACGGTGGCTCACAACCATTTGTAATGGGATCTGATGCCCTCTTCTGGTGTGTCTGGCACACCTGTGTACTCATATACATACAACAAAAAATTTATTTTTATAAATAAATGCTATGGGTGTGCCTGGTGCACGCGATGTTTGGAAAAGGGCACCAGCGTCCTCGGAACTGGAGTTACAGATGGTTGTGAGCCATTGTGTGTGTGTTCCGAATCAAACCCCGGCCTTCTGGATCTGGAGGAGGATCTTAACTGCTGAGCCATCTCTCCGGTCCACGGTTCACATTTGAGGATTGAGTGAGGAGCTAGTACCAGGGAAGAGGGTGACAGCTGCTGTTACTTATCAGGTGCCACCCTTTCCCTGTGTGAACTCTCCTGCTGATGTCACCTAACAGGAGAGAGCCCGGCAAAGTCCCATTGCTGACTAGGGTTGGATGCCATGGCTAACGGACCGTGTAGCCTAGGCTCTGTGTTACTGACCCCAGGGCAAGTTTTTAGGTCCCTGCCTGGAGTCCTTTTCATCACCTCTGCCATCTGTACATGGCGCCTCTGGGAAGCCGGGCCTGTCTTTCCAGGCCCAGGCGCTCCTACTCCATGCAGCTGCCTTTGAAATCTCTTCTATGCGGTAGCCTCAGCACCAGGCAGGGACCTGCAGGCCCTCTCAGAGCTCCCAGCACAAGGCTAGCAGGGAAGCCCAGCCCAGAATGGCTATAATGCAGGATGTCCCTCTTGGCAGGACTTTCCCTGAACAAACAGTGCCAAGAGCTTCAGGATGGTGAGGACAGATAAACAGGAAGAGGAGAAGAAACCAAACCGCCATCTTCCCATGCTGCCTGGCGCCCCTCCCTGCTGCTCTCTTGGCCCAGAGTTAGGAAGGGCAGAGAGAGGCTGGGGGATTGAGTTTAGCCTGTCAGGGCCTTAGGGCCTTGGTTTGTCTTGATAAATGGGGTGAACTTGGCATTAGGTGCCAATAGGGAACAAGAACACAGTGACAGACAGGTGTCTGCGGGCATGTAGGTGGCTCTGGTTGGGGTCATCTCAGCCTGGCTGGCCATCCTCATTATTCATATTTTTTTTATTACTTATTCTATTGCATGTACTAGTCAGGGTTCTCTGGAAAATGAGAATTGAAAGACTGAATCTCTGTCTCTATCTCTGTGTAAAGGGAATTTAGAGGAGTTGCTTACGGGCTGTGGTCTGGCTACTCTCTGAACAGAAGGTCCAAAACTCCAATAGTCATTCAGTCTCTGAGGTTGGATGTCTCAGCTGGTTATCAGTATACCTTGGAATCCTGAAGAAACAGGCTCTGTTACCAGTCAAAGGATGAGCTTGCTGGCAAGAGGGAGGGGAAGCAGGCAAAATGCCCACATTTCCTTCTCCACATCTTCGTATGCAGTCTGTCACCGAAGCGGTGGCCCAGATATAGGGTGGGTCTTCTGGCCTCAAATGAACCAGTAATGAAAAACCCTCAGAGGTGTGCTGGGGTCTTAGCTGATTCTAGGTGTAGTCAAGTTAACAACCCCAGATAGCCATCGCTTTGCCTGAGTGTATGTCTGTTCAGCCGATGCTTGGCAGGGGCCCTCCCTCCCACCCCCACCCAGGAGGCCAGAAGAGAGCATGAGATCCCCTGGGACTGGAGTTAAAGACTTGAGCTGACATGTGGGTGCTAGGAATTGAACTCGGGACTTCTGGAAGAGCAGCCAATGCTCTCAATATCGGAGCCATCTCTTCAGCCCCAGGTAGACTCTGGCCCAGAAGGACAGAGTGCTTCATCCAGGCTGTGAGGTGCTGGGGCAGAGATTGGAGTCTGGGGGCCACAGCTGGCTGGTGTCAGGGGGTAGACCTAGCCTGGGCTGCTGTTGCTATGGGAATTCCTTTCTTTTTCTTTCTTTCTTTCTTTCTTTCTTTCTTTTTTTTTTTTGTTGTTGTTTTTTGTTTTTTCGAGACAGGGTTTCTCTGTGTAGTTCTGGCTGTCCTGGAACTCACTCTGTAGACCAGGCTGGCCTCGAATTCAGGAATCCACCTGCCTCTGCCTCCCAAGTGCTGGGATTAAAAGGCATATGCAACCACTGCCCGGCAATTCCTTTCTCTTCTCTTAGAACTGATGGGGTGGTATCATGAAGGGGCCAAGCCTCAGGCTCCCCGTTCCAGAGAAACTTTGAATCCTTGGGAGGATGCATTTCTGCATGCTTCCTTTGCTGAATGGCCATCTGAGGCTGACTTAGGCTGTGGCCATGCTTTCAAGCTGTTACTGAGCCTGGGCAGCACACCTACGGAGTGACACCTGACATCTTGGTATAGAGCCCAAGGTACTTGGCATCTCCCTCCCATCCTATGTTCTAGTCCTAGGTACCATGTGATTCCTAGGAGGCTCTGGACAATGCTGAACATACGTGTGGCGTGTGTGTGTGTGTGTCTCTCTCTCTCTCTCTCTCTCTCTCTCTCTCTCTCTGTGTGTGTGTGTGTGTGTGTGTGTGTGTGTGTGTGTGTGTGTGTGTGGTCTCTTCTGGAAACAACACCATTATTTTTCTTTTCAGGCTCAGTTCCCTTGTCTTCTCCAGGAGCCTTCCCTCATGGGTTGTTAACATCTCCTGCAGCTCAGGGTAGCAGGAAACGTGTTCTGACCTTTCTGAGCCTCAGTTTCCTTATCTGTGAATTGGGATGACTAGGTGTCAGGGAGAGGAGAAAGCCTGAATTTTCTTCCCCTAGCTTGTATGAAGCTGGCTGGGACTTGGAGAAACCTGGTCTTCTCAGGGTTAAGTCCCTTCTGTACCAGAGGCGGAAGCAAAGAGGACAGAGTGTGAAATGAAATCACTTCCCTGCCCAGGGGGCTGCCCTGTGCCTGGCTTTTGCAGTAAGTCCTATTTCCTCCCCAGCTTCCATGTGTCCACACACTCCTGACTCCCATGACCCCATGGGTCACTAGCAGGTGGGGGCTCCCGATGGAATGCTGGCCTGTCTTTCATCCGGCGAGTTCACTTCCTGTCTGAATAAGCCATCCACCTTTCCTGCTTGGAATTCCATCAGTGGGGTCCAAGAGACTGTGTGACTGTGATCCAGGCCAGTGACAGGCCAGTGCCTGTGTGACAGGCCAGTGGTGTGAGGTGACCAAGCTTCATGGCTGCCCTTGTATGTAGTTTCTTCTGGGGCGCCGAGGCTGCCTCTGTAAACGAGAGTGCTGAACTGGACAGGACAGCAGAGAATGACCCCATTTAACCCTCATTACCCTGCAGGAAATGGGGTGCGGAGAAGCCAAGGCATGGGCAGGCCTCTGGATCAGGACAGCACTGGCAGAAAACCCAAATCTTGCTGACTTTCAAGGTCCTGGTTTTTCCTACAGGAAGGTGTTTATGAGTCTGCCTGTGGGACTCAAGGGCAGACCGGCTTCTGGGGGAGGTACCAGCATGTCCTTGGCTATAAAGTTGATAGCAAACTGTGGCTGCTTGTCCCAATGGCCTTACTGTATCTGAGGTATGTCTGTGGTAGGTAGAAATGAAGAAAATAAGAAAATAAATGGAGAAAACAGAGCAGACTTCTACCTTCGAATACATGATGTGAAAGTTTCATTCTCAGGCACCACAAAACCAAACCAAACAACCAAACCAATTCAACCAATCAAATAACCCCCCCAAAAATCAGAGATGATACAAAGTATTTGAAACGATGAGAAAACCACCTGGGTATCCCTGCCCCCAGATACCACGCTCAGCCCAAGCATTTTCAAACTCTTTCCTTGCAAACCTGTGCTGTGTGTGTGCGCGCAGCTGGAGTGACATCGCTTCAGTTTTCCAAGGCCATTTTATGTCGGGCCCAGGGGAAGCTGGCTGGGTGTCCATTTCTGGTTTTGCATTCAGTGGGCTGTGATCTGCTGTTTGGTTCAAGTCCATAGAGAGGGACCATCAGCCCATCAATTCCTGGGTGGAACAAGATGTTTTAGTCACCTGGGGACACTTTTCTTTGATACTAGGATATTACCAGCAGTGGATTCATTCTGTCTGTCTGTCTATCTATCTATCTATCTATCTATCTATCTATCTATCTATCTATCTATCAATCATCTATCTATCTATTTTAGATCGGGTCTCACTATGTAGCGCTGGTTGCCTGGAACTTCATGGGTGCTGGGAGTCACAAACTAGCCATGGCGTAGCCACAGAGGTTAGAGGGTGATTTTTGGAACTTTGTTCTTGCTACCTTCTGGATCCTGGAAACCAAACTTAGGTTGTCAGTCTGGGTGTCAGGTGCCTTTCTTTATCCAATGAGGCATTTTGTTGACCCAGGAGCAGATTCTTAGAAGTGAGCAGACAGTTTGGAAATATCAGGGATCTTTCTCTGTTCCATTTTGAATGGCTTTTCTGTGATTTTGTGACCTCAGGTGCAGGCCTTTGGGGGAAATCCTGGCTTACTAGGCAAAAAGAACCACCCCTAGACAGGGTTTCTCTGTGGCTTCAAACTCAAGAGAGATCCATCTGTATCTGCCTCATATGTGCTGGGATCTTGCCATCACACCTGGCAGCTCTTGTAGCCCAGGATAGCCTTGAATTCCCTGTGTAGCCAAGGATGGCCTTGAACTTCTGGTCCTCCTGGCCCCACCTTGCAAGTTCCAGACTTGTAACTTGTACCACCATAAACAGTTTTGTTTTGTGGCACTGGGGATTGGACTCAGGACCTTGTCCTTGCTAGGCAAGCATTCTCCTGCCGGAGCCAGATCCTCATCCTATGGACTACTGTTACTATTGCATTTATCACCCAAATAATCTTTATGCCTTGAGATTTTGGACCCAAAAAGCCAATTTGACTCTGGCTCATAACCAGCTCTGGTATAGCTTTCCTTCAGACCCCTGTCACACTGGAGTGTCAGCTGGACTGGGTCAGCACACAGATACCGAAAAACTGCGGTTCTGGGTAACTTTCAGTGCCTCACTGAGGACACTCTGGTTTTTCGAGACAGGGTTTCTCTGTGTAGTCCTGGCTGTCCTGAAACTCACTCTGTAGACCAGGCTGGCCTCGAACTCAGAAATCCGCCTGCCTCTGCCTCCCTAGTGCTGGTATTAAAGGCGTGCGCCACCACCGCCAGGCTACTGAGGACACTCTTAGATGACACGGGTATATTTTGTCACAGTGAGCTCATGTCAGTGGGGAGCACAGGCTAGCCCCTGTGAAACACTGCCTTACTACCTGCCATGGCTGTGACATTTTTACCCACTGTGGCTTTTGTACCACAAAATACCATTCCATTGAGGAAGGCAGACTGCTGTCTTGTGTGTATTTGTCCGGGTAACCTGGAATGAAGATGCTGGGGACCCTGAGAAGCATGCCTACAGAACTGCAGTCCTGTGATAGTGTCTGTGCTATCTTGGGAGGACTCCACATCACCTGGTCCTTTTTTACTAGTTTACTAGTATCAATCTTAAAGCCAATGCAGATGTTTCTTGCCCGCGGGGTGTGTCCATGTGGAAGTCAGAGGTCAGCACTGGGTGGTTATCTTTCTCAATTACCCTCACTGATTGAGGCAGTCTGGCCCGCTGGCAAGCCTCAGGGATCTGTGTCTCAGTATCTCTGGGGCTGGGATAAAATGTGCCCCAGGCTTTTTTTATGTAGATGCTAGGCATTGAAATCAGGTCCTCTTGAGTGTTCAGCAAACACTTTCCCCGCTGAGCCCGCTGCCCGTCCCTCCAGCTCACCTGTCCTACAATCTAGCTAGAGCACATTATACTGTCTGGTGTTAAAATTTTGTTCTTTGGATATTTGGGGTGATGCAAAAATGTAATCCCATGTAGGAGGTGGAGGCAGGAAGATTGGGAGGTTAAGGCTATCTTTGGGTACATAGTGAGTTCAAGGACAGCATGGATTACAGAAGACCTTGTCTTTAAAACAAAACAGAACAAAACAAAACCCAAAACAAAACCAGGGGCTGGAGAGATGGCTCAGCGTTTAAGAGCACCGTCTGTTCTTCCAGAGGTCCTGAGTTCAATTCCCAGCAACCACATAGATGGTGGTTCACAATCCTTTGTTATGGGATCTGACGCCCTCTTCTGGTGTGCAGGTGTACATACAGATAGAGACTCATTTACATACATACATACATACATACATACATACATACATACATACATACATGCTAAATCTTAAAACAAAAAACAATCAGGGCCAAGGAGATGATCAGCAGGTAGGCTTGCCATTGAAGATATGAGGTGAGGATTTCGAGTCCCCAGCACCAATGCTGAGTGGCTGGACTGGCTTCTTGGAAAACAGAGCCATGGAGTCTCTGGGGAAAAAAGTTGTTGGCTAAGTAGCCTGGTCCTATCAAGAACTCTGGGTTCAACAGACAGATCCTGAGCCGATGAATACAGTGGAGACCTGATGACTGTCAGTGTCTGCCTCGGGTCCCTGTATGCACACACGTGCACATAGACACACCCACCACACACACAGACTCTTGCAAACAAAACACCTCCTTCCCAGATACACACACACACACACACATACACACACACACACACACACAGAGAGAGAGAGAGAGAGAGAGAGAGAGAGAGAGAGAGAGAGAGAGAGCACGAGACAACAACTGAAAGATTTGCTCGAACTTTCAAATCCTGCTCAGAGCCTTCTACTTCTCTGGTGGGTATGGATGAGGGTGTGCATGTGGAGGTTTTGAACTTGGCCATTTTTTTCTGGCCCCTCTGAGAGACAAGAGGGCGTGACTCAGGAGAAGAAGCCCAAGGGTCTCAGGCAAACTGCTGAGACCCACTGGTGGGTGGGGTGTAGTCTCAGACAGAACACCCACTCCTCTACTGTCCAGTCTCTGGCCTCTGTGATCATTCCTCATGATCCTTTGCTGTGTGGGACCCAGGGCTGACCACACCTCTGCTTGTCAGTCATTTGTTATGTATAGTTACATGAGGTGGGCCTCAGTACAGGGACTGTGTTTCTATAATTCTCATGAGAGACTCCTATGAATCCAACCTTCTGTTCTGTAAAAAATGTTTCTAGCTTTGTTCATTCAAGTGACCCTTTGTGCCCAGCACTGGCCAGGCCCTGGGATGTACCTGAAGGTTATCTAGCCTCAGTCTCTGCCTACAGAGATTTGGGGGACTTTCTGGGAGAGGGCTTCCCTCCATCTGGATGAGGGGAGAGGGTGTGGGACTGAGCAGGAAGCTGCGGAATGAGTGAAAGCAAGACCAAGAGTGAGGCAGGCTGGCGAGAGGCCCCATGCCTTCCAGACTGACTAGGCCTGCCAGCGGAGAGGCTGCCCACCAGTGACTAGGATTTCCAAGGCTCCAACTCCGGCCTTGTAGTGAGATGTTCTTCTGCTCCGTACTTCTGTTATTAATGATCTACAAAGGCCCGTTGATATTGCTGTTCCTGGGACGGAGAAGAGCGCAGTGCATTGTGGGTTCTGGAAGTCACAGTCTGGAGGAGGCAGCTGGGCCAGCTTAGGGAAGTTCTTCCTTGAGTCTTCCCCAAATCCTTTTGATGGGGATCTGTTCTCACCACTTGACAGAAACAGATGTGTATCTAATATCAGGGCCTTCCCTGGTTCTGGGCAAGCAAACAGACAACCAGAGAGGTGCAGGGGACAGGTGGGTAGGAGACTCTTGGTCCCATCCCAGTGCCCACTTTTGGTCAATGCGGGCAGGTCTCTGGCCACCACTGGGCCTCAGTTTCCTCTTCTGTAATCTGTAATCTAGAGAATGGAATCTCTAAAGCACCTTTGGCTTCAATTCTAAGGTACATGTTGGTGTCTGAGGGGGGGGTCTAACTCTACTGAGGGGAGATCAACACACATGAGTTTGTGCCTGTGTTAGGCGATGAGGGACAGGGCCTGAGAAGGAAGGGTTCAATCTGAGCCCCTGCTCTAGGTATAGACGTGTAGGTATAGACCTTCTGAAAGTGTGTGTGTGTACATGTGGACACACAGGTGTGAGTTTGTGTACCCACATGTGTGAGCATGCATACACATGTATGAGTATATGTATATGCATATGTGTTGTGTGCAGGTGTGTGTGTGTGTGTGTGTGTGAGAGAGAGAGAGAGAGAGAATGAGAATTATCTTCTCAACACTCCTCCCTCCCCAGCTTGAAAGTTTTCTGACTCTACTCCAACCCTTTGGTCCCCCAGCAGGGGAACCCTGGAGTGTGATGACTTACTTCCCTCTATTTGTTCTGAAGCTGGGACAGATGTTTCCTGCAGCTGGCCACTCACTCAGCCACTGTCCTCAAGATGGATCAGCCTATTTTTAGCTCCATTGTTAATGCCTGGGCATCTGCTTCCAGGAGCATGTATGTAAGAGGCTGTGTCCCTGGGAAAGACACTCCCTCCAGTCGGTCATGCTCTCTGACTCCTGGCTTCTCTGTGCCCTGTGAGAAGCTAAGTGGCTTCTCAGATGGGGAACTCGGCACCTCAGTTTGTTCTACCCGCTGAATGGGACCATAGCCCTCTTCCTCACAGGGCTCTGAAGGGGCAAGAAATGTGAAATTCACCCATTAAGAGATGTTTTGAAATTACATGTATCAGGGGTTCCAATCTGTAGACTGCTGTACTTATAAACAACAAATTGACTGTGTGGGGGTTGGGTTGGGGCCCTTGTTATAGGTACTGGAGCGTGGGCTGAGAGTGGCAAGGCTTTTCTGGTGCTTATAGGTGAGTGGGGTAGAAGGAGTGAGGGTAGGGGAAGAGATTCTAGGTATGGGACCCAAGAAGATCACAACACAGAAGCAAGGGACAGTCTGTCCTAGGACATCTGTTTAGGAGGATAACTGTGAATATGGGCCAACACCAGATCTGGATTTTATTTTATTTATTTATTTATTTATTTTTTTGTAACTAAATTTTACAGTTCAGGACAGTGGCCTTTGTAGATGGCAGCCTTATGTCCCAGTACTACACACAATACATGCCTGTATGGTCTCACAATTGCAAGCTTCAGCTTGGACACCCCTGTGCAGCTCCTGACAATTCTTCACCCGTTGTGACCCAGAGAAGCCAAAAAGGTTGGCTGTCTGCTAGAGTCTCTCCCCGGGAGGGTCTCTGGAGCAGGTCTGAGGCTCTGCAGTTCCGCCCTGAGCCAGAAGCCAGCTCAATCAATGGCTCTGCATGTGTTTCTCTGAGCTTTATACTGTCAGGAAGTGTTGACCTGCCTGATTCAGCTACCAGATGATTGATAGCCACCCATCTGGTCCATCTCTTCACCATCCACACGGAAACAAAGATGTTCTACAGAGAAGGTGAGGCTGACCCTAAGGCCTGACAGGAGGTCAGGGCTGCGGGACCAACAAGATGGCTTAGTGGTAGCTTCTGGTAATGATGCCAGGACTCATTGGTGGAAGGAGAGAACCAGCCCCCACAAATTGTCTTCTGACCTCCACATGAGCACTGTGGCAGGAAAATGCCCCTCCCCCCCAAAATAAGATAAATTTTAAAGAAATTTAGTTGGATGTGGTGAGGCACACTTTTGATTCCAGGTAGAAGCAGGCACAGAACTCTGTGAGTTCAAGACCAGCCTTGTCTACATAGAATTTTGCAGGCGAGCCATTTGGTGGTGGCACACATCTTTAGTCCCAGCACTGGGGAGGAAGAGGCAGGTGGAATTCTAGGATAGCCTGGTTTGCAGAACAAGTTCCAGGACAGCCAGGGCTACATATCAATCAATCTGAATTCAATCAATCAATATTTAAAAAATAAATAAAAGCAAGTCAAGACTGAGAAAGAAACTATGGTGCTTCTCCAGTTTGGGGGAAACTCAGTTGAGTGTGGTTTGCCTAGAATCTTGGACATGGGGGAGAGGTGCGTGTGCGTGTGTTTATTTATTTAATTAATTAATTTATTTGGTTTTTCGAGACAGGGTTTCTCTGTATAGCCCTGGCTGTCCTGGAACTCACTCTGTAGACCAGGCTGGCCTTGAACTCAGAAATCCACCTGCCTCTGCCTCCCAAGTGCTGGGATTAAAGGTGTGCACGCCACCACCGCCCGGCGTGTGTTATTTTATTATTTGATCTTTTTTTTTTTTTTTTTTTAAAGACATGGTCTTATGTAGCCCAAGCTAGCTTTGAACTTGGTATGTAGCAAGGATCACCCTGAACTCCTAAATATTGGGTTCCAGATGTGCACCACCACACTGTTCTGTGTGGTGCTGAAGATGGACCCCAGGGCTGTGGTGTGCTGGGTGAACACCTGCTCACTGACCATCCCCTAGCCCCAGAAGGGGAGATTTCAGTGCAAGACAAAGGTTTTAGGTTAGAGGCCACGGGGTTCGGGTCCCTGCGGGGTTGCTGGAATATCAAGTGGGAGCCTGAACACTTGTGTAAGTTGCTGCTGGCCTTCTTAGAAAAGTGGGCCCCCAAGAAAGTGTAGGTTCCTACTGACCATAAAGAATCTAGACTGTCTTCGCCCCACTTGCTGAGATCTCCAACATGTTCGTTCAGGACTTGCAGGGGCTGCAAAGGACAGAAGCCAAGGGACAGCTGCTTCTGGGGAGTCTCTGACTCTTCTGGGAAACTGTACTGCCTGCCAGCTCTGTCTGGAGCAGACCAGCTTGCCTTGGGTCCTCTGTCTCCCTGATGACCGTTTCTCGCCTTATGGGGACTCTCATGTCTTACAAGGGCTCCTGGAGGGACAGAGAAGCACTCATTCTCTGAGCTCCTCTGACTTTGGGAGCATCAGAGGTCAGGTTTTTTTTGTTTTGTTTTGTTTTTTTGTTTTTTGAGACAGGGTTTCTCTGTGTAGCCCTGGCTGTCCTGGAACTTACTCTGTAGACCAGGCTGGCCTCGAACTCAGAAATCCGCCTGCCTCTGCCTCCCAAGTGCTGAGGTCAGGTTTTGTAGCAGGGAAAGTGATACCTGGTTCAGAACTTCCGAGAGCCTGCAGCTGGAGGCAGAGACAATCCAATGGTTGGTTCTTGTCTGTCTTCTCCCTTGCTCCCAAGACCCTGGTGTGGGATGGGTCATGTGTTCTGTGACCACCCACTGCTGTGACTCCCTCCATCTCATACCCTGAGAACAGGCCCCGTCTACAGCACAGCCTGTCCACCAGCAGGGAAGGTTGATGTTGCCTTGCGAGAGAGGAAAAACTTTCATTCCTGTGACCATCTGGTCTGCGGTCACGGAGGGTCCAGCCTAAAAATAACAGGGCGCATTAGCCAGGATTAGATTCGTCTGTAAGTCATAAGACAAGGTAAATAACAGGAGTTTACACAAGATGGAAGTTTATTTCTCTGCCCTTATCCAAGCTCGGGGCTTTGTCGGTCGGGCCTGCCGTGGTGGCACTATTCCATGACTTCTCTCAGGAACTTGGATGGCCACCGTTCCTAAGTTGAGGCTTCACCCAACATGGCTGCTCTCATATCTGTATCCCAGGTCACAGAATGGGAGAAAGGAGGAGAGGCTCTCATATGGAAGGATACTGGAAGTCAGGTTGATGCCGCTTACATCCTGTTGGCTAGAATTTAGTCACAAGGCCCAAGTATGTACAATGAAGATCCTGGTCCTGGCTAGCATGGTGTGCTTTCATAGTCATCCCTGCCCTTCCTGGGGAGAGTAAGTCATTCTGGCGTTTTAAAATAATTTAAAAATATTGTTTATGTATTGAAGAGGGGGAGGGGACGGGGAACACAGCATACCTGTGGCACTCGAAGGACAACTGCAAGTAGGGTTCTCTTCTGTGTGGATCCTGGGGCTCGGATGCTGGACCTCAGGCTTGGCAGCAGATACCTTTATCCACTGAGTCATCTCATTGGCCCCAACTATGGACAAATTGATTGAACTTAAGGGTGATTCTAGGCCAAGAACCTGGATGTTCTTACTGTGTTCTGGGTCTCCCAGGGATAGTTCCCAGGTAGCTCAGTCTTGCTTCTGAGGACTAGCAAGCTGCGTGCTCTCTTGTCCCAGGCCAAGAAGGAATGCCTCTCTCTAGCTGACCATGAATTTAAAAGGGTTTATTAGTTTATTTATTTTTTTTAGATTTATTTGTTTTGGTTTATGTATTTTGCTTGCATGTATACATGGGGCCCCCAGAGGTCAGAAGAGGCTGTTAAATCCTTTCAAACTAGAGTTGCAGATGGTTGTGAGCCACCATGTGGGTGCTGGGAAGTGAACCTGGGTCCTCTGCAAGAACAGCAAGTGCTCTTAACTCCAGGGCACGCTGTCTCTAGCTCATGAGCATTTGATCCTTCTGCTTCCACCAACCATGTTTTGGGATTTTAGGTGTGTCCCACCATGCCTGGTTTCTGCAGTGCTGAGATTGAAACCCAGAGCTTTCATAGGCTCTAGGCTCAACCTTAAGGTCCATAAAAATACAAAACAAAGAGACAAAAAAAGTTAGGAAATAGTAACGGCCTCTCTCCTTCCCAACCCTTCAGAGGTTTCATTTAGTTTCCGATGGATACCGTTCTGGTTTTAAAGAAGAGGTGGGGGAAGGGAATTCAAGGGACACATTGGCCAACTCAGGTGCAGGACAGACAGGACCCTCTCTTTGCTAAGCTGAGTCACCTGGAGAGTCCCTCTTTGCCTATTCCACTGTTGCTCCGGAAAGCACCTCCTAGGCCTCCTTGCTGGTGGCTGGAATGCCCACTGGACATTAGCAGTGGCTTTCCGCAGGAGGATGGTCCTGGAGGGACTCAGAGTTTCGAGAACTGGTGTAGTAGGGGAGGCCCCATGACCTCTATCTAGCCTTGAAACTTGTACTAAACTAAATTAAACTAAAAAAAAAAAAAAATGGGGCTGGAGAGATGGTTCCATGGTTAAGAGCACTGACTACTCTTCCAGAGGTCCTGAGTTCAATTCCCAGCAACCACATGGTGACTCACAACCATCTGTAATGGGATCTATCTCATGCTCTTCTCTGGTGTGTCTGAAGACAGTGACAGTAGACTCATATACATGAAATAAAAAATTGTTTAAAAAAAGAAAGTCATTCCTGAAGGAACCGTGTTAGGTGTAGGAGATTTAGCAGCAGTGGACAAGTATAAAGGAAAACCTGAGCCCCGGCTTCACTCTTGGTGCTGAAGTGTGACTTCAGGGTTCTGTGTCTGTTCGGCGCTAAACGCCAGCCTTGGTCAAGACAGTGGCTCACCTGGCAGGGTGGGCAGCGATGGAGAGACTCTGCTTTGCCGACTATGAGCTGATTCCTTTTGGGGTCAGTCTGGTCTTCTGCTTCTTCTTTTAGGCAAGCAGTGGGTCCAGACTTGGGGAAGATGCGTGGTGGCTCTTGCTGGGAACAGTGAGAAGCGGCTGGTGCGGTGCGGTGCGGTGCGGTGCGGTCAGGGAGACTTCCTGCAGGAGTTGCGCATCTGTTGGGTAGAAGGAGGGGTGTGTGCTGTAGGAGAGTTTCCTTCCACCTTATGGAAGGCAGAACTGGCTTGTTGGCCCCTGGCTGCAGGTGCTGGGTGTACGGCTCTCACTGATCTTGAAACCTCAGTTTCCTTTGCTGGGGTCTGATGGTCTGGACAAGCCTGGGCAGCTCTGTCCTCCAAGGTGCCATTGAGGCTTCGTGCTGTCCTCCGCCCCTACAGCCGACTTTAAGATCCTGTTCTTGCCTTTTCTAGATGGCCATGCTCTGCTGTGAGGTAACAGGAGTTGGCCTTTGGGACCTGGCCTATTTCTCTTCATATGATGTTTGTGACTCTGTTGTGGTGATGTGTTTCCGCTGTGCCGTTGTGGCTGAGTGCATCCCCACGACACAGATCTCTTTTGTGCCTCTGTCTGTTACTTGATGGGAATGAGTAAAGTTGGTCTCAGACACTGGCACTGAGCCCTGAGGCTCCCGAGGTTATACAGGAGCCATCCCCCAGACTTGTTCTCTGGTAGAGACTTTTAAGTGGAAGTGCTGAGTCATGTGACAGTCATGTAGTCACCTTGGTAAGAAACTTGAGGACTTCTGGGCTTGGGGTGGCTTATGATTATCATCCCAGGACTTGATGTGTGTGTGTGTGTGGGGGAGGGTCCGAGGTTACCATGGGTTCGCCTGGACTCCATAGTGAGTTCCTGGCCAGCCAGAACTGCAGAACAATAAATAAATATCAAACAAACAAACAAAAATACAGAACTGCTCTTTTTGAAGTAACCACAGGGCTTCACTTGACCAGCTGTGTGAGAGCCTGGGAATTCCACCTTTAAAAGCCTGTCACTGAAGACTGAGAATGAGCACGGTCATCTCGAGTGCTTGTTGGACGTATACGAGTCCTTGGGACCTCTGGAAGAGCAGTCTTATCCGCTGAGTCCCCCCCCCCCTCCTTTGGCCCATCTTTAAGCAATTCTTTCATGTTTGTAAACGTCATGACAGATTCTCAGCTGTCTGGAGATCCACGTATTGGTGCCCCTCCACCGTTCCGGACTTCCTGCTGTTCCTATGGTTCAGAAACAATGGCGGCAACCAACCACGAATGAGTCTGTAGACCAGAATGCACCTTTCCCTTTGCCAGTTGATTACCCCCAAGTATTTTGTTAACCTGTCTTGTTTTCTGTTGTTTTAAGACAGGGTTTCTCTGTGCAGCCGGGGCTGTCCTGGAACTCTGTGTAGACCAGTCTGGCCTTGAACTCACGGAGATTCACCTGTCTCTGCCTTGAGAGCTGGGACTGGCATGCACCACCCTCTCCAGGCTGTATTTTGTTATCCTAAGGCACAGCAGGTTGTTTACATACCTAGGCTCATGGACTGCCGAAACAGTCATGTTTCATGCCCATGCTCCAGTCTACCTCCAATATTGTCCCGTTAGAGCCTCAGGAACTCACCCACAGCCCCACTGCTGTGCTGGCCACTGTACCACCGACCTTAGCAACCTGCAGACCCTTTTGTGTAATAGGACCTCAAGGAAGAAGCTGTCTGAGGCTTGCAGCTGTCATGGGAGGGACGACCTCTCCCAAACCGCAAGGTGCCCTATGGCCGTGTGGAGAGGGGACATTGGATGAGGGCTACTGATGAGGGCCCTGGGTTTGCTCCGTTGCCTGCACATCTTTTCAAGGCCCTGTTTTCAAAGGATGCTGCCCACCCTAGCTGCTTGTTCTGCCAGCTGTGCACATCTGTATTGTCTGCTGGGCCCCCTTGCAGGCCACCAGTTGGTGCTGGTCATTGTCTGTGAGCCCAAGGGAAGGCAGAGGAGAGACGAAGGATGGGTGGGGCAGAGCTGAGCTGTGGGAATGAGCCTGGGATTGACCTGTGGCAGCTGCGGCTGGCCGTGGGCGCATGCCCGTTGTCCCTTTCTTGGAGCCGTTTTTTTTTTTTATTCACATTCCTTTGGCCCAGGCTTCTGGAAGGAGGCCTGGGAAACTGGTACAGAGCCTGGCAGCTGGAGAGGCTGCTGAAGGAGAGAGTGCCCTCTCTTGGGCCCTCAGCTGTGGTCCACCGAGAAGGCCCATTTTGCGAGCTACCTGCTTTCCTACCTGGGAATGTAAAAGGTTCATTCTTTGTACCTCTGAGGGGTCGAGGATTGAGCTGTGTATCAAGAGTCAGGAAGACTGTGTTTTTCTACACAGGCGTGGGCAGTTCACCAGGGTTGCCTTGAGGCTCCTTGGAGTTTTCAAGGATGGCAAGACTAAAGAAAAGGGGAGCCCTTTCTGTGTTTCTATATGGTTGGAGAAGGTTCTAGACGGGCAGAGGAGGTGCTCAGTTTCTCTCTGAGTGTCCAGGCCAGCAGACAGCTCTGGGGGTGGAGCCTCTGTATATAGTATCGAGAGGCGTGGGAGACTCTACTTGAGCGGTGTGAGCTCCGAGTCAGGTCTGGGAACTGCAGACTGACTTGGCCTGTCTTTTTGTTGACCTTGTGACCCCACAGCACATATCTCTGGGTGCCACTGCAGTGATGAGAGGGTGATGGGGGTGAGGGGTGATCAGGAGCAGACAGGACCCATTTATCCATGCCTTGCAGCTGGGAGAGTTGTCATGTTTTAGAAGGCTACATAGTGGGCTATCTCCCAAGGGTAAAAGGGTGTGGGAGCACTACCAGAATTTGCTCCTGGTAGTAATATCTGTGCCATCTGTGAGGCCATGGCCTCTGCGTGCCTAGAAACTCCCATGATCCCCTCTGCTACTCTCCATGTTGGGACACCCAGCCTTGTTCTTAGCAGATCCTAGGCTCCAGTAAGACTACCACCCTCCAGCTCTTTCACTGTATCCCGGATATATTCCTGTACTTGCTCTAAACAGGTGTTAACTTTAACCACAGGCTGGTGAGACCTGTTTCCTTCAAATCCAGGATGCCTAGCGTTCTTTGGGTGAGGAAGTGCCTCCCGGTCTCCCGAAGGCTCACAATACTGATCAGATGTTGGTCTTGGTTTCTGTGGTAGCTGTTTTCTTTGAACGTTTCATCTGACGGACGCTCATCTAGTTTGGATGGCTCTGGCCTCATTGTAGGAAACTCACGGGTAGAGTGTTTTCCTGTGTGTCTGTTTTAGTGGAATGATGCAGAGGAGATGACCAGGGCCTCGGTGCAAGGGACACGCGTGGGCCCTACAGTCCATTCTCATCCAAGCCCTCTCTACCCAGCTTCATCTCCTACTCTGAGCCTGGAAGTCCTGAACCACCATGACTTTTGTGGGTGGCTGACCCTTCCTGACTGTACCCTGTGTTACCCAATGATTAATGCTCTCTGGCTGAACTGCACCTCTGTCTCTCAGCCTTTCTTTCTTTTTCTTCTCCTTCTCCTTCTCTTCTTTCTTTCTTTCTTTCTTTCTTTCTTTCTTTCTTTCTTTCTTTCTTTCTTTCTTTCTTTCTTTCTTTCTTTCTTTCTTTTTTTAAATTTCCTGAACCTGTTAGCTGGGCAGTGGTGGTGCATGCCTTTAATCCCAGGGAGGCAGAGGCAGGTGGATTTCTGAGTTCGAGGCCAGCCCGGTCTACAGAGTGAGTTCCAGGACAGCCAGGGCTACACAGAGAAACCCTGTCTTGAAAAACAAAACAAAATTACCTGAACCTGTTTATGTTTGTTATTTTTTTTTAATTTTTATTTATTTTTCTGTATGTGGGTATTTTGCCTGCATGCATGTGTCTTATATGGTACCTATAGAGACCAGAAGAGAGACTTGGGTCTCCTGGTTAAACAGTTAAATATTTATGAGCTACATAGTGGGCTATCTCCCAAGGATAAGAGGGTGTGTTCCTCTGGAAGAGGAGCCAGTGCTCTTAACCTCTGAGCCATCTCTCCAGGCCTTAGTGGCCAGCACAGCGTGCTCTCCCCTGCACCCTCTGGGGTCCTGGCTTGGCTTTCCAGGCCCCTTTTCTCCCTCCTGTGCTTGGCTCCAGTCTGCTTCCACTTCTTCTTAAGAATACACAGGGGGCAGGGACGGCTCCAGGAGGCCCTGGGAGAAGCCCCTCTAAGTCACTGGAGCCGGTCCCTGTGTTTCTGTGTAGAGAACTCTCCCACGGTGTCAGCAGGACAAGGCATAAAGGCAGGTGCTCCGAGAGTCTCTGTGGAATTGCTTCTTCCGGGGTCGAGTGGCCAGGGTCCTCCTTCTTTGCCTTTCCTCTGTCCCTCTGAACTGTGTACCCTCTTACCTGCAGGTCTGGGGTCCTGAGGCCCCTGGCAGACTATGGGTACAACGGCAAGCACAGCACAGCAGACAGTCTCGGCTGGCACGTCCTTGGAGGGCCTGCAGGGCAGCAGCAGCATGGACGGCCAGCATTCTCTCAGTGTGCAGTCTTTCCATGCCACAAGTTTACACAACAGCAAGGCCAAGTCCATCATTCCCAACAAGGTGGCTCCTGTTGTGATCACGTGAGTATCGGAGGACACGTGATCGGGTCCCCGGAAGACGTGGACTTTGGGGGAGGGGGGCATCTGCGTGCATTTACTGTTTACAGACTGCCTCCAGTTTTGTAGATTAACCTGCCCTTCCCCCCAGCCTCACCCAGAGAGTTTAAGCAGTATTTCTGGAATCACACTGTGTCTTAGTTCTTAGTTAGGTTTCCATTGCTGTGAAGAGACACCAGGATCAAGGCAACTCTTGTAAAGGCCGACATTTAATTGGAGCTGGCTTACAGGTTTAGAGGTTCAGTCTATTATCATGGTGGGAAGCAGGACAACATTCAGGCAGACAAGGTGCAGGAGGAGTCTGGAGTTCATCTTGTTCCGAAGGCAGTTAGGAGCAGACTGTCTTTTCTGCAGGGACCCAGGAGGAGGGGGTCTTTTCTGCACTGGGTAGAGCTTGAGCATCGGACCTCAAAGCCCACCCCCACAGTGATGCACTTCCTCCAACAAGGCCACGCCTCCTAATAGTGCCACTTCCCATGACCCAAGCATATTTAGACCACTACACACAGCAAGCAGGTAGCAGGGCTGGGGTCTCTTCTGAGTCTCTGGGCCTATATTGCTTACCCATCTGTGGTAGCCTTAGCTGGGCTAGGACTTGCCGTGTAGACCAGGCTGTCACAGAGATCCACCTGCTTCTGCTTCCTGAGAGCTGGCGGCATTAAAGTTGTGTGTCATGGTGCTCGATAGTAGATTAAAAAAAAAAAAAAAAAAGACTGGAGAGCTGGGAGCTCCTCTTCCATGCTCCAGTTGGGACTTTTAGGAATCAACCTTTATTTACTTATTTACTTATTTATTTATTTATTTAACATATGTGAGTACACTGTAGCTGTCTTCAGACACACCAGAAGAGAGCATCAGAACCCATTACAGATGGTTGTGAGCTACCATGTGGTTGCTGGGAACTAAACTCAGGACCTCTGGAAGAGCAGTCAGTGCTCTTAACCTCTGAGCCATCTCTCCAGCCCCAGGAATCAACCTTTAGGGAATAAGGAGGTAGAAGTTTGTTTTTGTTAGCATGCTTTCAGCTACCTGGACACCTAAGCATCCAGGAGGACTGGAAGGATGGACATCTGTATGCGGGTGAAGGAATGGGTGCTTCTGAGAGCTAGAGATGAGAGAGTGGAGGAACCCTGGGTCTGCCTCCTGGGGAGCTGGAGCCTCGTTCTCATCTCTGGGCCTTTCGGGAATGCAGGAAAAAGAATAAGCTCCAAACAGAACGATGGGTTTGGCAGAGGCCTGGGAGATGGGCCTTCTGTGTAAAGAAGTCTGTAGGTGGAGTGATCCGTTAGGTTGCTGGCCCCGGGGCTTGGCAGGATAGCAGTAATTACCATAAATCACTGTGCTTGGGATAAAGGCAGACGAGCAGTGTCCTGCAGCAGTGACTTGACAGACCTTGGAAGTCAGTCTGCGTTGCTGGGTCACCAGTGTAGTGGCACACACTTTTAATCTCAGCACTTACGAGGTAGTAAGTTTGAAGCCAGCTGGTTAAACATAGTTTTAATTCCAGGCTGGCCAGAGATACATAGTGAGAACCTGTCTCAAAACAAAAACCCAAAAACAACAAAAGAAAATAAAACCAGAGGGGGTGGGGGACAGGGAGATGAAGAGGGAGAGAGAGGGGGGTTAGCAGTTTGGGCATTGAAGGCAGCTTTGGGAAAAGCAGGTCTGGGGCCTGGCTCTGCCTCCTTTCCCCTTGCTTGTGCAGCCTCCCTTCACCCTACTTGTTTAGCTCTGTCCTACTGGCAGCTGTTTTACATGGTGCCTGAGCAGGCGGGTTTCATGCACGGTACAGTGGCAGTGGGGCTTTGTGTCTGAGTACATAGCATCCTGCTTTAGTGATTGTGCCTTATCTGGCTTACTTGTCTATAGAAACCACCATGGGCTTGTTTAAACAGCTGGTGTGTGATCAGGCCTATTGTAATAGTAAGGTCCGAGGAATTGGAACACCTGTAAACAGCCAGGGTAGGGACACACCCTTCACATCTTGTATGATGAACTGCACTGGACTCTGGAATTGGAAGTGTTCCAATCACAGCCTGAGGGGTGGGCCATCCACTGGCAATGTCTCAATCAGGCTTTGGGTTAGACCACCATAACAGAGTACTGCCCATACAGAATGCTTGAATCGAGACAGATAATCACCTCTCGTTTGGGTGTTCAGGCTGGTATGGCAGCCTGTGACCATCTAGGCTCCTGTAGTGTCTTGTCTCAATTCCATCAGCATGTGCTTCTGTCTTTTGGGATGGCTATTCTACTTCTTCCAGGGGCAGGGGAAGGCAAAAGACAGACTAGAAGACTTTCCTTTTAGGAGTGGCCCACAATTTGCCCTCCCTCTTTCCCTCTCATATCATTGGCTAGAACTTAATAACAGGACTGCTGCTAGCTGCAAGGGAGGCTGGGAAATGTGCTAGCTGCAAGGGAGGCTGAGAAGTGTTAGCTACAAGGGAAACTGGGAACTGTAGTTTGCAATGGGGTAGCCCAGGTCTCAGTTGTCTCAGCAATGGTATTCTGGGTATGAGGATGAAGGAGCAGCTGTATGGGTGGGGGTGAGATGGCTTTGTTCTGGTGACAGTGTAAGGGACCAACAGAGGTTGTCTGACTCCGGTTTTCACTATGCAGGTACAACTGCAAGGAGGAATTCCAGATCCACGATGAGCTGCTCAAGGCCCATTACAGGATGGGCCGGCTCTCAGATGCCACCCCTGAGCACTACCTGGTGCAGGTGAGGGCAGCCCCATCCTCACCCTTCTTTGCCTCTTCTCCATTTCCATCTTCTCCCACTCTATCTTTGTCTCTCAGTCCTTCTCTGGACCGCAGGGCATTTTCCATATGCTAGGCAAGCATTCTACACTGAGCCATGTCCCCAGTCCCTCACTGATAGTTCTAGGCAAGCAAGTATTGCTGAGCCATGCCCCAACCCCTCAGTTCTTCTTAACCACTCTTGGGGTCTAGAGTGTGTGAGGTGGAAAGGACCTTACAGATCATCCAGTTGAGGCACCAGCTTACTGCATCCCGCAGGTGAAATCTGGCCCACCACCTGCTGATATAAATAAAGTTTTATTGGTCCACTGTTAGGTGCATCCACTTGGACATCACCTGCTGCTACCGAGTGCTTTGATGGCAGAACCTCCAGCCTGTAACAGAGCCTGCATGGCCTGCCCACAAAGCAGGAAATGTTTGCTTTCAGTTCTTTGCAGGAAAGATTTGCAGATAGATGGGAAAGTTGAGTTAGACAGAAAAATGGGTTTCAGGGATGCAGAGAAGGTGGGCCATCATGATATGTCATCAGGAGCCAGACCCCATATTTCTCATGCTCCCCTCTCCCTCTTAGGGTCCTGGCCCCAGAACTCCAGCTCCTGCTCTCCATCCCTGGCCTGTCTAGTATTCTCCATCTTCTGTAAGAGCGTGGTTCTCAACCTTCCCAACGCTGCAATCCTTCACTACAGTTCCTTGTGTCTTGGTGACCCCCTCCCCAGTCATAAAAATCATTTTAGTTGCTACTTTATAACTGTAATTTTGCTGTAATTTTGCTTATGAACCGTAATATAAATCTATTCGGAGATAGAGATTTGCCAAGGAGGTCGTGACCCACAGGTTGAGAACTATTTTTTTTAGACTCTAGAAGAGTCTGACCCTCCAAATTTTAGAGTTTCAGATCTTATTTGGCTTAGCTTTTTTTTTTTTTTTTTTTTTTTTTTGTTTCTCTGCTCCCCCCCATGTCTCCTGGGGGTAAAAATTCACAGACCTGCTAGTTTTAAATCTGTGTTGTTTGCTACTGTTGCCCTGGTGAGGGCCGTGTTGCAGTGACGAGACTTGGGAGGACCGACCGATTGACTGCTTGTATGATAGACATTGTGGGGATGTCTGGCTTATCTGGGAGTGCAGGTCTCACTCCTTGTCTGTCATGCAAGGATCACAGATTACCCAGGGTTCTGGTTTGCCCACGGATGAACTCTTGACCGACCAGTATTCTGGTCCCCCCACCCCTCCCACACCCCATTCCCCGTGGTCACTGTGTGCCATTTCACCCAAGTCTGGAGTTCTCGAAACTGGTGGGTATAAGAGGAATCATAAATTCCAGAGAGCTCGTATAAAAGACATATAATCCAGGTGTTTTATTCATAAGGTGGAAGCCAGATTGGGCCGGTTTGGAGCTATTCTAATTTATATCTCAGTCACATGTCTCCTGTCACTTGCCGTTTCTCCTGACCACATGCTCACGGTCCACTGCGCCTCTTGGTGGCTTCCTCCTCTCTCTTCTCTGTCCTTTCTTCTCCTCCTTCTCTATCTGTGATTCCCCAGCCAAGTAACTGAAAACCCACCTGCCTCTATTTATTGCCCAAATCGTAGGCTTTTATTGACCAATTAACTTGGGGAGTTTTGTTTACCTAACAAAAGCTGGGTGGGGGTCCGCTCCATCTTCGAGCAACCAGGTTTTAGGGTATAGAATTTAACATTTGAATACAAGCATCACCAGACCAATCCCCCACAGGTGGGGCTCCAGGAAGGAGCTGGCCTAATTATCTTCTATCTCAATCTAGACTTGACCTTCTTTTTAAGAGCCTAGCTTTGGCCACAGTTCCAATATCTGGTCTCTTCAAGGCCTGGCTGGCCCCAAGGTCACCTTTTATATGAAGCTTTCTCTGGTTCTCCTGAACCCAACACCGTTGCCATCACAGATGTCTGTTCCAGGAACCTGCAAGCAACTTGAGGGTGGGACGGTGTCTCCAGCCCCACCCCCATTCCTGCCTCCCTGTTCCCTAGCCTAGATCCCAGGACTTAGTTCTGTCTGAGGAGAAACCCTTGAGTCCCTGATTGATCCGATGTGGTTCTCTCTGTCAGGGTCGCTATTTCCTGGTGCGTGATATCACCGAGAAGATGGACATACTGGGCACCTTGGAGAGCTGTGGGGCTCCCAACTTCCGGCAGGTGCGGGGCGGCCTCCCTGTGTTTGGCATGGGACAGCCCAGCCTCCTGGGGTTCAGGAGGGTCCTGCAGAAACTCCAGAAGGATGGGCTCAAGGTGAGCTTTCCAAGGAGGCTGGCCCTCCATGGCAAAAGGTGATCTGAGAATCTGGGGTGGTTCACCTTGGGCTGGGGAGGGAAGTGTGGCCTGGAACTTCAGAACAGAAACTGGAGAGTATGTATTGTATTGTCTTGTTCAGAAGTGCCCAAGGTCAGAAGCCTCTGGTATACCCCACTCTTGAGAGCCTCAAAGGGACTGAGAAGGTGACAAGGGAGCTACTTCCCAACTCCAGAGACTGCCACATGATGGGCTAGCTCAGTCTTTCTTTAGCTGGTCTTTGTATCAGGCAACTGATACAGCACAGGACACTGTGCTAGGTATTGTGGGCCCATGGAAAGGACCAGAATGATTCTGCCTGGGTGGTGTGTAGTCCTCCAGAGAGAAAAGACAGACCTACTGACCTACTAATACTTGTTAATACGCATGCTAGTGTAATACTTGTGAAGATAGTCACCCTGGAAAGAGAATGGATAGGTGCAACCTCACCCTGGATGAGGGAGGAACTATCTGGGCAAAGGCCTATAGGTTGGACAGGGGAAGGGTGTTCATGCAGGACTGGGGACAGGTGTCTGTGCAGGACAGGGGTAACGGCTTCTTTTTGCCAGGAGTGCATCATCTTCTGTGTGCGGGAGGAGCCTGTGCTGTTCTTGCGTGCCAAGGAGGACTTTGTGTCTTACACACCTCGAGACAAGGAGAGCCTTCATGAGAACCTTAGGGACCCTGGGCCTGGGGTCAAGGCTGAGAATCTGGAGCTGGCCATCCGGAAAGAGGTGAGGGCCTGAGTGGTGACCAAATGAGAGCACCTCCCTCAGTTGGCCTCAGATAGCTGAGCCAAGACTCCAGGCTGCAGCCCAATTCTCCAGACACGCCCCTGAAACCATTCCGGGGGCGAGAGCGACTCAGCCTTCTCTGGCTCACACTCCTTAGCTTTTGTGCCCTGCTGGGGTGAGTGATAGGTTGCAAAGTTGACTCCTCTGTCCCAGCTAACCTATTTCGTCCCTCTCCCATGCTGCTTCTCCTTTGTTCCCCAGTCCTGGTTTAGGGAGGGGCGAGAAGAGAGCTAGGTTAGGAGACTCTCTTAGTTGGGGTTTTACTGCAGTGAAGAGACATCATGACCACTGCAAGTCTTAAAAAGGACATTTAATTGGGGCTGGCTTACAGTTCAGAGGTTCAGTCCATTATCGTCATGGCGGGAAGCATGGCAGCATCCAGGCTGACATGGTGCTGGAGAAGGAGCTGAGAGTTTTACATGTTAATCTGCAGGCAGCAGGGGAGTGTGTGTCACACTGGGTGACATAGCTTGAGCATATGTGACCTCAAAGCCCGCTCCCACAGTGACACACTTTCTCCAAAGCCATACCTCCTAATAGTGGCCATTTCCTATGGCCAAGCATGAGTCTGTGGAGGCCATTCCCAGTCAAACCACCATGGAGACTGTCTTAGGGTTTTACTGCTATGAATAGACACCATGACCAATGCAAGTCTTATAAAGGACAACATTTAATTGGGGCTGGCTTACAGGTTCAGAGGTTCAGTCCATTATCATCAAGGCAGGAGCATGGCAGCATCCAGGCAGGCATGGTGCAGGAGGAGCTGGGTGTTCTATATCTTCCTCTGAAGTCTGCTAGCAGAATACTGGCCTCCAGGCTGCTAAGAAGAGGGTCACACCTGCTCCAACAGGGCCACACCTTCTAATAATGCCACTACCTGGGCGCCCGGCATGTAGAAATCATTACAGAGACCCACGGCTGAAGTCTGGCTATTTACTTGTCAGGTGGAGCCCTGAGGAGTCAAGTGTGCTGGGCCTGTTTCTGAGAATCTGGGGCTTCCTCTTCTCTCCCACGGCACCGAGGCTTGGCCGGGGCTCTGAGACAGGAACTCACCACAGAGATGTGTGAATGGAATTCAGGGTCACAGTGCTTCAGAGACAGATGCGTGAGGGAAGGTCCAGGCCTTGCTGGGGACCAGGCTCTTTCTACCTCTCGCTGCATTCTGCTTCAGCTGGCGGAGCCTCACCCTGGCATTCAGGGGCCTTAGTGCATTTCCGCTGCTCACTGGGAAGACCCCTCCCGATAACCTCCATGGAGGTCATGATTGGCTCATGCAGGTCTGGCAGCTCTGGAGTCTGAGGCTGAGAACCTCTGGCCTTGTGATTCCCTCCCAGAAGAAAAGAAGGGACAACCAGGGAGGCCTAGGAAGCTCAGGTCATATGCCTATAATCCCTGCATCTCCTTCTAGATCCATGACTTTGCTCAACTGAGAGAGAACATGTACCACGTGTACCACAACACAGAGGACCTGCGCGGGGAGCCGCACACCGTGGCCATCCGAGGTGAGGATGATGTGCACGTGACCGAGGAGGTGTTTAAGCGGCCGCTGTTCCTGCAGCCCACCTACAGGTACCTGGAGCTGATGTCCTCTCTGGGCTGGCTCTCCAGCTGCTACCTCAGTTTCCCCCATCTGCATATCAGACCTGTGCTCGGGAATGAAGGGCTTGAGCTGCTACTCAGGGTCCTTGCCCGGCTCATGGGCTGCCTTCTTGTCCTGTCAGATATCACCGTCTCCCCTTGCCAGAGCAAGGGGCCCCCCTGGAAGACCAGTTTGATGCCTTTGTCAGCGTTCTTCGGGTAAGTGGGACTGAGGTGGGTTTTGAGAGTGGTGGGTAGGACGAGGTGCTGGTAGTTGATCTCCATGGAGATCAACTTAGAGTGGGTGTGGCCTCTGGCCATCTGTGGAAAGTTCCATCTATGGTTTATATGGGGTCTAGTATGTTGGGGTGTAGGGTTGTGTCTGTGACCTTATGTGCTTATATGTACTATTTGCAGTGTGTCTGTGTGTGCACCTGTGCACGTGGATACACAAGCTGCAATTCTGTCATGCCAGAGTCGAGCACTAATGCCTGGAGGACCCTGTTCTAGCCATGGCTTGGCTGCACACTCGCTGAGTGGTGTTGGAGACTCTTTCTCCTCTCTAGACCTCTCCTTCCTCTCTTCTTGAGTTAGACTTGAGATGCTTGCCTCAGAGATCTGTTTGCTAATATTTACTGGGTTTTGGGGGGAGGACAGCTTTCTGTCCCAACCCATTTTGGGATAATGCCTCGATTTGTATTTATAATGGGGAGAGGTCAGGTCAATGTAGGGCCTGGGACCCTTTGAGTAGCTTCTACTCCAGGCCCCATGCTGTTCCTGGCCTGTTCTCTGAGTTCCTCTGAGGTTGGGCAGGGGCAGTTCCTGCCCTGGGTGGGAGCGGATGGGTTAGATCTGGCTGTGAGCTGGACATCAGAGGCCTTGCTGTTTGTCTGACACCAGCCTGCTGCAGATGTTGCGAGCTTGACTGGGGGCCTCAACTGTAGGGTTTTCCCATACACTGTTGTCTGATGGTCTTTCATGTTCCCTTCTGCAGGAGACTCCCAGCCTTCTGCAGCTCAGAGATAACCACGGGCCTCTCCCTGCCCTCCTGTTCAGCTGCCAGTCAGGTGTGGGCAGGACCAATCTAGGCATGGTCCTGGGTACCCTCGTCATGTTCCACTACAGTAGAACCACCTCCCAGCTAGAGTGAGTGGCCGGGGATCCCGCCAGTCGATGGGTGGAAGGATGAGAAGGGGAGAGAGGGTGAAGCTGCCTCTGGGATTATGGGACCACATCCAGATGATTCTTTGCATCATTTGCCACAGATTGGTTTTGTGTGCTAGAGAGAGAGGTTGCTGGACCGTTCTGGGTCTCCATTCCCCCAGTGGCTGATGGGTAGCCAAGGGTGGTCCCTGATTACACTCCCAATTCTCACCTTGTCAGGGCAGCCTCCCTGCTGACCAAACCCCTGTCCATGGAGCAGTTTCAGGTGATCCAGGGCTTCATCTGCAAGGTGGCCCAGGGGAAGAAGATAGTGGAGGAGGTGAGGAGGGGGCTGGGTCAGGACATCAGGGGTGGGGGTGGGGTGATTTTTCTGTCACTGGTGTGTGTGTGTGTGTTTTTTCTCTCTGAAAGTCCTCTTCTCTGTCTCTCCCATTCCCTGTCCCCCTCCTGTGGTCCTAGGTGGATCAAGCGATCAGTGCCTGTGCAGAGCTGCATGACTTGAAGGAAGAAGTCCTAAAACACCAGAGGAAGCTGGAAGGCTTCAGGCCAGAGAGCCCGGAGCAGGTGAGGCCAGGAGGAACATGCTGGACTCTGCTTGGGACTGTTGTTTTTCAGCCTGCTTGCCTCTCTGTCAGTACAGTAGTTTCTGGAGAGGGTGGGGTGGGGGGATGGGGAGTGGGCAGCTGGAGCAGCGGGAAGGACGAGGAAGAGGGAAGTTTATTTTTTCTGAGCAGGTCCCTTGGCTGCAGAATAAACAGGACGGACAGAGGGGCCTGCTGAGACCTCTGGACTTACACATTTCCCAGAACCTCCCATTAGTCAGCTTCACGTTAGGATAAAGAGAAACCTAAGAGTGTGAGAATCGGTTTGTAAAAAAAAGGAAAGGCTAGCCAGGGGTGATACAGGCTTATAAATCCCACACTGCATGGGGACTGTGGGTTCCCGGGGCAGCCTGGGCTACTTGGTGTGTTTCAGGTCAGTAGGGAGAGAAGGGTTAGGGAGAGAGGGGAGGAAGGAGAAGAGAGTCCTGTTCCCTACCCCGCAACCCTCCTTTGGAGTGCCTATGGTTCTTTGACACTGTTCTCTGGTCAGCACATTATTGTGGGCATGCGTTTCGGGACACGCGTCTCCCGTAATGGACAGAGGACAAAAAGACAGAAGAGGCAGCCGGCATCCTGAGGTTTAGAGCACATCTCCAGTGACCCAAGAGTTCCTGCTTGGCCTTGCCTCTTAAGGAGCCTGTCACCTTCCAACAGTGTCACCCCAGGATCCAGCCTTTAATTCAGGGGTCTCTGGGAGCACTCTCAGGATTCATACAGGGGCTCTTCCTGCAAAGGAATCTTCTGGAGTTTCCATGGGAAGGGCAAACTTGGTCCATCCCACAGCTTCAGGAGGGGGAGGGCTGGGCTAGCTCACAGCTCTTGTCTTGAGCTCTGGGGAGAAGACTGACTGACTGTGATTGTGCATGGTGCATGGGACGACTCAAAGCCCTTACAACCCTTACTTTGTTTAACACTTAAAAGCAAGCCCCCGAGAGCTGTGCTCCACGATGGGAAAACAGGAAAAGCAATGCTACCTCATGCCGGCAGCGGCCTGAGCATGCTGGCTTCTCTTCAGCGGTGTGTGATTCTTCGTGTAGCCACGTCTTTTCGTTTTAGTGTGAATTTTGTCATTGAGACACCCCACACCCTGAATTTTGTCATTGAGAAGAGTTTTTGATGGTTTTGTCACTTAAACTCGTGACCAGGTCAACCTGCGTGGGCCTGGTGAGTCAGACTTGGGGCTCCCGACCCAGCTGCCTGGTCACCGTCCTGGTTGTGTCTCTTACAGGGATGAGGTCATCTTGGTCATCTGCTGTGTAGATTGTCTTCATTGCCCTGCTTGTGAAGTGGGGCACGTGAAGATAAGTGGCTGTAGGGCTGTTGGGGTTGTTAAGTGAGGAAAGACGCGTGGGACACTTAGAAGAGGGCTGAGTGTCACCTGTTGCTGTCACTAGACAGCACCCAGTTGTTGACACATGAGCTGCTTCAGGCCCCCGTACTGTAATTGCGTTTGTCTGGAGACACTTCAGCTAGCCTTATCTGGAATCCTCTCTTGCATCTGCAGCGGGGTCATCAAGGCCCAGGGTTACCCCCTAGTCTAGACAGGGGTCAGAGGCCATCAGAGCAGAGCCTGGGGCTCATGCTGGATCTTTGTTTCTTTGGCATCAGTCTTGTGGGTAGCTCATGTGTCCTGGCAGAGCTGTTGTGTTGCCATGGCAACTCAGAGGGGCATGACTGAGACTGTGCCCCCCACCCCCACCCCACACCTAGCATCCTCACTTTCTGGCTTTCTGCAGAAAAAGTGGCACAGCCCATGGAGGTGCAGAGTCCCAAAGGTGGGGGTGGGGTCCAGTTTTCCCATAGGCTCTGACCCTTCTCTCAGGCAGTTCAGTTCAGATCTCACTTGTCATCTAGGTTACTGACCTGGCTGGAGGACTGTGACACTTGAGGGTCAGGGGGTGGGACATGGGATCTTTCTGATACCCCATTGTCCAGAGGAGGCTGGGCTGGGGTTAGGAGAGGGAATCCTATTGTTTACTATGTAGTTTCTCTCTATGAATTAGGGGTAGTAATAGTTTTCTGGAGTATCCTCTCTCTCTCTCTCTCTCTCTCTCTCTCTCTCTCTCTCTCTTTCTCTCTCTGTGTGCGTGTGTGTATCTGTGTATATGTGTGTGTATGTGCGTGTGCATATGATATATGTGTGTATGTATCTGAGTGTGTATGTGTGTGTACCTGGATCTTAAAGGAAGGCTCCCCTCAAGAAAGGAAAAGGAAATGGGCAGTGGCGGCACACGCCTGTAATCCCAGCACTTGGGAGGCAGAGGCAGAGGCAGAGGCAGATAGATCTCTGAGTTCAAGGCCAGCCTGATCTACAGAGGTAGTTCCAGGACAACCAAGGCTACATAGAGAAACCCTGTTTCAATAAACAAACCAAGTAAAGATTCAACACAGAAGAAATGGAACATAATGGAGTAGTCGTCCTATTGTCTCCTCATCCCTGTCCCTGTCCCAGGGCTGGGAACTGGCCTGGAGAGCCAGCATCTGCATTAGAGCCACCCATGCCCAGTGTGGTCACCACAGGGTTCCGCATTACACATGAACCACGGCAAATGGGCAGACACAGGGAAGGACTTCCAGCCTGGCAGAGCTGTCTTGGAGCTAGGGAGAGTGCCTTCTGGGACTCTACTATTCTAGGGGGAAGCCCTATTAACACCCCATTTCTCCCTTCCCCCTCCCTGTCCTCAGGAGTGTGGCAGTCAGCATGCTGTCCAGCAGAGGGCGCTGTGGAGCCTGGAGCTGTACTTCTATCTGATCCTGTTCAACTACTATCTGCATGAGCAGGTGGGGCTGAGGGATTGCCAGCCCTCCAATCCCAGCCACAGGGACCTCATGGGGCAGGGAATAGAGTGAGATTGTAATGTGTGTTGGTCCCTGAGAAAGGTTGGGAGGGCCAAGAACGGGTCCCGGTGAGCGTTGTTTCTGTTCTGCCCCCCCTCCCCCCATTTCCCCTCTCCCCTCCCAACCCAGGCCTAGGCTCAGTATCTCGGTCAGGGCAGAAAACATCCTGTTCCTCCCTCTCCTGCTTGTCCTCCCCTGGGTCTCAACGATACCTTTCGGGGCTCCCTTTCTGTGACTAGGCAGGGAGGGCTCAGGATGGCCCCACACTCCTCAATGCCCCGTCTCTCTTGGCCTCGGGCTGCAGTATCCCCTGGCCTTTGCCCTCAGTTTCAGTCGATGGCTGTGTACACATCCTGAGCTGTATCGACTGCGGCTGGTGCTGAATTCAGTGGGGCCCTTGGTACCTGGGGACCTCATCGCCAAGAGCTCCCTGGTGAGTAGCTGAGTAGTTGTGAGGTGGGCTGGGTTGGCTGGCCCCTGGCCCCACGGAGTTCTAGATCCCTGTAGGGCTGGGGAAGTATTGCCCGGGGGGGGGGCGGGGCGGCGGGTTTCCTGTGGGACCAGAATGTGCCATGCTCTGGCTGATGTCCTGCCACCTTTTCTTCAGTCTCAAAGCCCAGAGCTTTGATGCAGAGTCAGACTAGGCTATAGAACATCTGAGCTGGAGCCTCTCTGGAGGCCGTACGCCACCACATCTTTGTCAGTGCATCAGTAAGGCCGCAGGGTCCAGCCAGCCTTGTATGCCCTGTACCCAGTAGGACACCATTTCTCCTCCACCCCAACCCCACACTTCACGTTTGGTGTCCTCCCCACAGGAAGCAGATGATCTTGTTTCCCCGGATGCGCTCGGCACTATCAGAGAGATGGATGTAGCCAACTTCCGGCGTGTACCTCGAATGCCTATCTATGGCACCGCCCAGCCCAGTGCCAAGGTGCCCCCTCTCAGGCCTCGGGGTTCAAACGTGGGGGTAGGGAAAGGATAGCCCTGACCCTGATGGTCCCTCATCCCTCAGGCCCTAGGCAACATCCTGGCCTACCTGTCTGATGCCAAGAGGAAGCTACGGCAGGTGGTCTGGATCAACCTGAGGGAGGAGGTTGTACTAGAATGTGATGGTCACATGCACAGTCTGTGGCCCCCCGGGCCGACCCTGGCCCCCGAGCAGCTGGAGGTAAGGTTTCTGGCCTTTTGCATGGTTTGCATGGGAGGCACTTGGGTGAAGAGAGACAAGGGAGAGAGCCAGAGGGCCCTTCGTTCCTGTTGTATGATGAAGAGCTGAGGCTTAGTGGGGGGGATGATTGTTCCAGGACTCTATTCCCGTGTCCCCATGTCCACACATCCCCACACTCCTGTGCCTTTTCTGCCTCTGCAGTGTGGTTCTGACCTGAGGCTGGGGCTCCCGAGTTCTGACCCATGGCTTCTGCCTCTCAGGCCTGTCTCAGTGGCCCCTGCCCCCTTGTCCCGCTCTTGTCCAGGCTCTGGAGTCCCAGCTGAAGGCCCACCTGAGTGCTCCTGTCCCCAACACCAAGAGCCCTACCGCCCCCAGGTTCCAGAAGTGCCTGACCACACAGGAGGTCTTCAGCCAGCACCAGGGGGCCTGCCTTGGCCTCACCTACTGCCGCATTCCTGTGCCAGACTTCTGCGCCCCTCGGGAGGAGGTGAGGGGCCCGGTCTCTGGGCACCAGATTTCACTTCCTCTTCTCTGGCCTGGGAAAAGCAGCTCAACTCTGTAATGGGACCAGGGGATTGTCTAATGGGATCCATATGAGGCCTCAGAAGCATGTTCTTATCCTTTCTATGTATGTGTGCTTATGTGCACACACATGGGCCCATTCCGTGTGTATTCTACCTTCATATCCTTTGTATTGTGGGGGTAGTCTGTGTGTCGTATGTTGCAAGCATGTGCACCATATGTCACAGGGAAGGGTGTGTGCTCATACGTCTGTTGGAGAAACATATGCTACACGGTGCCATGGTGGTGTGGGGTGTAGTTCTCATTGGGGTTCATGGTGTCATTGGGGGGCAATCATGGGGAAAACTGTGTGACTGAGGTCGTGTTCATGTAGCAGCTGTAGGTCTGTGACAGATGTCTGTTTGCAGCCGTCTGTGTGGTTTGCCTTTCAAGGACTTGCTGGTGTATCTGTGGGCTGTGTACGCCTGTATGTGTGGCCTGTGGATGTCACTAGGATAGTTGTCAGGGCTATTGCCTTTTGCTTGGCTTTGTGGGCGCATAGCCAGTGGAGTGCTGCCCCCTGGTGGCTGCTCAGGTAGGGACACAGCACTAGACTGGAAAACTTACATGTGCATGAGGGTTGGCATACTGAGACCCAGAAATGTGTTGCGTCTGCTATATGCCCAGTCCTGGGTGCCTGGGATAGAGACAGTTATGGGTGTATACATGAACACGGCTGTTCATATATGCATGTTCTTGTATGTAACCTCATGAGCTGTGTGTGCACATGAACTAGGTTATGTGTATGATGAGTCACGAGGGGACAGAAATCTGGGATTACCATTTGGATGGCGGTCCCCACTGTGAGTCTGGACAGCCAGTGGCACCCCTGGACTCATACTGTGGTCTTGTCACCCCAGGATTTTGACCGGCTGCTTGAGACCCTGCGAGCTGCTCTCACTAAGGACCCAGGCACAGGCTTTGTCTTCAGCTGCCTCAGTGGCCAGGGACAGACCACAACCGCCATGGTGGTGGCTGTGCTGGCCTGCTGGCACATTGGGGTAGGTGTGGCCTTTTGTGTAGGTCAGAGGTCAGCCCAGGCAGGGGTGGGTACTGACTATGGTGAGTGTGGAAGGGCAGAGGTCGTGTCTGATGTCATCTAAGGGGCCCTCTTCCATCAGTCCTGGCAGACCCTCAGCAGGGTTTCTGGGTGTGGAGGTGTGGGAGCATGTAGAATAGGGAGAGGCTCCATCTCAGCTCTGTCATCCCTCAGGGCTGTCCCGAGGTGGGCGAGGAGGAGCTAGTGAGCGTGCCCGATGCCAAGTTCACCAAGGGCGAGTTTCAGGTGGGTATGCCCCATCCCCCCTACACCCTACTGCTCCCTGGGAATGCTGTGCAGGTCAGAATTCTTGGGTCCTACTGGTAGCTGGGTAGGGTGAGTCTGTCTGTCTGCTTCCCAGGTGGGTGGACTGGATCCAAAACAGCTTGACTCTTAAGCCTCTGTCGTAGTAGATGGGGTCTGGACCCTCCCCTACTTGGCTAGGTAATCTCGGTATCGTCGATAACTACCTCATAGTTGCTTGAGACCCAGCCGTGGCTGGTGCTCCATGGAAGCCTGCAAGCTACTCTGATCTGTTGGTCCCCCTGCTTTAGCTCAGGGGCTCTGGCTGGGCAGCCATTGGCATTCGGATCCAGTCTTCTGTTTTTTGTACCTGCCACGCATCATGTGACATCTCAGACGTGTAACACCTTTCTGTACACTTGCCCTATAGCTGAGCAGTGGTTGGCTTCGCGGTCAGTTTCTGCTCACCTGTGCTGACTGCCCTCTTGGCACTCCTCCCGCCCTGACCTCTGAGAGAGGTCAAGGCTGTCAATCATGCAGTACCTCTGGGTCCCTGGACATGCTCCTCTTTCAACACCCGTTTTCCTTTTAGGGTTGGTGTTCACCCCCCCTTTTTTTTTTTCTTTACTTAGAGTGACGAAAATATACTAACAGAAATCAAATTCTATGCTAGCCTGGTCTATATTGTAACTTTCAGGACAGATAGGGCTACACAGTGATACCTTGTCTCAAATAAATAAACGAGTGTAGTTCAGTGGTGGAGTGTTTGCCCGGCGTGTGTTCAAGGCCCTGGACTGGATCCACCACTGCAATAGATAAGAAAAAGCCAGAGCAGAAGAAGTGAGGGGCTGTGGGTGTGGCTCAGGGTGCTGTTGAACACACACAGAGGCCTGGGCTCAAGCCCAGTGTCAAGGACCCTAAGCAGGAGTGGTAGCTCACACCTGTGATGCAGGTGGGAGAGGCAGGAGAATGAGGAGACCAAGGTCACTCTACCACGGAGGGAGTTGGAGGAGTGCCTGGAGCAAGAAGGATCCTTGTCTCAAAAAGCTGGGGGACGGGGCAGTGAGCTAGCTGGGTTGGTAAAATGCTTGTCCAAACAGGAACAAACTAAGGAGTAAGATGAATCTTCGTAAGGAGCATCATCTCACTGGCTCTCCCATCATCTCTGGCTCTCCCATCATCTCGCTGGCTCTCCCATCATCTCTGGCCCTCCCATCATCTCTGGCTCTCCCATCATTTCCCCAGCTCTCCTGTTATTTCCCAGGCTCTTTTTTTTTTTTCCCTCTCTGTATAGCCTTGGCTGTCCTGGAACTCACTCTGTAGACCAGGCTGGCCTCAAACTCAGAAATCCACCTGCCTCTGCCTCCCAAGTGCTGGGATTAAAGGCGTGCGCCACCACTGCCCGGCTCCCAGGCTCTTTTTGTCAGCACCATGTGTGCCTTCTGGTGTAGGAGCCTGTGCATATGTTGTCTGGGTGATACCATAGCCCTGTACTGCCCTGAAGTGGGTGAGAGGGCTCAGGCTGAGATCTCCCTCTCGACTTTCTGTCCACTCACCCCTCCTCTGGCCCCAGGTGGTGATGAAGGTGGTACAGCTGCTGCCGGACGGCCACCACGTGAAGAAGGAGGTGGATGCGGCGTTGGACACTGTCAGCGAGACCATGACACCTATGCACTACCACCTTCGGGAGATCATCATATCCACCTACCGACAGGTGAGCGCTGGCCTTGGGCCCCTTCCTCTGCAGGATGGGCTGTGGTTCACGTCACGGGAGTGAGGGTAGGGGAGATTGGTGGTGTGGAATTCAGGGGGCAGCAGGTCCTGTGGGTCCTTCCTAAGGCTTTAGGGTTTTTTGTTCATTTCTTTGCTTTTTGTTTTGATTCCACCTCTTAGAAAGGCATATGGACCTGGAACAGAAAGGGTAGCAGCTCCAAGCCACTCCCACCTGCTCTACCCCTCCCACCCTGGGCAGGATAACATACATATTAGAGACTGCTGTGGCAGGGGCCCAGTAAAGAGGAATACCCAAGACCCATGTGCAATGGGATACAACTCTAGTGTGTGATCCTGGGGTCCCAGAAGCCAAGCAGAATCAGGCGGGCAGTGGTGTGACTGACAGTCACCAGGTGTTAAGGTTAGTGCTGTGTGGTACAACTGCCGTACCCCAGGACGGGTTCGTCTACACTGGGGTCTGGTCCCCACTGAATTGTTTGTTTGCTCAGAGAAATATTATTTTACTTTACATATGTTTACTTATCTGTGTGCATACAGTATGAGTGTGGGGGACAGGGACAACTTGTAGGAGTTGGTTCTCTCCTACTTTGTGGATTCTTGGGTGTATGGATTTGGGCGGTCAGCCTTGATGGTAGTCACCATTACCCATCAAGCCATATTGCCAGCTCTCCAAAGTTATTTTATCCATCCATTCATCCATCCATCCATCTATCCAACTAGTTTTTTAATTTTTTTTTTTTTTTTTTTTGAGACAGGGTTTTGTGTGACCCTGGCTGTCCTGGAACTTGCTTTGTAGACCAGGCCAGCCTTGAACTCACAGAAATCCACTTGCCTCTGATTCCCGAGTGGTGGGACTAAAGGCATGTGCCACCACCATCTGGCTCGAGTTATTTTTTAATAACTCATTAAATTGTAAAAGTAAAGTCTCCAGAACGGTTCAGATTTAACATATGACTCTGGAGTTTGCAGCTATTTAGAAAGAAGGTGCCCTTGAGTCTGCCTGGGTCCCCAGTGTTCCCTTTTCTGCCTGTGTTCAGACCTGAGGGCTGGGCAGGTGGGAGAGTTTGCAGCTTTGGGACTTGGGGGTGTGGGGATTGGATTGGTTGTGGGAGCAGAGAGCCCTGTTTCTCAGCCTGGCTGCAGGTGTTTAAGGGCAGTATTCCATGGTATCAAGAGGACTCAGTGTGTGCCACAGCTGGGTGACTTTCAGGGCAGCCTCTGCCCTGTAGCTTGTAAGAGAAAGCTGTATCATGGCAACTTGTTCAGTCTCCAGCTGGGGACACATGAGCAGAATGATTCAGAACAGCCTTGGCTTGGGGTCTTGGGGTCAGATCCTGACTGGGTCAGAGGGTAGGTCCTGTTTGGAGACGACAGGCCGGGCGTGTGGGATAAGACTGGGGGGAAAGTTCAGACTAGAGGCTGCCCTGTGTGAGGAGGAGATGACAGACCAGGAACTTCCAGAAATGGACTTGGCACACGTTGGAAGATGGGTTGGAGATAAGGAACCCATCTCTAGGTTCCTTTGAATCTCGCACTGTCTTAGAGTTTCTATTGCTCTGGTAAAACACCATGACCAAAAACAACCTGGGGAGGAAAGGGTTTATTTCATCCTCCAGCCTGTAGTCTACCATCCAGGGAAGTCAGGGACACAACCTCAAGTCAGGACCCGGAAGGCAGGAGCCGATTCAGAGGCCATGGAGGGGCGCTGCTTACCGACTTGCTTCTCAAGGCTTGCTCAGTCTGCTTTCTTATAACAACTCAGGACCACCTTTTCAGGAATGTCACCACCCACAGTAGACTGGGTCCTCCCACATTAATCATCCATCCAAAAAAATATACCACAGGCTTGCCCACAGGCCTGTCTGGTGAGGGCATCTTCTCATTTGAGGTTGTCTCTTCTTAAGTGACACTGGCTTGAGTCCAGTTGGCGTAAAACTATCCAGCACACACTCACTGTCACAATTTGGAATCCCTGTTCTGGCGTGAGAGCTGAGGCCTCTAGGTTCTGGCAGCTGGAGGCTCAGGCAGTGCTTAGACCTGCTCCAGAGGACGTGGGTCAGGCCCTGTTAGAGCCTCCTTCTCTCCATCCCAACTCCAAAGCTCGCAGGCACTCAATTCCTGTTCCTAGATTTGAGTTGTGAGGACAGAGAGCGAGCAGGGTCCCTGGGCTGCAGGGAGAAGCTAAAAGTTGACCTCAAACAGCCCAAGAAGGAGTTGCTGCGGGCCTTGGGGGCCGCACGGGCAAAGGCCAGGAGGCCTAAAGGTTTATAGTGGGTTTCGAGGCACTGAAGGCCACCTGGTAGCACAGTGTTGTCCAGAGAAGTGAGATTGGATGGGCAGCTGGCTTTACTATTGTGGGGTGAGGTGGTAGGGATGGGGGAGGAGGAACTGAGCTGTATTTTAGGGGCGGTAGCTCCTGGATGCCTTCACAGTGGAGTTTAATGGAAGAACTTGAGCAAGAGAGGTCCCTTCCCACCTCCCCAGCAGGACTCCCCTCACTTGAGGCCAAGTTGGTGCTGACTGCATGAGATGGAATCCCAAAGCCCCATACCAGGGTCCGCGCTGGAGATCAGAAGCTGAATGCCGTTACTCACCAGTATGGCCACCAGGTGGCCCTAGTGAGCTAAGTTAGGAAAAATTCTTCATCCCTTTCCTGGTGAACCTAGGGCCTCACGGGTGGTCAGTAAATTAGGGCCGCGGCGCGTGTGCCTATGTGTGTGTGTGTGTGTGTGTGTGTGTGTGTGTGGGTGTGTGTGTGTGTGTGTGTCTGATGGGGGGATGAGTGTCACAGAGAGCATGTGGGGGTCGGGTTCTCTCCTCCCACCTTTAAGTGGGATTTAGGGATTGAATTCGGACCACTTGCCTATACAGCAAAAGCTGTTACTGGCCAAGCCAGTTTTCTGGCTCCTCCCACCTTGTTTTGAGATGGGGGGGGGTCGGATCTTTTGTTGGTTAGATGGCCCTGAGCTTCGGGACATGCTCCTGTCTCCACCTCTGCCTCTTACTGTAGAAATGCTGGGATTACAGGCAAGAGCTATTATATCTGGCTTACTGCAGGTTCAAACTGCAGTATTCAAACTTGGGACCTCACACTCATGTGCAAGTACTTGCCCATCTGAGCCATCTCCCCAGCCCCTAGGACAAGTTCTTTTTAAATATATATTTAAATAAATAAGTTATTTTAAATTATATATTTATATATAAATAATATATTTATGTATTTAAATATATTTTGCATATTTAAATTATATATATATAATTTATTTTATGTACAATGATGTTTTCCTGCATGTATGTCTGTGTGAGGGTGTCAGATCCCTTGGAACAGTAGTTACAAATTGTCATGAGCTGCCATGTTGGGAATTGAACCCGCGTCCTCTGAAAGAGCAGGCAGTGCTCTTAACCACTGGGCCATCTGTCCAACCCCCAGGGCAAGTTCTTAAAGGAACCTTAGAGTAGAGGGTTCTGAGACTCTCAGAGGATTTTCATCTGTCTGTGCAGGAGGTAACAGGAGCTTTTAGCATCTGGGGCTTAGTCCCTCCTAGAGTCTACCTCAGTTTGCTTTGTACCCAGTGTGTGAATCCAACTTTGAAAATTTGTCTGGGTGAGTCCAGGGTGCAGCCAAGGCTGAATGCTACCTATAGTGACCTGTAGTCTCCCACTTCAGTACTTCAGATTCCCCTGTGGAATTGCCAAAATGCAGATTGCTGGGACTGACCCAGGGTTTCTGGAGGCTCACAGTGCTGAGGCACCAGTACTCATGGTTTGGAATTAGAATGACACAGGGCCTGGGCCAGCCCAGGGCTTTGCTCTGTTGCAAGCTTGTGGAGATGCAGTTCACATACTGCCCGACGCATGTGTTGAGAATATACTTGTCTATGGTTGCCATCAGTGGGGGAAGTTAGAACATGGTCAAGACCACAGAAGGAAACCTCATATTCCTGGTCATCGGTCCCTGGCCACATGCAGGTCTGTGTTTCCTGCTGAGTCTTTGGTCTTTTACGGAGACAGCAGTGTGTCTAACGTGTCTCTTAATAATGGAATATTGTGCTTATTTTCCTGTTGTAGATACTCTTTTTTTTTTTTTTTTTTAGACAGGGACTCATGAATCTCTGGATGGCTTGGCACTCTGCAGACCAGCCTGGCCTTGAACTCACAGAGATCCACTGCCTCTGCCTCCTGAGTCCTAAGACAATGGCACCTGGCACTTGCTTTCATTTTTGACCCAGGGTTTTCTGTATCCTGGGCTGGCTTGGATTCCATATGTATCTGAGGATGACCTTGAAGTTCTGATCCTCCTGCCTCTACTTCCTGAGTGTTGGGGTTATAGGTCTGCCTAGTTACATCTGCCTTATGCAGTGCTAGGATGGGACCTGGGGTTTTGTACAAGCTGTGCAAATAGTCTACTTACAAAGCCACATTGACCTTGACAGTATGCCTTTGTGTCGGGAGGCACGGGGGTGGTAGGGAGGGAGGGATCAAACCTAGTCTGTCTTTGACTCTTCTCACACCACAACTGTCCACAGAAACCATGTGATCTCAGAAGCTGTAAAGAGAGCCAGGGGATCTCATCCCCCTTCTGTCCTCCGTGGCACTCACAAACGGTATAGACACAACGCCGACAGGCGCGCGCATACATAAGTAAAAGTAAATCTTTAAAGAAGGGAAGAAGTAGAAATGTTAAGTATCAACTCTCATCTGAACTGCTGGCATTTCATGACAGAAGGGATAGTTAGTGACCAGGAAGTCGAAAGTCTGTCAGCACTACTTGAAGGTTAGTGTCGGCAAGATCTGCATTCCTGATTTCTCATGGCCCTGAGGTTTGAGGACAGCAGCTTTTGGGGACTTGGATGTTCCCTCTGTTAGCAAGAAGGATAGTCTTTCCTCCAAGCTCTTCTGCATGTCTCGTTGTGGAAAGGCCTGGGGTTCTGTTCTGCCTGAGATCATGGTGGGCTGAGCTGTCTCCTGAGCTGTTCCAGATGCTCAGCTCAAGCCCAGAGCGCTGGCCATCTCTACACATGCGCAATAGGGGATCCAGCCAGGTCTACACATGCGCAATAGAGACTCCGGCCAGCTCTACACATGCGCAATAGGGGCTCTGGCAAGGTCTATGCATGCGTGAGAGTACAGGGTTTCTGTAAAGCATTTTCCAAACTGAAAAGTCACATTGTTGCTGCCCTGTGGAAACCCCTATGATCAGAGTGGACAGCGCGATCGGCTCTGTTCAGTGGACACACAGAGGGCAAGTTACATGAAAGACTCGAGGAGCCAGAACACATCATCAGGTGGAAGATGGGGACGTAGATGTTGAAGGAGAGGATTTTTCTGCCTCTGAATGTTCATGTCTCCCTCCACCTGCCAGGCTGAATCATGCTCCTCCCAGGGTGCAGTGTTTGGGCGTCTTAAGCCGTTATAGGGCTGGGCTCAGTGCTGGGGTTCAGGGGTCTCCACACAAACCATATGAACACTGATCTCAGTTAAGCAAGAAAAGTTATCGAACACACACCTCAAGACTGATTAATCAGGACCACAAAAAGGACTCGGGAGCCTAATTTTTGGAATCAGTATGTTCTTAGGGCAGGCTTATAAAGGAGAAAAAAAAAAAAAAACACAAAAAAACACAACAAGCTCATACGCAGATGCAGGAAGTGTTGCCCAGTGGTCAGCTCTGACTGAAGCCTTTTTAGACATAACAGTTCATATTCACCTTTAACGTGACAGGTCCTATTCAAAACTTTGTGGAATTTCTTAAGATTAACAACCCTCATACAGAACATAAGAGGGTATGTGGTCAGCATGACCCTGCTCTGAGTCAAGTCACTTCTCTGTGGCAGTGACTGGCAGGCATGTTACAGGAACAATGTGGAATAGCTGGTGGCAGGCATAGGAAAAAATGGCTGTGCTGGGGGCTGGGGGGTGGTCAGAGCTCAACACCCCCCCATTTGAACTGATCCAGTGAGTTAGGTCATTGACTCAGCATTCTCTGAGGCTGGGGGGACTAGTTTAACAAACATGTATCAGCCTTGGTTGGCATTTTGTTGGCTTAAACATTTGAAATCTTGATCTTCCTTAATAAGTGCCATGGCTTTCATGCTAGGGGACCCTGCTATAGCCAGTTACCTAGGGTGCTGATGCCTTATAGCCCCATGTAGCATAAAAGTACATACCCTGCCCCCCACAATCAGGGTCTCCATTTGAGGGGCAGACATATATCTGAACAGTGGCTAAAAAGACCCAGAGAGTGAGGGAACACACATGTTTGTAGTCTTTGGGTGCCTATTCCATTTGGCCCAAACAATTTACATACGTCAAAGGTGAGGGTGGGGGAACCTTCCCCAATAACTAGACGATTTTATCTTCTTTCCCTAGTCTGTATTTGTCTCAGCAGAGTTTCACCTGGCTGACAGACTCCATCCAGGGATCACCTGTGGAGCTGCTGAACTCTGGACTTGCTGAAAGCTGTTGTTACTCAGTCTTGATGGGATGGCTCCCTGTCTTTCAGTTGGATCAGCTAGACAGAGGGCATGGAACAAAATGGCTGCAGCTATGCACAGGCAGCAAACCTGAACACTCAGCAGAGGGGAGGGCCCTGGGGGCATCATTTTTGGGCTGGGTGTCCTCTAACATTGCTCAGAGCTTCAAAACACCCTGGAGTCCATTGGGTGTTTACAGACAAGGCCATGGACTATGTAATGGGAAGGCAGGCCACACGAAGTCCCTTGGGAGTTAGTGGCAGAGCAGGCATGGGAGGCAAGGGTCTTCACTCCAGACTCATGCCCCTCCCTGGTCTATGTTGAATTTGAGCTCATGATCTCTAGATGGCTCTGGGAGATGCTTGCTTCGGCTCTAGATTGGGGTCCATTTCTTCTTCAACTCACCCCATGAACTGACTCCTAGAAACTGGCAGTTGGGTCTTACCTTCAGTATTTTAAGGTTTAGTCTGGGCCCTGCCTTTTGTTTTTAAACTGGAGGTCCACAGCTGGTCTCTGCCAGAGCCTGGCAAGCTCTGCACCGAGAAAGCCAGTGGGCCGTGTGGGGGTGGAAGATGCTGCTCTCTCTGGAAATGGGCCCAGGCTCTATCTGGGATGGACCTCCTCCATCAGACTCATTGCCTGAGAACGTCCCAGTCAACATTCTATCCATTTCAAGTTTCCCCTGCCTTCTGTCCATCCCAGCAGAACGCAGCCTTGAGACTGTGAAGATCCCAACAGCATGTGGTAACTTGGCTTCTGCCCCTCACCCTCCAGAACCGGTTTTTCCCAGCCCCCTGCTTGCTTCGGCAGTCCACTTACACGTTAATCAGAAGCCCGTTAAGAACACATGGCTAGGATTTGGCATTGGGGCTGCTTTTAGCAATAAAGTGACCCCAGGGCCGCAGAGAAGGAAAATGGGAGGTTCCTGTTCTCTCACGGTGCAGGAAGGAGAGGTCTGTGTGACCCTCCGTGCGTGATGTGAGCATGCACAGCACGGAAGTCTGTCTGTGCGTGGCTGACTTGTTAGAGGTGACATAAATGGCCCTGGGGTGCAGCGGGGCTCAGCTTGCTGAGCTGAGCTGCAGTGACTTTAATTTCAGCCTTTTCATTCTGATCTCTGTACGCGCGCGCACGATCCCCTTTGCTCACAGGTGGGACAGTGCAGGCTCTGACTACTCAACAGGCTGTGTCCCAGCCTAGGCCCACTTGGCATGTGCCGATCAAGGAGAAGGCCATGCTAGGCTGTGTTCTAGCGAGGTGAAGAGAGGCTCACAAAGGCCTGTCTCGGCTCATGGGCAGTTCATGGTGGTGGTTAAGGGCCTTTTGTACCACTGTGACTGATGTTGTATGGTGTGTGGGAGTTCCCCAGTCCCTCTGGGGCAGTCTTATCCATGGCGGCCTCCATTTGTCTCAGTTGCCTGGCCTTAGAGTCCCAGCCCTGCCATGCCCCTCTGTTTTCCAGGGCAGCTATGAGGCTTCTTCTAGGCCTGATTGCTGTGTGTGGGGGGGTGTGGGGGGTGTGGGGTGTGGGTGTGTGTGCGCGCGTGCGTGCATGTATGACAGGGCCTCTCTGTTAGCTTTGGCTATTCTGGAGTTCACTCTGTAGAACTTACAGAGCTCTACCTGCCTGTGTCTCCCAGTGCTGGGATTAAAGGTGTGTAACCCACCTAGAGCTGTGCTCACAGAGTTTTAAGAACTGCTTCGCCGGGCTGTGGTGGCACAAGCCTTTAATCCCAGCACTTGGGAGGCAGAGGCAGGCGGATTTCTGAGTTCGAGGCCAGCCTGGTCTACAGAGTGAGTTCCAGGACAGCCCGGGCTATACAGAGAAACCCTGTCTCTAAAAACCAAAAAAAAAAAAAACTGCTTCAAGGGTTCAGTGAGTAACGAGTAAGGTCGCTTGTCACCAAGACTGATATTTGAGTTTGATCCCCTGGACCTCCATGGTGGAAGGAGATGACAGACTCCCTGAGTTGTCCTCTGACCTCTGTACGTACTCACGCATGGGCACGCTGTGCGTGGCTGGCTTGTTAGGCGTGGCCTGATATAAATGGTCTTGGGTTGCAGAGGGTGCACTAGACTTAGAAGAGTCACAGGATCAATTCCATCACACAAACAGTTTTTAAAAACCTGCCTCAAATAGAAAAAGAAAAGGAAAGATGGTTTCTTGAGATGAGCCACTTTGGGAGGTTGGAGTGGACATGCGGCAGCTGAGAACAGTTTGAGAAGTCCCCGGGACTACTGAGGTATCCCAGCATGGCCAGCAGCCCCCAGGTTGATCTAACTGGGAAGCGGTTGTTTCCTTTTGGACTCGGAAAGCGGAAAATATTTGTGACGGAAATCAAGGTTCCGTCCAAAGGAAGCGCTGCTAGACACATTAATGCCAGCAGGTACTTTTCTTGGCTTTGGCTGGCGATGGTCACGCTTACTGTATTTAAAGCAGGCTATGGTACCTTCTCTCTTCCTTGCAGAATGAGTTTGAGAAGAAGCTGAGGCAAAGCTGGCTGCAGATGCCCTCTGCTTTCCGACGAGTGCTTTGCAGAGTGCTTTGACTTTCTGAGAACTTAGAGCCAGTCGGTTCCAGACCTCAGCGAGGAGGGAAGGAAGTCAGGGCAGGTTCTGTTAGATTCCTTTAACTGAAGAACCAACTGAGGCCTGTGGGAGATCTGTGCCAGGCTGGAAGCAAGGTCAGAAGTTTATCTTGCACTTGGCCTTGTATTCCTTTCCCTCCATGGTGGCACCAGGACCCAGGGGACAATTTCACGGGACTGGACGGGATGTTGGAGAAGCCACCATTGCTTCTGCATGCGCACTGTCTTGGTTATGCAGAATAGACGTACAAGAGCTGCCTGGAGGCAGAAAGATTAGCTCAGCACCCCAGGGACTAAGGTCATTTCCTAAGAAAAGCAGAAGGTCAGCTGGCTCAGGCGCTGAGCCCCTGATGGGTCCTTCTCAGCCTCTCAAAGACTCAAGCCAATGCTGTCCCTAGAGGCCTCATTCCAGCAGGTAAAGGGTCTCCAGGGCCCAGCCCCTGCAATTAGAGTAGCCTCGGATGTTGTAAGCTGTCACATAATCTGTGACAGGAGGAAGGGCTGTTTCCTTAGGCACTTCATACTCTGCTCAGAATGGAGTCAGCAAATTGGTGCCACATAGGGGCCTGGGGAACAGCTGAGTCCTTGCTCCATTTAGTGGCTGGCCTGGAAGCCTTTGGTGCTACAGAGACTTAACTGTTGTGTCTGGCATGATCTCTGTGCATCACTATACTTAGACAGGGTCAATTCCAGCATCCCCTAGCACTGGTATCATCTCACTGAGACCTGGCTGTCTGGGGAGCAGCTAGCACTGGGTGGAGGGAGGGTACCTGGTTCATTACATAGGCCCATTTCTCCAGCCCAGTTCCCAGGACCCTGCCAGACACAGCCATACTCTGCATGCAGTGCCTTATGTCGTGAGCGGGAGGTAGGTAGCATGTGGAATAAATATTTACATAGATAGTATAATCTGCCTGTTTGCTGTCCACTCTGGCTTACTCCGCTGTGACAGGTCCTCCAGGACAAGCTGTTCTTTAATGAAGGAAGGGTCCTGGGACATGGAGGTAGGCCAGGCAGGAACTGTCACTGGTGTGGGGTAGCTGGGAGCACTTGATGACGGGAGGGGACTCTAGAAACATGTTGAAGGGCTGCCAGTAGGATTTCCCGATTGACATGTGAATGGAAGAAGGGACAATTGAACGTGGGGCCAGAGCTTCACTCCCATTGCTAGAAGGAGGTGACTCAGATGGCACATTTACGGGTCTAGCAGTTTGGGGGTAGTGCTGTCAGGAAACTGTTAGGGCGTGGGTGATGAATTTTGGGGTACCTGAGATAACCACTGGAGTGTTGCGCAGGCACTTGTATGAAAGCATAGGTGGGGGTGGGGTGGGGGTGGGAGGGGAGCCTACTGGCATCTTTCTAGAGTCTAGATTCTCAGAGCTAACTGGAAACTGCCTCAGGAGGAGACTGCCTGCTGATGGGACAGCCAAGGGCCCGCTGCGCCCAAGCTCTAATGCAGACAGACCTTTTGGGATGGGAGTGAAGGACAGAGAAGCAGAAAATTGATGTCAACCCCAGACTTCATAGCTGTTTGGGAAAGGCCTGGCCCACCACAGTGAAGCACTTAGAAACTCTGCCTTAATGAAAAGGCCCAGACTTGAGAGCAAAGGAGGCCAAGGAAGGGGGGATCGTGGGGCCTAGATGCCCAGAGCAAGCTGTGGGGTGTGGGGCTTGTCCTGAGCCTGGAGAGACACCCTGACTGTAGCCATTGGAATGTAGCCAATGGAGAGGAAGGCCATTCGGGCAGGAGTAGAGTGGGCAAGGGAACAGAGGCTTGGCCTCAACTTTACTCCTGGTGGGTCAGCAAAGAGCCTCCAGATACACTGACAGAACAAGACCTACGCCCATGCTGGAAGGGCCAGAGGTATGAGAAGCCTGCGGTCCCCACAGCTCTGGCATCTCTCCTGGGCTCCTTCTATTTCAGGTTTCAGTCCCAAGGGTCCAGGAAGTCTTTGTCCAGCATCACAGCAGCTAATGACAGCCTGGCCTGCTGGGACACTTAAAAACCAGCTTGGCTATTTTTACGTAGAGGAGGTGGCTGGGTGCCCCCTCCCGGAACTGTGCCAGCATGGGATGCTTTTAAGGAAAGTGGATTGTGACAGGCAGATGGGCCATTGTCTCAAATCACAGTCCTGTGGCCAGGGGCCGGATGTGTCCGTGGGAACCTCTGGGGGCGTCGGGCGTAATCTTCACACAGTGTCTGAATTTAGAGATAATTCTACCCTTGAAAGACTCACTCTGTATCCCACCGGATGTGCCTCAGACTTCATCATCGTTGCTGACAGTGCTGGTGTTGGGTGTCTATAGCCAGGTGAGAGCCGGCCTCTTCTGAGCCTGCCTGGAAGCAGTTTGACATGGCTTTTCCAAGGAGCACTGGGTGACTCCTGCCCTTCCGCAAACACTGCAGGTCCAGGAAGGAGACAGGAGAGGAGAAGCAGGCTGAGTCTTGGGGGCTACCTGACCCCATCTAGTCAGACATCCAAGTCAGACCAGCTCACCATCCTGTGAGACAGCCACAGTGAAGACCTGAGAGCATTGGATTAATACATGGCAGTGCTCGGCTGGCTCTCCTTGTGCATTCCAGGACCTAGCCTGTGATATGGTGCTGCTAACATTCAGGGTGGGCTTCCCCATCACAATGAACTCAACTAAGATTTCCTCAGGGCCATGCTCCCGGTCCAACCTAATCTAGACAATTCTTCACTGAGGCTCCTTTTCCAGGTGGTTTTCACATTGTGTCAAGTCCACAACAATCAAGCAGCCTGTCTTCCCGTTTCTAACCCGACTATCCAAACTGCCCCTCTCTTCCACCCTGGGGACACCTTCCTCCTGACTCCAGCCTGCCTCAGGGTGCCAGCTGCCTCTTTGTCCTCACCCTGAAGGTCACTTTCTCTTACTGCTCTGTAGTTACTGGAGCCTCCCAGAGGGCAGGGTGGGTCGCTTTCATCATGATGGCTTCCGACCTGTCTAGTCAATACTTGGGGCATTGTGGCTCATAGGTGCCTTCTCACCAGCTCCCTGAAATGTGGAGGCAGAGAGGCTAACGGCAGAACCACAGCCAGCATGTGAGTCTGGCTGTCCCCCAGGGAGCCAGAGCGCTGCCCCTGTCCCCAAGCTCTTTCTGGTACAGCCTGTTGTCTGCTCCCCTCACGTTCCCTCAAAAACCAAATTGGCCCTGTGCAGGGTCTCTCCAGCTGTGAGTTTTAGGGCACTGGGCCATGTCACGTCTGGGGTGGGGCGACCCTGGAGTTTTCCCAGGGTATGTAGCCTAGCACTGTGTGTGTTCACGGAAGGGCTTCCATATGCAGGCCAGCTGTTGGGAAAGAACAGCTCTTTCTGGCTCTTGGGGCTCACTGTGTCCTTCCACAGAGAGTGCCATCACTTGAAGGATTCCTCGAACCCCCACCCGTGCCACACTCTTCCTCCAACAGGCTGCCCGCACTACCAAACCTTCAATGACTTCCAATGCTGCATCCTATGGTTCCCAGCTTTGGCTCTGAGTAATCCCAGTGCCCACACCCACCCACACCCCAGCTCTCTGAGACCCTCATTGGCTGATCTAGGGTGAACCTGGGCACTTGCATTTTAAGGTGACACTGGTGGCATCCTCCTTCCTCTCAGGCTAGCAGGCCACAGCTCTCACTATACATTTGTCACGGTTGGTTCTTGTTGCTGCCCTGAGTGGGTGCACATTCTCACTGTCAGGCCCACGAGGTCCTCGCTGCCCACCCGGACCCCTGTCTTCTCTAGGTTGCTTCCTGTTCATCAGCTTTGCCAGCTCCTGTTCTCTGGCATGTGACCTGGTATGGTACCATTTCCAGAGAAGATGCCTGTGGGGAGCTCTGGTGAGAAAGGATGCTAAGATTGACAGGCCTGGGGCTGATGGGCCCACAAGGTGGGCTGACCTTTAGAAAGTCAGAGGCCCCATGCTCCACCCAGGCCTTTTCCTCTCACTTATCTGTCTTGGATCTCTAAAGATTGAGTGTCCATCACTACCACCTCAGATCTAGGACTGTGGAGAAACAGGCAAGGAAGTCAGAGAATGGGCAGGTAGGGTCAGATGCCAAGATGGGCTTTCTCCCCTTTTCAGTCAGAAAGGAACTGGGCTGAGGAGGAGGTTGTAGAGGCTGTCTCCTCAAGTCAGAGCTTTGTGGCATTGCTCTCCTGCCAGGCTATGATCATAGCCTCAGCCTCCACAGGAGTGCTAGGGGTACTGGGAGACTGGGGACTATGTTGTCAGGAATTGGCAACAGGATTCTTCCTAGGGGACATGAGCTGAGTATCTCACTCTCTATACCTCAGATGACCCTAGCTTTCTAGCAGACAGCCTGATTTTTGGAGCAGCATGGTCTTCAGAGAGGAAGTAGAGGCCTTCTCAGTAGGAAGTGGGTTTGAGACTCCCACATCCCCAGGAACTGGTGGGCCCTGTGGATCTCCTATGTCCAGGCCAGGAAACACCCTGGGCCCTGCCACTGAAATCAGTCTGCTTGGGTGCTCAGGCTGTGAGTGAGCATGTCTGGGTTAAGCAGTGGGTCTCCCTGATGACACCATCCTCCTTGTCCTCCAGGCAAAGGCCACCAAAGAGACACAGGAGGCTCAGAGGTTACAGCTGCGGAGCCTGCAGTACTTGGAACGCTACATCTACTTGATACTCTTTAACGCCTACCTTCGTCTGGAGAAGACCAGTTCCTGGCAGAGGCCTTTCAGCACCTGGATGCAGGAGGTGAGAAAGGATGCTGAGACTGACAGGCCTAGGGGTGGTGAGCTCATAAGGCCAGCTGTATCTTTCCCCCTGGTCTCTGAGTATGCTTTCTAAATCCCCAGATGACAGAATCCCATATGAAATCCCCTAACTTTCCTAGGGGATTGGCTGCCACTCAGCTATTGTGTTCCTTGCCTAGTGTCTCACTAGCTGGTAAGTATGGCAGCTGAGTACATGAATGATGGGGGAGGGAGACATGGGGGTAAGACGGACACCTGCTAGGAACTTGCTCTATGTGTCTCATGGCCAGTACTGCCTGGACACCTGGGTGCTTTGGTTCATTATTCTATTCAACTTCCATCTGTCCCCTATGAAGACCAAGGGCAAGGTTGTTTGTCCTGATCCTATATCCTTCTAACCACGACTTTGGATATGGATGAGGTGGCCAACCTTGTAAGCAGTAGAATAGTGTCAAAAAGTGTTGGTGGCCAACCTTGTAAGCAGTAGAATAGTGTCAAAAGGTGTTGGTGGCAACTCTGTGACATACGTGTTGTGCCTCTGCCAGACCTGGCAAGAGCCAAGTGTGCTTTAGGTAAGAGGAGTCTGTGTACAAGTTCAAGGACTTTACAATTGTCATGGAAACTGGTTATTGCCCCTCATTTCTTGAAACCTCTGTGTTCCTTCTCTGCTTGGAATTCCAATCCAACCTGGCACCTGCAGGTCAAGAGAGAGGTCTCTTTCCTCTCAGAAAAGCAGCCTGTAATTATCCCTCAGCCAGGAAGCTGGCTCTGCTGACTTCATAGTCCATCAGCTGTTGTAATATGGATTCAGGTCCACAGTTAGCTACCAGGATGTGAGTAGGTGGGGAGACGAAGCCCGGGAACTCAGCCATAGTGGGTATAGGACAGGTTCAAGGGCTCAGGACTGGATGGAGGCACGTTCAGAACTGCAGGGGACAGAGCCAGGGAGGCAGGAAAGCAGGCTGCTGAGGATGCACCTTAGCGGTGGTCTCGGCCGTCAGTGTGGGGAATTGTGTGAAGTGAATCTTTGTACTTGAGGGTGAATGTTGAGTCAGAAGATCTGGCGAGGGCTATATTGAGACCACCCTGATGAGCAGGCCCAGACTTAGCTTCTTCTCTGAGCCCTGGGGTGGAATGTAGGTGGGAGAGTTAGGCTGGCCTCAAACTCACTATGTAGCAGAGGATGACTTCTGATCTTCCCGCTTCTCCCTTCCTGGGATTTAAAGGGATTCCTGGGACTTACCTCCATGCCCAGTTGCTTCCTATGTTACTGAGGCTAAAACCCAAAGCCATTATGCTTGCCAGGCAAGCATCCTGCTAATGGCTACATATCCAACCTGGGGACAAGGACACTTTCTGCTTGCTATCTGCTTAGATTGTGAACTCAGGGAGAGCCAGGGCTGAGAGCCCGCTTGTTCTGTTCCCCAGCTACTTCTAGGATAGATGTAGATCAAGGGAGAGGTGTTGGCTTAGGCAGGAGTGCGACTCTAACTCAGGGAACTTCAGTCCCTTCCCTAGGATGGACAGAGGCAGGGATGAGCGTGCCCAGGGACAGCAAAGACAACATCTCTTTTGTCCAGGTGGAATTGTTCCCAGTAAGGTGTTAGGGGATGGTGGGAGCTTAGGGCCAAGGCCCAGGCTACTGGGCTTCATGTTGAGGATCCAGAGCAGAGAAAGCCAAACTACTTGGGCTGACCTCCCAGCCAAAGGGAAGAGCTACTGTCGGCTCTGGCAGCCACACTGCCTCTGCAGCCTCCCTGCCCAAATGTGGTTTGCTGGATTGGCCAGGCCAGAGCCGCCAAGGTCTCCCAAGCATGCCCAGTGCCCCATGTTTTTGCACAGCATGCTCCATGTAGTACCAGGAGAGAAGCCTGTCAGGGAGCCTGGAACAAGGTGGTTGTAGGTAGACATGCAGGTTTGTGGTAGCTGCTGAGTTGGCTGAGACAGCTCTGGGCCCCAGACTCATCCACATGCCTCCGAACTCAGCAAGGGGAGGGCGGTTTGAGGCCAGTAGGTGATACCTTCACCCCTGAAGCTCTGCCCTATCTCTGTCCTCTCCAGGTGGCAGCCAAAGCTGGCATCTACGAGATCCTCAACCAGCTGGGGTTCCCTGAGCTGGAGAGCGTGGAGGACCAGCCCCTGTCAAGGCTCCGCTACCGCTGGCAGGAGCAGAGCCGAGACCCAGAGCCCTGTGATGTTGGGGACTTCCTGTAGGCCTTCTTCTAGCTCCTTGCTAGGCAGGTTGGGGGACCTGAGGGTCTCATTGCTTCAGATGGACACTTGCCAGCTTCCTGGTGAGACCTGAGGGTCTGAGAGCCTTTGGAAAGAGGGTTTTTTGCAGGATGTATGGATGGTGCCGCCATTTTCTGTCAACCCTCGCAGTGGGCGTGTAATGGCCTCTGGCAAGACCCAGCGCATGTACCTCACAGACCAGCTGGCAAACAGCCTTCAGGGAGCTCGTTCCCCAAACAGCCAGTCACCACTGCTGTCCCCTCTTCACTGTTGGTCATCAGACTGCCTGAGTGGGCAGCAGGCTCGTCATGTTTGTGTTTTCACTTCCTTCCTCTGGCTGGCTTGCTCTTGCCTCTCAGTCTTTCAGCCCAAGAAGCTTGCTCTTGAGTTATGTGAGAAGGATGGCAAGCCAGGGGGGTCCGAGTTAAAGGCAGCTCTGCCTGGCCCCTTCTGGCTTGTGAGTGTCACTGGCCTGGAAGACTGAGGGGTGCCTCCTCTTCTCTCCTACCTGTCATTCCCCACTTTTTTTCCCTAAGCTGGCAGATGTGCCCAGGGAGTTGGAAACATCAGGGAGACCCTCTCAGTCTTCCAGGAGTTGGGGAAGAAACTCACAGAGACCATTAGCACATTGAAGAGGTGGGATCGTGTGTTGGAAGCCTGTTAGCAGGATCAAGGTGACTCTTGGGAGAGACTCTTGTAGACTCAGTCTGTGGTGGCTTGTCAGGCCTTAGAGCCCAGGCCCACCCCTGCCAGGATCTCTGGGCTGCTTTCGCCAGGACACGCTGGGACACCGCTGAATTACCAGCAGTTTGTTCACACAGTGGGTAGAAGGGCTGTGTTTGGAAAGTCTCGGCTGGGACAGAAGTTTGCCACAACCAGTGGTTGAACTCCCAGGAGCCTGGCTACCTGTCTCACTCCTTGAAGGACAGGGATGAATCTCTGGGTTCCTGTCCTTCAGGAAGATGTCAGCTGTCAGCTGTGCTATTTGAAGAGGCCAAAGTTGTTTCCAGTCTGGGGAAGTGGTGACCCTCTTAGCTGAATCCTTTTGCAAGCTGCTGTATGTCTGTCCACAGCTTCTCAGGTTTGCTGGTATCTGTTTTGTGCAAGTCAGTTCTTTTCAGAAAAGGTCTGGCCAAGAAGTCAGAGACCAGAGAGAACCCTTCACACTCTCATGGTTGACGCCGACTTGGAGATATGCTGGGACCAGTGGCAGATGACTGTACCTCTCTGCCTCAGTTTCCCTGTCTGTAAAATTGGAGAATAATACTTGCCTACCTACCTCACAGGGGTGCTGTGAGGAACTCTTTATGGTTTTCTGGGTTTTTTGTTTTGTTTTGTTTTTGTTTTTGTACAGAGCTTTTGAGCATTAAAAACAGTATAAACATGTAACACGCTGCTTTGCTGATTGGTTTTTAGTGTGAGGCAGACATGGAAGCCATTTGGATAAGTGAGACCCCCAGAGTAAGGGTGGATGCAGGTGAATGGAATGTCCTCATTACCAGCACCCCTGATGTTCAGAGGCTGCGGGTGTTATAGACGTCACTTCCTCCCTCCTTGTCATCAGTCACAGCCTGCCGTCTTATAATGGACGTCTAAGGTGGTCGCGCTGACTCCTTGTTTGAATAAACACCATCTACTGTCAATCAAGAGAATGTACCAGAGGCTAGCCCTCAGGCTAATCTAGTGGGGGTGTTTCCTTACTTAGGGTTCCCTCTTCCCAAATGCCTCTAGTGTCTGTCAAGTTGACATAAAACTAACCAGCACAGCATCTACACCTAGACACACACACACACACACACACCACACTGGGGGTGGGGGAAGAGAGAGAGAGAGAGAGAGAGAGAGAGAGAGAGAGAGAGAGAGAGAGAGTATGAATGAATATCCCAGGTCTAGCTTTGTGATGGAGCAGAGCTGGAGCTTTTATTACAGCGTTTGAGAAGACACTCAGAGTGAAGTTAGAGGAGACAGGCCTTAGCCGCTCTTCCACTGCAGAGCCCTGCCCAGTGCCCCCAGGCCCTGTTTTCATCCCTTTTGTTTTTGGTTTGGATGTTAAACATCCTCCATCGGCCGGCTCATGGGCGTGCTTGAACACTTTGTCTGGGTGGCACTGTGTGTCTGAAGCTTGCAGATGTGCACCCACCACTGGAGAAGGGTGTTGCTGGGAGCAGCCCTTGAGGTCTCATAGTCCAGCCTCACTTCCTGTCCATTTCCACTGCTCTGGTCACCATTACAGACCACATCCTTCCCTCCTTCCCTTCCTTCCTTCCTTCCTTCCTTCCTTCCTTCCTTCCTTCCTTTCTTTCTTTCTTTCCTTTCTTTCTTTCTTTTTTTAAAATATAAGTGTATTATTGCTGTTTTCAGACACACCAGAAGAGGGCATTGGATCCCATTACAGATGGTTGTGAGCCACCGTGTGGTTGCTGGGGATTGAACTCAGGACTTCTGGAAGAGCAGCCAGTGCTCTTAACCACTGAGCCATCTCTCCAGCCTCACATCCTTTCTTAAACAACCCTCTTTAAGTTGTTTCATGTCAGGTATTTTGTCCCAACAAGAACAGTAATGACTGTGTACATAGAATCACTGGGCAGTTTGAGGGTTCTGATTTGGGCTTTCTGAGGCAGCCCCTATACCATGAGACCATACTCCAAACCTGGGTATTTTTCATCTCTGTGCCGGTCGCCATCCTGACAGCTGCTGGGTGACATTTCCCTGTGTTGTGAAAATTCCTCCCTCAGGGAGATGGAAACAATATGTAGTTACTTTACAGTGCACAGGAGGTGAGGGGTTGCCTACAGGATAAAGGGTGATCCGCCAGTCCTCCCACCCCACAGAGCAGCTTCACAGGAAAGTCTCACCCCATCATGAATTCTGGCTTCCCTACAGCCGCTTAGATGGAGCCCCCACTCGGGTTCATCTTCCTGGGCCTGTATGCTACAGCACCACCCCCACCCCAAGCCCCAAGAACACATGCATTTACGGCAGAACTGCCTTCAAATGGCTGTGAGGAGCAGCTGGAAGCTCAAGGGAAAGTCCAGTTAGCCTCCGAACCATCTATGAAGGAACGCCAACAGTCAGCGACCCTGCCCGTGGTGGACACTTACAACCAGGTGATTTGACTTCAAGGCTCCCTGGTGGCCTGTGATATTGATTAATTTTCCAGCTACTTATCAGCACACACCCCCCCCCCACACACACCTTGAAACAAACGTCAGAGAAAGGGGGTGGAGACTTAGCAACCTTTGGAGGTGAAACCCGAGCCATTGAAATGTTCAGGCGGCTGTGTTGGGACAGCGAGGTGAGACCCTCCGGTGAAGAGCCTGCACAGTTGAGCATATCTCTCTCACCTCGAGTCTCTCTTAGAGAAGCCACATCTTTGCCCTCACTAAGCCTTCTTCCCTCCTTGAGCCCCTTTCTTTCTTGAAATCTGTAATAAAACCTCCAACCCCGCTTTATCATAAGGCTAGCCCTAACATCCTTTCTGGATGCGTGTCTCTTGTGCTGGTTAGTTTTATGCCATAAGCTAGAGTCATTTTGGAAGAGGGAACCTTAAGTAAGGACATTTCCCCACTAGACTGGCCTGAGGGCAAGCCTGTGGTACATCTTCTCGATTGATGATTTAATGTGGGAGGGCCCAGCTTACTGTGGGTGATCTCATGCTGGGCTGGTGGTCCTGGGTTCTGTAAGAGCACACACTGAGGAAACATGGGAGCAAGTCAGCGAGCAGAACCTTCCATGGCCTGTGCATCAGCTCCTGCCTCCAGGTTTCTGCCTCAGTTTCCTGTCCTGACTTCTCCAGATGATGAACTGGAAGCAGTCTTACCAAGCTTATTTGTAAACTCTTTCCTCCCCAAATAGCTTTTGATCACGACGTTTTATCAGAGCGATAGAAGCCCTGACTAAGACAGATGTGTATCAGGTGTGTGTGTGGCCGTGTGAGGTGCATGTGTACTGTTCTTATGAAGCAGGGTCTCTTGCTGAATCTGGAGCTCGACTTGAATTAGGCGAGGCAGCAAGCCAGCCCCCATGATCCTCTTGTCTGTGCCCTTTCCCTTCTGTGCTGGATTTTCTTTTTTACCTGTACTTGCGTGTGCACATGTGAGAGAGAGAGAGAGAGAGAGAGAGAGAGAGAGAGAGAGAGAGAGAGAGAGAGAGAGAGAGAGAGGAGGGTGTGGGTATGTATGTTGGTGTCCATGTGTTACAGCACATATGTGGTAGTCAGAGGGTAACTTAGAAATTAGTTCTCTTCTTCCATAATGCAAGTCCCAGGCTTGAACCCAGGTCCTCAGGCTTGTCAGCAAGCACCTTCACCCACTGAGCCATCTCATAGAACCCAGGAAGTGTTACTGTCTCTTCATTTACAAGTCAGCAAAAACCATTCCTCAGTACCTTTGTGACTAATTTTTTGTTGTTGTTGTTGTGTAGCTACTTAGTAACTTCTCAAAATCCTTTATTCTGGGATATTGGGGTGGGGTGTCATCAGTTCATTTGCTGAAGTTTTTAAAATTTGTTTTGCTTTTCAGCCCAGGCTAGCTTTCAACAGATTCTCTTCCCTTGCCCTCTCAAGTGTTAGGATGACAGGTGTATGCCACCCAACTGTTCGGTGTCTTGCAGATGCATATTCCTATGGGGCACAAGCCCAGGGAGAGAGATATCTTAAATGAAGTTAATTTTTAAAGTTAAAACATGGTATGCTCTTGCCTAACCCCAAGAGAACCCAGCTTTAATTCCCCAGAAGTACCAGAAAAACAAACAAACAAAAACCTCATCCTTGAAACAGCCTTATAAACAGCACTTCCCAGACTGTCTTCAAAGCCTCTTTTTGTGGGGACAGTAATTAGAAACTGCTGAATTAAGTCTCTGAGGAAAGGCTTCAGTACAAAGAAGATTATCCAAAGTATGGCCAGGAGGGAGGAGACTCTGGGAGCTGAGCAGCAGGGCCTTGGGGCAGTGGGAGTATGGTCTATACGACTGTCCAGGGAGCTTGATGCTATCTCTGTCCCGCCAGGGTGCTGCTCAAGTCTGAGGACAACCTGTTGTACAGAGCGATGACCTGTGTGAACATCCTCCCTTCAGCCCTATGCCTGGTTCACGCACATGTCCATTCCTCCCCAGCACTGTCCACCATGAGCTGCTCCCAGCAGCCTCTGGGTACTTAGGATACATAGCCGGGCTATCGCAGTTCCTCTGCTTCCTGGCTGGGCCACCCATCACACAGGCTGAACAATGGTTTGGGCACACTGCAGCATGCAGCTCCCCCTTTCCTCCATGAAGGTGCCAGATTAACATCTCAGCCTGGAGCCCTTCCCTGACCTTGTTGCCTGCTTGAACACTCACTCCATGGTGCAGCTCTGAGGGCCCAAGTGACATCTGCTGATTCAGCACTTCTGAATGTCTGTTGTGCTCTTGCTGCGAGGGTGGCCCTTCTCAGGCTCTGCTTAGTCAAAGTGACTGCTTGTTGGGTGTCCGGCTTCATATATCACCACTGCAGTCAGCTATTGCCCCTCCCCCCAATCTCAGGTGAGGAACCACCACGCCTGTGGACTCCCAAGGGGCCACGAATTGGTATCCTGTGGCGGGGCAGGGACACTGCAGAATCTTTTAGCAGTTTGGGTTGACAACCAGGTTGTCAGACTTGGAGTTTGAAGATGGCAGGGTCAATCTCTGGCTCACTTATCAGATCAGTGGATGCCTACTTTCAGAGGTTTCCACAGTCACCTTCAAGTCATTCCCCCTGCAGCAATGGCCTCTGAACAACCCAAACAACAGCGAGTGCTGTTCCCTGCCTTGGCTACCACTGTCCATACCTCTCTTAAAATGTTCTTGCCAGGGATTGGAGAGATGGTTCAGCGGTTAAGAGCACTGACTGCTCTTCCAGAGGTCCTGAGTTCAATTCCCAGCAACCACATGGTGGCTCACAACCATCTGTAATGGATTCTCATGCCCTCTTTTGGTGTGTCTGAAGACAGTGACAATATACTCACATACATAAAATAAATAAATAAATATTAAAAAAAAAAAAAAAAAAGAAAGTCATATAGGGCTGATGGCTCAGCAGGTAAAAGGCTCTTGCCACAAATCCCAATGACCTGAGTTTGATCCCTGGGACCAAGGGTAGAGAGAAACAGTCCATGCAAATTCTTCTATGACCTCCACATGTGAAGCCCATTTTAAAAACAGAAAGTTGTATAATTTTCTACCAACCAGTTGGCTCTCTCAACTGGTTCCATAGATCTTGTTTTTTTGTTGTTGTTGTTGTGTTTTTAAGATTATAAACAGATGGGTGTTTACGCTGCCAGTTACATTGTAACCCAGGCCTTTCTGCTCTGCTCCCTCTGCTATGCTTGTGGTGAGGGAGGGGAAGCCAGGCTGGGCACCTGTCCCAGGGCCACTCAGGGGCTGTCTTCTGCTGTCAAGGGTGGAGAGGACCCTCTTAGCAGTCACCGTGAGTCTAAGGAGTTCTTGGATGGAAGAGAGGGGCAGACTGTTGAGGAGGGGCCTCTGACCAGTCTATGTGAACTAGAGGGAGCTGCCTTCCTTCCTCCCACGGGGTCCTCACCAGAACTGGGCTCAGTGGCAGAGGAGGTAGCCTTCCAGAAAGAATTCTCTGTAGAGACCTATCCTCAATATTGTGGGGAGAGTATAAGGGAAAGGTTGAGGAAGTAGCTGGTGTCGCCATGTACCTGTGGCAAGTCTGGATTGTGGCCGGGGGATGCTATCTAGCGGTTTGTCAAAAGCTCAAGCAGAACTCCCACATGAGCCGCAATCCCGCTCTGAGGCAGGAATCTAAAAGCAGGGTGCTTCGACCCTTTAATGCTGCTAATGTTCACAGCGTTATTCAGCCACGAAGGGAATTGCCATTTTGATCCAATACAGCTGGGCAGTGACAGAAGCCAGACACAGAACATAAGTGTTTGGAATTCCTCAAGCAGACCCAGTACCCCAGCGCAGAGCGAAGGACAGAATGTCAAAGGCTAGGCAGAAGTTTCTAGTTATAATATTGTGGGCTCTTGTGAGGTTTTTTTTTTTTTAAGATTTATTTTTTATTTCATTTATATGAATACAATGTAGCTGTCTTCAGACACACCAGAAGAGGGCATCGGATCCCATTACAGATGGTTGTAAGCCACCATGTGGTTGCTGGGAATTGAACTCAGGTCGTCTGGGAGAGCAGTCAGTGCTGTTAACCGCTGAGCCATTTCTTCAGTTCCCAGTTGGGTGTGCTGTGAGACCCTCATCTGCGAATCCAGCATCTCCCTATGGCCCTCTGAATGCAGCTCTGCCTCAATTGCATATGGGCGGGGAAGGGGCTAGGAAATCTAGGTGGGGAGAGCAGCGGAGGTGGACTCCTATTATGCAGCTCCAGAGAAGCCAGCATCTGTGGGGTAAGGCTCTTCAGGTGAGGCCTCTTAGGTGGGGGAGAGACGTCTCCCCGATTCCCCTCTGTAAATGTCTTTTTTTATTTTTTTTTTTTTTTTTTTTTTTTTTTTTTGTGGTTTTTTTTTTTTTTTTGTTGTTGTTTTTTTTTTTTTTTTTTTTTTTTTTTTTTTTTTTTTTTGAGACAGGGTTTCTCTGTATAGCCCTGGCTGTCCTGGAACTCACTCTGTAGACCAGGCTGGCCTCGAACTCAGAAATCCACCTGCCTCTGCTTCCCAAGTGCTGGGATTAAAGGCATGCGCTGCCACTGCCTGGCTACTGTAAATGTCTTAGTGTTTTACTGCTGTGAACAGACACCATGACCAAAGCAACTGTTATAAAGACAACATTTAATTGGGGCTGGCTTAGAGGGTCAGAGGTTCAGTCCATTATCATCAAAGCAGGAACATGGCAGCATCCAGGCAGGCGTGGTGAGGGAAGAGCTGAGAATTCTACATCTTCATCTGAAGGCTGCTAGCAGAATACTGGCTTCCAGGCAGCTAGGAGGAGGATCTTAAAGCCCACAGTGACACACCTACTCCAACAGGGCCACACTTTCTAATAGTGCCACTTCCTGGGCCAAGCATATACAAACCATGACAGAAGTAACCCCTCATCTATGCCAATAAACTCAGTTCCCCAGAGTGAACCTAGGAGGAATTGTGCCTCTGGGGGTCATTGGTCCCTTAGAAGGGGGGTGGATGTGGCTTGCACTGCCCTCCACCCCCCATCATGAAGGAATTTTAGCATCATGGGCAGGCACAGCATTGTTTCGAAGATGATGAAAATTTTGGGGTCTGCTTGTCGGTGATGGCTATGAAATATTATGCACACATTGGATGCCACTGGATGGTACACAGCCCAGAAATATCATCTATGTTTGTTGTCAAGTTTTTAGAACATTGGAATGGCAGGGTGGCCGGGGCGCATTGCTCCTGGAGAGTATGTCTTTTGGTGGGTCTGCTACAGCCGCTGACGGCACTGATAGGAGTCAGTTTCCTGAGTCCAACCCTGCTTCTTCAGGTGTTTCATGTCTGTCTGTTAACCAGTAAGGAAGGCAAAGAGGAATGATGCTGGTATCCCATTATCTAACTGAGGCACACAAGTCATAAATGTGCTGCCTGTAGTGGATTAACTGACTGCAGCTTATCCACTCCTTGTTCCGTTATCATTCTAGAGTCCGGGAGGGGAGCTGGCTGCGAAAGCTGTAACCTGGTGAGCCGGTTAAGGCCCAGTCATCAATGTTAACCCCCTTGTTTAAACCCTTGTGTCAAAATATGATTGGTCAATGCAACAGCCCACCCTATGCCCCTTGTTCTGTGTTCCTATCCTGTAAAAAGGTATAATCTGTCTTTGGGGACTTGGTTCAGATTCTGAACTGGCCACCTCCCTGAGTGTGCAGAAAATAAAACTCTGATTTTTAAGCTTCTGTCTCTGAAGTGAGTTTTCTTGGTTTTCACCCTGAACCCAACAGCACTAGGAGTGTCTGGAGTCTGTGACGGAGAGCCCCAGGGATGCTGTGCATAAAAACTGTAGGTATACTTCTGAGGTCTTAGGGTGTCTGTGAAATTGAGGGGGAAATGCTGTGGCTTTATGGGTGACCCCATTTCTTTGATGGGAAGACCTGTATCAACCTTACTAGGCTATTGACAAGGTCAGAGAAGTTAAAACCTACCCAATGTCTAAAGCTTTCCAGTCTTCAGAAGAGGCCACCTGGAAGGGACTGGGTGGGTTGGGGGCATGGCGATTTGGGGAGGGGGGCCTAGAAGAAAGGACAGGGTGAGGGGAGGAGTGGGGAAGGGGATGGGGAAGGGGCGGGGAAGGCAGCGAGAGCTCTCTTCCCATTCTCCCACTTGGAAAATCATTTTACAAAAGGAATTCATATTGTGTCCTAGAACCCACCCTGGGGAGGGATGAGCATGGGTGGTGACCGTGTCCTCACTTGCTCCATTACTGCCTTCTGCTCTTCGCAGGACATGGAGAAAATTTCCTGGAGCTCAGTGGGACTGAATCTTGAGGGTAGTGAGGGCAGAGAGGCGAGGCTGTCCTTGGAGACACCCTTATTTCATGATCACAGGGAGGCTGGGGTTCCCGGAGGAAAGCCCAAGGTCCTGTCAGAGTCAGAAAGCTGACATCACTGCTCTTTTAAGACCAAACCAAGAACCAGATGTTGGGGAGATTAACAGTGAGTCCAGATGTGTCATTGAGGCCCCACAGTGAACAACAAAACCTGGTTATAGCCTGCAGAACAACAGCAGCTGTTCCAATCTGGGCTGGCTGGAGTTGAGAACCAGCCTGTGGGAGGAGAGATGCAGAAGGATTCGGGTGTCTTCCAGGTCCAGGGATGGTGGTACCTCATGATGCCTGCCCTGCAGAAGGATGAGGTTACATTGCACACTTTCAGGTTGGGATTTTGGAATCACAGTTGAGACTCTCTGGGCTCCAAAGCTGTTCTGTTCTGGCCCCTTACACCACAGCTGGGGACATCTAGGGTTGAAGGAGTGGCTTCATATGGTTTCATTGTGTCTAAGAGAGTTGATAGAGCCTCGGTGTCACAGGCTGGGTCTGGGTCATGTCTTTGAGGAGAGAATGGAGGTCTCTTTATTTGTGAAAGTCACTCTTTAATTGCTTTCCAGGGTCCTTCTTGTGGCTGAGACTTGTCTTTGTGTAAGTAGCACAAACCCTAACCTCCAGCAAGACTCTCGACATGTCTGACAGTCTACGCTGCCCATCACTGACACCTACTTGATGTCAGGACTGTCCTGACTCTGGGGAGGTACGATATCTTTAAGTGGAAGTCAATTCCCAAAGGAACTATTCAGACAGCTAGCTCACTGAAGGGGACCAAGAACAAGCTGGACTTGAACTCCCCACTCTGGGTAAGGTGCACCTGGTTTGGTATATCCACATGGTAGTTCACAACCATCTATAACTCCAGTTCCAAAGGATCTTACACTCTGTTCTGATCTCTCTGGGCATCAGGCATGAATGTGGTACACAGACTTACATGTAGGCAAGACACTCATACACATAAAATAAAAATGAAGTGTGTGTGTTTATGTGTATCCGTATGTGTGTATATGCATGTGTATGCGTGTGTACATGTATGCATGTCTGTGTGCATGTGTATGTGTGTGTGTATGTGTGTCTTCATGCTTGTCTCTGTGTATGTATGTTTACATGTGTTCTGTGTGTATGTGTGCATGCATGTGCATATGTGTATGCATGTGTGTGATGTGTGGTGTATGTATGTGTGAGCATGTGTATATGTATGTATGTGTGTATATGCTTGTGTGTATGCATGCATATGTGCTTCTGTTTATGTATGAGTGTGTATGGTGTGTATATTCATATGTATATATGTGTGTCTTTGTGTGTGCATGAATGTGTGCTTGTTTGTGTATGCATGTATGTGGTGAGTGTGTCTGTGTGCATGTGTATGTATATGCATGTGTCTGTGTGCATGTGTATGTATATGCATGTGTCTGTGTGCATGTGTGTGGTGTGGATGCATGTGTATGTGTGTGAATGTTTTATGTCTGCATGTGTGTATATGTACATTGTATATATATATAAGTGTTTGTGCATGGTGTATCTGTGTTTATATATATGTTTGTGTGGTGTATGTATTTGTGTATGCATGTGTAGAGACCATTTCTTTCTCTTTCTCTGTCTCTGTCTCTCTGTCTCTGTCTCTGTCTCTGTCTCTCTCTCTCTCTCTGCATATGTAGAGGCCAGAGGACAATATCTGATGTCATCCTCAGAAACAAGGTCCACTTCCTTCAGATAGGGTATCTTACTGCCCTGATGTTCACCGATTAGGCTGACACGGCTGGCCAGTGACTCAAGGATCCTCCTACCTTTGCCTCCCCAGCACTGGGCTTCCTTACAAGGTCAGCACTTTATGTGGTTTCTGGAATCTGAGCTCAGGGTCTCCTGCTTTCCAGGTACACACTCTGTTAACAGACATACCTTCCCCAGCCTGAAGGGAAGGTTTTCCGTACAGAAATAACGTGGCCAGTGACTGCCATAGCTGTTTTCCCCAGAGGCAGATCCAGTAAGAGGCCTTTGAGGGCAGGCAGAGCCTGTGGGAGGTGCCTCCAGAGAAAGCCAGAAGGAGTGGGGAAGATAGAGGGGGCGGAGCCTCCAGAGAAAGCCGGCAGGAGTGGGGAAGATAGAGGGGACCGAGCCTCCAGGGAAAGCCGGCAGGAGTGGGGAAGACAGAAGGTGGAGCAAAGTGGAGAAAGCGTATGTACGTATGTACGTATGTACGGTCCTGCAGATCACCACTGATGGCTGTAGAGAATTGGGTGGGGTGGTGCTTGCCTGGAATCCTGAAGGCATGGGGTCAGAGTTCATGGTCATCATTGGCTACGTATCAAGTTTGAGGTCACACTGGACTACGGACGGGAGACTCTGTCTCAAAATACAAATAAATAGGGGGCTGGAGAGAAGAAGCCTCATTGGTTAAGAGTCCTTAACTGCTTTTGTAGAGGACCTAAGTTCAGTTCCCAACATCCACGCGGTGCCTCACAACTGTCCTTACCTCTAGTTCTCTGGGCTCTGGCACCCTCTTCTGGCCTCCATACATATCTGAAGGCAAAACATTTTATACACATAGAAATAACAAATCTTTAAAAAAAAAATACAAATAAACTCTCTCCTGTGTTCTTGGCCTCTCAACATTGTGCCCACGGGGGTGTACCAGGAATCAGAGACCTGGCTGTCTTATTTCTGACATTAATATCTTTGACCATAGTTAAACTCTTTGTTGGACAACAAATCAAAGGAGGGGGGGGTTTAAAAAATCCTCAAAAAACTCAATTCAAGTAATGGCCTTCCATTCCCTCTGACCTCAGTTTGTCTATATGTGAAATCAAGAGGGGCCTTTCAGGGGTAATCACCTCTCCCAGTATCTCTTCTTTTATCCTACAGAGGCTGGCGACCTCTGTCAAGCAGTCCCGAGAAAAGAGAACACAGAATATCCTTTGAGAGAAACTGAGGCATGGTAAAGGGCCTGGACTACCCCTGTCCTGCAGATCAATGGGGTTTGGGTCACAACAACCTCTGTTTTCCCCCAGGGCCGCAGGTAGTGTCACATGTCGAGCTGTCAAGCAAGGTCTCCTGTGCTCTTGTTTGTGTGTGGCTGAGACAGGAAATGTGTAAGAACAGTGGTTTCCACGGGCTTCTAGACCCTTCTGATCCTCATCAGGGATTGGGGTCTGGGTCTCCGGGTCTTACCCTTACCCCACAGTTTATTTTGTTGGGACTTTCAACCCCATCAGGGCTCTCATGGTTCCTCTGAGCCCCTCTGACTAAAAACAGCCCTGCACAGCCATGTCTGCCATGGCTCTGATGCTGCCACAAATGTTGCCTGCACTCTGTGGCCTCACTCTGGGATATCAGATCCTGATGTGCTGGTTGAGCAGGCTGAATTGAGAGGCTCCCAGATCACCTTGTTAGAACCCCTGCAACCCCAAGTTGTGGAGTAGAGGAGAACTTATCAACCCATGCAGATGGATTCTCCAGGAAGCTGAGTCTTCAGGATGCACAACTCTGAGCTGGCTATAGCCTGCACACGCATACACAGACACTGACACACACACACATGCACATACATACACATGCACACATAGACACACACAGACACAAACACATATGCATACACACATGCACACATGCACACATATATACACACAAGCTCACAGGCACACATATCCTCCCCTCTCTCTGTCTGTCGGTCTGTCTGTCTGTTTTATAGGATTTTCTGTAAGGTAAAAGCCAGGTTGGGGCTCCAGGTTACTTTAAGACATGAGAAGAAGGGGCGGGAGAGATGGCTCAGTGGTTATGTGCACTTGCTGCTCTCCAGGAAGACCCAGGTTTGGTTCCCAGAATCCACATGCTGGTTCACAACCATCTGCAGCCCCAGTTCCAGAGGATCTGATGCCTCTCTGACTTCCTCAGGTACCAGGCACACACACTCATTTGCAGGCTAAATGCTCATACACATAAAATAAAAATAAATCTTGAGAAGAGGAGGAGGGGTGAGAAGGGGCTGGAGATGATTCAGTGGGTTTAGGTGCTTGCTGCCAAGTCTCACGACTTGAGTTACATCCCTGTGTTTGATAATTGAAATCCACATGATGGGTGGAGACAACTGACTCCTGCATGTTGTCCTCTGACTTCCATGTTTGTGCTTTTACATACATATGCACATGCATGTGCATGCACTCATATACATACATATATATATACATATATGAACATACACATACACACATACACATATATACACATACATACATATATATACACAAATGCAAACACATACATACATATACACACATACATATATACATACATATACACACATACAAATACACAAATGCAAACACATACATATACACATACATACATATATACACATACATATACACAGATATATACATATACACACATACATATACACACATACTTAAACATATATACATACATGTACACACATACATACTTATACACATATACACACACACAAATAGATAAAGGTAAATAAAAGAAGTGAGAAGAACCTGTGTCCTGGGCTTGAATTCCCCAAGTAAAGCTGCAGCCACTTCAGAATGCTTCTGCCCGTTCACTGCAGTCCCCACCGTGCCATACTGTCTTTCAGCCAGAAACTGAATGCCCATCATCATTTATTGCCACATTTATGCTACTGTCGCTTGACTCAGGGGGTAAGGGATTGGGGTCCCACATTACCAGCAGAATTAGAAAAAGCAGTTAGTTCACTTACAGTAATGGACTGTCCATTTTATAAAACTGAGTTGTTGAACATAGAATTCTATTGCTGGGGAATCATTCGTCCCCTCTTCTCTTCTCTTCTCTTCTCTTCTCTTCTCTTCTCTTCTCTTCTCTTCTCTTCTCTTCTCTTCTCTTCTCCCCACCAGGCTGCCAGCATGCTTATTGCTCCATCATATTTATAGCCCTCTGTCAAGCCATGTGCTTGGTGGCACAGGCCTTCATTTATCAGGAACAGAATGAGGGACAAAGGCACACAGGGAGTGTCTCTAACAGAAGATCTTGCGATGCCGAGGAGAGAGGGGTTTAAAGATGGGTGGAGAAAGCTTCTGGCCTTCCGCTGGGCTTCTGGCCTGTGTTTATGCTGATCAGAAGTAGTTGCCAAGCTTGGGGACATTGGAGGGCTGAGGCAGTGTGACAGGGAGAGTCAGCAGAGTTCTGTTGTAACTCAGCCACTCTAGCTAGGGGCTCAGGCCATGTGCACATTAACCCATTGTGAACTCCCAGGGAGAAGTCAGTCGAGCATTCCAGTTTTGTTGTTCGCTTTTTTTGAGACAGGGTCTCACTATGTAGACCAGGCTGGCCTCAAACTCCTAGAGATCCACCTGCCTCTGCCTCCCAAATGCTGGGATCAAAGGTGTGCACTACTACACCCAGCTCTCAGGCATGTTATTATCATTATTATTTTTTACCACACAGCCCCGCTGCGGTTTCCTGGAGGATCTCCCAGAAGCCCCTGGGGGGCATACTCCAGGCAGGTCCCTCCAGTAAGATGGGGCAAACACTTGGCATGGTAGAGGAATTTTACCTTGCCATGGTTTAGGTTACAAGTCACCCCATGGAAACCAGACTTGGGAGACGTGTCACAAGAACCAAGAAGGTCATCATCCCAGCCATTGTCAGCATCCCAGACCTGCACCCTGAGGGGTCCCCCTGTGGACAGGAGCACATTCCCAAAGTCCATCTTGTCAGGCCACGTGGGACTGTTATTGTTCCATACTACATCGGTCCTGTTCTCTTGGCTACCAAAGAAGACCTTTAGGTAGGCATCAGTACCTGTGATATAGTCTCCCCACAGATTCTCTGCCTGGAAATTGCTTACCACCAAGTGGGCCAAGCCCCTCTGGCGTGGACAGCAGTCCTGGTTGGTGACCCCCGAATCCTGGCACACACACTGGCATGAATCACGACTACTCTTATGCTGGCCTGGCCTGCACGGCCGGCTACAGTCTCGCCAGCGGGCCCTGCCCATCAAATACTGGCTGATAGCCTGTCTCAGTGCCTCCCGCTTCGGATCCAGGTCTTCCAGGAGTGTGTGCAGGGGTTCCAGGCTGTAGTCCACCAGACCAGGGCTGCTCGGCAGTGAGGCTATCCAGGTTGAGAACTGCTCGGGTGTAGCTTGGTTCCCGAAGAGCAGATCATGCGTGGAGTCAAGGGGACCACCGAGCACTTCGACGTGACGCTCGCGGTAGGTCTGGTGGAAAGAGGTGGCGATTTTGTGCTGTTTCTTCTTCTCCTCACAAGCTTTGTATTCGTTTGAGGCGCTGGCTTGGGCACCGATGCTAACCTGGGCCTCCACGTTCAAACAGTCTGCTACCTCATCGGCTGTGAGCCCGTCCAGGGTCAGCTTACAGGTACGCAGGGCTGTGAGGACCGAGATGCGGCCACCTAGGTCCACAGCTGTAATAAAGTGGGTGCCATAGGAGGATATCAGCCTGCGATAAGCAGGCTCCGTGGAGCTGTTAAACTCGGGGGGAAGGCCCTTGAGTGCCTTCTTGAACTCAGAGTGGAGTGGAGGTTTTTGTACCAGGCGAAAACTGTGGAGAAGGCAGAGCATTAGAGGAGACTAGTGGTATTTCCCTGATTCAATAGCACCTTCAAGACCCCCTCCCCATATATGCACCCAAACATAAAAGTGCACCGGGGCTAGCTGGGAAAAATAAAGGGGTTATCAGGAGTTGGGATAAAAAAGATTGTTATCGAAATATATACATGTAGTGAAACCCACTGTTAAAATTTAGAATTAATATATGCCGTCTAAAAAATGTAAAGTGTGTGGATGTGGAGTAGGGAGTAGGGAGTAAAGCTTGCTGCTAAGCCTGCCGACCCGAGTTCGATCCCCAGAACCCACTTAGTAGACGCAGAAGAAAAAGACACCTGCAGGTTGTCCTCTGATCTCTTCACATTTGCTGCGACACACAGATACATAGACACACACTTAAAAGATACATTAAAAAGTAAAGAAATATTTTTAGATGCCAGGAGGTGGTTGCACACATCTTTAATTCCAGCACTCCGGAGGCAGAGGCAGGCAGATCTCTGTGAGTTTGGGGCCAGCCTGGTCTACAGAGTGAGTTCCAGGACAGCCAGGACTACACAGAGAAACCCTGTCTCGAAAAAATAAAAACAAACAAAAAAAAAAACAAAAAAAACTTTTCTTTCTTTAAAGTCTGAGAAACTATAGTGCAGGCTACGTGGAATCACTGTGTATCCATGCGGTGAGGATGGAGGACACATCCAGGTGTCTTGTCTCTGTCCCTACCCAGGAAGAATCCATGGGGGGTTGACAATGCCTGGGAGAGAGGGTTTAGGTGCTCTCTGCCTGTATTTAAATGTCACCGAGCTAGGGCTCAGGAACATTCTTGCTTCCATCTCCCTGTTCTCCAGATGTAGGTGATCATGCATAGAGGAGGCCTATCATGGATAGATAGATAGATAGATAGATAGATAGATAGATGCATACATACATACATACATACATACATATACACACACAGATAGATGATAGGTACAGAGATACATAGATAAATACAGAGTAGATAGTTACATAGACAGATGATAGATACATAGATACAGAGTAGATAAATAGATAGGTAGATACAAACATATATACATACATACATATATACATACATATATACAGACAGACAGATAGCATACCTGGATAGTTACATAGATACATACATAGATGATACATAGCACAGTTAGAGACATACACAGTTACATAGATAGATATATAGGTACATAGATACATAGATGATAGATAGATAGAAAGAGATAAATAGATAGACAGACAGATAGACAGACAGACAGACAGACAGACAGAGTTGTAGGATCTGGCATCTAAAGACCAGTGCCGTGGTTAGTTTCCATGATCAGCTTGATACAACCTAAAATCACTTGGGGAGAGCTCCTTAGGGAGGAATTTTCTAGATCAGATCAGCTTGTGGTCTTGCCTGTAGAGCACTGTCTTGATTGCCTTAACTGATGTGGGAAGACTCAGCCTGAAAGTGGGTAGCACCATTTCCTGTTTGGGGCACTGGGCTGTATAACCATACAGAAAGCTAGCAGAGTACTTAGCATGAACGTGTTCATTTCCCCTTGCTCTTGACTGTGGGTATGATGTCACCAGCTGTGTCACATCAAGCCACGGTGGACTGTAACCCGGAAAAGTGACTAGCATAAACCGTCTCTCCTTACCTGCCTTTTGGTCAGGACATTTTATCACATCCATAGAAATTAATTCAGAGCAGTGATTCCTAACCTGTGGGTCAAGACCCCCACAGGGGTCACATATCAGATAGCCTGGATATCAGATATTTACATTATGGTTCATAACAGTAGCAAAATTACAGTTATGAAGTAGCAACGAAATCACTTTATGGTTGGAGTCACCACATTAGGGACAGTATTAGAGGGTCACAGCGTTAGGAAGGTTGAGAACTAGTGATTCTAGAGCGATCAGGATTTGGTGTCCTCCTATGAAACAATATGTAAACTCTGCTCCGCTATTCCAGAGTTCCCAGACCCCTTAGAGTGTCCTACTATTCTTCCTCTCTCCCCTGCCTCAGCTCTTACCTGTACATGCGACACTCCACTGTGTCAGTATTAAAGTTGTACTGGTCCTGATAGGCCTTCTCGGCTGCAAAATTGGCAGCTTTGGAGTGGGAGCCAGCCACGGACACGTGCACGTTTGCTTCCGGCTTAGGGTTCACATCCAGCCCCACACGCCAGTCGTTATTGATATTAGCAGCTGCCTCCCGGGCCACGCCCTCCGTGGAGCTGACCTTGGCTGTGGCCACATTACGCTGGCAGTGTGAACCGTGAGGCCGCCAGTGGGTGATCGCCACGGGTAGGCGCTGTACAGCGCCTTTCATTAGGGCGTTTTTACAGAGGGTGCAGGTGCGGTCAGGCCTCAGGAACTTCAGTGTGTTCACTGGGAAGGAGCCGGAGCGGCGGAGGGTGGTCACATCCACGCCTTCCCCAGCCACCCACGAGCCTGGCACGAACTTGTGCTTCTGCTTGCATTCTGACCGAGTGGCAGTGTAGCAGGGAGCAGGCACAGGTCGTGGCAGCAGCAGGAAAAGGCCCAGGAGGAACAGGTACACGGCCATGATGCTGCAGGCACAGTAGCTGTAAACTCTGAAAAGCTGTGGGAACAGGGATGAAGGATGCTGACTTCCCACTCACGACTGGGGAGCATCCGGAGAGAGAGTGAACTTCTCTTTAGTTACTGCATGCCAGAGCTGGACTGGCTTGGTCCGTTGTACAGAGAAAACCAGAGGGATTAAACATATAACCCAGAGTCATACAGCCAGGGGGAGTCCTGTGCTGAGAGACTTTATAATCTCAGACCTAGCAGGAATCAAGATTGAAGGCTGTGACCCTGGACAGAGCATCTGTAATAGGTTTCTGCTCTGGAGATGAGCATTTTCTACCCAGAGTGGGAAGAAAATACTTTTTCTATCTGATTACCCTCCCCCATTCCAGGGATGGACCCAGAGCTTTTTTATGCCCAGTAGGCAAGTGATCCACCATGGAGCCACATCTATCTATCTATCTATCTATCTATCTATCTATCTATCCATCCATCCATCTACCCACCATTCATCCATCCATCTATTTATCTATCATCTATCTATCTATTCATCCATCTACCCACCATTCGTCTATCTATCTATCTATTCATCCATCTACCCACCATTCGTTCATCTATCTATCTATCTATCTATGTATCTATCTATCACCTATGTATCTATGTATCTATGTATCTATGTATCTATATATCTATCTATCTATTCATCCATCTACCCACCATTCATCTATCTATCTATCTATCTATCTATCTATCTATCTATCTATCTATTCATCCATCTACCCACCATTCGTCTATCTATCTATCATCTATCTATCTATCTATCTATCTATCTATCGACAAGGTATCATTGCTCAAGATAGCTTTGAAATCATTCTGTTGCCTAGGCTAGCTTTGAACACGTGGAGGAACTAGGATCTCAAGCCTGTGGCACCAGGCATGGCTCCTACCTGCTTCTTACTTTCTCTCCATCTCTAATTCCAACGGTGACTTCTGTTTCTCCCTTACAGATATGAGGAGACAGTGAGCTCTGTGCACATCCCCTGTGGCATCTCTGAGCCTCCTGCAAGGGCACCAGCCCCAAATCTACAAGGGATGAAGACTGCCCTGTCTCTATGCCCTTGGCTGTAGTGTGGGGGCCTTTAAGTGTGCCCTTGCCAGCCCTTTCGCTGTCTTGCCATTCCCTGCCAAGTACTTCACACTTACGGCAGAGCAGGCATCTACCTGTTGCCTGATATTGGGCAGCAATCCATTAAAAGGCTCTTCCTTGCTTGGAGGAGCCACAGGGGCCTGGTTTTGAATCTCCTTCTATCTCTGTCTCAGTGTTTCTCTACCTGCAGATCAAGACCATAGGAAAACACACATTTCCTAATTGTCCTGGGAACCCAGCCATACATTTATTTTCATGACTTCATGACTGTAATTTTGCTATCTTGAGACCCTCGAAAATATGTGTTTTCCAGTGGACACGACCCACAGATGGAGAACTGGCTCCTTCCAAGGCCCTTGGAGGTCTTTTTTTTTTCTCCTCTGCCTGCAGGGTCTTACGTAAGGGAGGGGGTGAGCAGAGGTCACATCTAGCTAAAGCCTTCCATCCTCTACCTAAAGCAGTGACTCAGAGGCAGGATTCAGGTGACATGTGGGGTTGGGACATCAACAAGCAAGGAAGAATCCTGTCAAGCTTTCTGGTCATCTTGCTTAAGAGACCAGCACACTTGTGACTGACCAATGAACATCAGTCCCCTTCTGGCCTTCTTTGTATTGCCAGGGAGTCTATTTACAAGTCTTAGCTTCTTCCTCCTTTTCCCTCCATCCCTTGTCCCTTTCCTTCTTCCCCCCTCCTCTCCTTTCGCCTCCTCTCCCCTCCCCTCCCCTTCCTTGCATCTTTCGAGACGGGTTTCACCACGTTTCCCGGTGGTAGAGTCAGAAGCATGCTCCATTCTTGGCCCACTTCCATTGTTTACGAACAGTAACTGCCAGAACTTCTGGACATAGCCTTTGAGACTGTGGACAGTCATCATTTACACATGAACCCCAAAGTGGTCACCAATCTGATGAAGGTATGAGAGATGAGCTTGAAGGCTGGCTACTAGCACTTCTGGTTCCCTCTGGCCATACCTCCCAGCTCTCTTTCCTGAAGTATCCCAACCTGCCTGATTCCCACCCTTCCTCCTCCTTACCTGAAGTCCCACAGAGATGTCACTACAGCTCAGGGGGACACCTGTGTTGACAATGGAGGCTTTTAAAAGGCTGCCATCGATCTCCAGGCAGGCCCACCCTGGCCAACGTCATATCGTTACTACTTCCTGCCCTGCCCCCAGACTGTGGTCACAAGTCCCCACCAGCACCCACCCTGTTGTCACCTCCTCATCCGGCTTGTGACAGCCTTCAGGAAGTCAGCTGTGAAGGCCAGGGGCTCATCTTCCAGGCAGAGCAGTGTGTGTGTTGGGGAACTCTGCTGTGGACCAGCAGGTCAACTGACTATTCTCTGCTTCCAAGTTGAATGTTTGGGATGGGGTGAGCTGTTAGGAAAAGTTTCTGAAGAGTGGCCTGGGCTTGAGGGGTTTCATCCTTTTCACATCTCAGCTCCTCATCCCAAAGTGTGGCTAATCACAATGTCCCATGAGAGGGGACATGAAGACGTGGTGCGGGGCTTAGGACTGGACACGATCTTTACAAATTCTCAATACATGTGACTGTCCCCTCCTCCTTGGTGAGTGGGAGAGATACTCAAAGCTGCCCACTTCCTGTCCGTACCTACATCCCAGCTGTGCCTCAGGTCTGAGCAAGCTGGTACTGTGGAAAGGCAGTTGCCCACTCTGCTCAACCTGAGGTTACTGTGGGGAGGTTTCCATGGGTAGAGTGACTCATGGGCACCTTCTGGGGGCAAAAAAAAATTGTGCTGTTTATAAGGTGGGTAAAAGCAGGCAGGGTGGCAGTAGTTCTCAACACCTCTAAATGTGTATATGATGGGAACAAGTAGCCACAGGCCCCAGGCCACATGGTCACATCTCACCCTGGGCTTGTGCTACCTTTCTCAGAACTCGGCCTCATCTGTTACTCTCCCAGAAACTGCAGCTGCTCTGTGGTCCCATGTTGGCGCTCTGCCCAGGGGGTCTCAATGGGATCCCAAAGCTCAGAGACATTCAGTCCCCAACCATACTGCAAGGACTGTGTGTAAGGTATAGAAACCTGCAAAAAGCCTGCGGGCAAAGAGTCGAGAGTCTAAACACGCTCCTGTCCAGCTACACCAGAAACATACTCTTAGCAGTTTTTTATTATTTTTTTTTAAGCTTCTTTGTAGTCCCGAATATGATGTATGAAGTCAAAGAGAGGGGACTGGGGATGTAGCTCAGGGTTGCACATTTACCTAGCATATGGAAGGTCCTGCATTTTACCTTCAGTCCTGTAATCAGTGTCCTGAGTCTTGTCACCATCACCACCATCATCACCATTATTTCACCATGGTCATTATCACATTGCCAGCATCACCACCATCCACCCCATCTTCCTCACTTCACTAGTGTATCTTCACCACCATCATCATATGGTTGTCATCGCCATCCCATAATACCAGCATCTCTATCATGATCAGATTATAATCACCTGACATCATCACTATCACCACCTCCATCACGTCCCCCTCTACCATAATCATGAGAAAACTGTTTTCTTAAGAACCCTTCTAGCAGGGGCTGGAGAGATGGTTCAGGGGTTAAGAGCACTGACTGCTCTTCCAGAAGACCTGGGTTCCATCTTCAGCACCCACATAGCAGCTCACACTTGTCTGTAACTCTACTCCCAGATCTTCTGACACCCTCACACAGACATACATGCAGGCAAAACATCAATGAACATAACATAAGAGTAAGTTATATAACTATAACTATATAAACACACACACATATATATGTACATATATGTATATGTCTTTTAATAAAATGAATTCTTCTAGCAAATGATAAGACATGAATTTCAAAGGTTCCCACTGGGCGATGCCCAGTAGAGAGCAGTGGTGAGCCCAGGGCTTCTGACAGCTCTGGGCTTGTGGGTCTGAGGAAAGCTGTCTTGTCAGTTGAAACTCAGAGCTGAAGTGTGCACCAACATGGTTCGTCCTCAGAAAGATGCGTTGAAGTGTAACTCACCTGCCCTACACACACCCATTGAAAGTATTCGCCCCCACGGGTTTTGCTATGTTCAGAGGGCTGTCTGTCCGCCACCACAGCCGACTTTAGAATATTTCTACCATTCTCAAAAAGAAACTGTGTGCTCACTGGAAGCCATTTCTCATTTCCCCTTAACACTAACCTAGCTGACGTCTCTGGGTTTTCCTGTTTCCTTACCTTCCTGGCCGTATTTTCTTTGGTAGCTTGATACAACAGAGTAGGGTTATCTGGGAAGGTGAATCACAATGGAGAAAACTCCGCCATCGGATTGCTTATAGGCAAGTCTGAGCGCTTTTTCTCAATTCATGATCAATATGGGAGGGCCCAGCCCACTTTTGGGGTTGACACACTTGAACAGGTGGTCCTGGGTCGTAGTAGAAAACCAGGCTGAACAAGCCATGAGGAGCAAGCCAGCAAGCAGCACTCCTCCATGGTCTCTGCTTCAGCTCCTGCTGCCAGGCTCCTCCCTTGACTTCTTGCTTTGATTTCCTTCAAAGAATTTTGACTCTGGATACATAAGCCAACCACACCCTTTCTTCCCTATGCTACTTTAGGCCATGATTTTTTTTTTTTTTTTTATCACAGACATAGAAACCTAACTCAAACATTTATTTTTTCACAAATGCAATCATACCGTATGACTGTTTCTGTCTGTTTTTATTTTTGACCCGTAGTTTTAAGGTTCATGAATGTTGTAGCATGTATCAGCTTTTCTCTGGCTGAATAACATATGATCATGTGGGCATACCGCATTTGTTTATGTATGCATCATATTTATGTGTCATATCATGGACAGCGCTACTAGGAACATTTCTGTATAAATTTCTTTATGTAAACATATGTCTTCATTCCATTTGGTTTATAGCTAGAAGTGGAATTTCAGGGTTATGTGGTAACTTCCATTTTATTGACTGATGATTGATTGATTGATTGATTGATTGACACAAGGTCTTACGATGTAGCCCTAGATGTCCTGGAACTTGCTCTGTAGACCAGGCTGGCCTTGAACTCACAGAGATCCAACAGCCTCTGCCTCCCTAGCACTGGAACTAAGGATGTGCGTCATCACCACCCGGCTCCATTTTATTCTTGAAGGAATTGTTTTTCCAAGTGGCTGGAATGAAGTCAGCAAGAAACTAATGAATGCTGCACAAAGGGATACAGGGCTTCTCAAGTCTGTTACACACTGAGCACACAGAGGTCTGGGGACTGAGCCCCAGACTCTTCTAGGAGGAAAAGCCAGGTTGCCAGGAACCAAAATCTTAATTCCTTCAAGGTCCTGTTCCGGCCTCAGGCTGGTTCTTTCCAGGTATGTCCCTGGACAAGGACCTAGACAGCGTATTCCCTTTCTTCTTCCCTTCATTTCTCCAAGAAAGGCTCGGAATCCTCCAAGCTCCCAACACATGGTTCGAAAATATTTCTATTCTGAGTCATCTTTTTGTCGGCTTCTTTCCTTTCCTGTCTTCTCTTCCTCCCTCCTCTTCTTTTTGCAGTACTGGGAGCTGAAGTCAGGGCTTCTCACATCTGTGCAGTTCTTCCCTTAAGCCGTGTTCTCAGCCTCCTTGTTGATCTTTCTTTCCTTTATAAACATTTGTGAGGCAGCAGGTAATGTGTGCACACAGCACACCGACATAAAGGCAGGCAGAACATAGAAAAAGAATGTGTGTGTAATTTTTTGAGATTTATTAATTTTTTAAAAAATTACTTTTTATTTTTCTTTCATATATTACATCCCAACTCCAGTTTCCCCTCCCTCTCCTTCCTTCAGTCTTCCTTCCCCCACTTTCTTTTCCCCCTCCCAGATCCATCCCCCCTTCACTTCCCCTCAGAAAAGAGCAAGCCTTCCAGGGACATCAACCAAATACTGTATAACAAGCTATAGCCATTCTCACATCAACAATAGATATTCTCACATCAAGGCTGGACCAGGCAACCCAGTAGGAGGAAAAGGGTCCCAAAGGCAGACAATAGTCAGAGACAGCCCCTGCTCCCTCTGTTAGGAGTCTCATAAGAACACTAAGTTACTCAGCCATAACATACATGCAGAGGACATAAGTCAGACCCATATTCACTCTGTGATCTCTCTGAGTCCACTTGAGTCCCAGTTAGTTGATTCTGGGTCCTGTTCTGTGATGTCCTTGATCCCTCTGGCTCCTCCAATCCTTGCTCTCCTTCCTTGGCAGGACTCCTGAGCTCCACCTAATGTTTGGCTGTGGGACTCTGCATCTGAGCCAGGCGATGGAGGTGCACATCTTTAATCCCAGCACATGGAAAAGAGAGGCAGGTGGATCTCTGAGTTCGGGGCCAGCCTGGTCTACATAGTAAGTTCTAGGACAGCCAGGGCTACACAGAGAAAAGCTGTATTGAAAAACAATTTAAAAAAAATTATGTGTATGGGTGTTTTGCCTGTATGTCATTTACAAATAATGACTATAGAGGCCAGAAAGATGGCATCAGATCCCTTGGGACTGGAGTTACAGTTGTAAGCTGCCATGTGTGTGCTGGGAATGGAACCCAGGTCCTCTTGGAGAGAGGCCAGTGATCTTAACCCCTGAGCCATCTCTCCTACTCCTAAGCTGGCTTTGAACTCACACTAAAGCTCAGGCAAGCCTTGTATTTGCGATCCTCCTGCCCCAGATTCACAAGATTACAGGTCTGCATCATCAGGACCATTTTCTTGTTGTTTCTTGATGGTGTCCTTTCAAGGTACAGATGTGTTCGATTTTGATGAAGTACAATTTATTACTTTTCTTCCATTGCTAATAGTTCCGATGTTCTGGCTCTCAAAGACCCAGGGTCATAAAAGTTCTTCTGACTATTTTACAGTGCAACTTTTACACTTCTACATCTGGTCTCTTGGAGGGAACTAGTGTGTGAGAAAGATGCTCACCTTTGTACCTTGATATATAGTTCACTCTGTGTGTGTGTGTGTGTGTGTGTGTGTGTGTGTGTGTGTGTGTGAGAGAGAGAGAGAGAGAGAGAGAGAGAGAGAGAGAGAGAATATTACTCTGGATTAAACAAAAAGAGAGACAAACAAAACACCTCCACAGATACTAGCTATGATCTGAAGGTTTGTGTCCCTCCAAAGCTCACTCTAAAGCTTACCTCCCAATTCAGTAGAGGTCAGTGGTGGGACTGTAGGAGGAACACAGGATTAGAGTTCTTTAGAAAGGGCTTTTGAGGGGTCTGTTATGTCTTTTTGTCCTTCCGGTCTCTGTATGTTCAAAGGCACTGTGGCAATGTGCTTTCTACAAAACAAAGAGTAAACCCTTACCAGGCACTGACTCTCAGATGTCCCGGTCTAAGTAGCAGTGGGAAATAAATGGCACTATTTATAAATTACCCGGTTGCTACAATTTCCCAGAATCCATGAGTTAAAAACATAGTCTTCAAAGTCACATGCTAATGGTATTTAGGGGTGGAGCTTTCGAGGAGAAATAGAATTAAATAAGATCATCAAGGTGGGACCCCTCCCCCATAATGGCATCAATATCTTTAGAAGAAAATTGGGGAGGGGCTGTGAATGTATTCAGTTAGTAGAGCTCTCTCCTAACATACATAAAGGCTGGATGCTACTACATACTACATACTACATACTACAGCACTATGTAAACAGGTCACAGATTTTCTATAATCACAGCATTCAGGAGGTAGAGGCAGGAGGACTAGAAGTTCAAGGTCATCTTCATCTAGATAGTACATTCAAAGCCAGTGTGGGCAACGTGTCTAAAAGAGGGAGAAAGGGAGAGATCAGACATCTGAAGTTGAGCCTTGCTATGGAACACCCTCTAGCAGAAAAAAAAATGGCATTCATGGATGCCAACACTGTGGCTTTAGAACAGTGACCTGAATGAACCTCCATTCTTTATAAATTACCTGGTGTCAGGTATTGTGCTATAGCAATGGAGAAAATGGCCTAAGACACCTGTCAGAGGTCGTTTGTTGCAGCATCAGAAATAGGTTAAGTGTCAGTATAAACCACGTAAGGGAACCTCTGAGCCTGTTTGAAGCTTTTTATAGATACAGAGGAGTAAATCGGCAGCCATGAAGAGTAACAATGTATCCCTTTTGCAAACTCTGGAAGCTCCGTGGGATGGTTGTGGTTTACCCTGTAGTTCTTTCTGGCTTCTTTTCTTCTCAGGGTTGTGAAGCTTTAGATGCCCTTTCTCTGCCTTTCATTGTGCAACCCACACTTCTGCTCTGTCTCCCTGGCAACTGTAAAGAAGCTGGAGAACCATTTCCCCTTTTCTGCTCCCCAGAAAAGCCTAGAACTCTGTTCTTAAAGGTGAGTTCAAACTTTCAACAGTTATAGCACAACTTGGTTTTCTTTCCTTTTCTTTCCTTTCCCTTTTCTTTCTTTCTTTCTTTCTTTCTTTCTTTCTTTCTTTCTTTCTTTCTTTCTTTCTTTTCTTTCTTTTCTTTCTTTTCTTTCTTTTCTTTCTTTCTTTCTTTCTTTCTTTCTTTCTTTCTTTCTTTCTTTCTTTCTTTTCTTTATTTTTCCCCCAGTATCAGTTTTGGGAAATGACATTTCTTGTAGAAAATTTCAGACTTGTGGCCTTGAAGTTATTTATGGTATGGTACCTTCTATCTTTAAAACAGAGCTGTCTGAGTTTGGTAGGATGCTATTTTGGTTTATTTTTAGGAGTTTCATTGTGCAGTCCTGGCTGGCCTGGACCAGGCTTTGCAGAGCAGGCTGGCCTCAGACTCACATAGATCACCTACCTCTGCATCCAAGTGCTGAGATTAAAGGTGTGTGTCATCATACCTGGCTTGATCCTTTTTTTTTAAAAAATAAGAAAATTTCCCTGAAGATTTTTAGATATTGTGCAATTTTTTTAAGACCCCGTTCTTGGATTACTGATCACCTCTGTGCATTTTTCTACTTTGTTAATTTTTTTCCTATCTTTTAAATTTTTTTCTCTTTTTCTCTATTATTTAGGCTTCTGTTGTTTCTTTTCCTACCTTTTATTTTTCGATAAACTCATTAACTTTCAGTCTTCTTTTAGGAAACATTAAGGCTACTAAACTACCATTCTTTACATATGTTTTAATTAATTAGTTAATTAATTTTACGAGTACAGGTGTTTAGCCTATACTCAGCATGAGCTCCACCTACATTCCTGGCACCCATTGAGACCAGAAAAGGGCATCAGAGTCCGTGGATCTGGGGTTACAGGCGGTTGTGAGCCACCATGTGGGTGCTAGAACTGAAGCCAGATATTCTAGGAGAGCCAAGCAGCCAGTGCTCTTAACCACTGAGCCATCCCTCCAGCCTTGTGACTGTATCTCTTTAAAACTGTGTCTCCTGATTTTTTTGCATGTGGTCTTTTCATTATGGCCTTGATGTCTCCACTGTCTGTCTGTCTGTCTCTCACACATACACATACCTCAGATGTAATTTAAAAAGAATATATAGGGGCTGCAGAGATGGCTCAGCAGTTAAGAGCACTGGCTACTCTTCCAGAGGACCCAGGTTTAATTCCCAGCACCCACATGGCAGCTCTCAACTGCCTGTAACTCCAGTTTCAGGAGATTTGACACCCTTACACAGACATGAATGCTATATATGTAGGCAGAACACCAATGCAAATAAAATAAATACAACATTTAAAAAGAGTATGTAGGAGCAGAGATGGAATTGAGCATTTACACCACTAAATACAAAAACTTGTTACAGAGATGCATCCATTGGGTGCTAGCATCAGGAGGGAAAGATGGCTCTGTCACCAGGACACTCACGTGTTGCTGACATATACCCATGGACAAAAGACATGAATCTTAAACTTGCCATTGCCTATACTGAAAAATTTCAAGTGTCTACAAGATAACACAAGACATTCTCTTTACAATGTTGGTAAATCAAAGACTAACTAAACAGAATTTTTTTTTAAAAAAAAAAGTTTTATTTTATTTTGGTGTGTCTGTATGTGTATGAGTGTGTATGTGTATGAGGTTGTGTGTATGTGTATATGTGTGTGCGTGTGAGTGTGTGTATGTATGAATGTATATGTATGAGCATGTGTGAATGTGTGTGAGTGTATGTGTATGTGTGTATGTGTGTGTGTGCATGTGTGTGTGGGTGTCTGTGGAGGTCAAAAGAGGGTATCAGATCCCCTAGTGTTGAAGGTACAGGCAGTTGTGAGCTGCCAGACATGAGTTGAGAACCAAACTCCAGTCCTCTGCAAGAACAGAAAGCAACTTTAAGTGCCAAGCCATATCTCCAGCCTCCTAACAAACTTTAAAAAAAATCTTCATATAAAAGGAAAACGGTTAACTTGGATCTTATGAAAATTAAGAAATGTTCACGAGAAGATTCTGAGAGAGAAGAAACCAGCCTTTGAATTGAGTTGAAACCCTGAACTAAGACACTAGAGATAGCAGCTTGAGGGCAAGTTCCTGCAGGATCAGGACAGTGTTTTCTTGGTTCCGCCATAAGGGCACCCAGAGGCCTCTGCAGCTGTAAAGAAAGGACCCCAGGCTACATATTGACTGGTAATAGAACATGATGTCATTCAAAGAGCACTTGTGTTTCAGGCATGCAAAACACTGGAGTCACAAGATGCCAGAAAGTCAGTAAGGCTGGGTGATGTGTACTGTCTTAGTTAGGGTTTTACTGCTGTGAATAGATACCATGACCAAGGCAACTCTTATTAGGACAACATTTAACTGGGGCTGGCTTACAGGTTCAGAGGGTAAGTCCATTATCATCAAGGCAGGAACATGGCAGCATCCAGGCAGGCATGGTACAGGAGGAGCTGAGAGTTCTACATCTTCATCTGAAGGCTGCTAACAAAATACTGGCTTCCAGGCAGCCTGGATGAGAGTTTTAAAACCCACACCCACAGTGACACACCTACTCCAACAAGGCCACAATTTCTAATAGTGCCACTCCCTGGGCCAAGCATATACAAACCATAACACGTACCATGCTTTGACTCTTCAAACCTTGAGTAGGAGGTTTGTGAAACCGTGAACAGGAAGCCTGAGTTGCCTTTGAGTCTCCTGGATACTGTAGAGTGTGGTACATCTGCCAGGGAAAGCTGCAGGGGCTGAGTAGAGCCAGTTTAAGACAGAGCATATGGAGACCAGGGACAGAACATCATAGATTAAATTTAAATTTTCTGTAAGCTCATGTGTTTGAACCCTTCGTCTCTGGCTGGTGGCAGTGCTGCAGAAGGCCTTTTGTAACTACTGGATGTAGGTTCTAGCTGGCAGTTGCAAGACTGTAGAGGTGCAGCTAGCATGCTAGGAGAGTCTGATTCTGCCTGACACGATGTGAGGAGCTGTATCCACATCCCTGCTGCTGTGCATCCCTGCCATGCCTTCCTGGCCTTCAAACAGTTCCTCTCTTAATAAACCACTGGGTTTGCAGTCTGTGTCCTGGGTGGCTCCTGGTGTCTCTGCCACAGCCTATCACATAGCTTGCTCTGTGCGTGGACCCACCCATTAAGCACAACCCATCCCTGTTCAGCTACTGAACAGCCCTGTTCTGTCTGAAAGAAATGGGAGCAGGGAGAAGCAAGACCCAGGCATCTAAAGTCTCCTTGGGGGAGGATGGAAGAAGGAAGCACAGTTGGTTGACAGTGAGAAGTTAAGAATAAGGGTCCCCCAGCCCCTCACTAATAAAGCTGTCAGGCAGGAGATGGGATGGAAGCCACCTGCTCAAATGTCACTTTATTCCCCTCCCCTCCTTTGTTTTTTAAAGACTCCTAGGGACTCACTATGTAGCCCTGGCTAGCTTGGAACTTTCAGAGATCCACCTGACTCAGCCTCTGAGTGCTGGGGCAGTGTGGGGCAGTGTGGGGCAGTGGGCGTGAGCACAGTAGACTTGTATCTTAGTGAGCGCAAAGCTGAAAAGCTCGTTCGGGAGTGAATGAGGAGACTTTTATCTCTTGCAGCAAGTAAAGAGTTCACTGAGTTATTTACAGAGCCATGCCCCTGGGAAAAGAGGGAAATACCAGGGATTCTATACATGTCCATGTAAGAAAGCAAATGCAGGGGCAGGCAGACTTCTGAGCATGCTCAGTTTAAAGTCCCAGAGGTCTATGTTCCAACAGGAGAGATGGCTGACACATTCTTGGGCGTGCTCCGTTGCAAGTCCTAGACCATGTGTTCAGAAAGGAAATATGGCAGTTATGAATGCCTCTGGGCATGCTCAGTTCAGTACTGGAATAAGCCAAGTTTATTTCAGGTTGCCTAAAAAGAATGAGTCAGAGTGACTTTAGTGACCTTGGTGGTTCCTTGTAAGTTTTTCCAAAGAGTCTTTAGCTGAAACAAAAAAGGACTTTCCCAGCCATTGAAAGGGTAGCAACTTACTCTCAAGTCAGCAGAGAAGTTTACCTCCCTTGGCCGTAAATCAGCTGATGGAGAGAGCGCTCAGGACTGTCCAGACTGAGCCCGGGTGGTCAGAGGGCTACTGAACCCCAAAACAAGGTGATACCCTTCCCGGACCTCAATTATGGACATTTCATCCTGACACTCGAAACCCAAACTGGGTCTTAGGTTTGGGTTTTTGAACACTTATAACATGCACCATTCGCTACACAAAACAGTCTCCAGGAATGGAATGTGTGAGTCTTCTTTCTTCACCTGGTCAGTGCAATGCATGAGCTCATGGGTTACATGGGTTTGTTACTTGCAAAGAGGCAACATCTCTAACTGCAACCTGGTCAGTGGGGCTGGATCTAATTTGGAAATCTCAGTTGAGGTCAGCTCTTCTGAGCCACAGGAAGCTCCTCAGCCAGTTGCAGCGGGCTGAGGGACTGCTTAGCTCAGGCTGCTAGCTTTGCGTCTTGCAACGTACAATCTAGAGGTCATTTTTAGCTCCATCCAGATTTGGGTCTTCACACTGTACTTTGGTTCTCCGGTGCACTTCGCTCTCTGAGGACCTTGTCTTTCCGGAGGCTCTGTGTAGAGAGCTCCACCCAAGGAGGCTGCTCAGCTTCACCGGCCCTAAAGTAGCCAGCTGGTGACTGAGTCAGGGGCCCTGGGAGGAACTTATGACCCGATTCCCACCCCAGCACCTCCCAGCTTCCCAGTGCTGACTTGGCTAAATGACCTGGGGAGTCTTGCCAAAAAAGCAGCCCTGAGGCCTGGCAGCCAAACAGTGGGGCTGCTGGAGGGCCCAGCTGGGCTCAGCTGCTTGGACTTAAATTAAAAAACCCACGGCACCATGGCCAATGGGTGACTAATAGTGGTCACTCCGGGTGTCGTGTTAGTTGTCAGGGAAGCCACTGGATCACTTACCCTGAGTTCTTAAGGCTCTTCTCTGGAGGCCGAGAGCCCTGCTCACCTTCTAGTTTGGCTGCTGGGCAGTGGTCCATGGTGACCTCCGAAATTCAACTGCTGTGTATTCCAGGTCAGGTATGGTAATAGACCATGCCCTCTAAGGATGAGCTTCTCTCCTTGCAGGGTGAAGAAGCTTACAGTTTGATGAGGAATGACAGCTTGAACACCTGTAAACCTGACAGGAATGTGGAGATGGCGGCCTTTGCAGTCTGAGGAGTAGCCTTGAAGTCCCAACATGGTTACTGTCTGGCTGTGGGCCCTTGCATTGTGTCTGTAAGCTTCTCTGGACCTCAGGTGGACACCATCTTTGTCACCATGGAAAAGACAGCAGTATCATTATTTTTAAGGAATTATTTGTTTATTTAATGTACGTGAGTACACTGTAGCTGTCTTCAGACACACCAGAAGAGGCCATCGGATCCCATTACAGATGGTTGTGAGTCACCATGTGGTTGCTGGGAACTGAACTCAGGACCTCTGGAAGAGCAGTCAGTGCTCTTAACCGCTGAGCCATCTCTCCAGCCCCTGCAACATCAGTTCTTAACCCATCATCAGATAACATTATCCTTGGCTGATTCACAGCAGGTGTAGAGTGCTAATAAATACAGCAACAGCAAATAATACATTTACTTTATTATTTTAAACTGTTATTTTGAGATTGGATCTTGTTAGAAGCCCGGTATAGCCCTGAACTCTCAATCCTCCGGCCTCTGTCTCCTAAGTGCTGGGATCACAGGCACCCGGCCCAGCTAAGCCCAGTCTCTCACAGCACGTGACTTCCAGCAAACATCATTGTTATTTAATGCTCGGAGGTCAATGTTCTTGCTGCTGTGACAAATGTTTGCCAAGAAGCAACTCGCAGGAGGAAGGCCTTAATGGGAATCTTATTGGCTCACAGTTTGAGGACCATGCTCACCATACCAGGGAACGTAGGAGAGAGAACCTGGAACACCAGGCCCATTTTCCACATCACTGGGGACCAGGCAGCAGGGACAAGACAGGAAGTGAGCCGGGCTACAGACTTGATAGTCAGCCCTGTAGGGACCCCCTTTCTACACCTAGCTTCTAACTCCTTAAAGGTCCGTCTCCTCCCAAAATAACGTCACCAGCTGGGGACCAAATGTTCAGACACACGAAACTGCAAAGGACGTTTTACATTGAAGCCATACCACAGGTTTCTCCTGGGAACCTTCTTTCTCAAGTCTGGGGCCACCAGCGGTGACATTGGTGGCTTTCTTGGGAATGTGGTTGGGAAGCCCTGCCATTGGCCTGGCCTTTGCAGCCCCATCCTAGTGCAGATGGAGTTGTTTTCTATTCTAAATTCATTTCCATACCCGTGTGGCACTGAGTTCTAAGTCTCTGGGAATTTCTCACTCCCCTGGAGAGCCTGCTTTCCCAGTGAGGAGGTCTGTCGAGGGGGCAGGGCATGGCAGTGCGGTACACGTTTATTGGGTGCCTCTTGTGTGCCAAGGACTGATGAGACCGAATGTGAGCAAAGAATCGGCTTTGCGCTTAAGAAATGTATAAGAAATGAGGGTGGAGAGATGGCTCTGTGGGTAAAGGAGTTTGCTGTTAAGACTGAAGACCTGAGTTCAATCTCCAGGACCCACATTGTGCATCAAAGGAGAGATATGACTCCTGCAAGCTGTCCTTTGTTCTCTGACCTCCACATGTACTATACTGTGGTAACCACCCCATATATAAAGAACTGTAAAATAATAATAACAATAACAATAATAATAACAAAGACATACTATAAAATAATATATTTATAATATAAAGGTATAATAGTTATAAAAATTAAAATAATAAATAAATAAAAGAGGAAGGGGCTGGGGTTAGCACAGTGCTTAGTGTGGCCAAAGCTCTTTCTGCAGGGGAGAAAAAAGAAAATTGTAATAAAGAAATATATAGAAAAAAAAAAAAACCCACAACCCAGCAACAAGAAAACAAACCAGAAGTGTGTAAGAGAGGTGTGTGTGGTGGTGCTGTGCCTGTAGTTTCAGCTTCCCATGAAGCTGAGGCAGGAGGATGTCAGGAAGATCCCAGGAGTCTCCAAGCCAGCCTAGACAAGAAGGGAAGAGGGAAGAAAAACATAAGAAACTGGGCTTCGAGCTAGGCGAACTCTGCATGTTTGTTATCCCAGGCTGAGCTAGCAAGAGCTTAAACTCAAGGCCAACCTGGGCTACCCAGGGAGACCCTGTCTCAAAAAAAAATCAGACAAAACCAAGAGCTTGGAGAAGTATATGTCTCTCCAGACCACAATAGGAAATCTCCTAATATTTAGTGGGCTTAAGAAACAAAGTAGCAACAACAACCTTCAGACAGCTCAGTGAGGGTTCAGTCCGAGTGACATGGAGATGAAGTGAGACCTCTGGTTTGCAGGTGTTAAGGGGGATGCACAGTTCAGTACAGGGAGGGGCTGGAGAGATGGCTCAGGTGTTAAGAGCACTCAGTGCTCTTCCAGAGGACCCAGGTTTGATCCCTAGCACCCACATGGTGACTTGCAAACACGTGCGACTCTAGTCCCAGACAATACAACATCCTCTTTTTTTTAATGCACAGACACCCGTGAAGGCAAAACACCTGTACACATAAGAATAAAAAGTTCAGTACAAGGAGCACAAGCAGCAAAAAGCAGGCGCATGAACTGACATGCTGTGGGGACAGTGGGGTAGTCTGTGCCTGGAAGGACCCCTAGGGCCTCTGAGAGGACTTCCTAGGGCCTCCAAGAGGACTTGCTAAGCCTCTGAAGGAGAACTCCAAGTCACGGGAAAAGGCATTCCAAGGGACTGCATCATGGCTCTCAGAGCCAGAAAGCACTGTACAGGTGACCTTACTCACCCACTACTGCCCCTATTGAAGCTGGGATGAGGACGTAGAGGCTGGAGGGACAGCCTATCACTACCTAGCTGCTTAGAAGCAGTCTTGGCTGCAACTTGGTCTCCTCTATTCCTAGCAGGACTTTTGCTTGCTGGGAAAATGCTGGGTACCATACACAAGGCTAATAGGTTTCATACACAAGGTCTAGGTATCATCCACAAAGCTATCTGCCTCTTGTTATGTCCCAAGCAGGTACATGTTCAAGTCATCAGAACTGCCTTCCTGTTATATACATGGGGAGCAGAGTGAATCTCTGTCCTCCCGGATCCCTGTCCTCTTTCATGGATGGGATTTGGGTAGAGGTGCTTGCCCCTTAAAAGACATATAGGTAACAAATTGGAACCTCTGATGATTTGAAATGAGATTTGCAAACACCCTGACCAAACTGAAAGCAAGAATTTCCAGCTTGACAGGGGCATCGTGACTCAGCTTGACAGGGGCAGGTCATCCTGGAAATGACCAAGTGTCACCTCCAGCCTGGCTGCCTCTGAGTGATTGCCACAAAGAGGGCTTCTCAGTCATTCTGGGTTTTCGGTTTCTAAGACTAAAGAGGAAGCGGAGACCCCAGTGCCATTTCATCTGATGGGTTCTGCTCCCTGCTCCTCACAGAGCTTCAGGACAGACTGCTGGCAGACTTCTGCTCTTTCTTTTCCTCCCTTTTCCCCTCCCTCTCCTTTCTTCAAAATGTATATGCCACCACGCATGGCCACTGTGCTTTCTCGACAGACAGTAGGTGGGATTTCTAGTCTCGTTGTCACAAAGCTCTGGGTTCCATGTCAGCACCTCATAAAATGGTCATGGTGGTACACTCCAATGATCCCAGGATTCAGGAGGTGGAGGCAGGAGGATTAGAAGTTCAAAGTCATCCTTGGCTACAAAATGAGTTCAAGGCTTGCCTGGGCTCTGTGAGACCTTATCTCAAACAAAACAAAACAAAACAAAAGAAACATACTTTAGGTCAAGGTCTGTGGCTATAGCTTCTAGCAAAAGTGCTTGCTTACCACTCATGAGGCTCTGGGCTCAGCTCCTACATGGCAAAATCAAGACGAGCCTGTGTACGTGTGTGTGCGTGGATGACCAAGTGTCACCTCCAGCCTGGCTGCCTCTGAGTGATTGCCTCAAGGGGGGCTTCTCAGCCATTCCCGGCTTTCGGTTTCTAAGACTAAAGAGGAAATCAAGACCTGGGAGAATGTGAACAATGATTTTTAAGGAATCATTGTTTCTATTGTTGGGTGTGCCAAACACATGGTGCTTTTTGGTTTTGTTTTGTTTTCTTATTGTGTATGAAATTTTTATTTGTGTGTGTATGTGTTCATGTGTAGCCATGTGGAGGCCAGAAGTCAACCTCTGATGTCATTCCTAAAGATTCATTCACCTTGGTTCTTGAGACAGAATCAATCTTCCCTGACTCCCCCTTCTCTTTCTCTCTCTCTCTGGTACCTGGGGCTTATTGACTGGGCTAGGCTGGCTATTCAGGGACCACCTGTCTCTGCTGCTTCAACCTTGGAATTACCAAGTGATTTATAATTGATTACCACCATGCCCCCTCTGTTCACATGGGTGCTGGTGATTAATTTCAGGTTTTCATGTATGTGTCAAACATTTTACTGACTGAGCCAGTCCACAGTCCTGGTTTCGTTTTTAAGGGGGTGAGAGGTATCCTCTGTTAGCTACAGGTGGTGAATGAGAGACAATGCAAGGGGTTGCTTTAATAACTTGGGTGTGGAGGGAGGACTAGCACTGATGTAATTAATACTGGTCATGCGATCCTGTTGATTAAAGTTGGGTAATGAGAAAATAGAGGGGGCCTTACCATTCTATCTCCATTTATATGAGTTTGCATATAGGAGCAGTAAGACAAAAAGGTCAATAAGAAAGCATGCCCTCTCCCACAGAGCCTGGCCACTGCGGCATCGGGCACAGTGCAGCCATTTTGCAACTAAGAGGGGACAAGCCTGAAGCTGAGACTAAGCATCAAGCATGGCAGTGCGGAGGGAGAGCCTAAGAACATATGTATGTGAGTGGTTTAATGCATCTACGTGAAACCTAGGGTCAACAGTGATGGGGGCTCGTGACACTCATCTCTCTGAGTCTGGTTTATTTCCCTCTTGATGGTGACCTCCAGTTCCTTTAGGTTTCCTGGAAATGACATTACTGCCTTCTTCAGTGGACCTCCATGGTGTATATGAACCACATGTGTTTTCATTAATCTGCTGATGGACACGTAGGCTGATTCCATGGTGATTTAAGTGGCTGATTCACCAGGTCAAGAAATGGCTTGTTTTAGTTTTTGTATGTATGTATGTATGTATGTATGTATCTATCTATCTATCTATCTATCTATCTATCTATCTATCTATCTATTAATTTAGTGTGTGTGTGTGGTCCATGTATGTGTATACTTGAGAACTTCCCACTTTCTGGCATGGGATTCTGGGAATTGAACTCAGGTTGTCAGGATTGGGGGCAAGCATCTTTACCAGACTACTAATCTTACCAGCCTGGGGTTCTTTTTTTTTTTTTTTAATGAAAGGCTATTTAACTTCAAAAATAAAAATCATCATTTGGTTAAATGTACCCTAACTGCTCTAGAGAAAAAGGAGCAACGTGCTGTCTGCTGGTCTCTAGGGAGGAAGATGCCCACGGCCCAATCACAGCTGTACAGTTTCTGAGGTGGAAATCACAGAGCTGGAGCTGAGAAGGACAGCTGTCCTTTCTGGCCTCTGGCCCACGGGGACATGAAGACTTCCTTTCTCTGCGCCCCTTCACACAGAGCAACCCCGCAACGATTACACACAGGGTGCAAACAGCGTTGTTTCTAACTGACCTCATGGCCCAGCTGCTCTCGGGGGTTGTCGGCTGTTCTGTAACGCAAGACAAGTCACTGTGGTTAGCTGAACCCAGCAGAGTCTCCTAGATACGGACATTAGAACCTTGCCAAAAATGTGCAGAGGAAATGCTGGGGAGAAAAAGGAGGAGGGTGTGGAGAAAGGTCACAAGGCACGATCTCTCCCCGTCCTCTGGATGCTCACAGGAGTTCTGCCAGGGGCCGCTGGGGCTCTGCTGTGCTCCAGCCCAGGCCTTGGACATTGGGATGGCTGAGGTCATGTACCCAGGATGAGCGGCAGGTCACAAGACTACTGTTTCTTTTCAGTCTTAATTGGCTCCATTTCTTAAGGCTTTGATTAGTAGAGCTGTAACCTTTAAATTTGAGCAAATATCAGAATCTCCCCTAGGACACAGGTTACTGGGTTCACTCCCTCATTTTCTGATCCAGCAGATTCTGGGGTGAGGCCTGAGAACCTGCATTCTGACTAAAGCACAGAAGGAGGCTGATTCTTCCAGTAAGGTTCCTTTTTTGACAATCACTGGCTTTAACCAACCGCTGCTAGATCCTGGTTCTCCTGCAGTGGGAGGAGAAATTTCAAACCCTTTACTCTCTTCATTTTGGCTGAAAGTGGTCCTGGTTGGGAGCTGAGGGAAGACTTGTGTTATCTTTGTTTGTTTGGTTTTTATTTTTGTTTTTGTTGTTGGTGGTGGTGGTGGTAGTGGTGGTGGTGGTGACATGTGTGTGTGTGTGTGTTGCTCTTCTGCAATGCTGGGCACAAAATCAGGGTCTCACAAATGCTAGGCAAATGGTCTATCCCGAGCTACAATCTCAGTCCAGTTGGGCAGGATGATGCTCTAAAGCCACTGGACAGGGAGCCCAGAGACTTACGGTGAGAAATGCTCTGAATGATCTCACTGTATGGTTTTGACAAGTTACCTGTCCCCACTGGGCCTTAATCTGTGTCCCTGTAAAAGAAGCAATTGACAGTTTTCTGTAGCTACTTTTATCTTAGGGTTACTGTGACTGTGATGAAACAATGTGACCGAAGCAACTTCCGAGGAGGAAAGGGTTTCTTTGGTTAACCTTCCACATGGTAGTTCATCACTGAAGGAAGTCAGGACAGGAACTCAAACAGGACAGGAACCTGGAGGCAGGAGCTGATGCAGAGGCCATGGAGAGGTGCTGCTCACTGGCTTGCTCAGGCTTCCTTATAGAGAACCTTGGACCACCACCTCAGGGATGGGTGAGGGATGGGCCCTCCCCCATCAGTCACTAATTAAGATAATGTCCTACAGGTTTACTGACAGCCTGGTTTTATGGAGGCATTTTCTTAAAATGTCCTCCTCTCAGATGATGGCAGTTTGAGTCAGTTTGAAATAAATCTAGTCAGCACAACTACCGCTGCCATCAGGAAGACATTTTGAAAAATAAAAAGGAATACAAAGTGAACTAAATAAGCCTGAAGAGACCGGCATCTTACAGTGGTCAGTGTGCTTGCAAGTCCGGTAGTACATGGGCGTGGGTGTTTATCAGCTGAAGGTTCTGGTCTGAGCTGCCTGATCAGGAAGGGGCTGTTGAAGACATTGAGGTTGGCGTGTTGAGTGTTAGCTATGACAAGTGTTTCAATTTTTAATGTTCTTTTAAGGTTAGGGAACCAGAAAGCCATCTCTTCTTCCCCATCCCTGCCCCCACTGTGGAGCCTGGACACCTTCATCGTAGATTCATAGTTTCCAGACATGTCTTGAGATTTCCCCTGGAATGACTGATTGCTCTGGGAAATATCTGACCCCTCAGATTCTCCATGAGATGATCCTTCCTCTGACTCCCATTCATTTGATTATTTCATATTTGTGAGGGCATACTATGTGTTTAGTACAGGGATAGCCCCTGAGGACACAAAGAGTTTTTTAAAAATCCTTTCAGGTCCCTGATTCTTGTGGAGGATGGGAGAAAGCAGATACAAATCTAACAATCACATAGGATGGCATCAGAAGGCAGCAAGGATCGACTAGAAGAAAGTAGACTCCTCAAAACAGAGAGAAAAGCTTAGCAAAGGTCCTGAGGTCAGATGAGCATGGTACCCATAAGGAGCTAGGCTGGAAGGCTGTGGAGGCAGGAGGATGGCGAACAAACAGTCTTTATCCCAAGACTGACCAAGGCTTTGGAGGTCTGACAGCATAGAGACCCGAACATTGTGAAGGGCTGTCTCTTCTGGATATAGCTGGAGGAGATTCCAGGGAGCTGAGAGATATGTTTAGAAACACGGTGTGCCGCCCTTCAGGAAAGGTGTGCTGAGTTCTGGGTCTGAATGTGTCTTAGAAAGGAGATGCTGTATTTGGAAGGTCTTTACAGTCTGCTCTGTGAATTTAGAGGTCACCTGGGGATTCCAACTGCCTGGTTTCCTGGTTGTCTAGGCCACTGGTTCTCAACCTTCCTAATGCTGAGACCCTTTAATACAGTTTCTCATATTGAGGTGACCCCCCCCCCCAACCATAAAAGTGTATCTGTTGCTACTTTATAACTGAAATTCTGCTACTGTTGTGAATTGTAATGCAAAAAATTTGATAACCCAGATGGCCTTAGGCAACCCGAAGGTGTAGGAAGAGACAGGTTGAAAACTGCTAATCTAGATGAATAGTGAACGTTTGCATTGAGCTCTCGTGGACTCTCTTCCTTTCTTGAGAATTTCAGGGCCTTAGGACCACTGGTTGTAGCAAAAACTCTAAGAGGAGAACCCTCTTTCTGTGTCCTGGGCTTCTCATCTCTTCCCGGTTGGTTGGCAATCAGATATGTCAAGTCTGTAACAGCAGCTGCTACTCCGCAAGAAGCAGCCACCTACTGGATACATGCTGCGGCAACGCAGCAGCTTCTAAGTGTCTCAAACTTACACCCTTGGGGTGGGGGGCGCGCAGGCAACTCCTTAATAAAGATACATTGTGTCTCAACCTTGAGCCACCTGATCTTCACCCCAGGACCGCAAGGAGGCCATCGGAAAGGAAGTGGTGGCTGGTGAGGGGCTCTTCACAGCTCAGACAGTAGGGTTCTCAGCTGGGGGGCTGGGAGGGGTGCGGTCTGACTCTACTGGTACTCAGTTGTGTGACCTCAGCTGTCTTGTGGTAAGATAGAGACGGAGATCAGACACATCCTCTTTGCCTGTGGATCCTCCCCACACCTTCCCCTTCCCTCTTGGATAACCGGACCACAGCATCTAGCTAATGTCACCTTTCCTTCTGTGTGGGACATTCCCTACAGGCAGGCTGGTCCACCTCCTCTCTGTTCATGGCCCTCCTCCCAGACAGGGCAATGTCCTTCTCTCCATTGGGCTTCTCAGTCTTCCCTAGACTCTTCCCCCTTGTCCTTGCTCATTGTAACGCTGCTCCTCCCCTGTTCCTCCATCCACCGGCCTTTCTCCAGCCTTCTCTCACCTGGCTCCAAGCTCGCTGGAACATGAGCCATCTCCTCTGACTGGGGACAAATGACACCTTCTAGCATTCTCTGCCCTGGAACCTGGCATAGAGCTTTGGATATAGGTGTGGGAAGGCCACTACCCAGAGAGTGCCACCTGCCCTCCCCACCAAGCTACTCTCCCCGGTGCAAAGTCCTAAGGCATTAGCCTGAGAAATCCCAGAACTCGCCTTCCTAGGAGGGTCTCCAGCCTACAGCAATGGTTTCTTCACACGGCCCTGTTCACATTCCGGAGCAAGGCCACCCAGCCTCTTCCCTACCTTATGTCCCCAATGCCCTCTTCCTAACAAAGCCTTTCTCAGTGGAGAAGGGCCTGGACACATAATCCTTGGCCAACACAAGCAACCATTGTAGCCCCAGGGAAAGGGGGTGGGGGCAGAGAAAGAGGATGAGGCTTGGATTTCTCTTTACCAAGGCTGGCTCCAGGGAAGGCCCCAGCCCACAGCTCATGACTCAGACTCTGGGGGTCGAAGCTACAAGTCTATTCTTTATGGCATGCTCTGTTGAGGGGCAGGAAGGAGGAGCTGGAGCCGGGCCAGGGCGCCTGGGCTTTCTAAAGTAATCTTCTCTGGGATGGCTTCTCAATAGGGAGCAATTGAGCTATCCTTATGTCACTTGCCACATCTGTTCCCAATTTACAGCTTGGAAGACTGAGGCCTTGGGAAGGCAAGCCCTTATCTTAGAATCACTTAGATTGGCAGAGTTCTGGGGCAGAACCTCTGTAGCCTACAGCCTGGTCATCTCCTTGACCCCCTTCAACCCGGCTCTGCTTCCTGCCCCATCAGCTTCACACAGCCTTGTCATGATGACCTCACGGGTCTTTAACAGAAAGACTTAATATTTATCCATCTGGTGGTTGGTTGGTGACATTTCTAACCGAGAGCTCTAACAGAGTGCTTCTGTGTCACTTGGGATATAGTGGGTATCAGCTCACTGAGCTGACTTCAGAAATGAGCTGGCCTCCCCACACCTCAGCATCATCTCAAAGCCGTGGCCACGGTTAAACACAACAACAACAAAATAAAAATAGCAAAGCCAACCAGATCCCCCTTTTCTAAGTTTCCACCTGTAAGTAGTTTGAATCCGAGTCTAATTTCAAATTATTAAGGACATCCTTGTAAAGTGAAGCAAGAACATGGGGTTTTCTGTTGGGCTCCGGGCCCTGACTGTGGAACTGTTCTCAATGATTCGCCCAGCCAGCATCTGCTCCGCCCGTGGACGCTGTGTTCCTTGCACCGTAGGCTATGGTGCTCCGTAATGTGTCAGGGGGCGGACACGCTGGTGTTCGTCTTTTGTGTGCTGTGGTTAACAACTATGCCACGAATGAAGAAACTGAGGCTCAGCGCTGGGATTTCCATCTGAGAAGTTGGGCTGTAAGGCCTTGCAGGGCCCCCACTCTTCCCATCACTGTGACCTGATCGTGGTCACAGAACAGCAGAAGTACCCTAGGGTCCATGGCGCTATCATTTGCAAAGTGGGAAGATCCAACGGGTCAGGCGCTAGTTGGGCATCCTGGCTGGGGCTGGGGAGGGGGGCTCCCAATCCTAGCCTTCAAAATTCAATGGGACACTGCTGGGTGCGGTGGCTCTGGAGTAGTCACAGAGCCTGCAAACGGGGAGGAGCGGCTATGGGAAGAGGTTCAGGCCGTGGCTCCGGAAAGCTCTGGCGTCTGAAGGGACGATCACCCCGTACGCCGGGAGCCCCTGCGCGGGCTCCGCGTGGCACTTCCGATCCGGGCCGCACGCCCTGGCTCGCCAGGCCCGCCCCTGCCCCGGGCGCCCGCGCCCCCCGCCCGAGCCGCGCGCCCCGCCCCGCCCGTGTACCCGCCCCGCGCCCCTAGCCCGGCTCGCCGAGTCCCTGCGGCTCGGGACAGCGCGGGCAGACTGAGCGGCCGCTGGAGCCAGCAGTGAGGGCGCCGTGCCTGGGGGCCGGGAACGGGCCAGCGGGAGGCGGAGGCTACCGGCTGGTCTGCGATCCGGCAGTCCCAGGACTCGGACTCCTGGCGGTCCCCGTCCACGCGCAGCCACATGGCTCGGCTCCGCGCTCTGCTCTCCTGCCTGCTGCCTTGGTACTGCGCGCTTTGCGCCGCCGCCGGCAGTCAGACCCCAGGTGCGTGCGGGCCGGGCGCACGGGGACATGGGGTCTCTGGGGGTGCTGGTGGCCAGAGTGGCCCCAGGATGCAGGAGCCAACCAGGCAGAGTTCGAGGGGGATTGGAAGGCGGTGCGCCTGGTGTGGGTTGAGTTGCTTAGCTTTGACTGCTTCTAGTAATTTCTGTTCCTTTTCTGTCACTGGAGGTACCGTGACCTGCAGGAGAGGATTGGGAACAGGAGGCTCTTCCAGTGAAGAAAAGTCACAGCCTACCCTTCCCCTCACATCCCCACCGCTACGCCCCACTGATCTTTCAATGCCCTGTCTCCACTTTTGTGATTGTTTGCACGTGCTCCTCTGAGTGTGCGTGTCTAGATGTTCCACACGGAATCAGGCTAACAGATGATGGCTTCCCATAGCAGAAAACTGTGAGCGCTCTTGCTTCAGGAAGAAGTTCGTACCCTAATTCCTCCCCCGCCCCCAAGCCAACCACATAGCATCCTCAGACACTGTAGACCAATCTCCCAGGAAGAGAGCAGTGACACACCACACACATCTTCCAGCGTGGGTACCCATCAGGTGCTTCTAGACATACAAGAAAAGGCTCTGGTTATCTCCAAACAGCGTCCATGTGCCCAAGTAGGACCTGTCTTGCGAAGTTTTGGGTTCCGCAGTCTCAGCTGTCCAGCTAAGAGATAAAGGAACACCACACTTGCAGTGTCCTGGGGGATGTCAAGGGCACATCCTTCTTTTGTGTGTGTTTTATGGGCGCTGCGAGCTGAGGAGGCAAGAAACGGAACTATGGAGAGTGAAAACTCCTTCCAACTTGTGTCCATGAATCACCAGGCCTGGAAGCCAATGGGCTGTCTTTTCTGATTGGCTGTGCACAGGGAGAAAGCCGTGCAAAGATGGGGCCCACTGGCAAATGGCCTACAGTATGGGGCCATGACCTCACACTTTAGTCAGCCCAAGTGGGCAGGTCACCCCCTGTGTCTCCTTTTATTTTGGAAGCTCTATATTTATCGTGCTTGGGGCTGGGCAGTGCAGAAATCTCACAGCCACTGGGATGCTTTAAAAAGTTTCCTTTCTAACCTCGGAAAAATATATAACGGTACATTCCCTTGCCTCCTCCTCTTCCAGCCTCTCCTTTCTCTATGTCAGGGGCCAGGATCCCCTGGGTTTCTAGGTGTGTTTGTTTTGGCAGCCACACTCTTGGGAGCTTGGCAAGGGCTTTGCCCCAGGGGCTGGGCTGGTGACTTCAGCACACTGGGGGAGTTGAGGCAGATCTGGAATTTCGGCCCTTTCTAAGCAGTACTCAGGGTTGGAAGGCCTGTTGCTATGGTGACAGGACTCTATTTGACGTCATTTATTTACTTCTGTTAAATAAAAAAAAAAGACCAGATGGCCGCAGAGAGAATGTACGTCCACACATTCATGTCTCTCTGAAGGCCATTCAGCCAAGTACAGGCTGTCTGTGGAGGCTCAGGTAGCAACGGGCAGAAGGTGCTTGAACTTGGGCCACGGGCCCTGTGATAAGTGATGCTCAGGGCTGCCTGTCCATCATCTCCACCCCCCACCCTGTGACCTCCACCCCTGGATTCCCATCTTCCTCTTAATCTCTGCACAGTTCATAGTGAAGTGACTCTGTGTTTACCTCCAACAGACCTGCACCTCTCTGGGAAACTTCACGACTACGTTGTGACTGTGCCCTGCAGCACGGATTTCCAGGGCCGATTCTTGTCCCATGTGGTGTCTGCCCCCACAGCTGCCTCATCACAGAGCCACCTCCGGGTGGCTCGCAGCCCCCTGAGCCTGGAAAGAGAGACCCTGAGGCCTGGTGATCCAAGACACAATTTCCTCTACTTCAATGTGACTGTCTTTGGGAAACTCCTTCACTTGAGGCTGCAGCCCAACCGGAGATTGGTGGCACCAGGGGCCCCGGTAGAATGGCAGGAGGACTTTCAGGAACTCTTCCGACAACCCTTGCAGCAGGAGTGTGTGTACACTGGAGGTGTCACTGGAATGCCCGGGGCAGCTGTGGCCATCAGCAACTGTGATGGATTGGTAAGGGATACCACTTTAATTTCTGTTGAGCGTCAAGTTCCTTCCCCAACCCAGAGCCCCCTATAGATTTTGGATTCCCGAGGAAATGGTACCCAACACCACATGTCAGTGGCTTGGCTGTCTTCCAAATGGGCATCGCCATGGCTTGCTAGGTGCCAGGCTCTGTCAGGTGTGAGGTTGTCATAGTGGGACAGCACATTTTTAATGGGTTTCCTCACCAGGAACTCACCAACCAGCTACCTGCTGGGACCTCTGGGCCCAGACTAAAACAGGACTGAGAAAGGGATAGTCTAGGGCAGTGGTTCTCAACCTGTGGGTCACAACCTCGTTTGGAGGTCAAATGACCCTTGCATGGGTATCGCCTAAGATGACCAACCAGTCAGATACTTACCTTAGGATTCATAACAGTTATGAAGTAGCAACAAAGATGATTTTATGGTTGGGGGTCACCACAACATGAGGAACTGTATTAAGAGGTCACGGTGTTAGGAAGGTTGAGAAATACTGGTCTGGGGTGTCCTGGTGACTGCACTTGAAAGCTGTGCAGATTTAGATAAGCTAACTAACCTCTCTGTGCTTCTTTCCCTTATGCTTAAAGCAGGGATTTATTTATTATTTACTTATTGAGACAAGGTCTTGCCACGTAACCCTCCAACCTGAGATTCCCGCTGCCTCTGCCTCTTAGTGTTGAAATCATAGGCTCAGGCCCCTCCACCCCAGCAGGATTTGTTTATCTATCCTGCATCTAGTTACTATTCTAGAAGCTGGGGATGCAACCCGGTCCCTGTCCTTACAAAACGGATGTGATGCTAATACCGTGTGAGCTGTCAGTATGTCACGTGATACTAACACTGTGTGAGCTAGCCTCCCAGCCAGGCTCAGACAATGGGAATCACTGCCATTGTGTCATATCTTCTCTCCATGTGTCTTCTCGAAGCTCTCTGCTCTTTACTGACTCCACATGGCCCCTCATCCTTTAGATGGTGGGAATACGCCCTTCTCTCTTTCTCTCCTTTCTCTCTTCTCTCTTTCTCTCCTCTCTCCTCTCTCCCCTCTTTCTCTCTCACTCTCATACACACACACCCGTAGTATGTGTGTGTTGGATGCCTGTGTGTGCACGTGCTCCCCCATGCACCAGGGTGTGGCAGCCCGAAGTCAGCCCTCTAACCTTTCTCTCACTTGTTCACTTCCACGAAATATAAAAAAGACCTGATGGCCACAGAGAGAATGTACGTCCACACATTCATGTCTCTCTGAAGGCCATTCAGCCAAGTACAGGCTGTCTGTGGGGACTCAGGTAGCAATGGGCAGAAGGTGCTTGAACTTGGGCTACGGGACCTGTGATAAGTGATGCTCAGGGCTGCTTGTGTCTCAGTCAGTCTGTCACTGAAGGTGGTGCCTACTGGTTTGGCTAAGCTGGCTGGTGGACCAGTGAAACTCTGGCGGGATTCAGGGGTACTGCCACACCGGACTTTCACATGGCTGTTGGGGATCAGAACTTAGGGCCCCTATGCTTGCATAACAAACACTTTCCCAGAGAGCAATCTCTCCTAGCCTCTGGTATATGTGTATGTATATATGTGTATATGTGTATATGTGTATATGTATATATGTGTATATGTATATATGTGTATGTGTGTGTGTATATGTGCGCGCCAAACATATTTTTTCTCCAAACAGTTTTCAAACCATTAGAGGCAATGTGGTCACCGTTGAAAAGCATTGTCCAGGCAGTGACTGGTTCTTCACATTTAGGATGGGCTGCTGAGCATCCGCCTGTCAGAGATACAGTGTTTCCCTCTCCAGGGCGGTGCCCAGGATCTGTATTGTCCACCAGACTCTCCAGGAAATCTAGGGCAAGGTTAACCATGGGTAGAATGCCAGGTAGCAGGATCAATGGGGCTTGCTGAGATCTCTGGGTTCTGAGTCTCTCTGTATGTCCACCTGGATCAAGGCATGGAGTGATGCTTTGTACATTTTAGGTCTCAACTAAGTTGTGAAGGGATGGGCAGCCCCATTCAGACCCCCTTAAGAGCTGCTCTTGTCACTGAACCCATTCACCAGTCTCCTGACAAGTGCTCACTGTCTGTTAGATGCTGCGGGGGCCAGGGCCACATGGGAGCCTGACACAGGACCTAGTGAAGTAGTGTGCCTTACAGGGCCACATGGTCAGTGCCCTGGACGACACTTGTGCCTCGTGGCTGGGGCTGGTAGGTGGTAGGGTTGATGTGTGGGACATGTCTAGAGCTGGGCATGTGTGGGATGGTGTGGCCTCTGTGTAAGTATTCTCTTTAGCTCTGTCACCTTGGACAAGCTGTTTCCCCGTCTCTGAGATTTATGCTTTTCATTTTGTTTCATTACATTCATTTGTTTTCGGTGTCCATCCCCAACCTTGTGTATGAATTAGCTGCAGAGCACGGAGCATGCCATCTCCTATCCCGGATGTCCACCCTGCCGGATGGCAGGACTGAGTGGGTGATGGAGGGACGCTGCCTCTGGCTCAGATCACAGGTCAAATGAGAAAGGAGCCCTGCTTAGACAGTCTCCTCACAAAGGCGATGGACTTGGCTGTGAATCTGTCAAAAGAGGGCTTGTCTTACAACAAAAGGAGCATTAGCTTTTGAAGGGCAAGCTCAGGATGGGTCTTGCTGGTCTCGGAATCTGCAGCCAGGCCTGGACCTTGCAGGGTTCTGGTCCTATGTTCCAGTTTGGGGTAGGGAGAAATCAGCTATGGGTTTCCAGAGTCGACTTTGAACCCTCCATCCAGGTCTGCCCTAGGCAGGCCATGAGATTCTAATGCTGAGAAGAACGGGACTTAGGGCAGGGGACCATTGCCTCAGAACTGCCCAAACATCACCAGTGGGTTACTCATCATGGCTACCGATGCTCTGTATCCAGAGGAATATGAAAGTTTCAGTAGAGACCAATGTTTATAAATACTAGAAGGACTGCAGGGTTCAGAATGAGAACTCTGCTTCTGAATTGGAGCTGTGACTTCACTGGGTCTACCCAGAACCTAGATTATCAGCTGAGTCCTGGGCCTCAAGGCCCCGTGCTAGCCTTGTAGGAGCTTGGCTGCATAGTGCTCCCCCTCTGCCTTCAGTGCTCCCCCTCTGCCTTCAGTGCTCCTCCTCTGCCTTCAGTGCTCCCCCTCTGTCTTAGATGCTCCCCCTCTGCCTTCAGTGCTCCCCCTCTGCCTTCGGTGCTCCCCCTCTGCCTCCATTCTCTTCCTCTGCCTTTGATGCTCCCCCTCTGCCTTCAGTGCTCCCCTTGCCTTCAGTGCTCCCCTCTGCCTCCAGTGCTCCCCCTCTGCCTTTTGTTCTCCCCCTCTGCCTTCAGTGCTCCTCCTCTGCCTTCAGTGCTCCACCTCTGCCCTCGATGCTCCCCCTGCCTTCAGGGCTCCCCCTCTGCCCTCAGTGCTCCCCATCTGCCTTCAGTGCTCCCCCCTCTGCCTTCAGTGCTTCTGTGAGTCAAGGACTGGTGCGGAAGTGGCCACACGTGTAAGATCTGTCACATCTGGTTCTGTTTTCTCACTCTGCAAATGCTGCATTTTTAGTGGTGTTGGGTGGGGCCGGGGAAGGGCCCTGTAGGCAGGATCAAGCTCTTCTTTTTCTCCTACTCCTAGGTCCCAGCAGGCTCTGAACCAGAGTCCTTTTGCCTTTAAAAACGGGGCTTCAGTGGACTGGGCTGGTAGCTCAGTCTTTGGTAAGGGGCTCGCTGGGCAAACCTAAGGACCTGAGTTTGGATCCATAGAGTCTCTCTAAAAAGCTAGGTAGTGCGTGCCTGTGATCCTAGTGCTAGAGAGTTCAGGACGAGAGAGTCCGAACCGATGAACAGGTTTAGTGAGAAACTGAGTCAAGGAATAGAGTGGGGAGCAACTGAGAAAGACATCAGCCTTCACATGCACACATGTATGTACCTATGATACATACATCTCCTACACACACACACACACACACACACACATACACACACACACACACACACACCTCTGGGGAGATGAAAGGACAGACTGAGAAATGAGATGAGTCCTCCTGCTATGGGCACATAATTGCCTATGTGTAGAAGCAGCAAGTCATGAAAGCTGCGTCTTTTGTGATGCATTGCATGCATGTGAACTGTGTTTCAATCAAGTAATTATGAAAGGCCTGTCCTGCAGAGAGGCCTGGAAAAGTCCTGCTTGGCAGCTTTGTCAGGTGGGCGAGTGGTGCTTTTCCAGTTCCAGAGAGCATGACTATCACACTACCTGGACACTTTCCCAGATGAGGGACACTTTCCCAGTCTGACATGGAGTACTCTTAACAGTCTGGGGGCCTTGCACAGACCTAGAGTCTGGCCAGGTTCTGGGGTTTCAGGGTTGATACCCAACCTTCAGTTCCATTGTTTCAAACAAACTTCACTCAACCCGAGGGACTGCACTGGCAAGGAGGGTGTAGGGGTACAGGGGTACAGAGTGCAGGGGAAGATGTTTCAAAGGGTGTAGGTGAGCTTTTAAAGTCACAAAGTAGGCATTGCAGGCATTCTATGAGGAAAGGAGAGATGGGAAAGAAAGAGGGCCAATGAGGACTAGTGAGCTGCCACCAGCCCTTTTATAAGGTGGCTGATCTAATTTCTGGTGGCTCCATCCTCATGACTTAATCATACACTAAAGTTCTCACCTTTTAGGCAGTCACATTGGTGACCAGATTTCAATACTCAGATATAGAAGCCCATGCAGCCCACATTATTAGGCAGCGGTGTATGTATTCAGGATGAGGAGCTGGTCTACTTATGGTGAGATTCCACCTCTGCCTTGTGCATGCATGTTGACCATGGCCAACTCCACAACCTATCTGTTCCTCAGTTTTCTTATCTTGAAAGCAAAGGTGATCACAGCCATTACTTCCTAGACTTGTCATTGTGCAAAGAGTCCCTTTCAGTTCTGTCGGCTATGGCCATCTTCTGATGTACCTTTGTCATTCACATTCCCTACTCTGAGATGGTGGTAGGCAGGTAGGAACACAAGGTTATCGGATTGTCTGCTAAGGTCTCTAGGCTTCATCTGGAAGTCAGAGTCCATGCTGGCTCAAGCGTCACCCCGCCCCACTCCAGTGGACCTTATTCTGGTTGTTTTCTGGACTTTCTCTTGGACTTTCTCTCAGTGAGTGGGTGGGTGGGCTTGCTGGAAGATCTCCTCTGGTCTCTCTCATGCAAGCGTGGTGCTGGCTATAAGTTAGGTGGCCTGAGTTCTCCCCTTGTGGTCTCTCTTCCTCTAGCAGACAGCCTGGCTCTTTCCCCCACAGTCTCTAGGCAGTATTCCAAGATGAGGAAGGCAGAAGCCATATGGCCTCTTAAGGTCTAGCCTTGAAAGCTTGGAGATGTTCTTTGTATTGGCCAAGTCATACCATAAGGCCAGAAGAGAGTTTCCCAGGTAAGGACACGGACTCTATCTCTTGAAGGGATGAGTGCCTAGGTCTCACGTGCAAAGGGTGTACACACAGGAATGGGACCAGCAACATTCTTCCATGCTGAGGGACTTGACCTCTCTGAGCCTATTTCAGTCTGTGCCTATAAAGGGATGTCCTTTCTTCCCTCCCTCCCTCCCTCTCTCCCTCCCTCCCTCCCTCCCTCCCTCTTTCCTTCTTTCCCTCCCTCCCTCCTTCCCTCTTTCCCTCCCTCCCTCTCTCCCTCTTTCCCTCCCTCCCTCCCTCTCTCCTTCCCTCTTTCCCTCCCTCCCTCCCTCCCTCTTCTTCCCTCCCTCTCTCCCTCCCTCCTTCCTCTTCCTCCCCTCCCTTCCTCTTTCTTTCTTTCTTTCTTTCTTTCTTTCTTTCTTTCTTTCTTTGTTTTCTTTTCTTTTCTTTTCTTTTCTTTCTTTCTTTCTCTGGAGAAAAAGTCTTAAGTAGTCCAGGGTAGCCTCAGACTTGCTATGTAGCTGAAGATGATCTTGAACTTCAGGTTGCCCTGCCTCAATCACCTGAGCTCTGGGATTACAGACATGCTCCACCACGCCCGGTATGTAGTATTAGAGAAGGAATCCACGGCTTCACACTTGCTAGGCAAGCATTCTACCAACCGAGTTACATACAATTACACTGTAATTTTGTTTATTAGAAATGGTACACTTGGCTCTTAAAGGCTCTTGCTGCACCTCTAGGACCTGTGTTGGGTTCCCAGCACCCACATTGGGTGGCTCACAACTGCTTGTGACTTCAGCCCCAGTGGATTTTGGTGCCCTCTTCTGGAAGCCTTGGGCACCTACACATGTGTCACACACACACACACACACACACACACACACACACAATCTGCTTTAAATGCTGCAATTTAGATGATGCTCAAAGTTGGGGATGTTGAATGGGAACTTTTGTAACACAGGACAGATGCCATGTGCAGCAGGATCCTTGTGGGTCCCTGGAGGCCTCCTCCAGGTCTGCCCTCTTGCTCCTGAAAGGGCTTTTGCCCTGTAGCTCTTGCCTCTGGCTGCTTGGTCTATGTGAGTGGAGTCGCTTTGCTTCTGGGACTTTCCAGGCCTTGAGGCAGTCAATATCCATATCGCAGTCTTGCCTCCCCGTCTCCCCCAAGCCCTGCATTGCTGTCAGCCCTGACTTAATAACCTATTTATGATATGGAATAGAAGCCAGACATCACCTCACTGCTGCTCTGGGGCATAAAGACCTCCCCTTTCAGCCAGGGCTGCTTTGAGTTTTCTTCCTCAGCTGTGTCTCCAGGCTGTGGCTGGAGGGAGGGTGGCTCAGGCTGGTGAGGGTGGGAGGCTGGGATTGCCTGCCTATCTACCTCCTGGTCTCCATGGGAGAGACCCGGGTGGGCTCCCAGCAAGTGCCCTGCAGGGGCTCCCTCAGCCTCTGCAATGGAAAGTTCTTAAGCTTCTTGCCAGCTCTCTGGCATGGTGTTTCTAGCATGTGGGCCTTGCCCTAGCTTTCACTGTCCTAAAAGCACCGCTAATAACAATGTTCACATGACATCTCGTCCCTGGATGGTCAGGAGTGGCTGTGACAACTACCCAGGTGTCTGAAGCTGGTCCCTATCACAAGCATTCCTGTAGTAAGTCTCAGCACAGAACAGTTCCTGCCCTCTCTCTGTGTCCTTCGGTCCCTTTTCATTTCTTAGCTGTGAAAGTCAAGTTCCAGGTACAGAAAGAGATGTAGGGTACATATAGCACAGGGATTCTCTTCTCAGAGCAGGTGGGGGTGTACAGGCTCCTCCCACTATCCACCAGCCTCTCCTTACTCAAAGAAAAAGGATAGGGTTCACATGAGTGCTAACTCTGGGTCAGTGCTGGACAGTGAGATGGTAGTCATAGCAACATCTCAGGATGCTGGATACTGAAAGCCACCCAGCTGTCCTGGGGACTCCTGGGCTTGGCTGGGTGCTAAATGAGGTGTCTGTAGGGTTCCTGATCGGAGGGGGGTGGACTTGCTCATCTTCTGCATAGCTGGTCTTCTTTAAAACTTGGAAGCCAACGAAGAAAAAAAGACACATCAATGATCTGTGTCACGAGTGGGCTTTAGCTCCAGTGAGACTGTCTGCCTTCTCAGGTCTGGTACCATGGATACTCCCCTCTCCATTCTCAGGTCGCAGAGTGGACTGCTGTTATGTACTCATTGCATGTCAGAGAACATAGCAAGCCTTGTGGTCTGCTTAGTGTTCCGTGACACGGTGGTAGGAGCTGGAGAGAGGCTGGCTTGAGAGAAGGCTTTGCAAGTGAGAACATCACACTAGCCACAAGCTGCTTCTGGAAGGTTACTGCCCTGGGACCACTTTGTCCTCAGAGCTTCCACTGGCCCCTCACCCATGGCCAATGTTGTGGGGAAAAATGATCTATTATTATTATTTAAATTTTATTTTTATGTACGTGTGTGTTTTGCCTGTATGTATGTCTGTGGACCACATGTGTGCCTGTGGAGGTCAGAAGAGGGAGTCTGATCCTTTGGAATTGGAATTACAGATGCTTGTAGACCACTGTATTGGTTCTGGGAACTGAACCCGGGTCCTCTGCAAGAACTCTCAGGTGCTCATTCCTCCAGCCCCCAGAGCAGATCTCTTATAAGGGCCACATCCAGTGGGCTTGGTGGCACACACCTATAATCTCAGCTACTTGGGATGCTCAACCAGTAGGATCACTACAAGTTTGAGGCAAGCCTGGGCTATATAGTCAGTTTCAGGCTGCCTGAGGTACAGTGTGAGCCCTATCTTATTCGAAAAGGGGAAAAAAAGCCTTCTTGGGTTCAAGGCCAGCCTGGGTTACTTAGTGAGATCCTGTCCTAAAATTGAAATAAATTAAAAGAGGGTTAGGGATGTAACTCAGTGGCAGAGTGCTAAGAGCCTAGCATCCACAAGGTCCCAGGTTCCGTTTGCATTGCCATAGATAAAATTCTAGCCTCCAGTGTCTTTTCATGTATTATGTATTATGGTCTCTTTTGGGATGCTCCAATCCTATGGATATGTTGTCTGTCTCTACTTCAGTGAAGTGGTAGCTCAATGTGAAGATGAACATGCGTGTATGAGCACATACACACATGTATGTGTGTGCATGCATGTGTGCACACATGTGCATGTATGTGTGTGCATGCATGTGCATGTGTGTGTGTATACATGCATTCATGCACAAACAGAGACTGGAGGGAGATGTCAGGCGGCTTCCCCTATCATTTCCTCGAGATACAGATAGATTCTCATCAACCACAGAACTTGGTTTTCAACTAGGCTGACTGGCTAGCACACACCAACAACTCTCCTGTCTTTGTCTCCCCGCTCACAGCCATTCTCAGCTCTTCACATGGGTCTGAAGCTGCACACTACACAGCAAATGCTCTTACTTACTGAGCCATCTCCCCAGGTCATAAAAACACATTTTTTTTTTTTTATTGCATTGTGAGTGTCTAGAATGGACCCTTTCTGGTGAGTAACTAAACAAGTGACTAAATGAACAATGGATGGATGGATGAATGAGTGAGTGAGTGAATGAATGAATAAATGAATGAATGAATGAAGCCGCGGTTGAAGAGGCCTTATGATTGCAGGATGGAAATTTGTCCTGCTGCTCACTGATAGGCACATTGGTGAGGGTGACATGTCAGAATTCTGGCAATAGGAGACATTTTAGTGGTGCAGTTCCCAAATAGGATTTATTTGTATTTTGTCTGCTCTTGCACCCTGTGTAGAGGAAACTGGTGGTTCCCAGATGGTCAATAGGCCACCAGGGTTGGAGCATGTTGGCATAGGACTTGGGTGTCTGGTGTACTCCACCTCCTACTCTCCTGTGCTTCCCTGCTTGTTCAGGAACCTTCTCCTGGGCCTCCACAGACTGACCTTGTATCGGAGTCTGAGACAGACATACAATTGTGATCTAATGTAGGAGAGACGTAGCTCTCAGCCAAGGCGGGACCTTGTGGGCCCTCTCCTAGCCGGCTCTCCCCTGCTGAGGGGGCTGCCTGTACCCTTTCCCTGGCACTGCCCCAAGTGATCTGGTTGGCATCTGAGCCACGGGGTGTGGACTTCAGGGCCTCTATGCAGAGAGCTGCTTCTCAGTTCAAGGCTTGGCAGCCATGCCGTCTTCTGGCACTCAAGGATTGCTTCCTGTCTCCTCGTCCCGAAGCTACAGTCGCTGCCAGGACTGGGAGCCAAGCAAAGGGCCAGGCAGAGCTCCCAGCCCGATCATGGTGGGCTGTGGTGGTGATGAGTGGCATAGGCCTCGGAGCCACGTGACTTCTGGATATAGGGAAATGGACACGCGGCGGCTTCAGCCCCAAGGAGAAACACTGTGACTCTGACTGGCCTCTAGGGCATGGTTTGCAGAGGAAGGGGAGGCTCAGAACACTTGTAGGTGTGGGCCCTGCCCTGCCACCTACATCAGGACCCCTCCCTCTGGAGGTGAGGTGGGGTGGAACTAAAATAGTCACCCCTCCTTTAAGTGTATGTACCAAGCTGGAAATGATCTGAGCAATTGAGGTCTGGTTGGCAATAAGGGATAGAAAATTATCACCACCAATGTCGTGGTTGTCATTATCGGCATCACCATCAAAACCACAGAGGGACTTATCTACGTTGTGGACTTTCTACCTTGCGTGGCCACTGACATCTCTGACTTGCCATTGGCTGCCTGCAGCTCACACCCTCTCAGCCCTTTCCTGGACCTCAAGACCCTCACTGTTTGGAGCAGTTATCACCCACAGAGAAGTTGTGTTTGTGGGGAGGAGATGGTGAGGTCTTGAGATGGTATAAGGCACAGAGTGGTCTCAGGAGTCCTTGGTCATTCCCTGCAGGGGTGGGACGATTCCAATGCCAGAGGAAGGTAGATGCAACCTGATTGGGCTCAACCCCATTCAGGGCATGCGCAAATGGTGGACCCCCCCCCTCAGGGCATGAGCAGATGGTCCGTTGGTCTGTCTATTTCCTGTCCGTTTTCTGCATTTGTTCTGGCCAACCCATGCCAACTGCCCATTTTATGAAAGAGTCCTTCGTCATTCCCTCGAGTCCTGTTCCACGGACCAGAAGGTTTCAGTTTGGGTGTGTGGTTCTTGGCAAAATCCCGGGTAGCTTTTGAGGGCATACCATATGGTCCAAGCCCCTCTAAATGAGGCGTGATGTCATGGGTCTGGAGTGTGGCCTGGGTGGCAATAGATCTGCAAATTCCTCGCATGATTGAAATAAGCATCCAAGAGCGAGGACAGTTGTCACAGCCACGTGTTTGACAGAGAAGCTGGGGTCACATCATGGGGGTCAGGCCCAGGAAGGAAAGAAATTAGAAGACCATACCCTCCTGAGGGTCAGATCCTGTCAGGGGCGTTCTCTTCCTATTTCATTTTGTCCTCCCAACCCTTTGGATTCAGATGTGGAAACTGAGGCTTAAAGAGGCCCGTACCACCTGGCCTGGGTTGAGTCTTGGATGTATCACTTCCCCTGGAGCCTTATCACTGCTTGCCTGGAAAGTTGCATGGCAGAGAAGGGAGGGTTCGTTGTATTGGTACATGTTTGTAGATCTGTATATGTGCATTGTGCCTGAGGTTAGAAACATCCCCTGGGTTGGCAGCAATTGTGAGCTGCTCAAGGTGGGTGCTGGGAATTGAACTCAGGTCCTCTGCAAGAACAGTACATGTCCTTCACCACTGAGCCATCTCTCTAGCCCTGTCTTTCTTCTTTTCACCTTGATTTTTCTCGGACATTTTGTCACAGCCGGGAAAGGTTGATGAACACAGTTTCCTTTTACAAACTGCTTTAGGGGAGGGGAGCTGTAGAATTCCAGGAAGAACAGGATTGTCTTTTGAGATAAACAATAGAAAAGTCAGAAAACAGCATTTTAAAGAGAAAGAAACCATACCTGATTAAAGCTACCCTCTGCCAGTCTCCTAGTCTTGGTAGGGACTTTTCCTACCTGGTGGGTTTTTTCCCCTCGTCTTGGGAATGTCTTCCCATTTACAGGTAGAAGACCTAAGCAGGTAAAAGCAAGGCTGTATCAGAGGCAGGAATCAGGGGCAAACCTTTCTGGGGTTCAAGACTGGTACTCCAAAATCCCTGGGGCCAGCATCCTGTTTCTGAGCTCCCAGGCTCTAAAACAGTGGTTGTCAACCTGTGGGTTGTCACCCCTTTGGTGAGGTTGAATGACCCTTTTACACATGTCGCCTACGACCATCTGCGTACCAGATATTTGCATTATGATTCATAACAGGAACGTTTTAATTATGAAGTAGCAATGTAAATAATTTTATGGTTGGGGGGTCACCCTAACATGAACTGTATTAAAAGGTCACAGCATTAGGAAGGATGAGAACCACTGCTCTAAAACAGTTTGAGTGATATTAATGACAGTCACAACAGCAGATAAAGATGCCACACGTCTGCCACTGGAAGGCAGAAATGATGTCTGGATGCCACATGTGTATTACCTACTGACCAGACAGGTGCACAGCAATGTCATGTCACCTTACCCAAGATTACCTGAATGAGCAGCAGAGTCAGGATTTGAATCGGGGACCCCCTGAACTTAGGGTCTCTGTGTTTCTCCACATCACCCACAATATTGTTACAGATGGGCTAGGTTCAGCCCCTCCCAGAGCCTACAGATGTCCTCACCCTGGGAACAGACACTCAGTGGCCATTGCAGGTACCAGCCCTGCTGGTGCAGACTCTGGATTGCTGCTGTTTCTTCCAGCCTTTGTCCTGTCCTCATGCTGCTGGGTTGGAGGATAGTAGGGCAGACCCATTGAGGGAAAGTCTGGCTTTTTCAGCCCCATCCTGTAAAGGCTCCATGCTCCTGCTTGTCCTCAAGGCTGCAGCACTGTCTGAATCAGCCTGCAGACATTCCTGGGCTCCGTCTGAGACCTTGACCACCCTTGTCTCCAGTAGATCTCCCTCAAGTGGGGCCTCACAGCATCCCCGGGCTTTCATCTGAACCATGCTGACTCACGCTTCTGAGGAAGGAGACAGCTTGGGTGCTGTGAGAATTGTCCCCATCCTCCCGCTCATCCCCCCCCCCCCCGTGTCTGTCTCCTTGAGTACTCAGTTGCCTTACTGAGACAGTGATACACCACATAGCATGCGATTCAGTCGTTCAAAGCACACAATTCAGTGGATTTTATTTTTCTTCCCTTCCCTTCCCTTCCCTTGCCCCCCCCTTTCTGTTTTTGAAGGGGGCGTTGGTTTTTCAAGACAGGGTTTCTCTGTTAGCGCTGACTGTCCTGGAACTCACTCTGTAGACCAGGCTGGCCTTGAACTCAGAGATTCACTTGCCTCTACCTCCTGAGGGCTAGGATTAAAGGTGTTCACACACCTGGCTTTCAGTGGATTGTGGATAACCATAGAGAGGTGCAGCTGCCTCCACAGTCAGCATAAGGTTTCGGTCAGTTCACAGAGACATGGGTGTCCCTTATCTCTTGCCCCAGAGTAACCCCTCCACACTGCTGCCCTGTGGCCACGAAACTGCTTTATCTATGCATTTTCCTATTCTCTTTCCTGGGGGGGCGGGGGGGGTTAGTACCACCACCGACCACCAAGTGTGTGTTCCCAGGGTGCTCACGGTCATCTTTCGTATCTGGCTTCTTTCACTTGGTGCAGTGTCACCAGGCTCATCTCTGTGGCATGCACTGGCTCTTCATTCATTTTTATGGCTAGAATATCCATTGTGTGCATGTGTCATATTTGGTTGATACGCATCTTGGGCTCCTTGACCTTTCTGATCGCTGTGAACAGTGCTTCCCTGAACACCGGTAGTCAGTGATTTTTCTGGTTGCTATGACAACATGCCTGACAAGAGCAACTTAAGGAAGGAAGGGAGGATTGGTTTGGGGCTCCAGGGTTTAAGAAGAGGGACAGCCCATCATGGCGGGAAGGCAAGGCCATAGCTGGCTACACTGTGTCTTTGTGCGGGCAACAGGAGAAGGGAATGCTGGGACTCAGCTTGCTTCTCCATTTTTTTCCCTTTTGATTAGAGCCACAGAATGATGCTTTCCATGATCAGGGTGGCTCACCCTCCCTTGGTTAAACCTATCAGGAAATGCCTTCCCAGACATGCTGAGAAGTGTGTCTCCTAGGTGGCTCTCAATGCCGTCGAGTTGGCAATGGAGGCTAACAGTCTGCGGACAGGTTTTTGTGTGGATGTGTTTTTGTTTGTCTTGGGTCTATACCTAAGAGGGGACTTTCTGGATCTTGCATCAGTGCTGCTCAATTGGGTAAGGAGCTGCCAGACTGCTTTCAAGTGGCTGTATAGTCGACATTCCCACCAGCGATGTGTCAGGGCTCCGGTTTCTCCCCGTTCTTGCCAACACTTGTTATTATCTTACCTGATTCTAGCCAACCTCGTGGGTGTGAAGCGGCATTTCGTTGTGGTTTGGATTGGAGTTTCCCTGCTGACTAATGACACCGGGCACCTTTTCATTGGCCATTTAGATATATTCCTTGGAGAAATGGCTACTCAGATCCTTTGCCTAGTTTTAAATTGGGTTGTTAGTCTTAATTATCAAGTCATAAAAGTTATATCATCCAGATATAAGTTTGTTAAGACTAGTAGAGGCTTGTCTTCTCCCACTGTTCTTTGTCATGCCTGTGCATAGAAAAGCCCTAAAAGGAACCCTGCCCTAGGGTAATGGATGACACTTCTCTCATGCTATGGCTCAGAGAAAATAACCTAACAAGACCCTTGGGTGCTGCGTGCAGTTGAGCTGACTGCAGTGTTAGGTTACCAGAAGTTGTAGGTCCTCAACTAAGTAAGTTAAGTAAAATAGATAAGCCAAGGGAAGAAGATGGGGTCTGGCCACCAGCCTAGAGCTCTCTGAAGTTAACCTGCCTGGTGGAGATCTGGGCCTCTATCAAAGGGGGTTGTTGGGTAGCATCAAAGAAACACATATATGTATAAGGAGTGCTGAGAAGAACTGGAGTAGCTGATGCAATCAGGAATTATCTGTCAACATGAGCTCTTTTAAGCCGGGATTGGGGATACATCTCAGAGAGCATGTGATTTAGAGGAGACCAGGACCAGGCAAGGAAGCGATAGCCAACTGTGGCCACAGGGTAGTCACAGGTAAATGTATCTTTTGGGAAACGGTGTGACTGGAGGACAACTTATAGGCGGTAGAAGAGAACAGGGAGGCATGGGGCATGAGACAGCGAGTTCAGAGCCCTTTCCTGAGCAGTCGCCAGGTGGGGAGTGGAAATACTTGGATGGGCTTGAATGTTGAGGGCAGTGGTCTAGCAGATCTCTGTGCAATGATACCAAAGAGACAGCCATGGATGCAGGAGCTGAGTCCCCGAAGAGTAAACAGGAAGTGACCTTCAGCACTGGGGGAGGGAGGGAAGACAGCATCCAGCCCCAGAAAAGGAGAGAAGGAAGGAACCAGGGGAGGGTCTGTTGTGGGAAGGCTATTGACAGCAACATGGATGGAGCCTTGGAGTTCAATCTGGGGCTCTCTTGGAAGTCCTGCCATTTGGGACACCTGGAAAGATATGTCATAGGGACCCCCCACCTGTGTTATTCATGTGTCAGCTATGTAGCAGCTGGTTTCAGATGAAAGCATCTAGGCAGACGTGCTGGGGACGTGTTGCAGAGACCCCAGTGGCATGCACCCGAGAGAGAGGAGTGTCCGTTGGCTTCAAGCAAAGGCAACGAGCACCTGAGTGTCTTCTCTATCAGTGTGCACCCTGGAGTGGGTGGATGGACAGATTGGGAAAGGATGGTTCTTGGGAGAGCAGAGTGGGAAAAAAGAGGGAAGATAATTATAGATATTCGTAGGGGAATTATCATGCATGTAGACCAAGAGGTCCAAGGCGATGAGGAATGGAGTCTGGGAGTGGGGAGCAGTGCTCAGTGTTTTAGGTTGTGGAAGACTTAGGGGGTTATGGTAGCCTTGTTGTATAGGGAGGGATAGAAGTACCAGTGCTGGGGATAGTGTAGCACATCAGGATGCTGGGATGAGAACAATCCAGCCACCCCTTCAGGAACTTTGTGGAAGCAGTGCCTAATCCTCATCCAGCCTCCAGATGCAGAGCACAGTTATAGTTGACTATTGTAAGGCCTTCCTTCTGGGAAGCCACGGTACCTAAGAGACTCTCCTTCCCAGAAGCCCCGCAGTTATATCTCAGAGCCAGTCTTGAACCTGTCTGGCCATGTCCGTTTTTACGATCTCTGTACCCGACAGGGCACAGACAGAACCTGGCCCATTCCTAAGCTTGGGTTTTCATTCCATTTGAGGACACCTTTCCCAGGCCTTCCGGTGGCATCCCTTTGGCTGCCTCAGTGTTCCCCTTGCCTCTGTCTCTACACACGTACATGTAGCCTACAGAGGAAACATATTATGCATACAAGAGCACACTTGTGAACAAATTTCAAAATAGTTTGGCTTCAGTTATCTACTGAAATATCTGGGACTTCATCCTGATGGTAGACAGCTACCAGTGAGGACCTGAGCCTGCTCCATGAGAGCTCATAGCGGGTCACAAGGTGATTTCTAAGCCCCACTCCTCTCTCCAGTTGCCATGTGACCATTTCTTCTTCAGATGCTCTGGGATTTCATGTGGGTATTGGGAGTTCCTCTCCACCTGGGCAACTGGGGAAAAACCTCTGCATGGCTCTTAGATGCTTCTGGGTGTAGACAGAGAGAAGCTGTTGCTTTCGCCATGAAAGTGACGTCACCACAAGGCACATTAGAAAAAGAATCCCAATAGAATCCTCGCTCCCACTAGCCATATGCCTCCCAGGAAGGACACACAGAGATGACCACATTAAGAGGAATTTAGTGAAAGGCTAGGATGGACAGGCCTTCTCCTGGCTGAGTGCCCACATGGTATCTGCCTCTGTCAGGCGTAACCGAGGATTCGGTTTTTTTTTTTCTTTGTTTTGTTTTGTTGCGTGAGGACCCTTTGTAGTGTGTATTTCCTACCTATGTACTGTCTGCGAAGAAGTAAGCAGAGGGTGCAAGTACATAGAGCCGACACTGATTTTTTTTTCCAGCCTCCCACAAATAATTCCCCCCCCTTCTCCTTGATGTCTTACCCAGAAATTTGATTTGATTTTAGTACTTTAAAATTAGCTACCACTTTTCAGAAATATAAACATGTCATAAATTGAGAGACGGAGTGATTTAGCGAGGAGGCTCGGAGCCAGGAGGCTCTGCTTGCCAGTCTGTCTGCCTCGCGTGGTGCCTGGCTTCCTGGCCAGGGCACGGATTCAAGGGAATTTGTGCCAAAGCTCTTTTTGTCTACAGGAGGAGAGCAGAGCTGGTGGGGAAGGGTCAGAGATTGTGCTGCCCGGGTGGGTCATACCCTAGTGGTCTCCATGAAGGTTAGGGATGGCTGGAGCTAGGGGCCAGGGACAGGCTTACCGTCTCGTCTTCTCTCCAAGAGGAGGATCTCAGAGGCCCAGAGAGAGCTCCGATCTGGCTCAGGTCCAGGCCCAGGCATCATGCCCCAGATGGGATAAGAACAAACTTCGGAGAGGCTCTGCTCTTGATTTCTGGGAACCAGTAAAACCCACAATCACAACGTATGCAACGTAAGCCCTCCCACCCCCAGTTGCTGGGTCCAGCTCTTTTTCCCTACTCAATAAACTATTGTGGGGGTCCGACTCCTCACGTGTGCCCTGACTGAGCGGACACCTCAGGGCTTGAGGAGTCCACCGTGTTGGAGAGAGCCACCTGTGTGACAGAAAGGTCAGCATGAGCTGAGGACCCTTTCCAGTTGAGAGACCAGAAGTCACCTGAACAGTAACAGGGCGCTGTTCCTTCTGTGAGCCATGTACTTTGGGTCCTCTCTGTTGTCACATCCGTGGTGGGAAGTGGGCTAGTGTCCATGGGGACAGCTGGCCAGAGTCAAGAGTGAACATTCTTGCTCTGCAAGGTCAGATTACAACAGAAGCCAAGAGAATTTCTGGTGGGACTAGGAAAGGACCCAAAGGGCAGGTGCCAGCCCAGATGCACCAAGGTTATATGGTGTATCAGTTATGGACCACTCAGACCTGGGCTCCTGTTTAGTGGTGACCCTCACTGGGTGACTTGAACAAGTTGTTTTATTTTCTAAGTTTCTAAGACTCATTTATGAAGTGGCTCTAGTATTAGTGCCTTTACCAAAGCATAAGCTGTAGGAACTATTTTTAATGATAACAGATAATAAGGCAGTTTATAAAGTGCAGAACAGAGACATGTTCTTGTTTCCTTTCTGTTACTATGATAAAAAAAAAAAAAAACACTGACCAAAAGCAGCTTAGGGGGGACAGGGGAGGTCTATTTGGCTTATACTTTCAGGTCATGGTTCATTGCCGAGGGAGTGAGGGCAAGAACTCGAAGGTAGGACCCATGGTGGACTGCTCTTTGCTGATTCCTCAGGCTTATGCTTGGCTAGCTTTCTTATGCAGCCCAGAACTGCCAACCTGTGGAATGGTGCTTCCCACAGTGGGCAGGGCCCTCCTATGACAATCAACAATCAAGATAATCCCTCACAGACATACTCTTAGGCCAAACCACATAAAGACAATCCCAGAGCTGAGATTCCCTTCTCGATGACTCTAGGCTGTGTCAAGTTGACATGTTAGGCGCACCCCTATAGTGTAAAAAGAATTATTTATTCTAGCTATCCTGTATAAAAAGACATACCATCCTAGTATTTTATTTACTAGCTGTCAGCCTAGATTGGACCTGTCTCGAGCAAATCTAACTTACATCCCAGTCATATGTCCCTTGATACTTGCCCTTTCTCCTGACCATATGCTCATGGTCCATCCCCTTTCATGGCGGCTTCCTCCTCTCCCCGTCTCCTTTCCTTTTGTCCCTCTTCTCCTCTGGTCTTCCTCAGACCCTTCACTCAATCCTCAAGTCCTACATTTCTCTTCCTACTGTTCAGAGGCTCTAGCCTTTTATAAACCAATTAACTTTAAATTGTGGATCAGGGTTTATATAACATCACTTGATGTACATGAGATCTCCTCATTGAGCGGGACAACCAGATCTTGGGAGGCCAGCATTTAGCATTTGAGTACGTAGCAGCGTAGCAGCACCAGACCAACCCCCAACACTATCGAGTCCCTCTTGCATCACAAGAGAGGAAGGTTCTTGTCGCTGGAGACATCCAAGCATAAGTGAGAGAGGTTCCCTAGCTGGTTTTGTCATTAAGTTAGGAAATCTCAATCTGGAACTTAGAAGTGTGATCATTGTCTATAGGCTGGGCAGTGATCCAGATCCTTCTGGGACCTACATCCCTGCTTTGAACCACTTGAAATCACCGATCATGAGGCAGAAGGTGTCAGCTTTGTGCAGTTGGTGAAACAAGTGAGAGGACCGGCCGGGTGGTGGTGGCGCACACCTTTAATCCCAGCACTTGGGAGGCAGAGGCAGGCGGATTTCTGAGTTCGAGGCCAGCCTGGTCTACAGAGTGAGTTCCAGGACAGCCAAGGCTATACAGAGAAACCCTGTCTCGAAAAACAAACAAACAAACAAACAAACAAACAAACAAAAACAAAACAAGTGAGAGGATCTGAGCAAAGAGGGCCAGAGCATGAGAAAGGTGTGGGTGGTCTTCTAGCCTACTGGTTTAGGGAGTACTAAACCAGTACTGCCAGGCTACTTTAGGAAGCATGGGGGCTGAGATGGCATGGGCCACCACCCTGGGTAAGCCTAGTTGGGCGGGCCTTTGTGTGAATAGACCTGTGAAGGGATGGTGTCTTTGCTTGTCCTGGGAACAGCCCCTCACTAGCAGATGGGGCATAGGAAGGATCATGGAAGGCAATGGTGGGCTGAGCCTTCTCACCAGCCCCGTCAAGACTGCCCAGCTGTGACAGCATTGGGACATGTCCTGTGCCTGAGGCCACCAGCTGTCCCTTCAAGCCTGCACATTGCCTGTGCTCTGGGGTTCTGCAGCTCTATAGCACTAGAGGCTCTTGAGTTTAGCCACTATATTGTGTCCTTGCTCAGTTTCTGCCTGTGATCTTCAAGCCTCTTTGGTCTCTGGCACGGCCCATGCCTCTGGCCCAGGGCTCCTTCCACCTGCCATACCCTTTCCATCTTGGATGGCTCTCTCTGACTAACCTAATGCTTTCTCCCTGCCTTTCACTCATGCACCCCTCACCCCTCCTTCACTGAACTGTGGGGTCTAGCCTAGGCTGCCAGTCTCAGGGTGCCTGTGTAACAGCTGAGGTCACCACAGCGCTCCCTCTGGCTGCATACAGGCCTGTGAGGAAGGTCTGTTGTTATCTGGTGGCAGTGTGGAGATGTGCTGTCAAGCAAGGGAGAGAATGCAGTTGATGCTGGGAAGCTTTTGAGCCTCTTGCTTCTGGTCCTGTTCTTGCCAACATTTCCATGTGGCCAACGCATGCCTCTTTGGGCAGGGGTGTCAGGTTGTGTTTTTAACTCTTGTAACTAGGTGTCTGATGTACATCCATCCCTCGGGGCCACACCTGCCCTGGTGCTAGGCAGGGTAGAACATTCCTCATCCTTGGCTCCTCCCCAGAGCCAGAGGCTGAGCCCTCTTTACCTGTGTGTCAGAGCAAGTGGCAAGTGCTGAGTCTTTTGAAGGAATGCTGATGCTGGCATTCTATGTTGTGTGTGTGTGTGTGTGCATGTGTGTGTGTGTGTGCATGTGTGTGTGTGTGTGTGTGTGTGTGTGCATGGGTGTGCTTGTATGTGTGTTGTGTGTGCTTGTATGTGTGTTGTGTGTGCATGTGTGTGTGTGTGTGTGCATGGGTGTGCGCATGGGTGTGCTTGTATGTGTGTTGTGTGTGCATGTTTGTGTGTATATATGTGTGTGTATGTGTGTATATGTGTGCATATGTGTGTATTTGTTATGTGTATGGTGTGTGTATGTATATGGTGTGTGTGTGATAGTCTCTGTGTGTATGCATGTGTATGTGGTGTGTTTGTGTGTATGTGTGTATTTGGATGTGTGTGGTGTATGTGGTATGTGTTGTATGTGTGTATGTGCTGGTCTGTGTGTATATATGTGTGTGGTGTGTATGTGATATGTGTCATGTGTGTATGTGATATGTGTCATGTGTGTATGTGGTGTGTATATGGTGTGGTGTGTGTGTGTTGGCCTATGTGTGTGTGTGGTGTATGTGGTATGTGTGCCATGTGTATAGGTGTGTGTTGGTCTGTGTGTATGTGTGGTATGTATGTATAGTGTGTTTCTGTTTGTGTGTGTGGTGTATGTGGTATGTATGCTGTGTGTGTGTGTGTATGCTGGTCTGTATGTGTATGTGTGTGTGTGTGTGTGTGTGTGGTGTGTGTGTGTGTGTGTGTGTGTGTGTGCGTGTGCTCGGGAGTATGTGTGGTGTGTATGCATGCATGCTGTGTGTGCATACAAGCTTTCACGTGCCACAGTGTGCACATTGTCAGAGAACAAGCTTGGGTTCCAGTCCTCTTCCTCCATCTTGATTGAAACAGGATCTCTTGTTTATGAGTTTATGCCAGGCTGGCTGAGGTTTTCCTGCCTCAGCACCCCCCACCCCCTACACTGCCAAGCTTGCTGAGACTATGGGGGTAGCCTGTGCTACTTGTCTGGCTTTTATGTGGGTTCCAGTGATCTGAATGCAGGATGTTAGGCTTACATAGCAAGTGCTTTATACTCTGTCTTCCCAGCCCAAGAGCCCAGTTCCTCACATTTTAACAAATACACCAGGGTTTTCTCAGGCCAGGAGCCCAGGAAGGCTGCACACCATCACAGTGGCACCACTTCCTCCAGAGAGTTTCTGGGCCGCATGAATGGGTTTATACTGTGATGTGAAGGTGGCCATCCTGATCCTGCCCATCTCGGTTTTCTGCTTCCCTGACAGACAAGAAGGCCCATTGCTGCAGGGGCAGGTACACTGGGCCTTGGAAGGACTTCCCTGAAGCACAACTTCCAAACAGGCCGAGCTGGGGAGGCAGGTGAAACTAAGTGGTGTCTGGTGGCTGCTTTAAGAAGGGGAATTCTGGTTTAAATGGAGGAGACCTGTCAGCTTATAAAAATGCACACGGTTTTATGTTCACAGCTGGGCTCCCGGTGTCTGGGATGCTGCAGGCTTTCAATAAATACCTGTTAGAATAAGTGAGTGAATTCAACAAATATGTTGTCTGCTATTTGGGGGGACACCATAGTAAGTGGGCTGGCCTACTTTATAGAGATAATGTGTTTTGTGTGTGCATATGTGTTTTTTGTGTGTGCATGCATGTGTATGTATCTATATTCACATACAAGCATGTATATATTAACATTATACATCTCCTTATGTTTTATTGGCCTCTTTGATTATAGTCTCTGTTGGTGGCTAATAATATTTGCTGGGTTTGGCCAAGGTTAGATTTTTGTGTTTTGATTTCCAAGGCCAGCTCTTGATTTTATTTTTTTAAGGACTATTTTGATATGGGCTGCATGAGAAATTGAAAGTGGAGCCTGCACCCTTGGTGCACTATCCTGGCTAGGTTCCCGAGGGGCCCATTAGCCCCCTGCTGTAAGATGAGCTTCAGGTCTGAAACAATATCCCTTTGTACTGGAGCAGGGTCCACACCTTTCCAAGGGCTGATTCCCCTTTGTTCTGGGCCTTTCCCTCTTGCCCATAGAGGGAGAAGGATACCTCCAGAATACTGTACCTGACTGCGTGCTCCCCACTCACCTTACGAAATAGTAGAACTAAGTCTTTGTTCAGATGACGCCACGGATGACTAGCACAAGCAATGTGGGTCTGCTGTGTTTAAACGGGGGCCCTCCCCCTCTCTGTTCCCATGCTCAGCATTCCTAACCCCTGTACTTTTCTGTCATAGGACTTCAGGTGTCCCAGGCCCTGGAGGAAGAGCTGTGATTGTTTTTGTGTCCCGAGTTCTCACCTCTTCTCTTTCTCCCCTTGCTCCTGTTCTCCCTGGCCCCCAGGCCGGCCTCATCCGCACAGACAACTCAGACTACTTCATCGAGCCCCTGGAGCGAGGGCAGCAGGAGAAGGAGGCTGGTGGGAGGACACACGTGGTATACCGCCGGGAAGCCGTCCAGAGGGAGTGGACAGAGCCTCATGGGGACCTTCACAATGAAGGTAGGCTATGGCCGGAGTGACCTTTGTCTCCGTCTCTGGGATAACTTCCTATCTAACTCTCAGTACCTATTCTCAGTCTTCTCATTTGTAAAATGGGCCCAACCTGTAAGGAACAGTTATACCAGGAGAGAAACCCCAGTGGATTAAAAAGGTTGCTAGAACTGGCCAGAACCAGAGCATAGAGAAAGTAACTTGGGTCTTGAACATGGATCCTTGGGATTCTAGCATCTTTGAGGATGTTCCATGCAGCTTCTGAAGGCTGACACAGAAGCTGAATGGTCATTGGTTTTTTCCACCTAAAAAAAAGACACATCCTTTATGTGTGAGCAACAGGAAGGTTCTTTAGGACATTGCTAGTCACTACCTGGTGGCAGAGCAGAAGGGAGAACTTTGTGTCCAGGCACCGTTTTGCTCAGTGATCCCAGGTAAGTGCTTTAACAGCCCCAGACCTCATCTTCCTAATGAAGAAACAATGGGTGCTAACTACTAAGGCTGTTATAGGCATTGATGGATGTCTACGAAGACGCATGCATGAACTGAGGCCAACAGCAGGCCCTTGATAAATGCTGGGTCTTGTTGTCGTCAATGAAGTAGCGTGCTAATGTGGAAATCCCTTAAAACTGGGTGCAACCCCACTTCCTGGCGAACATAGTTAGTCACCACCATTGAAAGGTATAGTGTATGTGACAGGTGCCAGTCCCCACCCTGTGGCCAGTGAGCCTTAGCTTTGTCATGGAGTTCCTTTGGCTAGAAGCAATGCTGAGGGATGGATGGAATCTGGTCTTGCATGGCCACACCCTCATGTTGAGGGTGGTCCTGTGGGGTGGGGCCTTATGGGAAGGAATGCTGGAGACCAATTGTTCTATATGCAGCGACTTCTCTGAAGATCCAGCTGCTCTCTATGTGTCACTGGTAAGAACTGGGGGGGTGGGGGGGAGGGGCAGCCCACAGGTGGGAATGAGGGGCTGGCACTAGGCTGGGGTGGGCACAGTACCTCCTCTCCAACAAGTCTTAGATGCTTTTTTTTTTCCCTCTTTTTTTAAGGTCAGTTCTGAATCAAATGGCCATAAACCTCTCTTTGAAGAGAGGCTTGGGAAAGCCTAGCCTGATTCTGACCTCCTCAAAGCCACACAGATGGCGACCCCAAGACCAAATTTGCAGAGTTGAGGTCTCAGCTCAGGGAAGGAGTCCCGTCTTCTGTACCTCAAACCACTTGGGTGAAACTCCTGTGTACCAGCCTATGGTTGGGGCCTGGCTACTCAAGGTCTTTCCTCTAAGTGACAAGGGGTGATAGAGGACTTTCTTGGGCACCTTTGATTCTGAAGCACATTGGTAGGAACACTTCTTGTGAGATCCCAGGTGTGCCTGTCCCCTTGTGGACAGGCAGGCCGAGGGTTTCTCACAGCCCTGCTTTCTGCCTGGCATATGAGGAACTACCTCCGAGCCTGGCAGAGTAGCACCCCAGACTGAACTCCACCCCATGTCTGCCTGGCCCCAATCTCTGTGGATGTCCCTCTCCTGGCCCCGCAGAGTCAACATGACTCCCCAATGTTCCATGTTCTGCATAGGCTGGGGTTCCTGCGGGACAGACCCCCCCAAGGCTTCATCACCTTTCAGTCACCCCTATGGGTTTATGTCCATGTCCGTGTTTGTCTCTGTGTGTGTGTGTGTGTGTGTGTGTGTGTGTGTGTGTGTAGGGGGTTCAGCAGCCCTGACGGAAAGACAGATGGGAGGCTTGAGGGGTTCCACAAAATGGGCCTGTCACCCAGACTTCCTCCAAAAAAGGAGTATAGTGTTTATCCATGACTTGGAGTGGAGGGGACAATTCCTCTAGGGCCTCTGGGTATGGCCCTGGCTGTGGCTTCTTGAAGAGAGAGTGTGTGCAACACTCACACACCTGTGCACCTACACACTAATACTGTATACATACACAAACATGTACTTGTGCACCCCTGTACCCCGATATTCACACCAATACACTCACACATTTTTGCACACTAAAATACCCTTTTCCTTATCCCTGGCCTGCCCTGGGCATCCTTCCCCCCACCCCCCATCCTTCCCGAGGAGGCGACTGGATGTGAGCCTGCGTAGACTCCTATGTCAGAGCTCTGAGTCTCAGCCAGGAACACGTGTACGTGATGTGTATATGTGTGTGTTTGTGTGCATGCTGCTTTTTCTGTGTACGTGAACGTGTACTTGTGGGAGTGCCTGTGTGTGTGTGTGTTCTTTGAATGTTCTTCACCTTATGTACGGAGGCAGGCTGTTTCACTTGACTCTGGAGCTCAAGGAGTTGTGTATCGAGCTGGCCAGCTTGCTCTGAGAAGTCTGTCTCTGCCTCGTACATCTTCGGATTCCAGGGAGGCAACCCCATCTCCTCGGCATTTCTCTAGGGCCAGGGATCCAACTTTGGGCCGCATGCTTGTGTCGAAGCCATTTACCCACTGAGCCATCTCCTCAGTCCCCAAAGTTACCATTTTAAAGTACATAACTGTGTGGCTTTATGTTGTCTTCGCCACGTGTGCAACCAAGACCCTTGTTTAATTCTAAAACCCTCCTGCTGCCCTCTTTAAAATCTTGAGTTCTCTCCCAAGATAAGGGTGGATTTGTGTGAACACAGGCACTCAGTTCAAGGCCTGCATGACGTCATCCCTTCAGGGGTCAAGGTTTCTCACCTCGAAAGTCTTAGTCTGTCCTTCGTTTCCGGGACACAGCCGTTGTCATCCCCTGTGTGTCTGCACTCTTTTGTGAGCACACCTTTGGGGTTGATGCGATGGCACTGGTCTGGACATGTGCGTGCAGTCCTCTGAGAGTGCAGCTGGCTTTGGGTGTGGTCTGGGAATGGAATCCATGGGTCACCCTAGGTTTCAGGGATTGGAGATTGCCGGTGGTTTGGAGGAGCTGCATGTTCTCCATTCACTTGGGGGCTTCCTGGGTGGGGTCCCCGATACCGCTCAGCTGTGGCTCACTGTGCCTGGAGGGTCACATTGAAGAGACTATGACTGAGGTGCCTGTGATACCCCCATTAACACAGACTCCCCTTTTCTCATTTACTGAGGGGGAAATTTGCATGGTCCCACCCTCAGTGCGGTAACAGGGAAGGGGAAACTCCAGTTTATACGTTGGGCTCTTGCCACTAATTTGCTGTGTGACCTAGGTTGAGTTAGGTAAACTCTCTGAGCCTTCCCATAGTAGACATGGACAAAGGGCTCCAGGGGTGTTGAGTATCTGGGCACTGTTCATAGGCTGGAGTGACTTACTCCCTTCTTATGGAGAAAGTCCTTACACACACACACACACACACACACACACACACACACACACACACAAGGGATTCCTCCCGGTGGCCTGTCTGAGCTACTAGAATTGCTGTTGGGCTTAGATACTGGGCTTCCAGGAATGTTCACTGTTTGGGATTTTGGAGCATTTCCAAGTTGGGATTTTTGGATCAGGGATGCTCAGCTCTCGGGGTGTATGTGAGATCCAAGATTTGAAAAAACGCCTGTCTGTAACCCCAGCTCTGGGCCCACTTTAGTAGGTTTTCAGATGAGTATTTGAGGAACGATCTGAGGGACTGGGGATATGTGCTTGCCCAGCAATCAGGAAACCCTGGGTTCGCTTAGCTGCATTTGATGAAATGGCGTGGTGGCACATGCTTGCAGTCCCAAAGCTGAGGAAGTAGAGGCAAGTGGATCACAAGTTCAAGGCTATCTTCAGCTACATAGTAAGTTCAAGACCAGGCTGGACCACTGGAGAGCCTGCCTACAAAAAGAGAGAGAGAAAGATATAAAGTACGTGGCTCAGCCTCTCATTTTTTCTATCCCTGGTTCTAGCCTTCGGCCTTGGTGACCTTCCCAACGTGCTGGACCTGGTGGGGGACCGGCTGGGTGACACAGAGCGGAAGCGGCGACACGCCAGACCCGGCAGCTACAGCATCGAGGTGCTGCTGGCAGTGGATGACTCCGTGGTTCGATTCCACGGCCGCGAGCACACGCAGAACTACGTGCTCACGCTCATGAACATCGTGAGTGTCCCCCATGCCTCGGGTGGCGTAGGTGGGCTGCTGCCAGTGCTAATGTCTCAGGCCTGGAGCTCCTCAGAGGGTATGGGGGAATGACAGATTGTAACCTAGCCCAGGGGAGCATGGCTGTGGACACACCTCTCTCCTTGGAGTACTGACCACTCCACCCAAGTCTATAAACTGCAGGTCCAGCTAGGACCATGACACTGGGTGTAGTAGTATATGTGTGTATGTGTGTGTGTGCGTGATATATATATATATATATATATATATATATATATATATATATATATACACACATATACACGACACATACATATACAAGAATCTGTTTGACCAAACCAAAATTTCCAGCTTTGGCCATTCTTTTGAGTAAGTTGCTCCAAGTGACAGTCCTACCTCACACCTGAGGATCTTTTCAAGTCCTTCCTCTTGCCTTGTCTCAGGCACAAGGCGGGAGAGAAGAAATCTCCCGAAACACATCCCTGCATCATCAGTTGTGAAATACCACCCCTCAAAAGGCCATTAGAGACCAGGCTTCAACTGACCCAGTAGCACGTAGATTCCACCCCACAAGAGACCTGCAAATTCTAGCTGGACCTTCATATGTGCGTGTGTGTGTGCATGTGAGTGTGCGTGTGCGTGTGCATATGAGTGTGAGTGTGCGTGTGTTACAGAGTGCTCATGAGAGGTCAGAGGACAGTCTGTGGGAAGTCTGTTTCAGGGATTGACTTTAGATTCTCATGCTTGGCATGAGTGCCTTCACCTGCTGAGCTATCTGTCAGACACTCCAATGGGTTGTTGTAGTTGTTGTTGTTGTTGTTGTTGTTGTTGTTGTTGTTGTTGTTCTTCTTCTTCTTCTTCTTCTTCTTCTTCTTCTTCTTCTTTTTTGTTTTTTTTTTGTTTTTGTTTTTGTTTTTTCAAGACAGGGTTTCTCTGTGTAGCCCTGGCTGTCCTGGAACTCACTCTGTAGACCAGGCTGGCCTAGAACTCAGAAATCCACCTGCCTCTGCCTCCCAAGTGCTGGGACTAAAGGCGTGTGCCACCACTGCCTGGCGGGTTCTTTCTTTTTTTTATTGAGCATTTAAAAAATATTTATGTATTGCTGAGTGGTAGTGGCACACACCTTTAATTCTAGCACTTGGGAAGCAGAGGCAGGCTGATCTCTGAGTTTGAGGCCAGCCTACTCTACAGAGTGAGTTCCAGGACAAACGGGGCTAACACAGAGAAATCATGTCTCAAAAAAACCACAAAAGATTATTTATTTTTTTATTTTATGTGCATTGGTGTTTTGCCTGCATGCATGTCTGTTTCAGGGTGTCAGATCCCCTATAACTGGAGTTAGAGACATTGTGAGCTGCCGTGTGGGTGTTGGGAATTGAACCCAGGTCCATCTGGAAGAAGTCAGTGCTCTTAGCTGCTGAGCCATCTCTCCAGCCTCTCCAGTGGATTCTTAAAGTCAGGAAAGCATGGAGATGAGGGGGTTGGTGGTTGTTGCTCAGTCAGGCTCCAAAGATCTGTCTTTATGGTATGGAGCTCTCCATGGGGATTTCCTGTGATCCCCGTTCCTAGAAATCGCTGCTGTTTCAGTAAGGGACATTCCAGAGGTTTCTTGCTCTTTCTGTTCAACTAAAGATATTTTCATCTTAAAGTATTCTAACTACTCTGGGTTAGAGGTGGGTCTCCATTGTCCAGGAGCTGCCCCCCAGGACATTCATGGATATCCTGGAGGGGCCTTGACTCTCTGCTTCATCATGAGGCTACTGCTTATGGTGGGATCCATGTGTGTGGGTTCTGGGATGAGAGGTGGGCTCAAATGGTCAGGGGATGAAGGGTGTGTTCTCGGGGGCTGTTGCAGAAGGGGAAACTGGGAGATTCAGGGCTGAAGCAAGATGACTAGGAAGGTGAAGGAAGGCTGAGAAGACAGACAGGAATGGGGTCACCACCCAGATGTAGGGCTTCCCTTGGACACAGGAAGAGACCATGCATTTTTGTTGTTGTTGTTTTAAATTTATTTATTTTCTTTTATGTGACTGGGCATTTTGTCTGCATGTATGTCTGTGCACCACCTGTGTGCCTGGTGCCCTGGTAGTTCAGAAGAGGGCATCGGGTCCTCTGAAAATGGAGTTATGAATGATTATGAGCTGCCATGTGGGTGTTGGGAACCTAAGCTGGGTCCTCTGTAAGAGCAGCAAGTATTCTTGAACCTCTGCACCGTCTCTTCATCTCCAGTTGTTCTGAGATCAGATCTTGCTAAATAACTCAGGCTGGCGTTCCTTTCCTTCATTTCCCTTTTTCTTGTCCGAGGAAACTGAACCTAGAGCCTTGCATAGACTCTGACCCCAGCTCCTTCACTTAACTCTTTATTTTGACACAGGATCTTGCTAACTCGCCCAGGCTGGCTTTGAGCTCACCTGTGAGTGCCAAGGTTATAGACTGTGCCATCAGCTCATCCAACAGTGAGGAGAAGGAGGCCTTTGGATGAATCATAAAGAGGGCATTCCTTTTCGAGGCCAGAGTACTTCTGAAACTTGCTCAGTGAGGTGTGATGCGTTTAGAAGGATCTGGCAAAACCCTCAGATGGGGATCCGAAAGAGAGTGCTGTCGGCCTGTCAAGGAAGGGGTAGGAAATTCTCTCTTAGACCTGGTATGTGGAGGCCTGGGTCCTGTTGCTCTTCTTCCCAGGCCCTTTTCCACATCCTCGTATTTTACTGTTAGGTAAAGGAGGCCTGTGGCCCACCCTGGCACTCTTGGTGTGCCCAATTACTATGCTTTGATTTTTGACCCTTGACCTATGTCTTATACCCTTGGCCAGGAATCACTGTCAGCTTCCACTAACAACAATGCTCTGAGATGCATCTTTGGAGACTGCTGTGTGGCTAGCCTGGGCTTATTCTTTCTTCCCTCCCTCCTTCTCTTTTTTCCTCTTCTTCCTCCTCTTCCTCCTTCTCCTCCTCTCTTTTTGCTTGTTTATTTTTGATATGGTATCTTCCTGTGTTCTCTAGACTGACCTTGAACTTAGTATGTGGCCCAGGCTGGCCTTGAGCTATTGATCTCCTGCCAACCAATCCCAAGTGCTGCTACCGCAGGAATGGGCCACTCTGTCCAGCTTTCATTCAGTGCCATAGGCTGGGCTGCTTGCTTGTTGCTGGCTTGCCCTATGGATAGGAAACACAGGGCCTTGGATGGTGCAGCTAAGGCATGTTTCCCATGGAGCCTTGCTTCTATAGTGGGGAGCCTCAGCGCACCCACACAGGCTTAAGGGATTGTTATGACACACACCTGCCAAGTAGGTTATGTGGAGCTCTGACTTCCCTTAAAAAAGGATGGTTAGCTAGACTTCCTGCCCCTGGAGTAGGCAGACGAGCAGCCGACAGCCTCACTCTCCTATGAGACCCAGAACACATCCTTCTCATTGTGTGGGTCTTTTATTTGGCTGGGATGCTGGAAGCACAGACAGCCCTGGGGGAGGCTTCATGGACCCAGGACACAGGTGTCACTTTACTTTTGCCTTGAAGCTCTGCCTACCTGAGGCCTTGTCTCTGCCAGGCTGGCCTGGTGAGATCATGGGGGATATCTGGTTGCCAGGCTGGATGTTCTTATTGTGCTAGTGTGTGGGGGCTGGGTGGGACAGAGAGTCAGGGCAGATTCAGAATGAGGTAGTTACCATCAGCCAAGGAGATTCTGGCCCCAGAGTGGCCAAGGCTGCAGAGAGTGGCAGGCCTTTCATGCCACGCCTGGCCTGCTTGTCAGGTTAATTCTGCATTCACTTGGGTTGTGCTAGAAAGATCTAGAACTACTGATGATAGGCAAGGGGTACCATCTCACCTGATGGTGGACTTTGGGTGCCTTTTCTTTTTCTGTGCCTTCGTTGGCCCTTTTCTCTGGTTCATTTCCTTAGGGTTTCTTCAAATTTCAATGCCAGGCAACCCTTTGAGACCCTGAAACATGAGACGTTATTTTCAGGACTTAGCGTGCACTTGCTGGGAGCCTGTCAACAGAGTTAGCCTCTCATTCTCAAAGCTTCAGTCTGGCTGCACACAAAAAGAAAGTCTCAGTCCCCTGAAATAACCAGAGACTCACTGAGGATAATGCTGAGGGGGCTCAAAGGAGGCCAAGACCTGAGAGGCAGGATCACCTCTGAGCATTGTGTGGCTGCCTTGTCTCTCTCCCGTCCCCATCGCTGTAGCCTTGTGAGGTCGCAGCTATTACCTCCGGGGCTTGGAGGAACTAAGAAACCCGCTTGGAATCTGAACAGTGACAGAGCCAGGCTTTAAACTAAGATCTGTCTGATTCCAGTGTTTATGTTCCTTACCTAACACAGCTGCCATTGCAGAACTCGACAGGCAGTTGTGCTAGAAAGGGGAGAGGGGAGAAGGGAGATCGGTGGCCTGGCCTAATTATGTGCAGAGGGTGCACACACATACACAAAAGCACGCACGTGCGCCAGTGCGTGCATGCGCACATGTGTGCCCTCCCACATGCCTGTGCACACAAACCCAGCACTACCTTAAAATGGGTTTGCTTTCGACTTTTAACAACAAAACAAAACAAACAAACAAACGAAAATACAGTGGGGTTTGGGAGAGAGAGAGAGATGAAGGACGTGAACGGAGCCAAAGAGAAGGAGTAGGCAGCTTTAGGTTGTATTTCTATAACACCTGAAGGAGGTGGGATGCTGCCAGCATCTCATGGGTAGAGAGACGAGGGAGGCCCCAGAGTATCCTACTGTGCATGAGGCAGCTCCCCACAACCAGCGTCAAACTGTCCAGGGTGGTAGGTGAAGCCTCTGCTCTAAGGGATTTGCCTTTGTTGCCACACACAGGTGTGGATATTTTCTAAGCCTTCCCACTGGAGAGGTAACAGCTCTCACCCACTAGGAAACACAACACACAGATGCTCCCCACCCCAGCACAAAACACGTGTTAGTAACAGGTGAAGAGGACACTACTGTCCCCAGAGCACTTTTTTTCCCACATGACATTCCACTTCATCAACCACAGAGGGGACTCCCGACATTCTATTTCTGGGGTGGTGTAGTGGGTTCCTGAAGTAGAAGGCCATTTTAAACTAACAGATGTCACTGGCTAAGCCCAGGCTCCGAGCGCTGGACATTTGTCTCCTTTTGTCCTCCACACCACAGAAGTGCACAGTGGACTCCAAAAGCTGAGTTCAGGAGACAGGAAGCGTTGAGGTTTGCCAGGCCTCCTCGTGCCTCTGTTTATATGCAGACAGGCCTGCCTGGGACATCAAGGCTGCTGTGTTTCAGAAATAAGTTGTGGGGTTTAAATGCCGAGCATTGTGGGCTGATGAAAAGGAGCCTGTTGGGCTGGGCGGGGTCTGTCCCTGTGCCCTCGGAGCCTCCCTGCACAAACAACCTGGATATGAGGTGGGCCAAACAGCTTGATCCCAGGGGAGCTGTGCAGGCCAGCCCTTGGGTTCTGGGGAGCCTTGGAGACACCGCATCCCTCAGTGTGTGCTGATTGGCAGAGAGAGGACACCGCTCACTGGGAGCTCATGCCAGCCCTGTGAAATATAAGGTCATGGTCATGAGCTTGGACCAGGGGACAAGTTAGGAGAGTCAGCACTCTCTTTTTACCCTCTTGCTGGTGACTGGAGGCAGGCAGGGCTTGCTCGTCTGGAACATAAGGAAGTGTGGTACCTTGGCCAGATGTGCTCTGACTTAGGAGATAGGTTTGGGTCTAGGCTTGGCTAATGTGTGGGTCAGGCTGAGGACTAGGGAGACAGACTGATGGTGGTGAATCTATCCTGGACTACTTAGTAAAACCCTACCCCTTCCCTCTGAATACAAATGAAATATATATACATATATACATATATATATGTGTGTATATGCATACATATGTATACATATATACACACATACATATATATATATATATATATGAGTGTTCTTTAAAGTCCCTGAGTAGTTCTCCACAAAATCATTAAAGCCACCAAAAGCCAGAAAGGGCTGAAAAACTGGCAGACATGTGACCTGATTCATTATTGTATCCTGGATGAGATTTCTCCAGCAAAATCAGACATTAAGGAGACATTAGAGAAGCCAGGGTGATATGCAGACTTGAGTTAAGAATTGCCTGCCAGTGTCAGTTGGCTCATCCTGATAACTTTAACCACAACATGCAAGATGCCAGTAGTGGGGGAAATGGGTATCGGGTGTATGGGGTGTCCCTACTGCCCTAGCAACCTCTCTGCAAGCCTTACAAGTTATGTATCTCTTCTCTGGAATTCTTGAGACCAGAAGGTTTGAGGTTTAGAATGTTTGCATATCAGCAACTCCAATCTTGGGGAGAGGGTTCAAGTCTCAACCTGAAGTACTCATAGATTTCATGCTCACCTTAGATACACAGCCAGAAGGTAATTTTACACGTTATTTTTAGTGCACCTGAATTTTCGACAGTGACCCATCACAAGCCCAGGTGTGAAATTTTCCACATAGAATGTAGCACTGGCATTCAAAAAAAAAAAAGAGCTGGAAATTATAGCCCATTTTCAGATTTAGGATGTTCAACCAAGAAGGTAGAGGCTAAGGTCACCTACACAATTCTTGGGGATGACAGACCTGGGCTGCTCTCAGCTCTGGTCACAGGAGCTCCTTTTGCAAGGCACAGCAGTCAGTGGGGAGATGATACCTGGTCACAGTGCTAACAGTATGACACTTGAGTGCTCAGCCCTAACTAAACAGAACATCCTTATCAACCCCACTACCAAGGCACAGGGAACATCTCAGAAGAGTAGGAAGATGTAAGACGGAGGAATGGGGGAGGTACGGGTGAAATGCCCCTGGACATGAACTACTTCGAGTGTGGCCACCTGCACAAGATTGGTACAAGAACAAACCAGTCAAAATCCCTACACAGATAGGGCAGGCTGATGGTCTTCAGGGCCCTGCCCCATATTGAGGAATCGTGGCAGGGAATAGTCACGGGGAAGTGGAGAATCATTCTTTTTTGAAGATGTGTCCACATGCTCCATTGGATGGCTCCATACCCATGTGCATATGGATATCATAACTAGACTTAGTGGGTTACAGAGAGAGAGAGGGGGGGGGAAGTTGGAGAAGATGTGCTCCAACGGTATGAGGAGAGTTGGAGGGACATGAGGGAAAAAAGTGGTCATATTTCATTGTATACATGTTTGAAATTCTTTTAAAAAGCAAGCTAGCAAGTAGAGAGGCAGGCAGGGCTGCCTCTTCTGTCTGGGATGGTTGCTAGGATTCAGGCAAGGACTTGATGCAGAGAGGATCCGGGTGGGCTGAGCCAACATTTAAGTGGCAGCTGGTGCCTTTGTGTCTGTGTGAGCGCAGGTGACCTTAGGCTCTGGGGTCTTGCTTCTTGGCACCATGCCTACTCCCATGGCTTGAAACCTGACTGATCCCTCTGACGGAGGTAGACCATCTATTCTGTGGCTCCTTTGAGCATCTCAGGAGAGAAATGCATAATGCTTCCCGCCCGCCATGCTCCATGCAGCTCTCTTCCCCCGCTCTACCAAGGAGAGGCTGGTGTTGGTGTGGAACAGGGAGGAAGGCTGCCCACAGCCCTCTCATTGACTCCTGGGCACCTGGTTTACCTCTCTAGCTACAAACAAGCTGGGGCTCTCCTGCCTCAGGCTCAGAGTCTGAAAACGTGGAGTTCTTCTAGCATAGGGCTGTGGGCACCTGACACAAGGAAGAGGAGGAAGAGGAGGAAGAGGAGGAAGAGAAGGAAGAGAAGGAGGAGGAAGAAGAAAAGAAGGAGGAGGAAAAAGAGAAGGAGGAGGAGGAAGAAGAAGAGAAAGAGGAGGAGGAGGAAGAGGAAGAAGAGGGGGAGGAAGGGGAGGAAGAGGAAGAAGAGGAGGAAGAGGGGGAGGAAGAGGAGGAAGAGGAGGAAGAGGGGGAGGAAGGGGAAGAGGGGGAAGAGGAGGAGGAAGAGGGGGAGAGGAGGAGGAGGGGGAGGAAGGGGAGGAAAAAGAAGAGGAGAAAGAGGGGGAGGAAGAAGGGGAGGAGGAGGAAGAAGAGGAGGAGGAAGAAGAGGAGGAGGAAGAAGAGGAGAAGGAGGAAGAAGAAGAGGCAGGAACTGAAGCAGAGTTCCTACACTGTTAATGGCTCACTCCCCATTGCCTGCTCAGCCTGCTTATCTGCCCTAGGGCCACTTGCCTAGGGGTGATACCATCCACAGAGGGCAGGGCTTTCCCAGTCAATCACTAATTAAGAAAAGTCTCCCCTAGGTTTGCCTACAGACCAATCTGGTGGGGGCATTTTCTCAGTTGAAGATCTTTCTTCCCAAATGACCATAGCATGTATCAAACTGACATTTAGAAAACCTAGCCATCACAGCAAGCCCACAGACCCGAGTTCAAATCCCTGGTACCCACATAGAAGAACTGGGCATGCCCTTTAACCTCAGCACGATGGGAATCGGATACAGGAGGATCACTGGGCCTTCCTGGCTGCTATCTTAGGTTTAGATTCAGGGAGAGCCCCTGTCTCAAGGGAATAAAGTGGGGATCGAGAGACCAGAACACCTAGTGTCGTTCTCTGTCATGAGCATGTACACTTGCACATGGAGCACACACACAGACTTGCACACACATACCTGTGTCCACACACACACAAACACACACAAGAGGAAGAAAAGACTACAAGAAAGAAAGAGAATCTTGTTTTCTTGCTTATGAGATGAGAATAGTTCTCTAAGGTGTTTGGGAGCTGATGAACAAAGCCTGGCACACAGTTGTTGTTCTGGGAGTGGCAGCTCACCCCTGCAGCACAGCACTCTCCACCTGTCCCCTCCCCTCTGTCGGTTTGTCTCCCCTTGGCATCCTGACCTTTGCTTGTTTTTCTCGTACACACCCGGTGACTATCTCAGGCCAACAGTTGATGTCAAAACCCTAACCTAGTAGACCTGCCAAGGGTGGCCTTGAACTAGGTTCAGAGGTGAGAAGCAAGGAAAGCCATGCACTGTTCTTCCTGCCCCGTGGTTGTGCCTTGTCCAACCGTGAGAAGCAATTTCAGGTTGCTCCCTGATGACCTCTCTCCACAGCCGGAGGTTGAGAGTGCTGGGCCAAGCCCTGGGTGTGTAGCCAGGGTGGAGCTTGTCAGGGGGCCCCTGTGGATACCCCCTGGCTGTGGCACCCTGTGCAGGGGTAGATTCTGCCAATATGGTGGTCCTATCCAGGCATTTTTCTGGCCTGTGTAGAACCCTGAGGCAGTTCCAGCTGAATCACCCCTGAGCTCCCGACTCCAGGGCCAGGACTGGCAGGGGTATATGCAGGTAAGCATGCCAGGACCCAGAGGACTGGACCAGGGAGCTTGGGAGGACAGAGCCTACCCTGTCTACCCGTGTTCTAGGCTGGATGGCAGTCGGAACAAGAGTCTTTGAAAGCCTTGATGAGTAGAGCTAGCCTGCTGAGCAAGTGACAGAAATGAGTATGGCTGTCCCTCAGTGTCCCCAGGACCCCACCCTGAATCTCCACATCAGTAAATGCTCAAGTCTCCTTTGTAACCTATACCCTCTCTCTTTCCTTCTGTCTCTCCCACCCTGACCTTTGTCCTGGCTATGTTTCTCTCAAGTTGACACAAGCTTGAGTTATTTGGGAAGTGGAACAAACCCCAGTTGAGAAAACGACTCCATCAGATTGCCTGTAAGCACATGTGTAAGGCATTTTCTTGAGTGATGATTGATGGGGGGGAGGGCCATGCCCACCGTGGTTGGCTCCATCCCTAGGCTGGTGGTCCCGGGTTCTATAAGAAAGCAGGCTAAGGAAATCATGAGGAGTGAGCCAGAAAGCCAGTGTTCTTCCATGCCCTCTGCTTCAGCTCCTGCCTTTAGTTCGGGCTCTGATTCCCTTTCATGATGGCCTGTGACCAGGACATGTCATCTTAAATAAACCCTTTTCTCTTAAGTTGCTTTTGTTCATTAGGACGGGATTGAACCAGGGCCTTCCGTGTGCCAGACAAGCATTCCAAAGCTGAGTGGCAGAACCCTCAGATACGTAATTACAGTGTCTCAAGATGACTTTGATTAACAGGTTTTTAAAGATTTACTTTTATTTCATGCTTATGGGTCTTTTGCCTACACATCTATGCACCACACACATGCAGTGCCCATGGAAACCAGAAAAGGGAACAGGGCCCCTGGACCTGGAGTTACAGATGGTTGTGAGCCACTGTATGGATATCAGGATTCGAACCCAAGTTTTCTGGATGAGCAGCTAGTGCTCTAACCACTGATCCATTTCTCCAGCCCTGCAGATGACTTTGAACAAATGAATACAGTGTAAGCGCTGAGCACACAGCTGCCAGGCATATTGGTTAGGCAGTAGTGACAAAGAGAAAAAAACCCAGCATGTGTTTCATATATACAGTTTTTCTTAGATTTTCAGTTCACAGATGGTTAAGTCTACAGGTGCAAAGCCTTCCGACATGGGGCTGGCTGCCACATGCAGGATTCAGACAGAATTTTCAACAACCCCACTTACTAGAGGACACATGGGAGAAGACAGTAACCCAGGAATCCCTCCAGATGCCTGGAACCCAGGATAGACCTCAGTGTCTCAGTTGTCTCTCTCTTCATTTTGTCCTTGGGGCAAGCTGTGGAGTGTGGAACACTGAGGTAGTTGAATGGTATGTGGCTCTCCTGTCACCCTTGGGTCGCCTCAGAGTCCACATACAGTACTGACCCCAGCCCTGTGTAGGAGAAAGCCTGTGTCCTGGTTCTGAGAGGCCTTAAAAGTCAGATTAAGGGTCACTTCTCATGGGGCTGGAGAGATGGCTCAGGGGTTAAGAGCAGTGGCTGCTTTTTCAGAGGACAGGGGTTTCATTCCCAGCAACCACATGGCAGCTTGCAACTGTGTGACTCCTGTTCCAGGGAACCTGACACCTTCGCACAGACATTCATGTAGGCAAAACACCAATACATGTGGAATAAAAATAAATACACAAATAAATAAGAGTTATTCTCATGGGAGCTGGAGAGATGGCTCCGTGGTTAGAGTATTGTCTGCTCTTCCAGAGGATCTGTGTTTGAATCCCAGCATCCACATGGCAGCTTACAGCTGTCTGAAACCCCAGTCCCAGAAGATACAATGCTCTCTTTTGCCTTCTTCATGCAATGGGCATGCACTTGGTGTAGAGTCATATGCTGGCTTATACACACACATGCAGACTCATACACATACAGGCTCATACACATATATGTAGGTTTATACATACATATACTTGTAGACTCATATACATACATGCAGGTTTGTACATATACATGCAGGCTCATACATATACACACATGGAGGCTCATATATGAACATGCAGGCTCATACACATATATGCAGGCTCATATATATACATGCAGGCTCATACACATACACACAGGCTCACACACATACATGCAGGCTCATACATATACATACAGTCTCATACATGTACACACAGGCTCATACACATACATGCAGGCTCACACACATACATGCAGCTTCATACACATACATGCAGGCTCATACATACACATACATGCAGGCTCATATACATATATGCAGGCTCATACACATATATATAGGCTCATACATACATATACATGCAGGCTCATATGCATACTTGGAGGCTCATACGTACATACAAGCTCATACATACATACACGCAGACTCATACACATACTCGCAGGCTCACACACATACATGCAGGTTCATACATATACACGCAGGCTCATACATATACACACAGGCTCATACACATACATGCAGGCTCATACATATACACACAGGCTCACACACATACAGGCAGGCCCATTTACATACACACAGGCTCATGCACACATATGCAGGCTCATACACATATATGTAAGCTCATACATACCTATACTTGTAGACTCATACACTTACATGTAGGCTCATACATATACATGCAGGCTTGTACACATAAGAGAGTTCACTTCCTCGCAGGTAGCTGTGAGCTGACAGTGAAGTATTGTGAGGTTTGAGTTCTTTGGGTTGGGTGTGTGGCTGATAGAGGCTGCAGTCCCCGCAGGGTAAGCCTCGGGCTTGTGGCACGCAGGTTAAGGAAAGTGCCTTCCCTATACAACAAAACACTGTCTTTCTATGAAGTCTTTGCTCTGGAGGATGGGGGAAACTTGGCCCTGGGTGTCTCCATCATGTCTTGCGGGAGGAATTGGCAGGGTCTTTGTGTCCGCAGCAGGCACCAGGCTTTGATCTCTGTACTCAGTTGGATCTAGTACTAGGCTTTGGTCTCAGTACTCCGTTGGATTCAGACACAGGCGCCAGGAAAGCTGATGGTGGAACCCAACGCTGACTGCTCTGAGGTTTGCACATTCATACAGGGGCCACTGCCAGCTCTGGGCATTGGGAGGATGGCCTGGGCTGGGCTTTCTTCTGAAGGCAGCTTCTAATACATGGCTCTGAGCCCATAATCTAGTCCTTTGCTGGCTCATCAGGTCTCCAGTTTCCCTCCTGCCCCCCACCCTGGACTCCCAAGTGCGGACTTAGAAGAATGATTCCTCACTGTCTAGTGGACAGTGGACAGCTGCCCCTTCATGGCCTGTGGGTTAGTTACTTTCTATATTCGTGAGAAAGAGCTGGTATATAAACAGCAGAGGACACAGAAATGGTGAGACATGGACAGGCATGAAACCATCCCACTCCCAGGGAGCCATGCTGGCAGGCGTCAGAGGGACCACTAAGTGTCACTACAGTGCCTCTGGACTTGTGTGGCTCATTTGTGGTTCCCAAACATTTATATAGGGCGGCCTGCTACCAGCCATTTGTATTTCCATTCTGCAGAAAAAGAAACAGGTTCTAAGGAGCTTTGTACTGTGCCCCAAGCCAGCTGGGTGATCAGGACAAAACAGAGCTGAGGGGCAGAGGGCCAGGGTTCTACTCCCAGCACCAGCCTCATACAGCCATCTGTAACTCCAATCCCAGGGGATCCAACGCCACCTTCTGGCCTCTGTACAGGCAAAACACTCATACATAGGATTACAAACTAACAACAAAAGCAAAAAAGCAAAAAGCCAAAAAAACCAGAGCTGGGATTTGAACCTGGGACTCCAAGTAGCTACTTTATTATTGCCTACATTGAGTGGCTGTGGAACACACACATTTCATAAGACTCTCAGCTGCTGCCTAGGATTGTCACAGCACTAGTGGCATGCTCTAGGCAGACACCAGGAATCACAGTTAAAGATGCAGAACATTTTTTCCGGGAAGCCAACAAAGCACAAACATGTTCAGTGTGACCCCAACTTTGTAAAGTAGCACACGGGCCTGCACATGTGACAGGAAGTGAGCAGACTATGGTCATTATTTAGTCGGTTGCTAAGTGATTTAATTTGCTTCCTGTGTATGTGTGTGTTTACACTGAAATATTGTGTTTGTTTGTTTTAACTTTTTTTTTTAAAAAAAAGCCTTTGTGCCGGAGTGGGTGTGGGGTGTGTGTGTGTGTGTGGGTGTGGGTGTGTGTGTGTGTGGACTGTCAGCCCTTGATTTTCATCCTGTTTGAGACAGAGCCTTTTTCATTGTTCATCACTGCAGACACCAGGCTAGCTGGTCTACACACTTAAGGGGATTCTTCTGTCTCTATCTCCCATCTCCCTATAGGAATTCTTGGATTACAAAGGCATTGCACTATTTCATCCTGCTTTTACTTAGATAAAAGAATTTTACCTAAAAACAAAAATTAAACAAACAAAAAAAAGCAACAATGTGTAAGGGGTTAATTCAGGGTGTGGGCATCCTTAGGAGAGGGTGGACTCCTAAGGAAGGGTTCCTGAATTCCTCTCTGTTCAGGCCTCCTGACAGGAGAGTGTCTGAGACTGGCTTTCTGGATGCGGCCGGTGGAGAACTGCCTCAGTCTCCCAGGCCCTGAACCCATGAGACAAAAGAGTTGTTCTGAACTAAGCTCCTCCCCCTTGATAGAATCTGAGAACATCCAGGGTACCCAGTGCAGGTCTGATCGGAGAGATTTGGTGCAAAGACTCTGAGTTTTTAACATGCTCTTGGGCGATTCAGTTGCTGCCCATTCAAAGACCGATGAACACTGCCCTATTCTGGGGATTTGCCTTGGAGGAGGGTCCCAGGCTGGGGCTTCACTGTGCAGACACCACTGGGCAATGCCATTCCAGAGGTAAATTAGAAGTATGTAGAGATGGAACGTCAGGAAGCTTCAAAGCCTTGAGTCAGGTGACCTCCGGAAGAGACTCTTCAGAGGTGGACGGATGAGCGTCTTGGTCAGAATTGCTAAATTTTCCAGCATCTCTTCCCCCACAGACTTGAGCTCTGTGTGTGTGTGTGGGGGGGGGGTGTTAGTGTCAGTTGAATTGCTGTCACATGTGTCCTTTGGCAAGTCATCACCTCTCTTAGCCTTGGGTTTCTCTCTTGTCTCTGTCTCTGTCTCTGTCTCTCTCTGTCTCTGTCTCTCTCTCTCTCTCTCTCTCTCTCTCTCTCTCTCTCTCTCTCTCTCTCTCTCTCTCTGTGTGTGTGTGTGTGTGTGTGTGTGTGTGTAGCCCTGGCTGTCCTTGAACTCACTCCATAGACCATGCTGGCTTCAAACTCAGAGTTCCGCCTGCCTCCTTCTCCCGAGTGCTGGGATTAAAGGTGTGCACCACCATGCCTGGCTAGCCTCAGTTTTGTTACTTGGGAAGGAAAGGCCTGCTGAGTAAGGTCATGGATGTGTGAGATGGCATTCTGAATGTGAGAGCCTGGCTCGACGTGTGGCGTGCAGTAGGTTTCCTGGGGGTAAATTTGCTACCTTGACACTGTGCTCTTCTTGTAGGTGGATGAGATTTACCATGACGAATCGCTGGGGGCCCACGTGAACATCGCCCTTGTCCGCCTGATCATGGTGGGCTACCGACAGGTGAGCCCCTTGCTGACTGGATGGGAGGCAGGGTGGATGGCAAGACTTGCTTACAGCATCAGCACCCAAAGACTATTGGAGATGCTGCTTGGACAGAGACAATGGGTGGGTCTCGTAACAGGAAAACCTGTCATCCTATGTCCTTTGGGGAGGAGGCCGCTCTTCTTGAGTAGTCCACTTGGGGGTGGGGCAGTGATGGAGACAAAGTCTGTTATTGTTGAACTTCATTGCTGAACGTAGGGACCCTGACCTCTGCAGCCTTAAACCAGGAGACTAATGGGGGTTCCCTAATGGGGGTGACAGCCATGCTTTCCTCAAAAGCTGCTGTGGAGACCAGATGAGGGAGTGCTTCGTATAGGAGGGAGGTGTTCAGCACAGCTCACTGTCTTGCAGGTTGAAGAGAGTAAAAATAGCATGTGTGGAGTCTCTAGTGGGCATGGGTACTGAATAGTGCCAGCCAAGGACACGTGTAGGGGGCGCTGTGTGCCAGCAGCAGCCATGTGGAGACAGCTAGCGATCTCTAGGAGAGGCGCTGCAGCCCTAGGCCTCAGTGTTCTCCCTCTGAGGAGAGCTCCAGTGGAGTCCAGGGTGTCTTTGACCTTTCCCTTGTTGGCACCCTCCTGCTTCCCCCACAGTCCCTGAGCCTGATCGAGAGAGGGAACCCAGCTCGTAGCCTGGAGCAGGTGTGTCGCTGGGCACACTCCCAGCAGCGCCAGGACCCGAGCCACACTGAACATCACGACCACGTCATCTTCCTCACGCGTCAGAACTTTGGCCCCTCAGGTATGCAGGGTATTATACTTACCATGGCCCGGTGTGAGCAACCTGCAGGGCAGATGTGGCGATTCAAGGTTGGACCTCAAGAGCAATGTTCTCTCTGTGGGGCCTACCCCAGGGAAGAAGAGAAGACGGGACCTGGACAGACAGGAGGGTAAGCCTTGGCACATAAGCACTGTGACCAGGGAAAGCATCTTATTTTGGAGGTTGCTGCCTCAGTCCTGCCTGGAGCCTTCGTGTACTGTTCGTCCCTGCCCCCAGCTGCTTGACGACCTCAAGGACCTCAGTCAGGCTTCTGTCACTCCAGACTGTGAACACTTGGCGGTAGAAACGGAAGCCCATGCCCTGTGCCACCACACGAATCTGGGAGTTCTTCAGTTTCTGAATTCTCCCAAGTTGCAAATGGGGGGGGGGGTGACCCTAATATTTACCAACCTCCATTTCCAGTTGCTCGGTGAGTAGAGGGGTGCACAGGAATCCAAGACAGTATTGACAACTGTACGCCATCTGTATATGTACAGCTTTGGTCATAGTTCTCATATGGGGAAACTGAGGCACGAGGTGGTGAAGAGACTTGCTTATGCCTCTTCGAAGGTAGGGCCTGACCTGATGCTACACTGAATCTTCAGAGCTCATGCTGAGGGCTTTTGGGATGTTTATCTAGTCCAGTGTTAAAAATGAGTCTGCTAGCTTGCCTACACAAAGGGCTGCTTGTCTGAGCCACCAGGTCTCAGATGCATATAGCAGACATGTGTGCATACACAGAGACACTGTACACACATGTACAATCACACCCAGATACCACACATATGTACACATGTGGACCAGACACAGACTGGTTGGCACACGTGTGGGAACAGGATGGTATGTAGGTAGCGCTAACCCCAGGGCTACAGGTTGCCCATTCTCGCTGCACCACGACACTGTGCTCCCCAAGCCCTGTCAAAATGAACTGTGAAATCAGCACAACTCCTAAGTCAAGGAGAGCTCGCTAGTCACTGCAGGCCCAGGCAAGGCATCCTTCCTGTCCACACCACCAGCTCCAGATTGTCCCAGCATGCTCTCCTGCTGCAAGCAGGGTCTGTTCGATTGTTTATCTGCCGCTCAGGGTGGACTGCATGGTTCCTTATGCTTAACCATGTGCCACAGCCCTCAGCCCTAGAGGCATCCCTAAAGGCAGACTGTAGCTCTCAGGCCTTCACACAGCAGGGTTTGCGGACCGCCTTACTCTCTCCCCATGTGGTTTTTGGTCCATCTACACCTTGGCCTGTGACTCCCCAAATTCTGGAGTTATCTTGCCTTTTCTCCAGCTTGGTGGCCTTCAGAAGTCACTCCCTCTGTCTCTTTCCCTGGGCCAGTCAAACCTCCCAGGAGGACTCTTCCTTCCCTTTCCTTCACCTCGTCCTAGAACTCGTGATCCTTTGGCTGTGCTCCTCGGACACACCTGTACTCAGTCCCTGTCTGCCTGCTGAGTTAGACCCTCCTTAATGATGGGGCATGTTGGGAATAGGAATTCGATCTTAGTCTGCTTTTCCTATGGTATCTAAAGAGAATTTCTTCTCCTCCTCTTCCTCTTCCTCTTCCTCCTTTTCTTCCTCCTTTCTGCCTCCTATTCTCTCCTCTCCATCCTCTTCTTTCCTCTTCCTCCCCCTCCTCCTCCCCTTCCACCTCCTTCCCCTCTTCTCTGCCCTTTCTCTGTTCCCCCTCCTCCCCTCCTCTTCCCCCTCCTCTTCCCCTCCTCTTCCCCCTCCTCTTCCCCCTCCTCTTCTTCTCTCTCCCTCCTCCCCCTCCTCCTTTTCTTCCTCTTCTCCCTCCTCCTCTTCTTTCTCCTCTTTTTCTCTCCTCTTCTCTCTTCCCCCTCTTCCCCCTCCTCTTCCCCTCCTCTTCCCCCTCCTCTTCTCTCTTCTACCTTCTCCCCTTCCTCTTCTCCTCTTCCCCTCCTGCTCCCCTTCCTCCTCCTCCTCTCCCCCTTCTCCTCTGCTCCTCCCCTTCTTTTCCTCTTTCCTTCTCCTCTTCCTCCTCCTCTTCTCATCTTCTTCCTCTTCTTCTTCTTTGTTGTCATTAAGATGTGTCTTTCCATGTTGTCCAGGCTGATCTTAAACTCCTGGACTCATGTGTGGTCTTCCTGCGTTAGTCTCAAGAGTAGCTGTGGCTACAGGCTGTTGCCACTCTACCTGGCTCCCCACAGCACCCAACACAGGGCCATCCCTAACATCTACATAAACAGTGTTCTGATTTTGTTGACTGGCTCACGGAAATGAAGTATGTGTAGGCTTCGGTCTCACCTGGAAGTCCCACCTGTTCAGAGACGTTGCTGCTGGCAATTGGAAAACTGTAGGCCGAGAACAAGCCCTAATCCTGGGACAGGGTGGCAGCCAGCCCCTGTTTGTTCTCTGGGAAGAAATTTTTGAGAACCTTTCTTCTCCAGGAACCTCCAGCACCCACCAGGTTGGGATGTCTCTGCATTCTTTAGGCTGGGGACACAGGTCAGTACACCTCCATCATATGTGCCTGAGACCTCTCTACTTCTCTATGGCAGGGTATGCACCTGTTACTGGTATGTGCCACCCCCTGAGAAGTTGTGCCCTCAACCACGAGGACGGCTTCTCCTCAGCTTTTGTCGTGGCTCATGAGACAGGCCATGTGTAAGTAGCCCTGGGAGGGTGTGGTTATTGAGTGGCTCTGGGGCTCTGGGCCAAGTATTGAGCTCAGAGGGGGCTTGAGGGTAAAAGGCCAGGCCAGGTTCTGTCCCTGACACATGATATCTACCAGCTGCCTGTGGCAGGAGGCAATGCCCCTGGCTGTGGGGGCCGCATGTGGCCTGGCTTTTATCAGGCTGGTGGCAGAATGCCTGTCATAGGTCGGAACTGCTGTCTGGGTGGTCTCTGTCCTTGCCACTTCTTCTTTCTGTCTTCACCCAAGCATGCTTTAGAGGCCAGTTCCAGCTTACCCTGGCTGGTGCCCACTGAGAGAGAGACTGGCCCAAGCCCACTGTAAACAGGCACGCTTGGAGCCCAGGCAGTAAGCCAGGTGGGACTGGCAGCCGGTTCTCTGGGCTCTGATGCTGTTTAGAACACATCCATTCACTCCCTCACCAGTATTTGGGTTTATTCTTTTGGTTTGTGGGTTTGTTTTTTGAGACAGGGTCTCATATAAACCCCCAACTAGTCTCAAACTAGCTGAGGATGTTCCTGAACTCTGGATGCCCCTGCCCCAGGCTAGCCATGTTCTGGGGTTATAGGTGTGTGCCACCTCAGCTGGCTTCATTCAGTATTTCCTAAGCACCTATCATGCTCTGGGGTTTGAGTTGCTGTAAAAGGCAGTAGATATCCACTGTTTCCTAAATAGAGGCCCTCAAACTGAGCGATCTATGTCGTGCCTACCCAATGATCAGGAGCCCATGAAGTCACTGGCAGTATTTTAAGAAAGTAGTTAGGCTTTGGTCTTGAATATCAGTTTAAGGAACGGAGTTTTACATGTAAACTTTCATGGGTACCTACTCTGTGTAGAATCCTATGCAGAGGGAGGGTTGGTTGGTTGGTTGGGTTCAGACAGGGTCTCACTATGTAGCCCTAGGCTAGCCTGGAACTCACTACATAGAGCAGGCTGGCCTCGAACTCATAGAGATCTGCCTGCCTCTGCCTCCCAAGAGGTACATTAAAGGTGTGTGCTACAGGCTCATCCACTGAGACGAATTTTTAAGAGGTTCACACACTGAAGGATTCCATGAATGAGATTGGCGAGACCTTACTTAAGGGGATTAGACCTTACATGCAGAAGCCTTTCTGGTGTGGCAATGCAAGACATATTGATAGCAGGGCAGATGGTTCCTGCTCTAGAGGTCAAGCCCTGCGTGGGGCTGCCGTGGGGCTGCCGTGGGGCTGCCGTGGGGCTGCCATGGGGCTAATGTTGTACAATAAGACTCTCTACAGGGACCTTCTACAGGCCAGCAATGGGCCCGAGGATGGGCCTTCCAGCTTGATGCCAGTCACATGGTGGGGGTGCAGTGTGTGCAGAAGCAATGGAGTGCACACATTCCTCTGTCCTGTCCATGGGCTGGGCAGGGGTGTCCATAGGGAATGATAAGAAGAGGGGGATGGGGGAAGGTGAGTGGCCATTGGTGTCCCAGCTAGGCTATCCTCAAGAGCTAGAGGGATGTGGATAAGATCTGAGGGAGGGATGGGTTTCCACGGGAGTAGAATATGGAGAGGAAGCAGAGGCATAGTCAGGAAATGGAGGCTAGCCGGCCGGTCAAGGCAGGGTCCATCTGCCTGTCCTCAAGGGTGAGGACCCACACAGCAGGACTTTCTCCTTTCCCCCAGGCTTGGCATGGAGCATGATGGCCAGGGCAATGGCTGTGATGACGAGACCAGTCTGGGCAGCGTCATGGCGCCCCTGGTTCAGGCCGCCTTCCACCGGTTCCATTGGTCTCGCTGCAGCAAGCTGGAACTCAGCCGCTACCTCCCGTAGGTTACCTCCGCCCCAAGACAGGAATGGGTGGGCAAACCCAAGCTACACAGCCGTCCTGTCCTGCCCCTCCTGCTTGGCTTGGTCATTCTGTGTCTCTTCTCGTCCCCCATTCCTTCACCTGGCCTAAAACACCCACCTTGGTGCACCACAAGTGGGTTAGTGAGCCTCCAGACTCAGTGTGACCAAGGGACCAAAAGCGTGGACGTGCTATTAAAAACCAGGCTCTCTTGCCTTTCCTGGATGCTAATTAGAATTCCTTGTGGGTTGGGCCTGGGAGTCTGGGTTCATCAAGGATGCAGACACCACCTGCAGATGGAGATAAGGTAGCTTCAGTTCCCCAGGGCCCCAGAGACAGGGATTCAGGGGAGGGGGCACCAGGAGGTGTAGGACAGGTATTCGAAGCAGACAGAGACAGGGACAGTAGTCACTGACCTTCCGTAGCTGGCTAGGACTGCCTTCCGAGCATACTTCCTGTGTGCTGGATACACTGAGACTCAGGCAGTGTGGCCTCGAATTGTCTACAAGGCCACTCCCAATCTTAATTTATAGTGCATCCCTTTTATTCAGGCAAAACCAACACCCCAAGCCACATTATCAGCCATATCTACGAGGCCATAGTCACCAGGGGACATAACTCTAACCCTACCCTGCAGGACAGGCCAAGGGATGACCCTTGACTCTGAAGGTCAGCTTGATCCACCCTGAGTTCTTTAGGCAGGCCTTGGTACCCATGCCCATGGATGTAAGTAGAATCCTCTTACTAAACAACCTCCTAGGAAGGAGGATGCTGGGACAGTTGGTTGTCCTTAGAGTAGACAGCTGGGGCCCACGACAGTGGGCACAAAGTCCTATAGGCCTTCCTTGCTCATTAAAAGCCCCAACTTGGGAAAGGAAGGCTTAGGATTCATAGCCCTCGGGCTGGCTCACTTTCTCTGTCCCTGCCGCAGATCCTATGATTGTCTCCTTGATGACCCCTTCGAGCGCACCTGGCCCCAGCCCCCAGAACTGCCCGGGATCGACTACTCCATGGATGAGCAGTGCCGGTTCGACTTTGGCACTGGTTACCACACCTGCTTGGCTGTGAGTAGGCTGCGTGCCCAGCTAACGTGACCCAGGTTTTTTTCCTTTACCGGGTACTGTCAACCCTGCAAGTCGTGGGCCTAGGGATGCCCTTGCAGGCTTGGTTCCAGTCACCACACAGGGGTGGGGCTGGGTGGGGCAGGGTGCACACTCCATCCAGTCCCACCTATAAGCCACATGTATGCAGTGACCTGGGCAGAGCTCAGACCTGGAGAAGATGGGAGGGGTAAGGCAGGGAGGGCAAGTAGCCATCGATGCCCTGGCTGGTCTGGTCCCAGACCAGATAAACTAGAGTTTACCTGTGATGGGTCAGGTCAGGGTCTGAGCCACAGGCAAGAAGAGAGTTCTCCCCTCTGAACGCTGTAGTGGGACATGGTGGTCTATCTCCATAACCCTGTGTCTGAAAGTCTCCTCTCTATGGGGTCATCCCCGTGTCTCCACCGTGCTGCTGGAGGCCATAGCTGCCAGAGAACATAACTCTGCTCCCTGCTCTTCAGGACAGGGCAAGGGGCAACACTTAAGGTTGGCTGTCAGTTTGATCTACCCTTGAAGGGACCCACACAAGGGGGCATCTCAGGGTAGAGACAGCTAAAGAACAGGCTTCTGTGACCCTAGTACTTTGTACCTCCACCCAGAGAATAAAGCCTCCCTCCCCTCTCCTCTGCAGGATAGGATGTCCTGCTGGGTAGCATCCTTGTGTGGTCACCTTTCTCACTCTCTAGGCCACACTGGGACATGTGACCTGACACAACACTGCTTTGGGACTGAAGAGTAGGGTGTGGACTTCAGTGTCCATGTGCTTCTGAGTATTTGAGGAACACCTGTCTGCATTAGGGGAGATGCTAAGAATGTACTAATGAAATTGGGGGCATCCCTCTGGGCTGAAGCACAAGATGACTGACCTGTGACCTCACTGGGTATTTTTATTATAAGGAGACGGGGGAGTCTTAACTTCAGGTGGATGCATTCAAGATCCCCCACATGCCCAAGGATCAGGGACATCCTGGGCCCAGACCTCTGTGGAGCCTCCAAGTGGCTTCTATAACAGTCCATGAGAGTGTGTACACTGTGCAGGGCCCCTTCTCAGACTGTAGGAAGGGCCCAGAGGAGGCCCTGGAACCACTAGTCTTTAGTGACGTTTGATAGCACAGGAGGTTCTGGCATCCTGCATCCCAGCAATTGCCATGCCTTCTGTTCTCTCTGCCACTACTCACCTCATCCCCCTGCCTCACAGTTCAGGACCTTTGAGCCCTGCAAGCAGCTTTGGTGCAGCCACCCCGACAACCCATACTTCTGCAAAACCAAGAAGGGGCCACCGCTGGATGGGACAGAGTGCGCACCAGGCAAGGTACCTGTGGGGGGCTGTGCAGGAAGTGGCCCTCCCCCTAAGGTGTGGAACACCCATCACTGGCGTGGATGCAGGCGCCAAGGCCCTGCTCCTGTGCCGTGGACAGTCCACATGCCTAGAGTCTTCTCATGACCTCCATACAAACGTCCATCTTGACCTTTCCCCTTGGCCTCTATGATCAGCCTGGTTTAGCATGGTCTCTTGAGCTATAGCCTGCTCACTTCCTGTCACTGTATAGACAAGATGGCTGACCCCAGATGAGCTAAGGAAAGGGTCAGGCCACACAGCGAGTGATTAGCAGTGAGGGATAAAGAGAGGAAGATACTAGCTATCCCACCCTCTCCCCTGCTCCCTGGTTACCTCCCACCCTACAAATCTTCTCTCCTCTTCCACAACCTGCCCTTCCTGTGTTTCCCGGTGTGTGGTTGCTTCTTTGGACCTGCATGGTTCAGGGAATTACCTGGTCTGAGAACCCTAAGCTGCTCCATTTAAAATCTCAGATCCAGCGAACCGGCGGTGACGCAGCGCATAAGGCACCGGCCTGCAGAGGGCACCTCTGCACTCTCTCTCTACCTCCGCGTTCGAATCCCGCCACGTCCTGTTTGTTTCCTCCCGTATCTCATGGGGAGAAAAAAAAAAAACTCAGATCCTCCTCTGTCACAGTCCTGCATTCGAGTAAACCAGTGTGTCTCCATCTTGGCTACACAAGGAAATCTGGGAAGCTTTTAAAAATCCCACCCCAGAGTAAGAGATCATTACAGATGGGTACAAAGGGCTTTGGGGGTGATAGTGAAAGAGTTCTGAAGTTCGACTGTGGTGAAGGCTGTGCATCTCTGGATTATGACGATGTTGCACTGCACACTCAGAATGGGCGATTCCCGTGGTGTATAAATCACATTTCATTCTAAACATCTCATGACCCTAAAGACTGACTCAGCTGGGGAAAGCCCATTGTAGTTGCTGGGAATCGAACTCAGGACCTCTGGAAGAGCAGTCAGTGCTCTTAACCGCTGAGCCATCTCTCCCGAGCTCCATGCCTTCTGTTCTTAGGGCTATTTAACTGAGGTCCGGCAAAGCGAAGTGGCCACACATATCTCACGGCAGCTGAGCTGGGATTCAAACCCAGGCTTCTCAGAGTCTATGCATCTATCCCTTGGCTACAGGCCATAGGCTTGGCTCATATATGTCTCTGGTCCCATAGGAAGGCATTTCAGGGTACAGGTCAGCTTCAGACAGGATGAGACAATCCTCTTTTTTTCCCCCTCTCAGCCCCACCCACACCATATAGGCTGATACATAGAGTAGCGCCACGTCACAAATATCATTGACTAATGTTTGCGGTTTGGGGAAGGCTACGTGTGCTGCCGCTAACTGAGATGCTGTTCCCAGCATTGCATTGGAGAAGGGTGGCTACACCCAGGATGGCAAGCCCTTTGTCTGAGGCAGCAGCTCAGCTTCCTAGGTTCCAGTAGAGCTGGGGTCCTGTCCAGTTCATTCCCCAGGCCAATCTCTTAATGGCTCTACCTCTCTCCCCTTCTCCTTCCTCCCCCCCTCTGTTTACCTCTTCTTCTTCTCCCTCTTCTCCCTTTTCTCCATCCTCCTTCTCCCTCCCTCCCCCCACCCCGCTTGCCATTGTATCTATTAGCTATGCTATATGCCCAAGGAATACCCTTGTTGCAGGCTCCATTGCGGTGGCCTAAGGTGACCATATGCCCTGTGCTCCACCCTAGTGGTGCTTCAAAGGCCATTGTATCTGGAAGTCACCAGAGCAGACTTATGGCCAGGATGGAGGCTGGAGTTCCTGGACCAACTTTGGCTCGTGTTCTCGGTCATGCGGAGGTGGGGTACGATCCCGAAGCCGGAGCTGCGACAACCCTCTGTGAGTGCTGTGGTCTGGGGAGAGTCGGGCAGGGCAGAGGATGCCACTTATGTGGGAGAGAGATGGAAGGGAAGGTAGTAAGTGGATGGGATGCAGGAGACTGACCCTGGATAAAGACCCAGAGTGTTGAAGCAAGGCAGTTTGCTAGTGAGCCATGGAGGCTGAATTCTAGAAATGTGCCTGAGATAATGTTTCAAGTTGTCCTGTCCAGGGAAGTCCCTAGAGAAATGGTGTGTGTCTAGGACCCTACTAGGTACTCAGAGATCTCCCATTACCCCAATCCTTTGGTGAGACTTTGAGTAAACACCAGTTTCAATACGTTAACACACCATCAAGTTTGCTTTCTGCCAGGTATGTAAACTCCCTCCCCCACTTTTAACTTCTTCTGCCTAACACCAGTGCCTCCGTTCTCCACCTCAGTGTACTGGAGAGACAGTTGTCTCTCCCTTTCAGTCACTTTGGTAGGATCCCTTCCCCTATTTCATGGCTATGGGATGTCCGAGCTCCAGTTCCCCACAGTCCTCATCTCCCAGGGTGAAAATGCTTGCTTCGTACACCCCAATGAGGAATGGGTAAACTAGTTGAAGCTGCCAAAGCTCCACTGGCCTAGAGACTTGCACAGGGCCTGGTGCAGGCCCTCCTTACACCAAATGGCATAAGGAATATTTGTGCTAACAGGTGACAGGGCCACAGTTGATCCCTTAGAGATAGTAGTCGCTTGGGGCTTGCTATATAACGTACTTTGTCATGCAAGCTAGACTGGGGTTCGCATTCCCTAAGCCTACATAAAGATTGAACAAGTCTGGGGGCTGGAGAGATGGCTCAGTGGTTGAGAGCACTGACTGTTCTTCCGGAGGACCAAGGTTCAATTCCCAGCACCCACGTGGTGGCTCATAACTGGCTGTAACTCCAGCTCCAGGACTCCAACACCCTCACACAGACACGCATACGGGAAAAACACCAATTCATATGAAGTAAAAAATAAGTAAATCATTAAAAAAAAAAAAAATCAGGCAGGTGTGATGGCTTCTTATAGTCCTAGCATCTGGAAGATGGAGATGCAGGATTCCTCAGGGCAAGCTGGCTAGGAAGACTAGCCAGAATCATCAAGTTCCAGGTTCAACATGAGACCCCGCCTCAATGAATAAAGTAGAAAGTGAGGGCACCCAGTGTCAACTTGGGGCCACCATGCACATGCACACACATGTGCATCCATACACTTGCGAGCATGCATACACACATGCACGGCACATGAAGAAAAGGCGGGGAAAAGGAAATAGTGGTTATTGGTGCTATACCCATAACGGATTGGTGGCTCACTGCCACCATAGCAACCAGCATCTGTGTTAACCAGGCTGACCTTATTCGGATGGCAATGAACACAGACTCCCTTGTGATTTTCCTCTGTAGGAGACACAAAGGTCAAAAAAAAAAAAAAAAAAAAAAAGTGGTGGGAAGGTGTCATGGTGCCCTACTCTGGCAAACCACCTTGCATTTGCCAGCAAGTCACCCCCTTGAGCAGCTCTCCCATTTGTTATGCTTCCTGTAGCAATGCCTGTTGTAGTAAATATTTAATCTCAGTTGGGAGTTTCTATCCCACCTTGGATCATTCAGTTCCCAGATAAAAGACATACGACTTTTACATTTATGACAAGCCTTTAATGCACTAGAGCTGGGCGGACATTTACCCTCTAAGCTATGGGCATCTACTTCCCTACCGATAACCCTGAGTTGTAACTTACCATGTTCCATCTGGGCCGCTCTTAACTCCATCTGGCCAGTTCTCATGACTGTGTTTCCATGACCCACCTACCTCGTGGCGTCCTCTCCTCTCTCCACCTTCTCTTCTTCCCCCTTTGTGGTCCTGCCTCAGACCCCAAGTCCTGAAACCAAAATCCTGCCTAACTCTCTTCTACCCAGCTATAGGCTGTCAGCATCTTTATTTAACCAATAGTTTTAAATTAAGGAGCAAGGTCACACAGCATCACTTGATATAAGTGCGGATTCTCTCATCCCTGGGGTGACCAGGCCTTAGGGACCAGTATTTAGCATTAAAATACATAGAAAAGGCAAAAACCTCAACAAATACCGTTTTTGCTTTATGTGGCTTAAATGGATTAATGTGTGTGCTTCGCACTGGAGCATGGGTTAAGCACTCTGGAGGTGACAGAAGCTATTGTTAGGAACTGTCCTAAGTGCTGTGTGCAGGATGCTGTGTGTTCAAGTGGTAATTATGCCTGGAGAGTTCTCCCAGAGTCTCTGAGCAGGGCACTGTTGCCTCCTGTACTTGGATACTTTACACTGAAATGTTTGTATTTTGTTTTGTTTGAAACAGGGTCTCGCTAGGTAGCTTTGGTTAGCCTGAAACTCAATATGTAGACCAGGCTGGCCTCGAACTCATAGGGATCTACCTGCTTCTGCTTCTCCAAGTGCTAGCGATTAAAAGTGTATGCCATCACACCCAGCTTAAAGGTCTTTTTAAAAAGATTTATTTTTATTTTATGTGAGCTTTGTGCCTGCGTGTATGTATGTGCACTGTGTGCCTGCAGTGCCTGAAGAGGCCAGGAGAGGGCATCAGATCTCTGGGAACTGGAGTGGTAGACTTGTGGATACTGGGAACTGAACCTGCAGGAGTAGCCAGTGGAGCCATCTCCCTGGCTCCATATTGATCGTCTTTTCTAATCCTCTTGATCTAATGGGGAAGAGTGTCAGTTGCTCTCCTCTGTTTTGTCACAGCTGGAGATGAGTTACGATGATCTCACTTTTTTTTTTTTTTTTTTTTTTTTTTTTTTTTTTTTTTTTTTTTTTTTTTTTTTTTTTTTTTTTTTTTTTTTGGTTTTTTGAGACAGGGTTTCTCTGTGTAGCCCTGGCTGTCCTGGAACTCATTCTGTAGACCAGGCTGGCCTCAAACTCAGAAATCCGCCTGCCTCTGCCTCCCAAGTGCTGGGATTAAAGGCGTGCGCCACCACAGCCCATCGATCTCACCTTTCAAGGGGGAAATCAAGGCAGAGCAAAGCCAAGTGACCGAACCAAGGCCACATGGTCAGGACTTGGATGTCGGCTCTTCTGGTTCAAAACTCTTGAGCTGCTCTTTATTTTACTGTATGCCATTAGGAGACGGGAGTGGATATGGAGAACTCTTTGTCGTAACCAAGTGCTTGCACGGTCTACAGTAAGCACTGATGGAGTTTAAAGAACAAAGACTAACAACTGACTGGTGGAGAGGGCTAGCCAGTCCCTCGTCTGTCTGTCCTTATGTCTCCTGCCCCCACCCCTAAAGAGATAGAAGCTAGCACTCTTCCTGTGGGTAAAATAGTCAGGGGAAAGGAGGGGTCTGTAGCTCACTTGTTGGAGTGCTTGCCCAGCGTGCAGCCCTGCTTCAATCCCTAGAATCATATAAATTGGGTATAGAGGTAGATTCCTGTGGTCCCAATACTCAGGAGGTAGAGGCAAGAAAATTCAAAGGTCAAAGCCATCCTCATAGTCCAAGGCTAGCATGAGTTACATGAGACCCTGAGACCCTGTCTCAGAAAGAAAGAGGGGGGAAGGGAGTTAGGGATGGAGAGGGAGGGAGAGAGAGAGAGAAGGAGAGGGAGAGGGAGAGAGAGAGGGAGGGAGGGAAAAAGGGAGGGGAAAAAAGAGAGGGAGAGGGAAGGAGGGAGGAAGGAAGGGAAAGAAAGAGAGGGAGAGGGAGAGAAAGAGGGAGGAAGGGAGGGAGGGAGGGAGAGAGAGAGAGGGAGGGAGAGAGAGAGGGAGGGAGGGAGAGAGAGAGAAAGAGATAGAGAGAGAAAGAGAGAGGAGAGAGAGAAAGAGAGAGAGAGTTTAGAAGACCCTGAGTTCGGCGGCCCAACACTGTAGGTCACTACTGAGCTGAGAAATCTACTACTGTATGACTGAGCTGTCCCAGGTCTGCAGGAAGCTCTCCTCTTCCCAGTCTTCCTCCTACCCCGACCCCCAACTCAATCACCTGGTCTCTCTGCCACTGCAGTCCAGCCTATGGAGGCCGCCCATGCTCAGGACCCATGTTTGAGTACCAGATCTGCAACAGTGATGATTGCCCTGGGCCCTACGAGGATTTCCGGGCCCAGCAGTGTGCCAAGCGAAACTCCTACTATACCCACCAGGATGCCAAGCACAGCTGGCTACCCTATGAGCCCGACAGTGGTAAGTGGCTCGGCTCTGCGCAACTCCTGGGCATGTTCTCATTCCTGTTCTCCCACCTATCGAGGCCCAAGGACCTGGGGGTACCATGGTGAACCCGTGGGCAGACTCACCCGAGTCCTTGGATGGGCCTGTGTGTCATGTACTTGTGGAGTCCCTGTTGCTGTTGAGGCCACCCTTGCTTGTTTATAAAGCAAAGAGGTGGCTCCCTCTCCAGGGATGCTCATAGCCCGTCACAGAGCTAGGGTCCAGTAAGTACTGTTTAGATATGTCCTTACCTGCATACGAAGGCATCTGCCCTATAAAAGAGACAAGTGAACAGAATGTTTTAGAAAAGGTAAGACAGATTGCACAGCATCGGTCTTTAATCTTAGCACTCAGAAGGCAGAAGCAGGCAGATCTCTGTGAGTTTAACACCACCAGCATGGCCTATATAGCAAGTTCTAAGCCAGTCAGGGATACATAGTGAGATGCTGTCTCAGAAACAAGAAGGAGGGAGGGAGAGGGGAGTGAAAGGAGAGGGGGATGGAGGGGAGGAGGGAAGGAGAGAGAGAAATGGAGAGAAAGAGAGGAGAAAGAGAGAGAGAGAGAGAGAGAGAGAGAGAGAACAGAACAACCCCAGGACTTGCATCCAGAAGAACTTCAACCTATAGGCCAGGTTTCTAGGTTTTATGGATAAGACATCCACCCATTTATCAGTTGTTGAAGGTCATTTGAAAGGCAGATAGTTAGGCTGAGGAGATGACTCAGCAGTTAAGAGCACTGACTGCTCTTCCAGAGGTCCTGAGTTCAATTCCCTGCAACCACATGGTGGCTCACAACCATCTATAATGGGGTCTGGTGTATCCGAAGAGAGCTACAGTGTACTCATATACATTAAATAAATAAACAAAATCTTAAAAGAAAGGAAGGAAGGAAGGAAAGAAAGAAAGAAAGAAAGAAAGAAAGGCAGGTAGGTAGAAACCTGAAAAGGAGGGTCTCATGTTGCCCTCCCCCTCTGGATGCTCTGGAATAGAAATAGGCCTTGGAACTTTGAGAGTCTGATGTGGGGGGACCACACTGAGGCCAACACCCAGTCTTTTATGCATGTTTAGAGAGAGTTCCTGCTGTGGCACTAGGGCAGGAATGGCCTGGATGCCTGGCTCTTCACGCCTGAGGCTGGAAGGCCTTTGCTGGTGCAGTGGTCCCCAGCCTTTGGATCCCAGGCAGCTCCTATGTGAACAATGTCTTCTCGAACCTGAGTTGACTTCAGAACCTGAGCTCAGGCTCATGCAGATTCCTCGGGATACAAGGAACTTCAGAGTCTTGCCAGGGCCAGACTTCTCAGCTCTGCCCTGCGGAAGCAGGAAGAAACAGGCAGGGGGGTCAGGAATCGGCAGAAGGGGGCAGGAGGGGGCAGGAGGGGGCAGGAGGGAGCAGGATCTTCCTTCTGCCTGGATTCCACCCACTCTGAGGAGCTTACCACTCCTTTGGGGGCGCCAGCTGTCTAAGCAGCTGCCTGCTGGGACTACTAGGGTGATCCTCTGGAGGTAAAGACCCCACTACCAGACCCCACAGGGAATCTGACGCTCAAGGAAGTTCTCGAAAGTGCTCTTAGATATTGTGACTCCATACTGGAGTCCTATGTGAGGGACCTGGTATCTGGGTGTGATGTCCAAGCACTTGGGAGGCAGGGGCAGGCAGATCTCTGAGTTTGAGGCCAACCTTGAACTACAAATTGAGTTCTAGGACAGCTGGGGCTATCTATACAGAGAAACACTATCTCGAAAAAACAAAAACAAAACCATCTAGAAAGAAGGAGGAGGAGAGGAGGAAGAGAAAAAGGAAGAGGAAGAAGAAGGAGAAGGAAGAGGAGAAAGAGGAGGAGAAAGAGAAGAGGAAGAAGAAGAGGAGGAAGAGGAGGAGGAGGAGGGGGAGGAGGAAACCCAGTCTCTTGGGAACTTGGAAGCAGGGGCTAACCAGGCTCCTTAGGATAAGCTTTGGGAAAGGCTGGCTTTGAATCCCTTGCATGTCAGCTGGAGAGGCCTGGGCAGGCAGGATAAGAAGGTTGAGGGACAGCTGGATGTCAGGCTTTTCCCAGGACTTTAGACCAAATCCAGGAAGTTAGCTAAGCCCCCAACTCCACTTTCTCTAAGAAACACAGCGAGTGTTTATCTGTCCTCTACAACTTCCTTTTTAGGACATTATCAGCTCACAGAGACAGGCGACATTTCATTTTGGGACATACAGTTCTCCTACTGATGTGCCCAGCTAGGCTGCAGAGCCAAAGCAAGACCCAAGTGATTTTGTGGTTACAAGCTGGCTAAGCCACTCCATGTATGGCCTTAAGCACGTTACTTAGCCTCTGGTCTAGTGTTTCCTCTGAGATTTCAGAACCTGTGCTGGGGTGTGGCTCAGTGGTAGAGCACTTGCTTAGCATGCATGTGACCCTAGATTTTATCCCCAGTACCACTCAGTGTGTGTGTGTGGGGGGGGAAGCTGGGAAGCTAGCTTAGTTGGTAAAGTGTTTGCCTTGCATGTGTGTTAACTTGAGTTGATTCCTGGACTCTACATTAAAAAGATAAGTCTTGAGCTGGAGAGATGGCTCAGAAGTTAAGAGCACCTACAGCTCTTCCAGAGGACTCAAGGATTCCCAGCATCTATGATGATGGCCAATAGCAGTCTGTAACTCCAATCCCAGGGGGTTCTGCTGCCCTCTTCTGGCCTCCACAGGTACTGCACACATATGGTGCACAGACATATGTGTACTCAAAATACCCATACATATAAAAAAATTTTAAATGATAAATCTTTAGGGGGTTGGAGAGATGGCTCAGCAGTTAATTATGCTGACTGCTCTTCCAGAGGTCCTGAGTTCAATTCCCAGCACCCACATGGTGGCTCACAACCATCTGTAGTGGGATCCGATGCCCTTTTCTAGTGTGTCTGAAGACAGCGATGTTGTACTCATATACATAAAATTTAAAAAAATAAATCCTTAAAAACTAAAATAAGTAAATCTTGGCAGAGTAGCATATGCTTGAAGCGTCAACACCAGGAAGATAGGAAAGTTGGGTCCCTGGGTTTTCTAGGCAGTCAGCCTAGACTGGTTGGCACACTCCCCATCCTGTGAGAGACCCTGTCTCAAAAAAAAAAAAAAAAAAAAAAACAAAAAGGTAGAGACTAGGAAGGTGACTCAGTACATAAAGTGCTCACTGCACAATCACTGCATGTGCATGAGTGTATAAACTCACATATAAGCTCATGGGTTTGGATCCCCAGAGCCCATGTAAAAGCTGGGCACAGCACCCACACATGTATAATCCCAGTACTGAGGGGGTGGGCAGGGACAGATTGACCCCCGCCAAATCAGTGAACTCAGGTTCACTGAGAGACTCTTTCTCAAAAAATTAGATGTCAAGTGATTGGGAAGGACACCTGATGTCCGTCCACCTCTGGCCTCTGCATGCTTGTACACTCAGTGCGTGACCATACAACATGCACGTACACACATGCGTGCAAACACAAGAGGGTGGCTCCTTAGCAAACACACACATACACAGAGACAGAGAGAGAGACAGAGTCAGAGAGAGAGAGACAGAGACAGAGAGAAGCAACTATTAAGTTGCCTGTGCTCCTCTAAGTAACCCCTCACTAAAGTTCATGTAAGTGACCCTGATTAAACTCACTGAGTCGCTACAGAGTAAGGATATGTCCTATAATGCTAGAACCTTCCTCACTGGTATGCTGAAATGAGGTGAGTTTGCTAACATTTGCTACTGTTTCTCAAAGGTGTGAATGGGCTTTGGAAGGATCTGCTTCCAAAGCAGATGCTCACTGGATAGCAGATGCTCACTGGATAGCTCATGCTCACTGGATAGCAGACGCTCACTGGATAGCACATGCTCACTGGATAGCAGACGCTCACTGGATAGCACATGCTCACTGGATAGCACATGCTCACTGGATAGCACATGCTCACTGGATAGCACATGCTCACTGGATAGCAGACGTTCACTGGATAGCATATGCTCACTGCTATCCAGTGAGCATCTGCTAGGTTGAGATAGAAAGAAAGAAAGAAAGAAAGAAAGAAAGAAAGAAAGAAAGAAAGAAAGAAGGATGGATGGATGGATGGATAGATAGATAGATAGAGATTGATATATAATAGTATATAAATATATTAAATATATATTAAATATAATTGAATATTTATAATTTACTAATTTAATATAATATTTACTATAATATTATAGTGTGCACTCCTTCATGAGATTGAGTGTGAGTGAGCTGCTATCCTCAGAGACCAGAAGGTGTCAGATGCCCTGGAGGTTGCTATAGGCTCATCCCGGGTGCTGGGGGTTAAACTCAGGTCCTCTGAAAGAGCAGGAAGCATTCTTAACCACTGAGCTGTCTCTCCCGCTCTAACTGTTGGTTTAATATTGATAGTCTGTCAATAGATTTTTCTCAGTAAATTGATGATACATTTTTCTGATCGGGGAATCATGAAAATCAAGGGACAGAGGCTCACAAAGTCTAGAGACATTTGCCTCAAGTCACAGGACCACACCATAAATGCCCCAGCAGGGCTCTTCAGCCAATCCCCCAGACAGAGTTCCCACCACTGCCCCAGAGCTGGCCCTGGACTTCGTGGCTAGACCACATGCTGATGGCATCCTAAGCCATCCCACTCTCTGTCAACCCAGCGCGCTCAGCAGAGTCTCTCTCCTTACAGATGCCCAGAAGTGCGAGCTCATTTGCCAGTCTGCAGACACTGGGGATGTGGTATTTATGGACCAAGTGGTCCACGATGGAACACGCTGCAGCTATCGGGATCCTTACAGCGTCTGCGCCCGTGGCGAGTGTGTGGTGGGTGTACACTCTGCTGCCTCACGGGGGGGGGTGGGGGTGGGGGCTGGGATACTAGGTACTGCTCACTGCCACACCTAGGGGCAGCTAAGGCTGCTGCAGAGGGGTCCCTTCCTGTCCTACACCATTAGAGAAGTGAAGTGACCCGGGCTAAGACCACCTGGGTCACAGGGTGGATTTGGGGGAGTTCTCATGTGCCAGGGTTTCCCCTTCAGGCAGGGCCAGGAGTCTCAGGAGGGAGCCAGTAGGCCAGAGAGGTGGGGGCAGGGAAGCCTTCTTCTGCTAACCTCCCCTCCCCCCCCCCCCAGCCTTTTGGTTGCGACAAGGAGGTGGGATCTATGAAGACTGATGACAAGTGTGGCGTCTGCGGTGGGGACAACTCTCACTGCAGGACTGTGAAGGGGACACTGGGAAAGGGCTCCAAACAGGCAGGTGAGCATGGGTGAGCATGGCTGGGGGTGTGGCTGGGGTGGGGGCGGGGCACTGGGGAAGGCCTCCAAGCAGGCAGGTGTGCATGGCTTGGGTGCAGTATATATGGGGTTCTCTTTGACCAGTGCTGGAGAGAGGAGGGTCCTGGATCGTGGCTGCAGACTTTTCCAGGCTGCCTGTGACTGGGCCCCTGTCTTCCTGGCGTACTAATATGGACTCACAGGAGCACAGAAGCTCAAACCTTTTTTTTTTTTTTTTTTTTTTTTTTTTTTTTTTTTTTTTTTTTTTGACGGGGGTGATGGATTAGGTAACATGGGAGGACATCTGCTGAACTATCTCTTTGACCCCGGGGCTTTTGGTGGGAGCAGGGGGGTCATTTTCTATTCTCATTTTAAAAACAAAGTCCGGGACCTTTTTTCCACTTTGAATTTCTGGTCCCTCGAGTTCTTTAGTTCCCACCTGTAACCTTCCGAAAGTCGCTATAGTGAGGAGGAGCAGTCAATGCTCCTTTACTGTGTGACCTTAAGTCTGGTCTTCTGGGAGGATTTTATAGCTTTGTCTTACTTTGAAGCAGGGAAGGTTGCTGACCAAGAAAGGCTTGTTTCCAAGCTTTGAATTAGTCCAAAAGAGCCATGTAGGATCTTCCTGGGTGATATCATCTACAACTCGACAGTAGCTTAGGAAGAAGGGGGTGGGGGTCGGGGAAAGGGGTTGGAGAAATCTGAAGAGGAGGCCACGATAGGAAATTAAAGCATCCGTGCATGTGGTGGCGACCCCTAGAGGGCACTTGGAGCTATAGCATCTCATATGCCCTCCTATCCTTGCGGGGGCAGGTGGGGCAGTTTCTGGAAGGCTCTGTGTTTGAGAAGTCCTTGTGTTCCCCGACGGTGCTGTGAGGTAGTGTGGGGTGAGGTGGATGGGTGCTGAGCAGGGAGTCACCCTCTCAGGACTCTTTGCTTTTTTGGATGCCCCTGGGTGGCAGCGGCTCTCAAACAGGTGCAGATCCCTGCGGGTGCCAGGCACATTCAGATTGAGTTGCTGGAGAAGGCTCCCCACCGGATCGGTGAGTGCTGTGTGGGGCGGGGAGGACAGGGAGGGTAGGGATCCTGGAGCAGGTGGGACCTCCCAGACTTAGATAAAAACAGACAATCCCTTCTAGTTGTTAAATTTATGCTGAATAGATGAACATAGCTCAAATTTATAGAGGGGAATGTGGTAAGCACTCCCTTCTCTCCCCCCCCCCCCCAATTCACTCACACCAGGATCAACCACTGTTCAAATTCCTCATTTGAGCAGGTGGCTTCTTCTAAAAAAAAGTCATCTCTCAGAAAGGCCCAGGCAGCTCTTGCTGCATGGCACACCACCCCAAGAACATAGGTTAGGAGTAACAATTGTCACAGGATCTCAGTTCTTCGGCTATAGTCATGGCCGCCTCAGCCAGTGGTTCTTCTCCTGGTTGCCTGAACCAAAACAGCCACCAGACGCTGGGAGCTGATGGGTCTGTCTGGGAAATGTGGGTGGTATTGGCAGTTGGCTGAGACTGAGGTTGACAGAGCTATGACTAACCCCAAAAAGAAAATCTGGGACTATTCACTGGATATCTGTCCCTTGGCTATCTGCAATAGCTAGAGAGGGCAAGGTCCCAGGGTGCAAGCACTCTGCCAGCCCCTAACATTGCATTGCCCCAAGTCACATGGCCCAAGCACCAGTGGATGGTTAAAAACACAGACTGTCTCTTAATGGAACAGGGCTATGTGGGCAGCCATTTCTACAGTCCACCATACGGGCCCTCGATCCCCACTCTAATACTACTTAAACAGAGTTTAAAAAGGTGTCATGATTGTTGCACAAACATGAAGCTAAGACAGTCTGAAAGTTAGATCCCCAGCAGCTGGGGAGACAGCCCAGTGAGCTGAGTGTTTTCCATGTGAGCCTGAGGACCTGGGTGTGGCCCCCCCAGAACCCACACAAAAGCCAGCAGCGCTGGAACAGTGCTTGCAAAAGATCCTTGGAGCTGAACTGTGATGAATTTCTGAGCCTTGTGTTCATCTATAGACCCTATCTCAAAAATAGGTAGATGAATGGATGGTGGATGGATAGATGGGTGGATGGATGAATGGGTGGATGGATGGATGGATGGGTAGATAGATGGATGGGTGGGTGGGTGAGTGGATGGATAGATGGATAGACAGACAGATATATAGATCGATGATGGATGGATGATAGAAAGAGATAGATAGATAGATAGATAGATAGATAGATAGATAGATAGATAGATAGATAGATAGATAGAGATTTATAAGGTAAAGTTACTGAGGAAGACTATAACAAAGATCCCTGGCCTCCATATATACCACACACATGTATATACATATACACAAACATGTACATATATAAAACATGTTCGTGCATGTTCACACACACACAAACATCAGAATCCCCAAACAGACTAAACTTTAAAAGTCAAGTCAAGACATAGTGGTGAACATCTTTTATCCCAACACCCAGAAGGCAGAAGCAAATGGGTCCCTGGGAGTTCAAGGCCAACCTAATCTACATAGCAAATTCCAGGCTAGCTAGAGGTACCTGGCTACTGAGACTCTATCTCAAACTAAACTAAAATAAATAAATATTCAAGTTAAGAGCTAGCAAGGTGTTCTGAGTTTGAGGCCAGCCTGGTCTTCAAAAAAAAGAGCTAGCAAGATGGCTCCATAGGTAAGTAAGCTGAATAGCCAGTTTGATCCCTGGACCCACAAAAAGGTATAAGGTAAAAGCTGACATCACAAGGTTGACCTTTGACTCCTACACATAGACCATGGCATATACCGCCCCCAATACTAATAAATAAACTATTTTTCAATTTTAAAACTACATGTTAAGACATTAATGCAATGGGAAAGATGTTCTTATCATTTGGTCTAGTCTTGCTTTTACCGAAACCAAATCAGCAGGGAAAAAATAGGCCATGTCCAAACGAGATTCCCGAGACATCGTACAGATTCCAGTGGTGGTATGGCTGTGGCGGGGTTGCGGGGTGGATGAATGCTGGAGCGTGCTAGGGTTCTCTTGGGGTGGTTGGAAGTATTCTGAGATTACACATGGTGATGATTGAAAGTGCTAAACCGTCACCAGGCTGCACACTTCAATAGGGTGAATTATACTGTGTGGATTGTGTTTCAATTGCAAAGTCAAGAGCGCAGCTTGGAACCCCGCCTGGTGGCTGTGGGCAGCAGCTGCTCCTGCTTCGGGCACCGGCTGTGTTTTCCCACATCAGTCTGTGCTCAGGCAGACCCCCCTCATGGAGAGAATGTAAGCTTCAATATCACAGTGGCAAGTCACAGAGGCTTCTCCAGCCTGATAGTCTACCAAGTCCTGTCAGCTTCCATTTACACATAACAGACACTAACATGAAATGCAGTGTCTCTTGGCAAGCTCAGCTGTCACAAGAATGTTCACGGTCACCGTTTTAGATCATTATCAGTAATATGAGACGCTTCAAGCTTCCTGGAGCTGCAGTGGTTCCCACCCTTCTGCCTTGAAGGCACCCGAAAGGCCATAGTTCATCCACACAGTGGCCAAAGAGAGTCCGAGGCCTGAGGCAATTCAGGGCCCTCTCTGGGTTCTGAGTTACTCATCAGGAATGAGACATAGTGACTCTGGGTCACCAGCACCTGCACCCTTGTCAGCCTGCCCCATGCTACAGTGGACATGACTTTGGGAGACCCAGCCTCAGGTGACTCCTGCCCACTGTGCTCACTAGGTAGTGGGGATTGTGCTATGGGAGTCAGGGGGGCCAGGGAGGCCATTTACAGTATACCAATACTGTTCCTTCTGCCTCCCTGAAGATGATCCATAATGTGAGCAGTCAACCCCTTCTACATGATTCACAGTGTGTCCTAGTTAGGGTTTTACTGCTGCAAACAGACACCATGACCAAGATAAGTCTTATAAAGGACAACATCATATATTTGAGGCTGGCTTACAGGTTCAGAGGTTCAGTCCATTATCATCATGGTGGGAGCATGGCAGCATCCAGGCAGGCATGGTGCAGGAGGAGCTGAGAGTTCTACATCTTCATCTGAAGTCTGCTAGTGGAAGACTGGCTTCCAAGCAGCTAGGGTAAGGGTCTTATAACCCACACCCACAGTGCACAGTGACATACCTACTCTAACAGGGCCACACTAATAGTGCCACACCCTGGGGTGAGCATACACAAACCATCGTATCCTCCGACAAGGCCACATTTCCTAATAGTACCACTTTTATGGGTCAAGCATTCAGACACATAAATCATTGGGGGCCACTCCTATTCAAACCACCACAGTGTGCAACCTGTGTGGGTGTGAGTGCAAGCAATAACTTACATCTGTGTGCCCATGTGTGTGAGTATATGATTGTGTGCATGCATGTGTGCATGGACATAAGAACATGTGTCATCCCAGCCAGGGTATGAGCTCTCTGCAGAAGCCCAGGGTGGGCAGCCGTCCTAATAATGAAAGTCAAGTTTCTGACCAAACTGGAACCAAGTTTTTATCCATTATCTTGTCTAGTCACTATGGCAACCTATAAAGGTGACGTTATCTGGTTTTTGTATTTGAGGAAACTGAGGGCACAGAATAGTTAGGTAGTTAGTTGATGATTGAGAGGTATTAACTTCCCAGGGCTGGATTACAGGGTCACATTTGTCTTTTTCCCCCTCTGGGGATGTGGGGTGGACTGCCAAGTGGCTGCCACCATAGCTGCTGTGAGCTGTGTAAGTGGTTAAGGTCAGTGAGGTGATTTGAACCTTGGCCTGGCCTCAAGGGCAGCTCAGCCTTAGCCTCTGTGGTCAGGAGTTGGGAGATGCCTGAGGACCTGGGTGGTCAGGAGGTGGGGGCAGGGTGGTGGCATTCCAGCTTGCCTTTGCCCTACCTGTGGTCACTATACTGGGATCTGGCCCAGCTGCAGCCCAGTGTGTGTCCAGACTGAGTGCCTGACCCCTCCCAATGAAGCCTCTGAGCCCATCCGTGCTCGTGATGCCCCTTAGGATCCAGGCTCAGCTGAGCACGCAGCATGAGATCGGTGTGTTTGGACTGCTCCCTTAGATGACAGGGACTCCCGGGGTTTCTTTCTCCGACACCCCAGGCCTCCCCCAGGACAGAGACCCATGCTGCTGCTTCTCCCCAGCCTTGGTGACATAGAGTGTGCACTTGCACAATCTCCACCTTCCTCAGTAATAAGCTGCCTGTCACTCTCTGACAGGAACCATAATGGGTTGATTATGAGATATATATATATATATATATATATATTCTCAGCATGTACATAGCCTCAGTAATATATATAGCCAGTACATGTCACAGGACGCTGAGGTTGTTACATACATGAGTTCCTTCCCTTTCATTGTCTGGGAGTGTACATATGTGCAAGTGTATGTGTGTGCGCGTGTGTGCGTGTGCGTGTGCGTGTGCGTGTGTGTGTGTGTGTGTGTGTGTGTGTGTGTTGGGGGTTATTGTAAGATCTACCTGAAGAAACAACTCTGGGTGCTGGCTGCAGTAATCAGTCTCACGTTACAGAGGTCAAACAGGCTGCACGGGACTAAGTCACTTCCCTATGGGGCTCGCCCGCCTGTGCCCTGAGCTTTGCTACAGATCCTTCAGGGACAGCAGCGTCTCTGAAGGCTGGACAGTTAAAGGGGCTTTTCTGAAAGGGGTTAAACTGAGCCATAGCTATGGGTGGCCATTAGTCATTAGAGGGGCTGGCGCAGGATCAGTAGTGTACCTCTGGGCCCAGAGGCAGGACTGGTTTGCAGAGGGCTCCTGGGTGGTCCTGATGGGAGAGCTCAAGGGGATAAGAGACAGAAAACATGAGGAGGGGCCTCCTGGAAAGGCCTTGGATGTCAGAGTCATGAGCCCCTATAGAGAGAAATAGAAATTTCTGTCCCTCTCCACTGGACAGCGGTGAAGAACCAGGTGACCGGAAGCTTCATCCTCAACCCCAAGGGCAAGGAAGACGCTAGCAGAACCTTCATTGCGCTGGGCCTGGAATGGGAGCATGCAGCAGAGGACAGCAAGGATAGCCTCAGGACCAACGGGCCCTTGCCTGAAGCCATCGCCGTCCTGGTGAGCCTCCTTGCCTGAAGTGGCCTTCCCTGTCCCTTGTGCCTACTATTTGGTCGGTACATTTTAAAATGGCCTTTCCCAGGTGTGTTGAGGGCAGCTGCGTCAGCTTTTGCTCCTTCACTTGGGGGTGGGAAATGAAGTCTGGAGGGGGAGCCCTGTGAAGCTAGGGTTGGCTCCCCCATCCTCACAGCATCCCCCCAGCATCCACAAGCATTGTGACATGGCCATAGGTGTGAGGCCTAAGGTGATTTGGGACCTTTAAGGCAGCTGGCATGAATAGACCATGTCAGTGTCAGCTTCTGAGGAGGGGGCAGGGCCATTACCCTCACTGGGGTCCACTGCTGCCCTATGCTGTGTCTGGGCTCATGGAGCAGGGATTGGTAATTCAGCAGATTGGCCTAGTTCTGTCAGCATGTCCTCAGCCTGAGCTGATGGCATTCCATCTGCTCAGTGGCATTCCGGAGGGTAAATTCTGAGGCTGCTGGTGTTGGTGTAAAACTTTTATCTGGCACATACATTCACTTTGTATTTGGGATCGCCCATCTCTGGGGCCAGCTGATGTTTGCTCAGGGTGCCAAGGCTGTCTAAGGGAGAACAAGCAGTCTCAACAAAGGATGCTGAGACAACAGGATACCTACATGTAAAAGGCTGAAGTCATGCCTTTTTCCCTCATGCCGTATACAAGTGACTTAAAATTGATCCAAGACCTAAACGTAAGCATGGTGGCCTGTCACTCTTAGAAGGAAGTGGAGCATTTTCATGACCATCCATTCTTCAGTAACAAGATAAGCAGCAAAAGAAATGAGACATCATCAACACTGGAAACATTTGTCCATTAAAGGACACTGTACAGAAGTAGGAAGAAAGACCATCTATATGGCTTCTGATCCAGGACATTCAGTACCAACGCCAAGCCTGATGACCTGAATTCAATATCCAGAGTTGGCATAGTAGAGGGAGAGAATCATTCCATAAGCTTGTCCTCTGATCTCCACACTCACACGGAGGCATGTGTCCCTTCCCCAGTCCTGCCCCAAGTAATATGTACAATTTAAAGAAAAATTCAAAAAAGTAAAAATACAGGCAGTGGTGGCGCACACCTTTAATCCCAGCACTTGGGAGGCAGAAGCAGGTGGATTTCTGAGTTCGAGGCCAGCCTGGTTTACAGAGTGAGTTCCAGGACAGCCAGGGTTACACAGAGAAACCCTGTCTTGAAAAACAAACAAACAAACAAACAAACAAACAAATGAAGTAAAAATAACCAGGCACAGGGGCCCACACCACTTGGGAGGTGGGCTACATGAGTCCGAGGAGAAGGAGAAAAGAGAGAGGAGGGGAGGGATGTAGCTCACTTGGTAGAATGGTTGCTAAGTGTACGTGAAGCCACTGGCTCTACCCTCAGTACCAAGCATGGAGGTTCCTACCTGTGATCAGAAGTTCAAAGTCGCCCTGGTCTACATAGTAAATTCAAGACCAACGTGGGCAATTTGAGACCCAAGAAGTGGGGAGGGATGGAGAAGAGGCAGTGGGGAAAGGAAAGATTAAAGAGGTTGCTTACTGGCAGCCAGGTTGAAGCCAGGTTGAAGTTTTTGGATACCCAAAAACTTCGGCCATTTGGCGTCATCTTTGAATATACGTCTCATGGGCCTCGTATTGGCTGCTGTAGGGCTTGGTACATACATAGCAGGTGCTTAGTCTGGGAAGTGGGAGTTTGTGAATGTCCCACCCGCTCCAGCTAGGTACTGAGTCACATATTTTAATAGAGTGAATTACACAGCATGGATCATATCTTAGTTGCAAACCCCAAAACATGATTAGAAACCCCATCTGGCAAGCTGCTTTCCTTGGACCCCCTGCTGACCCTACTTCCATCTCTGGCCTTGTGTTGCTCCCTTTGTGTCTCTCCTCCAGGTTCTCCCCCCAGCTGAAGGTAGACCTCGAGGTAGCCTGGCCTACAAGTATGTTATCCACGAGGACCTGCTGCCCCTCATCGGGAGCAACAATGTGCTCCTGGAAGAGACAGACACCTATGAATGGGCTCTCAAGAGCTGGTCTCCCTGCAGCAAGGCCTGTGGAGGAGGTATCAGCTATTGTGGCCCTGTGGTTCCTTATGGGGAGTGGTGGGGTTGGGAGAGAATGGACCAGAGACTGGTAGGAGTCTAGAAGAAGTGCCTCAGTATGTCCTTAAAGATCTCCCAAGCCTACAAGCAATTCCATGCAGGGCATTGGGAGAAGCTGGGGCTGCAGGACAGGCTGTCTGTTCAGCTATCCAAAGCCACTTCTGCACCGGTGACAGGGAGTTCTATAGAATGTTACATGCCCAAGATAGAGGGCTGGGGCATGAAGGGAAAGTGCCTTCTAGAAAGCAGGCTCTTTGAAAAGTCACCCTGAGGGCAGGAGGCCTGGAGCTGGCCCACAACAGCCTGACCTTCACAGGAATCCAGTTCACTAAATACGGCTGCCGGCGCCGCAGGGACCACCACATGGTGCAGCGGCACCTGTGTGACCATAAAAAGAGACCCAAGCCTATTCGACGGCGTTGCAACCAGCACCCATGTCCCCAGCCCACGTGAGTCTTTCAGGGGAGCAAAATCTGACCCCTGCCTCTCTCTACCTTGGCCCACAAGGAAAAGCAGCTAAAGTTACTATCTTAGTCTTCCTCATGCTAAAGCCTGCAGCCCCAGGTCTTTCGGGGATACACCACAGCCCACAAGAGGCACTGTGGCTACCCTCCATGGCCAGCCACCCTTGTTGGGTTTCTGCATTGCCAACCCACACAGCCAGAAAGGATGGCACCACCAGGTTTGTCCCCCAGCTAATAACAGTTCACAGATAGGGCCTGGGCTTTCTGCTGGCAAAGCAGGGGGCTCATGTCTCTGGGCAAGAATAGGAACTACTGTCTTTTCTTTCTCTACTTGGTCCCTGGGAGTCCAGCCTTCAGCCTGGTCTAATCCCTGGTTAAGAATCCTTAGCCTGTGGAGCAGGCTGTTCAGAGCCCAAGGAATTATTCTTAGGATTATTCAAGAGTCTGAAGGGAGAGGTTTGGGCTGGGCTTGAGAACTCAAGATTGATCCCCCTCAGCCTGGAGCAGCGCTGCTCAGGGACTCCCAGAAAGGTGGGGTTAGCTACTTGGTAGGAAACGGCAAAGGGGCTTTGCCACATTCTTGGTCCCTGGAAGTCCCCCCTGGCTGGGGATCTCCAGGGCTGGACATGTGATCTGGGGCCAGAGTAGGAATTGACAGCTAGCAGTAGTCTACTGTGATCTTCTGGGGCACGAGCAGGCAAGGACAGTGTCAGCCCCTCTGTCTGCTTCCTCAGACCCCTTTGTTATTTCCCACTGTCACTCATAGGACTTCCTACACTGTGACCGTGAGGCATGTGTGCAGGACTAACTGTGTAAGAGCCTGTCCTAAGATCTTAGCACTTGCTAGAGGCACTTCTTTCTTCTCCTCCACTGCCCCCCATAACTTCCCTTCATCTCCTCCTCCTCTTCTTTTTCCTCTTCCTCCTCTTTTTCTTCTTCCTCCCCCTCCTCCTTCTCTCTCCTTCCATCTCTCTCGTGGTGTGTGTGTGTGTGTGTGTGTGTGTGTGTAACAAACTCCATTAACCCAGGCCAGCTGCCACCTCTCAGTCATCCTCCTGCTTCAGTCCCCCAAGTGCTGAGATTACAGGCATATGCCATCACAACCTGACAAGATTTTTTTTTTTTTAAGAAAAGGGTTGACTTTGAGAATGTGCTTCCCACTCCAGTTAGCAAAAAGACAAGGAGTTGGGGCTCCCTTCTCTCTACCCCTGGGATGCTTAGGCTGCTGCCTAACTCATGCCTGGCTCTGCTTGCTGAGAAGTTTGCAGGACCCCCTCCCCACAAAAAGGACCCACCGCGTGCATACACACACACACACACACACACACACTATAGAGCTGTAGGTACTGGAGTCCTGTGGTTGTTGAGAGAAGTCTTAGTAGCACTCTTGTCCCCAGCCAAGGGGACATCTACAAGAAGTGTGGCTTTGGTGGGTTTAAGGACAACCCTAAGTTTTAACATCCACTACAGTTCTTGCAGATGGTAGCTCTGAACTCTTTAAAAAGTTCTAAAGCAATCCCAATGTAAGCGTGGGGAAACTGAGGCTTGGTGGCATTAACAGCTTGCCCAAAGACACTTGAGGGGTCAGCATTTTAATAGGTACCTTTCCCTTACCCAAGGAGACAGCAAGAGAGACTAGTGATCTCCCAGAAGTCAACTAGCCAGGCAGTAGCACTCTAAAGCACTTGCCTTCTCTGGTGGGATGCGGCCCCAAGGGAAAGTGTCCCCATGGTCCCATCTCCCTCTACCTCTGTCCTGTCTGTCTCCAGGTGGGTGACAGAAGAGTGGGGTGCCTGCAGCCGGAGCTGCGGGAAGTTGGGGCTGCAGACCCGGGGGGTGCAGTGCCTGCTGCCTCTCTCCAACGGCACCCACAAGGCTGTGCCAGCCAAGGCTTGCCTAGGTAACCGGCCAGAGGCCAAGAGGCCATGCCTCCGTGTGCCCTGCCCAGCCCAGTGGCGGACAGGAGCCTGGTCCCAGGTGAGTGGTTCTCATAGAGTGGGTGGAAACACGTGGGCTAGAAACGGGGGTGGGTCGGGGAGGAGCCTGAGGAGGTTCTGGTGCACCGATGGCTGACATTTCTCAGAAAGAGAGCAGCCCCCAAGTGCGCTATGCATGATGGTTCTGCGCTAGGCTCCTCCCACCATTCTCATCTCCTCTAAGCTGCATGTCCCCAAGTCATAGAGGAGGAAATGAAGACACATTCTTGGTGTTCCAGAAACATTTACTCAGCCACGACTGTATGCCAGATGTTATTCAAGGATGCCAGATGTTATTCAAGGAAGGTTGGGAGCCTAGCGTCACTGGGCAGGTTGCTCACCCTCATGGAGTGTTCAGTCCAGTGAGGGAACAAGGCAGATAAATGGACCAATAACAGATGTTACACACCATAAGCTGCACCTGCAAGGGTTTCTGGGGACGCAACAGGCACAAAGGAGGATGAGTCATGCGTCCCTTGGTTCTGTGACACTTGTAACTTGATCAGTGTTCACATGCCCCAGTACAAGTTCTTTCTGACCCTGCTTGAGAGCCTGTAGGCGGTGCCTAAAAGTGACCCAGTCACGTGGGGCAATAGGGCTTTCTCAGAGACCCTACCCTGCCACCCCAGTGCCGGCCAGTCCATTTATCAGTCAAGAGTGTGTCACTGCAAGAACAGTGTGTGGATGGCATGTGATAACCTTGCACACAGAGGTCAGTTTGCTTTCTGTCCTTGATTGACACTTCTCCTGGGAAGAGGACCCCGTGGACATACGCTTGCAAAATGGTGTTGGGTAAAAGGAGCCCCAACTTTATTGCGGGTCTGTCTCCCAGCTCTCCTGGTTTACAGAAGTGAAAACTGGGCTAGTGTGCCAGCAAGTGTCACAACCCAGGCTTCTGCAAGCCCTGGGCAGGTCATGTCATGTGGTAGGGTCAGATCAGAGGAGCCTGCCAGAGCGGAGCATAAAACAGTTGAGAACTGGGCATAGAGTGGAGGCTGTGAACACAGGAGGCAGGTGATGAAATGGGCCCCCGGAAGTCCTCATCTGAGACACAGTTCAAATTGTGGAATGATCTAGGGAGTCTCTTCACACTGTCTCAGGAGGACCTGACAGTGGCGGGTCCTGGTGAGGTTATAGGCTTTGCAAGTCTGTCTGATCGAGTAAAGACATAGCAGACTTCTTGGTACTCTTTTGGCCCAAGTTCCTTCTCCCTCTACCCCTCTCTTCCCCCTCCTGCACTCCCACATCTCTTCTAACTACTTTGTCCCTGTCATTATGGCTCTTGGCTCTCCTGCTCCTATACAGTGCTCTGTCACCTGCGGAGAAGGCATCCAGCAAAGGCAGGTGGTGTGCAGGAACAGCTCCAGTGCCCTCGGGCCCTGCGAGGGGGTCAAGCCAGACACTGTGCAAGTCTGCAGCCTGCCTGCCTGTGGAGGTGAGCAGATGGGATGTGGAGGCCCAGCCCCTTCATTCCTCTGGGTCCCTGGCCCTTTGAAAAATCTAAAGACAGGTTAGGCATCCTTAATCCAAAATCCCAAATGCTTCCAAATCCAGAACTTGTGGAGGGCTGGCATGCTGCCATGAATGGAAGATTCCATTCCTGACTGCAGAGGATATGCTGTGATGGAAGTATCACTACCCAGCTAGCCAGCCTCCGAGAGAAGAAGAAAGACCTTATATACAAGCCTCATTTCACTTCCCAAATCACTTAAAATGTTACACAAAACAACCTGCACACTTTGGGCCTAAGAATCCAATGGGGCCATCCAGACGACTCAGTGGATAAAGGCACTTGCTGCCAAGCCGAGGTCCCACACAGTGGAAACAGAGAGTTGACCCCTCCAAAGCTGTCCTCTGATCTCTGCAGATGCTCTGTGGCACACATACCCACACTGGTACATACACGACAAAATGCAAAAAGAAACAGTAAATGCACCCCAGGATTAGATCTGGGTCTCACCTCCAAGAGCCCTCATTAAGTCCATGCAAATATTCCAAATCCCAGGGGAAAGTGGGAGGGCTTCTGGTCCCAAGCATTCTGAATAAGAGATGCTCACCCATATATTCTACAGCTGCGTCTCTGTTCACAGGAGACCGCCAGAACTCTACGGTGAAGGTGGAGGGCCAGGACCCTGTGACCAAAGTAGGACCCTGGGAACCCCAATCCAGGCCCCCAACTCCCACATACAGGATCTCAACAAGTAAGTATAGCCATGGGCCCTTCCCTTCTCCAACTTTTTATGCATCCCAGGGTTTGGAGCATGGCAGTGGAACAGACATAGTGCCCACCTATGAGGGTGGCCTCAGTACAAATGATGTCACTCTCTATCTAGTCCACGACCTACTCTGTGATTCCCATTTGGTCCCAAGAGCTTTGGTCCTAAGTCTGGGGTTATTCCTGTGACGGCCAAACCTGATACAGACTAAAAAAGAAATCACATAGGCTTCTTCTGCTGAAGGGACATTGCCACGTTTGGTGACAAGGTACTGTCCCACTGTTTGTGAGGGTGTCCTGTTTTATAAATCTAGAAAGCATGCCCCAGAGCTCTGACTTCTCATCGTATCCGCTTCCACACTTTGGGGAACTGTCATAGACAGGAGCTGCTTTCCCAGAGTAGCTGAGAGGATGAACTATGGGAGTGAACCAGTGTCCTCTGCTGCTGTGGTGAGCTCATCACAAGGGTAGCAATTAATTCATCCTGTGGTCTCTGTGAATAAAGACTTGCCCTGACCCTGCTATGGTACACTCCCTAGTCAACAGAGTCTTCCCGCCCCACCCTCTCCCGCAACTGTCTAGCAAGATAATTTGCAGAAAGATGAGACTCCAATTCTAGTTAAAGGATGTGACCTCAAGCAACCCTTTGACCTCTCGGCTTCTCCTCAAAACAGAAGATGGGCAAATTCCTCAAAGCAGAAGTTGGGGATCTGATTCTGGCTCTGGAGCTTTGGCGCCATCTAGTGACCATTGGCTTCCATTGTCTCTGCCCCAGAGCCTGCTCTTGATCCTAGCTATCCAGGACATTTGCCTGGACCAATCACAGAAGCATTTTAGAACAGTTCAACCTCAGTGTTGTCGATTGAGATTTGGTGAGAGGGTTTTAATGACCCAGCTGCACCCCCAACAAGTGGCTGGATGTTGATCTGCTGGTTACAGGAGAGCTGGACCTTAGCTGCAGGGGTAATTGAATAGCTAGGAGAGTCAGGGGCTCCATCTTCTTCCTAGAGCAGGGTTCTCATGCTTGGTTGAATCTAGACTTACCTCAATGCTTAGACCCTAGCCCAGACTCCCCAGGTAGAGCTTCCTGGGTGAAGACCAACATAACTGAGTATGTAGTTGGACCAGACAGAGCTATATAACTCTTCCTATACACTGGAAGTTGTTGGAGGGTTCTGCTCCACCGTAGAGGTTCTGCTCAGTAGACCTGCATGGAGTTTGACAATTGGCCTCATCGCCAAGGTTCTAGTGATGCTGATACTGTGTTTGGGGGTGGGGAGTGGTTTAGTTTCTCTTCCCTGTGGAAGGGTTCTGACCTCCTGGGTGGAATGAGCTATGTAGTGATTCCAGCCGGGACAGAAGGACGAAAGGGGTCCCCTCCTGATGGGCACCCCTCTGCCTTTGTGTATGTACAGTGGAGCCCTGTGTGGGAGACAGATCCATCTTCTGCCAGATGGAAGCATTGGACCGCTACTGCACCATCCCTGGTTACCACCGGCTGTGCTGTGAATCTTGCATAAAGAAGGCCTCAGGCCCCAATACCAGCCTGGCCTCACTACCCACCTTCTCCACTCCTGGGAGTCTCTTGCCAGAACCCAGGGCTACCCAGAAGGATGTGGAGTCTACAAGGGGGCCAACCAGACTGGAAGATCATTGGCAAAGCCAGCCCACGCAGCTATCAGAGGTGGTGGACAGGACCTCCTCAGTGACTCAACATCCGGTCACCCCTCAGATGCTAAGCCCTAAAGAGTTTGAGGGCAATTCTCCCACCAACCCACGGGGCTCACCTCGGGACCAGACCCAAACAGCTGTGCCAACCTCTGAGGGTCAAGGACAGTCCAGGGAGGAACCAGGACATGGAGGCACCAGCCTTCCTGATACCGCCCCAGTGACATGAACCCACCCCTCTGGTCATGTTTACACTCTGCATGTGGTCCCAGTGACCTGACTCAGAGAACTCAAGCACGGGGGACAGGAAGTAGCACAGGTTTCCTTTTAAATTATTTGCCCTCTTGTTCTGTTTGGGGCTGTGACACTCTTTACTCCCATGGCAGGGTTGGGGGAGAAAAGGAAGATCAGGGACTGCCCTAACCAGAAATACCTCAGCCAGCAGAGCCCTGGGCTCCCCTTCCAAGGATTTTCTGTGATTTATTCCTCTAGGCTCAGTTATACCCCTTCCCATTGCCACTAGGCCTGGATAGGGCTGAAGCTCATACAGGGGCCTGTCAGAAATTCTTGCTTGTCTGTGACTTCTGACTAGCTGGGAGGCCTGCACAGGCACACACACACATACCCCAAAGACACAGCAGGGCTCAGGAGGTAGGGCTGCACACAAGACAGACTTGGGAAGGGTCTGGGATGGATGCAGAGGTGAGGCCTCACAGCTGCAAGGTCAGGCAGGGGATAGTTCTTCTCAGGCCTGGCTCTTGTTGGCTGAGGGCTGCTAATCCCAGGTAGAGATCAGTTCACCTTTGCCGGCCACAGTGACCCACTCTGTTCCTGTAGATGTCTGTCACTGCTGGTGACTCTAGGTAACAGACTGACCTCCCAGTGTCACATCCAAGCCACCAGAAGAGGAGGCCCAGATATACAGCTTCAACATCCAGGAGTTTCCAAGCTGGGGCTTTGATCCCTGACTGGACCAGGAGCAGTGACTTCAGTCATCACTTGGGCTTGCAGGAGGCCCAGCTTGAAAGGTGGCCACCAGAAAGATGTCACTTCCAAGACTGTCCCCCTCAGCCATCACTCTCTGCTGAAGTCTACTCCTGCTGGAGTTGGGGGGGAGGGGTCTTCCCTGTGTGATGCTCAGAAGGTCAGTCAGGTGGGTCCCACAGGCAACGACTAGAGAATCCACTCAGCTGGACCGTGCAGATGGCCTGGGCAGGATGCCAGCTGCTGCTGCTCCTGGGTTAGGGTAGGGAAGATGCGCAGAGCACTTTCCACGGCCCTCAGGCTCTCAGGAAATTGCCTAGATCCTCATTTTGAGGGTCAGTGGCAGAGGTGCTTGTCTATCTGCCTTCTTCAGCTGGAGGAAGGAAAGCTCCCCCCATCCCCCAACCCCCAACCTTCGAGCTCTGTGGAGAGAAGGAATTCTGGGAACTCTGCATGCTCTTCCCACTCCTGCTTCCCACTCTGCAGGTGGCTGGGGCTACCCTGAGTCAAGTCATGTGTGGACTGGCCTGGAGATTCTGATTTTTAAAACATTACCTATTTATTAATATTGCCCTTGGTGTTTTGTTTTAGACCGCAAACGTGATGCTGTGTGTGTGTGTGTGTGTGTGTGTGTGTGTGTGTGTGCGCGCGAGAGAGAGAGAGAGAGAGCGTGTGTATTTTCTGTTTTGGAAGATGGGAACAGTGTAGCCAATGCTCTAATAGCTGGGCTCAGCAGTTGTAAGGTAATTGCAAGTGGGAACAACGAAAGGCCACCAAAGACCTGAATGGCTCTGGGCAAGTTACCACACCAAGGGTGGAGATGGCTAGGTAATAAATTTAAGGCTAACCCCAAAACAGTATTTTAATGGTTAGAGCGTTGCAACCCTACATGGGGTAGTTTCCTTGGAAGGCAGTGACAGTTTTTTTTCCTGGAAGGATCCAAGCAGAATCTGGGTGCCAAGCAGGAAGAAGGGTCGTGGTGCCCCTTACTCAACAGGAGCTGATGTGAACTCACTGTGCGATGTTAAAGTACCAGTCCACTGGGCTGGAGAGAATGGCTCAGTTGATTGAGTGTTTACCTTGCATGCAAGACTCCCTCAGTCCCCAGCACTGCGGAGGTGAGGAAGGGAAGGAGAGAATCAGCCTGCCTCACCTCCTATTGATGAAATGCCTCCTTTGCATTTCTGAGACCTTGGGTTTAACCCCACAGCCTAGAGAGAAAGAGGCTGCTTAAAGGGTGAATCAATCCATGTCTTGCTTTGTGTCTGTGTCAGACATCAATAATCTATTACTATACTGGCTCTTCCCTGACTTTTTAGGACCCTGGCTAAGACTATAGACTATATAGACAACTCCCTACTACCAGGTAGAGCACATGCCTCTTCCAACCTGCATGCATTTCCCATGCCAGTTTAGACAGTGCAGGCTTCATAACCAAGCACCATCTCCACTCCTTGACAGACTGCCTGATCCAGGGAGCTGCCTCTCTAGAGACAGCCACAGGGGCTTGGGAGTTCACATCTCAGAGGACCAACCTAGAGAGATGCTGTTAGAGGCCTCAGCTCTGGCAGTGGTCTGACTTTTTGAACATACTTCAGAATATGTGTCCCCAGCTTGTGCCCACAGCAGACATTACTAGTCCATCACTGAACTTTTACCCTGCACAGCTCTGGACAGTGGCCAGTGGATCTGTCTAAAATGTTATACAACCCTGGGAACATTTCCTAGATGCCCAATCAACATCTAGGGAGAAGTGAGGCATATGGAAACAGCTTCAGTACCCCCATCAAGGAAGAGAGGCCAGAAACCAGCCCAGGGGATCTCTAGGGCCTCCCCACATCCTAAGGGGTTCCACAGAGTCCAGGCTGAGCATGAGGCTTCTCAGAGCAGTCCTCACTGTCCAGCATCCCTGGGGTCCCTGAGCCTGTCTGCTGGGGATATGGCTCAGATGGCAGTGGCCTGCTGGCAAGTTTCTGTCAGCTTGACACAGACCTAGACATATCTGGGAAAAGGGAATTGTCTCCATCATATTGGCCTGTGGGCATGTCTGTGGGTCAATTTCTTGATAAATGATTGATAGAAGAGGGCCCAGACCTTTGTGGCCTGTGCCACCCACCCCTGGGCAGACAGTTCTAGGTAGTATAAGAAAGCAAGCTGAACATGACAGAAAAATGCTTTCCTCCGTGGTTCCTGCCTCTGCCCTAACTTCCCCAATGGTCGACTGATCCAGACATATAAGCCAAACAAATCCTTTCATTCCCAAGTCACATTTGGCCAATGTTTTATACAAGCAACAGGAAAGCGAGCAGATGCATCTAGCTTGCAGGAAAACCTGTTTGCAGCTCATAAACTAGATGCGGTAGTGCACACCTACAATCCCAGCACCACTTTGGGAGGTGGAATCAGGAGGAACCAAAATTTAAGGTAGTCTGCTGCTATAAAGTTTAAGACCTTACCTCAGACAGAGACGTGGAGATAGCACATTTATCTGGACCACCTTAAAAAAAACAGCACACCTGAAAAATGGGCGGTTACTTCCCTTGCCGAGGGCTTTTGCTACTACAAAATATAAAACTGAGATAATGACTCACCAGGCTGCTGGATCTTTTCCCAGCCTGGAGGTCTGTGAGTCAGACACAAGAGTGGACAGCCAGGGCCTGCAGTGAAGCTGGGCAGGGGTCTTGAACTCCAGGCGAACCATGAAAACCAGGTTGTGCTGCCGGAGAGCTTTTACCAAGAACAAGAACCGGGTGTTTCCATCGTATCCAGAGCTGACTTCGTGTTACATGTTCCAAATGAGAACTACAGCCCAATCTGGGCCTCAGCTGCTTTTTGATCCGTATGCTGATTAGAAGCATGGGTCACTAGGGCCTGTTAAATCCAGCACTGTGCTTAGCACTTAGCATGGATTATCTCTGAGTCCTCTTGATAAAAATCACTGCAGTTCTTATGCGCATGTGTTTGGAGGTCAGAGGACAACCCCAGGTTGGCCCACGAGCTTCCACGGAGTCTCTCGCTCCTGTCTCCCATCTCTACATAGAAGTGCTGGGGTTACAGGTGTACACTGGGTGCCTAGTTTTCCTCTGGGTTCTGAGTATCCAAACAGGTCGCTCAGCCATCTCCCCAAACCACAAGTTACTTCTTTAAGCCTCTTATCTAGTTGTAACAAAAGTATCTACCTCTTGAAAGTTCTGTGTGGATTGAAACATTTGAGAGTTGAAGGTGAAGAGCCAGGCTTGGTGGTCCCAGGCTTGGTGGTCCCAGACCACGGGAACAGAAGGATCAAGAGTTCAAGACCATGCTCTGATACAGAGTTTGCAGCCAGACTATGGGACGAACTTCCCTGCCATGGATGTCCCTGTTTTTATCTACTGCAGTGGAATAGGGAAGGGCCTGGTGGTTGAGCAAGCGGACTGGGAGGGAGAAGCCAGGAAATGGAACATTCCTATGTGTGTGCACAGAGTTATCTTCATTGTAACACTCTCGTCTCTTCTAATTTACACTCCCCAAGGTGGGATCAGAATGTTCTGGTAGCAGAATAGATGAACTTAGGTGGTGCAGAGAAACACTGTATTTATTTATTTATTTTTATTTTTTTAGACTACGTGTTTTTTTAAATTTACATTATTTTTTTACTTCATATTGTTTCCCTTCCCCCAAGCCCTTCCCTTCCTACCACCCTCTACTTTATTTTTAAAGCTTTTGTTATATTTTATTTTCTCTGTGTGTGTGTCTGTGTGTCTGTGTGTCTGTGTGCGCGCGGGTGCGCGCAAGCACGCACCCAACTGATTAGGGACAGGCGAGTTCTGGCATAGATGTGGGAGTCAAAGAACTTGCAAGGCATCGGCTTCTCTTTCTACCATGTAGGCCCTCCCTGGGGAATCTGACTCTAGTCACCAGGCTTGGCAGCAAGTGCCCTTACCCACCAAAAGCCATCTTGCCAGCCCCAGTATTCATTTTCACGTATGAGAAAAACTTTTATAAACAACACACCAAAAACTACGAAGCAGAGAGACTATTGCTTGAAACTAAATTATATCTAGGAATAAAATGGGTAAATTGAAAGAAATATTAGGGATAGAAAAAATAGGTGATAAACAGTTGTAACAAAATTCCCGGGGGGTGGGGGGGAGAGAAGAGGGTGGTGGGGAGCGGGGAATGGCCCAGATTTGGAAATGAAGGGCTCTCCTCTGGAACTGAGACCAGAACTCTGATGATGAAGATTCTAATTCTAGAAACCTCTCTCTAGTTCTACATCTTTAGGTTAGTTCTGGGTTCTTTTGTTGACATGTGACAGAGAAATCTATTGTACTTCTGCCATCCTTGTCCCAAGAGAAACATCATATGCACCAGGCAGAAGTGGATCTCACTCAACATCATGTATCAAGGGATAAATGCATCAACAGTAGGATCTAAGGGCAGGACAAGGGATGTAGCTCAGTGGTAGAGTACTTTCTTAGCAAGTGCAGGTGTCTAGTCAGGGTTTCACTGCTGTGAGCAGATACCATGACCAAGACAACTCTTATAAAAGACAGCATTTAACTGGGGCTGGTTTACAGGTTCAGAGGTTCAGTCCATCATCATCAAGGTGGGAGCATGGCAGCATCCAGGCAGGCATGGTGCAGGAGAAGCTGAGAGTTCTACATCTTCATCTGAAGGCTGCTAGTGGAAGACTGACTTCAGCAGCTAAGGTGAGAGGGTCTTAAGGCCACACCCACAGTGACACACCTACTCCACCAAGGCCACACAACCTAATAGTGCCACTCTCTAACCCAAGCATATACAAAGCATCACAACAGGGCTGCCTTTGATTCCAGTAACACACACACACACACACACACACACACACACACACACACACACACACACAGAGACAGAGAGACATGCACCAATACTAACACCAACACAACAAACATGATCTGTCTAAACGGTGGAATATTATCTAGCCTTCAAAAAGGTAGGAAATCCTAACATGCTACGTGTATGAACTTTTTCATGGAATAAGCCAGTCAGGAAAAGATGCTCTAATTGGGGCATCTAGAGCAGCCAACCACTCAAAAACAAAATAGAATGAGACAGAGAGCTGGGAGTGGTTTGGAGGAGGGAAGGAGCATTTCTGTTTAGCAGCAACAGTGGTTCAGTTCTGCAAGAGCCACTGCCCTGGGAAGGGAGGAGAAAGATCTCACATCAAATGGAACATTGTTGATGCTTCTGAGCCAGGCACTTCAACATAACAAAATGGGAAGCTCTATGTGACAAATAAGCAAAAAAGTTAACACTTGGATTTTGTTGTTACTGGTGTTTAAGACAAGTTTCTCTGTGTAGCCCTGGCTGTCTTGGAACTTACTCTGTAGACCTGGCTGGCCTGGAACTCAGAGATCCACCTGCCTCTGCCTTCCAAGTGCTGGGATTAAAGGCGTGCTCCACAATGACCTGGAAATGCTTTTGGTTCTTTGATGGCTCACATATGGGAAGGAGTGTGGGCGAGGCAGGGATGAGTGGGATGAGCCCTTTGTCTCCATGGACCAGATGACTAGTGACAGACAGAATCCTGTGATGCTCCCGAGGTCAGCATGTGCTTGGCCCAGTGCAGATCTCATGCTTATCTTCCCCATCAATCAAGCCTTTGCCAAAGGACCAGTCTCTGATTGGACAGATCCCATCTTTATGCAAACCTTGGGAGAGGAGTGGACATCCCAGGTTAGTTCTCTTTCTCTCTCTGTGTTCTCTCTCTCTCTCCGTGTTCTCTCTATGTTCTCTCTGTGTATTCTCTCTCTGTGTGTTCTCTCTCTCTCTCTCTCTCTCTCTCTCTCTCTCTCTCTCCCCCAAATGGCTAAACCCAACTTCAAGTGGTTAAATTACAAGAGGCCCCTACCTCAAGATTAACCCATTATGGAGTCCAGTTGTTGGGATGTGGTGGGAACTTTCAAAGATGGAGACAAGCTGGAGATGAAGACACAGGGCTGTGTCTTCAGAGACTACCTCTTGTCCCAGATTCCTTTCTTGTCCCTCTTCCTGCTTCTTGGCTGCACTGAGCAGCTACCTCCTCTACATCACACTCCTACCGCCATTGCCATTTTACTGGCAGGATGCTTTTGCCCCTCAAGACTATAGCAGGGTAGCCATTAACAAGGGACTGATCCCCTGTGATGTTCCAAGTGAGGTTTATTCGGGAGATAGGGCAAAGGTGGGGGCAAGAAGATGGGAGAAGAAGAAGAGAGAGAGAGGTCATGGGGCTCTTCCTATTTATATGGGCGGTGACGTAACCTCTCACAGGTAAAGGTGGGAGGTAGCCAGGTGGATTCCGGGAATATATGGTGGTTGCCTTAGCAATGATGTGGGGGTAGCCTAGATGTGATGACACTGGGTACAGAGCCTGATACCAACCCTGAACCAAAATAAGGGAGAATCCACAGTGACAGGTATCTATCCCATGTTATGGTTTGTATATGCTCGGCCCAGAGAGTGGCACTATTAGAAGGTGTGACTCTGTTGGAGTGGGTGTGGCCTTGTTGGAGTAGGTGTGTCACTGTGGGTGTGGGCTTTAAGACCCTCATCCTAGCTGCCTGGAAGTCAGTATTCTGCTAGCAGCAGACAAAGATGTAAAACTCTCAGCTTTGCCTGCATCATGCCTGCCTGGATGCTGCCATGCTCCCACCTTGATAACAGACTGAACCTCTGAACCTGTAAACCAGCCCCAATTATAAGTCCTTTTTAAGACTTGCTTTGGTCATGGTGTCTGTTCACAGCAGTAAAACCCTAACTAAGACACCCATGACAATACACTGTGATGAACTCAAGACGACTTAGTGCCAGCTGTAGTTTATTTTACCTAGGATAAGGCAGGTGATGGTATTATGTCCTCTATGTCCCCTTCACTATGAGCAAACCCTTGGTGGGGCTCGGGTTGTTGATGAAGCAGGATGGTCTAGGCTGGAGAGCTTCAGTGCTACATCAATAAAAACAGAGGTGGCAGGAGACTATGACACAGGTCACATGTTGGACTCTTGACGATGTTATGCCAAGAAAAACAAACCTAATTAAAAAAAGATGAAGAGGATTCTACTAGGAGACATCTGGGAACTGCTCTACACTCAGACACAGAAAACCAGAGGGTGGCTTCCATCAGTCAAGAAGAAGGCAATGGGGACTTACCGTTTTTGTAGGTGCTATGGTTCGATTGTTGGTCAATCCCCACCCTCCCCAGATTCATATGTTGAAAGGTGATAGTATTAAACACTGTCCCCAAGGTGACTCATAGTGTTAAAAAATTGGGACCTGGCCAGGGGTGGTGGCTTACATTTGTAATCCCAGCACTAGAGAGGCTGAACCAAGAGGACTGTAAATTCAAAGCCAGTCTGAACAGGGCTAACTGGAGAGCCCCGTCTCAATTTGAAAAAAGCAGGCCTTTGGAAGGAATTGGTTTGTGGGTGGTTTTACCTCATGAATAGGGAGTGAATAGGTACCCTTCTAAGCGGGCTTGAGGGAGTCTGTCTTACCATTATGCCATGCAAGGGCATATAGAAGATCCTTATCCAAGAATGACAGGTCCTTACCAGACACCAAACTTATCAGAGCCTTGACCTTGGCCTTTGCCACTTCCAGAACATAAAACAAACTTCAGTTGTCTATGAATTACCTAATCCAAGGTATCTGTGTGGTAGCTTTTCAAACAGATAAGACAAAGACAAGACAGAGTCTCACTTCTGCAAGACTTCAATGCTCCAAAGATGGAGGGACCGTTCCACAATGGAGGGGCCAGTACCTTTCTGTCTTAAGTTGAAAGATAGAAAAATCATAAGTTGATCCCCTGAACCCTACTCTTAAAAGCAAAGACATAAAAACCTGTAAGTCAAACACTGTGTCGCCTCAGTCCCAGGAAATTAGCTGACCATTTGAACAGATGGTCCTAACTAAACAAACCCTAAGATGTATGGTGTCAGGATGCTATGGGCCCGAGATTAGCCTGGCCGCACTTTGAACTAACAACCCTGAGACAGTTGGTGCCAGGATGCTAAAAGTTCGAGATTAGCCTGACCTCCTTGAACTGGAGTTCATGATATATAGTGTGAAACTAGTTCGAAATAGCCAATTATAAAGTGACATACCATCCATCTTAAGAATTTGAGATCAAATGTATTGATGACCTAGTGACCTATTCCCCCTCCTTCCCCCTTCCCTAACTCCACCCCCACCTAGTTTGTAGATTCCCCCTTAAAAGCTGTAAAATTCTTTTGTTCGGGGCTGAATTCCTCTGCCCCTGCTTGGGCTTTTGGGAAGACAGCCCTGGCTAGCCAGTAAACCTCTTGCGATTGCATCAAGTTGTGTTTCTCGTGAGTGATTTGGGGTACGTCTGCAGTTCTCCAGGGATCGTGAGTTCTTTTTCGAGTGGGCTTTACAAAGTCACTGTTCTATTACTGTGAAGAGACACCATGACCAAGGTAACTCTTATAATAGAAAGCATTTAATTGGGGTTGGCTTACAATTTCAGAGGTTTGGTCCAATACTGTCATGGCAGAGAGCATGGTGGAACAGAGGCAGACATGGTGCTGGAGAGGTAGCTGAGAGTTCTACATCTGGATCTGCAGGCAGCAGGAAGAAACACTGGGCTTGACATGGGCTTGGGAAACCTCAGGGCCCACGGATAGTGAGTGGCACACTTCCTCCAACAAGGTCACACCCACTCTAACAAGACCACACTTCCTAATCCTTTCAAACAGTGCCACTGTAAGAATGTAATTTCAGGTCTCAGCTTGAACTTAAAATTAAAAGATCCTTAAGTTTCAGTTTCGGTTTACACTCAAATATCAGCTGCCCCCCCAGGCACATCCTGGGAGAAGCACATTCCAAAGACTCAAACATTCCAGGAAGAAGGGCCCAAGATAAGAATTTATTAGGGAGATGAGCCCTTAACACAGTACACCTGGGTAAACAGAAGCCACTTAAGCTGACCCTCTTTGTTGTAAAGATAAGGTGCAAACTTGAGTTACCTAGAAGCCGGGCCTGGGAACGGCTGTTTGAAATACTTTATGGTTATTGTTCAAGAGGTAATTAACTGTCCTTGTGAACTCTGTAAAAATGGTATATAAGCTGCTTTTAGCTTCAACTCAGGGTTCCTTTTACCTGCGTGTAAGGGAGCCCCAGTATACTGGTTATCATCTTATCATCAGTACACCTTACGCTATTGCATCGAATCTGCTGTCCGGGAGTGTTTCTTGGGGAGCTCGTCCACTGGTTTGGATCTTTAGGTCCAACACCACTCCCTAAGCACGTAAACACTTGAGCCTAAGGGCCATTCTTATCCAAACCACCACACCCTGGTGGCTTAGGTGATGAAAACCTTCCTGTGATGTTTGAGCACGTTTTCCAACCATGAATGGAAATAAATGTGGGAACATCCACTGGCAGGTAAAGATGAAGCCAGAGAGACAGCAATGGGCACAGTTGTCACTTAGACTGCCACTGAAGGAAAGGGGTTGTTGGTGGGGGGAGGGGAAGGAACCAGCAAAAGGGCTAAGGGCTTTAAATATGAGGTACTTTAATATGAACACAGGAGGCCAGGCATGGCGGCTGGGGTGGGTCAAGTTAGGTGTCAGTTTGACAGGATCTAGAATCACCTACGAGACAGGCCACTGCACATCCCTGTGGGAGACCATTTTGATTTAAGTGAACATGTGAAGACCTTTGCTAACTGTGGGCAATAGCACCATGGCTAGCTCTGGGGCGGGGACACTACTCCTGTAGAAGCCATTCAAACACAGACACTCCTGAGTGAGGGTGGAACTGCCCTCCTCCAGGGAGAGAGGGCAGTATTTTATTTAGTAGAGCACTGTTGGAGGCCAGGGCTGAAGTTGAGGTAGCAGGACAGGAGCCACCTTCCTTCCCCAAGCTGAGGAGCTGCCTTTGAGCTAGGCAGAAGTCGCTGTGCTCTGGTCTGTGCTCCTCAGCTTTCCGCCTTTGGTCTGGTCGCTTGCTCCTCTGGGTCCTCGCTGGGATGCACTAGGAGGACTTGGGCTTTGCCAATGTACTCTAGGGGACAGGAGGACAAGAGAGCAGACAGAAGTATACACCAAGGTCAAGGCCAGATTTGCTTTCAGTTCAGCTGAGATTTGCTTTTCAGTTCAGAGGGGACCCGAAACAAGCTGGTTCCCCTCTGGGAGCCCGGACACTCCCAGGTCACTTCTCATCTGGATAACAAACATGAAGCCCCCATGGCATGCCAGACACTCTGCTAGGCGCTTGGGACCCTGCACAGCCTGACAAGGGAGAGTCATGTCCACTGGTGACAAGCGATCTCTTCTTTCCCCTCCAGTTGTCACCCCATCCCCACACTCTTGGGTCTAAGATACTATGTCCACCTCAGTGGCCTCTTTCCTGGGCTCCCTTGTCCCTGCTTGCCATCACCACCACCATCCATGCCTTGCACAGTGACCACAGGGATATAGCACATCCCACTCACAACCTCCACTCAGAGTGGCTGACCCTCTCTCTGTCTTACCTCATATGGCTGCCCCTACCTACAGAGCCCAGATACCCTGTCCAACTTGGTCTTCCATCTGTATACCAGGCAGGAGGGAATTCTACTTGTAGGATCTCCCTGGGCATTCCCAAGTGGAAGTAACTATGCCTCACGACAGTGAATGCTTCCTGATTCACCTACTGTCCTCCCAGAGGAATCTGTCCTGTGGATACTTCCTAAGAAATAAGCCCTGATGACATAGGAACTTGTCCCAATTCTTCTCTCATGACTCCCCAGAGCCCGACACAAAGTAAGTCCTCAATTAATGTTTGCTGCATGAAGAAGTGAGCCAACTTCCTTGGGCAGGAATCCAGCCAGAGCTGGGTTCAGTGAACCCTTTGGAGGACTCTTACCTGGTTTGTCTGGTTTGGGTAGAGGTGGTGTCTTCGTCTTCTTCAGGGATGGGCTATAACCAAATACAAAAGACAGGCTGAGTCTACAGGTGGATGGGCAGGTAGGAGTTGGTGGCTGGCACAAGTGTGGTAAGCCACCCAGCTCTCAGGAAAGGTAAGACACCCCTCCTGCTCCATCTCTCTTCTGCACCCAGTGCACACTGATACACCCAGTCTAGCTAACCAGCTTTCTCCAGGGAACCACCTTCCCTTTCCCATCTACAGTGCTGGGATTATAGGTGGGTCAGTAAACCAGGGACTACAGAGGATGATGCAGATGTGAGGGTGTGGCTCTGGAATAGAAGGGCAGGGGAGGGGCTGGAGCCCACCTGTAGGTTGCCTGTTGTGTCTCTTGAGGAGGCTCTTGAAGCTCTTGGAGTTGGTTCCAGAGCTTCTCTGCTGGGATGGTGGGGAGGGACTGGGGGATGAGCTGAGCCACCGCGGTTTGCAGGAGCCCCAAAGCTAAATCTTTTTCTGGAAAAGCAGCACAGGGCAGTATGCTCAGCCCTACCTCATCCAGCCCCCGACCCTGGTGAAGGACAGCTTTCTCTAACCCTGCTACATTCCTCAAAAGTCACCTCTCCCTGCCCCTCCTTTTCAACTTCACCCCCTAGCCCCACCACCCCACACAGCCCCCACTTCCAAGGAAGGTCCCCACAGTGCTTGTGAGCAGAGTTCTTTAGCCCTTCAGCACCCTCTCCAACCTTGAGAGCCCATTATGCACTTGGTTTCGGTCCTTTACACCCCTTCCCCCTCCTCTTTTGCCCCCTCCCCACCACCACATTTGGAAATCTGGGATTTTACACCCCTCCCCTCCAACTCCCTCCACCCATCTAGAAACCTCCCTGGAGAAGTGCCCTCCCCACACTATCCTAAAGCAGATGTGGACTCATGGGTCTTGTATCCAAGCCTGTGTGTTCCTCTGTTTACACTCGTGTGTGTGTGTGTGTGTGTGTGTGTGTGTGTGTGTGTGTGTGTGTGCGTTCTACAGCAGCCAGGAGGGGCTGTGTCTGCTAGGTACAATCTGGATTTTTTTTTTTTTCATCCCAGACACCTATGCCTGAGGGTCAGTACTAAAAAAGGGTCCCCTCCAAAGAATGGGGACCACAGAAATCCTGCTGGTGAGGGTGGGGGTGACGATGGGAAACCTTTGGGATGCTTTGAACTCCCAAGAGAAAAGAAAGAAGGCTCTGGAGTAGAAGCTGGGTGATATCTGCCCGGCAGGATCAGGAACAAAGGCAAGATCTTGACAACCCACATATGTCCTCCACACATATACACACAAACACACATGCGCATGCACACACACACACACACACACACACACACACACACAGTGAGGGGGGGAAAAACGCCACATTCTGGGGTCCTCACCTTTTGGTGGAGCATAAAGCAGCCAGAACTGAATAGCCCTCAGAGAGTCTGTTTGTAGAATTTGACAAAGAAGTTCCAAGATCTGTGTGTAAGAGGATAGGCCATGGTCAGTGGGAGACCCTGTCACACAAGTACAGGCAGAGGTGTTGGGGAACAGCAGCCTCCTCCCCTCAACATGGGGCCAATCAGTCCCTGGGCATGGCTAAGCTGGTCCGCTTAAAGATTCCGCCATAGGATCTAGCACTTTGATGGAGGAATTTTTCTCACAATTGTCCTAGGGGGTGGTTACATTTAAGCTCCCGCAGGGCAGGTACAGAATGTGAGGCCTTGAGAAAGAAAGCTGTCAGGTGGAGACTTTAGAACAGAATCAAGCCTCAGCTATCAGACAAGTACACCCCTCAGCGCCATTAGCCTCCATTGGGCTGGTTGAAACCTAGGGCCCCTCACTGGGACAGCAAAATCAGAGCTGGCCAGTCACTTCCTCAGAGACGCACCGAGTCTTGCATGCTGGGATGTTTTGGGTGGTGACTTGGGGTACCCCATGGGCCTCCCCACCCTGGAGCTCCAAGAATCTGGAAATGTTTGCCAGGAGGCTGGGGACTCGCTGTAGGCAGCCTGCTGGCCAGAGTGGGTTGTCTCTGCCAAATGCCTAGTAAGGGGATCCATCCAGTGAAGCAGCTGGGAGTCTTGGTCCCTAGCTGCTTTCTTTGCCAATGGCATTTTCTGTGGCCTCTGGTCAGGTAGCGGCAGGATATGCTCCATCTGTTTCCCAGATATGCTCCGGGGACTTCCTAGGCCAGGTTGCCGGCGGCTGCGGTGTCTGTAGCTATGGAGGGGTGGAGAGGGTACCGGAGGTAGGAGGAAGAGCCCTAGGAAAGTGGGGTTTCCTTAGCATTTTCCAGTCAGCCTTCCCAAGGACCTGGATGGGTCTACCAGACCCTGGCAGGTCCACCTAATCCTTGCTGGAGTAGGAACTGGGCTGCCCTTCTGCCTCAGGCCTGTACCTGCTAGATGGCCACCCTAGTCTCCCAGCACCCCCACTGCAAGTGGTGACCCACCCTGAACTGCCCTTTGGCCCTTCCCAGTTCTCCCCATCCTCCTTACCTGCCCTGGGCCCCCTCCCCACGGGACCTGAGAACTTAACTCCAGGTGCGGTGAGGCCGCCCTACAGTGGAGAAAGTACCGATTCTAGCCCCGCTAAGCTTAGACATCCTTTCAGGACCTGAGCCACGGAATACTACCCAACAGAGCCCAAACCTCCTCATCTGTTGAGTGGAGGAGATCCTGGGATCTGCCTGATCTATCCATGTTGCTGGGCCCCAAAGCACTGCCTTTAAGAGGGAGGTGGTGACTCTCTGGCTCTGGAGAACACACCCGTGTTTTCACCAAGATCACTGGGGTCACCACTATCACACAGTGGGGCTCATCTCAAGTCTCAATGAGAAAAGGAGCAAGAGAAGGGCCAGGCCAGGCTAGCCTTGCAGGCTGCGGGTTGAGGATGCACAGGGCAGGTCCTTCCCTCCTAGCCTCTCAGTGTCTGTGTGGCTTTCTCAAGAGCAGTGGATGTTGACGCTGCAGTTGTAATACAGTGGCAGTATACACAATGACCCACTGTGGCCAATGGCCCATGAGAGGGGACTTACTTAGAGGGGGTCAGGATGACAACAGGCTTGTCTAGAGGTAGAGGGGCTCGGAGCCCAGGAAGCTGACTCCTGGGACAGAGTCTTTCTGGTTTTACAGTCTTGGGAGGCTTCAGGGAACCCCCTCACAAGGCCTGGGAATCTGGAGGCTGAGACCACTGCAGTCCCTGCCTCCAGAGTAGGGCTTACCAGCAGCTCCTGATCCTGCAGAACGGAGGTTTGGGCTCCTCCATCTTTACCAGAAGGGTGGCCCCGCTGGCCCTGGCGGTTGCGGCGGCTGAGGGCTTGACTGGAAGCAGGGATAAGCCTACCAGTCTCAGCTGAGTACTTGGCCCCCTGCTCTCTGGGAGGAGGATCCCTCAGAGGAGACTCTTCTTTCTGCTGGAACAAAAGTGATCAGAGACTCTAGGAGCCGGTGAGGGCAAAAGAAGACATGTAGGGTACATGGGACCATGCTACCAGACAGGCATGAGAATGGTAAGGTTGAATGAGCTTAAACTCCTGGAATCTCAGAATTGAGACCAGCAAGAGTGGAGCCATTCCCTACCTGCCTCTACCTGCTTTGGAGCAGGTAACCATGACAACCCACTGAGGACCATGGGCACTGGGTAGCATAAACATCTGGTGTTTTTCTCCATGCTAACGAGATATCCAAATAGCCCTTGAGTGTTCAGCCAGTGAGCTTCCCTTCCTGGGTATTCCTTCTGGCAAAAGGTGTTAATCCCATGGTTCACCCTGAATAAAGTGCATGCCATTCACATCCACTGCCAAATAAACCAGTATGAACAAGCAAGGACTGTCCTTTCATGAAGGATTGTGGGGGAAGGCCTCCTTAAAGAGCCACACCTAAAATGCTGGAGAAAGGCCTTCTCTCTTCCAGCCCCTCTGGTACACTCTCAGCCTTCGCTCTCATTCAGACTGGGCTCTGCTCATCCAGGACTCCGGCTCTACCTCCCCTCTCTGCCTGGGAAAGGTGGACCTCCACTCCTCCCTCCTCCCTGTTCCTGACTCCCTGTGGTACACCCCCAAACCACGATGTTCTCCCAGATCCTGCTGTTTCATCTTCTGGTCTGGCAAAGGAGAATATGGGCTGTGAACACCTTCATCACCACCCCTCTACCTCCCAACTCTCAACTCTCCACCCCCCACTCTCCCACCCTAATTCTCTGCTCAGCTGCCCCTCTGTGTGAGGTCTGTTTCTCACCGATTCACATCTTTTCTTCTCCGTTTGCTTCTCTACCCCACGCGTGTGTGTGTGTGTGTGTGTGTGTGTGTGTGTGTTGTGTGTCTGTGTGTCTGTGTGTCTGTGTGTTCATGTGTATACAGGTACATTTGGATGCTCAGGTGTACATGTGTGTGTAGGGAAGTCAGACAACAACCTCAAGTGTTTGTCATTCCTTAAGGGTTCCCCCCACCCCAAATAAGGTCTCATGCTGGCCTGGAACTTGTTCATCTCTGCCTCCCCAGAGCAAGGATTATAAACATGCATTGTTATGCCACGCTTTTTTTGTTTTTTAACATTTAATTGTGTGTGTGTGGGGGGGGGGAGGATGTTTCCCTACATGTATGGGTGTGTACTGCATGTATGCAGTGTCTTTTGTTTATCCCCTGGAACTAGAATTATGAATGCTTGTGAGCCACCATGTGGATGCTGGGAGCGGAACCTGGGTCCTCTGTAAGAGCAGCCTGTGCTCTTACCCACTGAGCCATCTCTCCAGCCTTCTAACCCCCAGAGGCTTTAAAAAAAAGGGGGGTGTCAAAGATTAAACTCATGTCCTCATAATTATAAGTGTATTTTATTTTATTTCATTTCATTTTGAGACAGGGTATCTCTACATAGACTGGGCTGTGTTAGAACTCACTGTGTAGACCAGGCTGGCCTCAAACTCACAAATTCACAGAGATTTTCTTGCCTCTGCCCTCCAAGGAATTAAATGCATGTTCCACTATACCTATAAGTTTAGTGATGGACATATACAAACATATTTTCACAAGTGCTCTCCGAATGAGCTGTGTTCCCAGCCCTTGACATTCTTCTTCTGCCCCAGGGAGCCTCTGGATACAAGGCAGGCTTAGAGCTTCCTGCCCTTGAAATTCTGGCTCTAGAATTTACTATCTCTCCCTTCCCTGAACCCGTGGGTTTTTTTTTTTTTTTTGTTTGTTTTGCTTTTACTTGCTTTGAGACAAAGCCACAGTTAGCAGCACTGACAGACCTGGAACTTTACTATGGAAAGCAGGTTAGCCTTAAACTTGCAGCAATCCTCCTGCCTCTGACTCCCTGGTGCTGAGATTAGCGATGTGCATGCATCACCATGCCCATTTTCCTCCACACTTTAAAGCATACGGGGACCTGGACACTCGGCTGTGCTACCCTGAGCACCAGAACAAGTGAGCTACAAGTAGAGACAAGAAGCCATGTCCCCACCTCTACACCCAGGTTACTCAAAACAAACTCCATTAAAAAGGGCCAGGTCTGTCCCTTAGTATTTTGTCCCAGAATAGGACCCTTGAAGTCATCTCCATCCTGTCTGAAAGCCTCCAGTGACTCTCCACTCCTGATGAGACTGGATTCTAACCTGTGTGGGAAGTTAAGGACTTCTTCCTCCCTACATTCAAAGTCAGTCACCCCACCCACCTCCCCGTCACCTCTCATCTCTTGCTACCAACTTCTAACCTACGATCCAGGCTCTGTTCTCTAAAGATGTTTTGAGATGGGCTGGGGTGGGGTGGTCTGTGCTCAGAACTCTTCCCCATGTAAGCATCCATGGAGGACCCTAGAGCAGTGGTTCTCAACCTGTGGGCCGTGACCCACCGGGGAGTCAAATGGCCTTTTCACAGGGGTCTTCTAAATGCATCCCGCATGTCAGATACTTACATTACAATTCATAACAGTATCGAAATTGCACTTATGAAGTAGTAATGGAAATAATTTTATTGGGGAGGGGGGGTCCCTGTAATGTGAGGAACTGTGTTTAAGGGTCACGGCACTAGGAAGGTTGAGAAGCTCTGCTTGAGAGGAGGGTACTCTGGGGACCCTTCTTGGATTTCTCTGCTAGGTGTGATTTTGTGTTTCTTTGACCTTCACTGTCACCTTCGTGGTTATGAGGGTCCTTCCCTTCCCATGCAAACAGCTGAGAGTTGGAGGGACTCACAAAGGCTTTTTTTCCCTAGGTCTATTCTCTTCAACACCAACCTCATCGGTCTTTGACTCGATTTCCTTAGTGAAGGCAGTCACTCGGGAAGCCAGGTCCTTTAAATTCTTCCTCCAGGTGTCTGAAAGGACAGGACAAGATGGGGGGAAGGGGTTGTGCTGTTTGCCCTCCCTATGTGGTCAGGACTTGGATGGAGGAGAAAGGTTCTAGGTGGAAGTGACCCCTCTCTTTGCAATCCTTTCACTCCTGTAGGAAGATGGCTTAGAAACTGCCATGGATCAGGGTCTGCTAATGTTGGCAGCCTCTCCCGAGTCCTCTCCAGGGGATGCTGGAGGATGTTTTAGGCTACTGTATCTAAATGCAAGCAGTTTGATCTGGCTTCTCTTCCCTTTGAGATGCCTGGAGCCAACATAGAGATTTAGGAAAGGTGCCATGCCTGTTGCTAAGCCACCGAATGACTCTCAAGACAGGTACAATGTTTGTTCTGCAGTCAGCTCTCAAACTTCTCTAGCCTGCACTGGCTACAGCCCTGCTCAACAGGATCTCTACCATGCCCTACCTTCCTGGCTCTCCCACACCCTTGGAACCGAAGAGTTGGCCTCCAAAGTTCCTCCAACATCACAGCTGGAGGTCCTGATAAACCATTGGCTGAGAGTACCTGCCGATAAATATTACAAGATGCTAAATGTAACTAAATAGAAGGTGTCACTCTTGTCTCTAGCTCCAAGTCACATGACTATGGCCCGAATAGGCTTAGCAGGAGTTACTTCTTCATGACTCCTTAAATCCAAACAGGTGCACTATTTGAGGGTAGCAGGAAACGAGAGAAAGGTGGGGGGGAGGGACCTTCAATAGAAGATCGATGGTCCTTTCCTTCTCTGCTCCCTACCCAAGCACACACTTTGGGAAAGGTGTGAGCCCCAGATAGAAGGGTATGGCCAAAGTACTCACCAGAAGTAGAAAGCTGGGGGTTCCGATTGGACTGTGGGTCCCCAATGGGGACAGAGATGGTGGGCATCTCCATCAGACAGCTGGATAAGAATGTGGACTGAGCCAAGGCCCCCAGAGAGAACTCGTCCCTGATCATGCAGACGGGCTTCCCATTGATATCTGCAGAGGGAGTGAGATCCGTGGGCTGGACCCCAGGAGCTTCAGGGGGTTAGAAAGAGGTGGTAAGGGGCAGGGAGTGCTCCAGGTCCTCCCTTCCTGTAACTAGAAACTCATAGCGTTAGAGCCAACAACTAGATCAGCCTCCACCTTACTCATGGGCACAAGAACAAGAAGGGCCTGCTCAGGGTCACCAGTGAGTTGGGCACACAGAGGCAAGACAGTTAAGCCTTCATGGGACCTCCTCCTGAGGTCCTTCTGGCTTTCTGTGACAGGTCAGCGAATAGTAGGTAGCTTACAATGAAGACAGAAGGTCTGGGAAGACAGTTCAGTTGGTAAGTGCTTGCCTTGAAAGCAAGAGAATTTGTGTCCAATGCTTAGACCCATGACTTTTTTTAAAGGGCTGGGGAAGATGGGTTAGTGAGTAAAATCACCTGACATGCAAATGTGAGGGTCTGAGTTTGAATCCCCAGGACCTGCATAGTGTAGTATGGGCATCTATAATCTAGTGTTCCTATGTATAGGGAGATTCAGGGAAGAGAAAAAATATCACGAAGCTTGCTGGCCATCTAGCCTGGCATATATAGTGGAAAAACAAAGATACTCTGTTACCAAACAAGGTGGAAGGCAAAGACTGACCATTGAGGCTGACCTCTGACCTCTACACCCATACCTGGTCACAGATTCACCCACATCATAAAGGTGAATGCGCACACACACATATACACAGAAAGCCAAGCATGGTGGCCTATGTTATAATCGTAGAGCTGGATAGGTGGAGGCAGGAGGATCCCTACTGATCATCCGACCCGCCATCCTAGCTAAATGGGGATGGTGCCTTGGGGGACAACACAATAGCTATGGTTGTTGTCTGGCCTCTACCTGCACACACATGAACAGGCACGTGTATACACACACACCAGTGGGGGTGGGGGGTGGGGAGTGAGGACAATAGAAAAGGAACTAGAATTTCCGTTACCAGTCTATATAGGCTGGACAAGAGTCTGCATATAAGGATCTTCTTGCCCAGAGTCTAAACAATCACATTATCATCAAATCCGGGGACAAGGAACGGCATGGCTAGCCCTTTGCCGCCTTGGCCTCCGGAGCCTCACTCTCCTGGCTTCTTGGCCTCTCCTCATCTTCTCTATTGTCTCCTAATGTTCTCAGCCTCCAAATCCAAAGCTCTACTCTCATGTGTCGTCACAGTGTGCTGTTCCTTCTCAAGTGGCTCTCCTAGTGGTCTCTCCCTGCAACTTGTTCAGTTTCCTCTGCCAGAGGCTCCTCCCCACCTCTCTCTCCTCCCTGACTGGCCCTTGATGGCTTCTCGGTATTGGTGTACTCTGGCTCATTATTGCCCAAGCTGACCAATAAGGCATGACATTGATGCCCAAGCTGACCAATAAGGCATGACATCGATGCCCAAGCTGACCAATAAGGCATGACATCGATGCCCAAGCTGACCAATAAGGAATGACGTCGATGCCCAAGCTGACCAATAAGGAATGACGTCGATGCCCAAGCTGACCAATAAGGAATGACGTCGATGCCTCTCTGCCCTGTATACTTCATCTGCAGTCAGTGGTCAAATCCTAGAGGCTTTCCCTTCAGTACCTCTAGTCTAGAGCTATGGAATCTTCCACTGCTTGATGGTTTCTCTTCTATCAAGGCCAATGTGACCTTGTCTAAATATCTCTCATGGTCACTTCTGGGCTGTCACCCTCCCAGTTGTGTTTTATAAAAAGATAGGGAAGGCAGGAATGTTTGCTGGAGGCACAGTATGGTGTGGGAGAAGGGGGTGTCTCTGTGGGCCCATGCTGAGGCATCCCCTACCCCTCTGAGGTCCCACACGATGGTATAGTGTACAATAGTATAGTATGGAGCTTATTCAAGGCATGGGGAGGGGAGTTTAGAGAAAAACAGAGAGAGAGAGAGAGAGCGAGAGAGAGAGAGAGAGAGAGAGAGAGCTGAGTAGAGGTAGGGCGGGCCATGAGCATGTGGACAGAGAGTGGGGAGAAGAATGGGGAAGAGAGGAGGAGCAGGAGCAAGAGGAGAGATCAAGATACATGAGAGAGGAGGGGGCAAGCAGCCCCCTTTTATAGTGCGTCAGGCACACCTGGCTGTTGCCAGGTAACTGTGGGGCGGAGCCTAGACTAAATGCCAACACCAGTGATCCCACTCGATTCAGTAAACTTATGCTTATTATTTAGGAAAAATCTCACTAGGTAGCACAGGCTAGACAGGACCTCTTATGCAGACCAGGTTGGCTTTACACGTGTGGCGATTCTTCTGCCTCTGCATTCCAAATGCTAGGGTTATAGGAGTACACACCCTGTTAGGCTGAGGTGGCCTCTGGATCCACCCGATCCAATGCCTCTCTGAACCCATCTCTACTCCACTTAGTGCTTTGCTCCAAACACCAAGGGGCTCTCCTGCTGTACCTCCAACAGAGCCAGGGCCTTTGTGTCCCTCCCTCTGCAGGACATTCTTGTGCTTGGTTGATTTATGCCCATGGTTCTCACTTGTCCTTTAGTTTTTCTCAGTAACATGTAATTTACTGGGACTCTTACGACAACCTTTTAAAAATAACCATTTTCCCTCTTGTAGCCCGACACAGACATCTACTCTGCCTCATCCCTCTCAGCTGGATGTCAGCTCCAGGACAGCAGTGACAGGCGTCTGTTTCTGCCTTGAAGTCCAGAGAAGTGCCCTCCTGGAGCTCACAATGCTGGGGATGGATGAGTGGATGGACTGATGGCCAAAAGGACCAGGTAGCATGAGTCAGAAGTCAGCATGGTTCTAGAGTGGGCCACCCATCCCCTTCTTTTTCTGACTCGGAGGGAAATTCTGTGGGGGATCTCTGATATGCCCTTACAGGCTGCACTTTTCTCTAGCCGCCGCCCCCCCACCCCACCCCACCCCGGGGTCACTTCTGACTTGGCCCTGAGCAGCCTTAGGACCCCCTGTCAGATTCCACACTGTCTAGGCTCTGCCAGGGAAACGTGAATGCTTGCTTCTATAGCAGATCTCATGATCAATCAGCGATCGCCCTCCCCCACCCCCCCAACAACTGCCCCCTCCGCCTCTGCATGCCCCCGTGGCCAGGTCCTGCGCCCTCTGCCGATCGACCGCCGACTCTGCATGCCCCTGTGCCAGATCCCGCGCCCTAGGCCGTACCTTGAATATGAGTCACTCGCTGTGGTTGGGGATGGTGCCTCGAGAAGAAGGAATGGTGGCTGAGGCGTCCAAAGCGGTAGGCACTAGGTGTTGGTTGTGATGTTGGGGTCTTTATTGTCTTCAACTCCTCATGGATCGGCTCGAAATCCACAATGCCTGGGACTACAGGCTCTTTCTGGAGCCCAACATCCCCGTGGCTCCTTGGAAGGTTCTCGGGCTTCTTCTCCGGCTGGGGCTCTGCCTTTGGACTGAAGCGGGGATGGTTAAAGAGAGGCCAGTGGTTTTCTCTCGCTCACCAGGCCTCGGGGATTAAAGTGCTTATCGTGAAGCCCAGCCCCAGAGGTTGAAGTATGCCTTCATGGCACCCCACCCCATGACCCCCCCAATCTTGGTTCCCCCATAATCCCTTCCCAGTGATGCCATCTGGTCCCAGTGGGCCTCTGTCTTCCTAGGATGCCTTGGTGGGGAGCTGGGGTCCATCTGTCAGAGAGCAGATGGAACCTCCCAGGATCCCCTCTTTCTTCCTGAGACCAGATCTAAAACCAGAAAGAGAAGCCTCAGACCCACCTAGTCACCTCATCCTCTACGAGGTGCCAAACACCCTTTATATACATTTCCCGGGAACAAGGGCTGGCCCAACACAAGTTTCTCTCCAAACCAAAAAATTGGCAACCCTAAGAAACCAGCTTCAGGCTGCTACCCTCCCCTGTGTCAGGCTGTTACCCTCCCTTGTGTTTAGTTTCAGCACCCAGGAGTCAGAACTAAAGCCAAGACCAGGGTGGTCCTAGTGAGTTCTTTGCCCACGTGGTCCCTCTCTGGAGACGCGGAGCTGACACCAAAGCGGCGGGGGGGTGGGGGTGGGGTGGGAACGCCAGAAGCGTCCAACTCTTATTTTGTTGGGTGGGGCCCGGAGACCATTTGTCTCAGGTTCCCAGCAACCCACCCCATGCCCAGGATTTGAGGATGCTTAGTCTCTGTCCCTGAAGGAAGCCGATGACGTTTTTGTCCCAGGAGAGCCTGCACTCTACCACCTGCCTGGTGGTTTTCTGCACTTCCTTCTCTTGCTGGCCCTGGCTGGAGGGAGGTCCCCTGGTGGAGTGGAGGTGGACTGGGAATATGCTAAGCAAGGCGTGCCTCCCCTGATTCCTGGAATGATGTTGCTGGGCGGACCCCTGAGTAGCCTGTTCCATTCTCCTTCCTTTCAGGTCTAGGCAATCTGGGTCTTAAAGAAAGAAAGCAAACCTCTCTGAAGTCCCAGTATGAGGCTTCCCTAATCCCAAATAAAGGGGAAATCTCTGGAAACTGTAGAGCCCCTCTGCTGTAGCCCTACCTCCTCCTGTGTATTTCAGAGACTCGTGTCAACACAACCACTCAGGCCCTTGGTTAGATGGCTTTTTCTGGAACTTGGACCCCGGTTTACCAAGTTCCTCCAAGGCTACCCTTGCCTTCGATCCTGCCTCCGCTCCCCTTTAGCCTTACATGCTCCTCTCCAGCTCATGTGCATTTAGAGCCTCACCTCACTAGAGGATGCTCAGCCAGCTGTTTGACCTCTGTAGTCATCTCAGGGTTTGCAATAAGATATGTAAAGACTAGACTCAGAATGCCAGTGTCTTCGATGGATGGCACAGCTCTGGTGGACTGGAGGCGGATGTATAAACTGGAACAGACGATCTGAGGGCGAGAGGGGGACAGCACCCAGTAAAGCTGGACACTGTATCACCCAGCCACTTCTCCCCCAGACACAAGAGAAACTCCTACAGCTGTGTGACATGGGATGTCTGGGAGAATAGTGCCGTTCAGAGGGTCCGAAACAGCCAAAACCCAGTGACTTCATCCATGTCTAAACACTCGAGTAAAGCTGGGGCTTCGTTCGGACCATCAAGCTTTTTCAATTGCTGTGAGAAGCAGTGAACCGTAGTGACAGCCACAGCACGGGCAAACCATGCAAACATAGCACTTAGCGTGGCTTGGAAGCCCATGGAGGGGAGCAATTCTCAGCCTATGGGTCGCTACCCCTTGGAAGGTCCAATGACCTTCTCACGGGGGTCAAATATGAGATATTTACATTACAATTCATAACAGTATCAAAATTACAGTTATGAAGAAACAACAAAATAATTTTCTGGTGTGTGTGTGTGGGGGGGGTCACCACAACATGAGAGACTGTATTAAAGGGTTGCAGCATTAGAAAGGTTGAGAAGTAATGGCCTCACATCTCACTATGTAGACCTAACTGGCTTGGAACTCAGTGTGGAGACCATGCCAGCCTTGGTCTCAAACTTGCAGAGATCCACCTGTGTCTGACTCCAGAGTGCTGGGGTTAAAGGCAGACCCATGATGCCCAGCTTTGAAGTGCTTTTTCAAAGTAAAAGTTCACAGGATCAGTAAGATGGTTCAACAGACTGAGGCACTTGCTGACAAGCCTGATTTAATCCCTGAAACCCACGAGATAGAAAAAGAAAATCTACTCCTCCAAGTTGTCCTCTGACCTCTGCGTGTGCATTTGTGCGTGCACACACACACACACACCCATACACACACACCCATACACACACACACCATACACATACATCCATACACACATACAAACACACACAAACCCAGCCACACATGCTCATCCACACATCCACATACACTATAAATACACACACCCATACACACACACCCATACACACATGCTCATATACACATGCCACACATATACATCCATACACAAACACATACAAATTCATTCTCACACATTCATTCACACATCCACACACACTGTAAATACACACACCATACACACCCATCCATCCATATACATAAACACATACCCATACATACACACACGTGCATACATACTCACCCCTAACACACACAAAGTTCCCAGGCGAACAGAATTATCACAAACATGAAATCAGACAATAAAATAACTAAGGACATTCCCCTAGTGGCATTTTGGGGACAAGGAGGAGAGCACACAGGAGATGAGTTAGTGGTGGTGCCGTGGTCCTTGAACAGGTGGCTCGTTTACTCCAGTTCAGTGCACTCATAAGTAAACCAATGAAAAGAAATGGATGAAAGACGACAGATATCAACACCAGAATTATGGTTAACTCTACAGCTCCCATGCAAGCACTGGGGACCGGATGTGAGTGAGTTCTGAGAAAGGCCCTAACACCACAGATCTGCAAGGCTCTCTGAGATGCTCAGTACCACCTCCATCAGGTTAGTAGTAGATGATGGGTTTGCCTCATTTGAGGCTGCACAGCCAAGGGCCAGCACAGGCATCTGACTCACAGGCTGCTGGTCTTTTGTCTAAAAACAGTGAGCAGGGCTCCCTCTTCAGGAAGCTTCATGCAGGTATCATCGATGACAGGGGCTGGGGTTCTTAGATGCTTCATGCTTGAAGACAGGGCATTTGGAAGTCCCTCATCCACCCGCCTACAGGAAAAGGTGCTCTTTAGAATAGAAAGAAGTCTATTTTTCTTTAGGTCTGCATGTGTGTGTGCGCGCGTGCGCGAGTGTGTGTGTGTGTGTGTGTGTGTGTGTCTGCATGCGTGTATGTGTCTGCAGTGGACACAGGAGTACTCTGAAGCAATACATAAGATGTACATGGATACTTGCATCTTGTGGGTTTTTTTTTTTCATGGATGTTAGACATGACCCATTAAATCTTCAATAAGCTTATGGGTCAACACCCACCTACAGGGTTCAGTAGGGACCGAGTAAGAGAAACAGATGAGGTCACTGCAACCCATCACTACCCTCCCCTGACTCTGATCCTGGGCTCACTGGCACTCGGGTACAAGAGATCTGAAGGGAGCCACCCATGTAACCACAGGACACCCTCTTATCCCCCCATTCCTTTATCATCACCTGGAGTCAGAGCCCCTTTCGTTCCCTGCCCTCCAGAGAGGTCCCCAAACTCACCAAGAAGGTGTTCACTATAGCATATGAGCAAGAAGCCCCTGGTGCCTGACCAGGATGGGTAAGAAGACTAATGAAGGGTAAGGCTTGTCGGAATTGTGGGCAAACCTGTTGCTTTGTGACTGTGCTGAGCCCAGTGGTTGCTAGGTTACCCTTTCCCCACAGCTCCAGAACATAGCCCAACACCTTTCACCCCCACCACCAAGGAGTTCATCTTTCCCCTTCCTGGGGGGTCAGACGGCTCACAGAGGACTCTCTCTTGTCCCTTGAAACTCCTCCTCTGCTTCCTAGCCAAGCACTTCCAATATGGATCCATACAGGCAGGTCAACTACCAGGTTGAACCAGCCAGCAGCTGATGGAGGGTAAAAATCTTTCCAAGGACTCAGGCTAGACTGGATGCTGGTCTTGACGAAGCCAGCTTGATGAAGGTGGATGCTCTGCCTCTGGGAGCTTTGATTCTTGGGATCAGACCTGGGGTGGGGGTGGGGGTGGGGAGCCTGGTGACTTCTCAGATAGAGAAGAGGAACCCAATCACAGGATCTGGAGGGTCCTGTGCCTTCACTTGGCCGGGTGGCAGGGACGGAAGATTATAGTCTTCAGTTAGTTAAGGTGTCTGCATTGCCAGGGATATGAAGTGCAAAGTACCCTCTGTTAAAATGCCATTCTGCCATTTATCCTAGTGTGATCTCAGACAGTCTACCCAAAGGCTCTGAACCTTATATCTCTGACCCTATCAGAGTTTCTGCCATAGCGGGAATGACGTAAGTGTCTATAAAACTGAGTTTCCGGTATAGCAGGAATAGCAGAGGCCTATTTTCTACAATCTAAATCTAAACCAGTTTCATCTAAGTCTAACCAGTTAGGCCTGTTATGAACAGTTTTCTAATGTATCTGCGTTGTTTTTTTTTTTTTTTTTTTTTTTTTTTTTTTTTTTTTTTTTTTTTTTTTTTTTTCAAAATTTTGCCCAAGAGACCAGGAGTGGGGGCGGTGTTAATTACTCTCAGGTCTGGTTGGGCTGAAATGGGGTTCCCACTTATTGACCCATGGAAATCGAGTTAACACACATAAAGTGCTTATAACACTATGTGGCTTCAACTCTGATCTCTTAACTATTACTCTGTAGGCTGGGCCTGGGAAATGAATGCTCTCGCCTACTTCTGGGTTTGTTCTGAAGAGGAAATGAACTGGTTGTGAACCTAACAATATGCATGCAGGAGACGCTCCAAAAAGGGGGATTGGGGAGGTGGCTTCATCTGCAATGAGTTCACCCTGCAAGCGTGAGGGCATGAGTTCAACCCCCAGAACCCTCATGTAAAAAAAAAAAAAAAAAAAGCTGGGTCACAGTGTTGTCATATCTGCAATGTCAGCACTGGGCAGATTTAGGTGGCTCCCTGACACTCATGGGCAATGGCTTAGTGTGCTGGGTAGATCCTCACTTGTTTCACGTTTTATTGATTCTTTGTGAGTTTCACATCATGCACCCCGTCCCACTCATCCCCTCATATCTGCCCTTGAAACTTCCCCCAAAATAACACACACACACAGAGCATAGAAAACATCTCATCATGGAAGCTGTAGTGTGTCACCATGTGTCCCACAGTATACCCCTCTGTCTGTACATCTTCACTTGCAAATATTCATTGCAATGAGTCATTGGTCTGGTTCGAGGTCTCTGGCTTCTGTGATGCCATCACTATTGGGTCCTTATTGGGACTCCTCCCGGTTATCCTGTTGTTGCCCTGTGTCATGGAGATGCTGCAGTTTTGGATCAACTGGAGCGGAGTTTTCTCATGCCCCAATAGTTCACAGATGATGTAGATTTGGGGGTGGGCCAACTCAGAAGCCATGAGTCTGGGCCTGGGTGGCAGCTGAGCTTGTCAGCCCTGTGCTGGCTAGCTTTAAGTCAATTTAATGCCAGCTAGATAGTCTTTGGAGAGGAGGAAGCCTCAGTTGACAAAAGGCTTCCTTAAAATAGGGCTATAGACAAGCCTGCTAGGCATTTTCTTAATGATTGGTGGAAGAAGGCCCAGCCCATTGTGGGTGGAGTCACCCCTGAGCTGAGCAAGAAAGCAAGTTGAGCAAGCCAGGGGGAGCAAGCTAGGAAGCAGTACCCCACCGCTGGTGGCACATGCCTTTAATCCCAGCACTTGGGAGGCAGAGGCAGGCGGATTTCTGAGTTTGAGGCCAGCCTGGTCTACAGAGTGAGTTCCAGGACAGTCAGGACTACACAGAGAAACCCTGTCTTGAAAAACCAAAAAAAAAAAAAAAAAAAAAAAAAAAGGAAGCAGTACCTCTCCATGGTATCCGCATTAGCTCCTCCCTCCAGGTTCCTGTCCTGACTTCCTTTGATGATGAGTCGTGGTGTAGAAGCCAAATAAACCCTTTCCTCCTCAAGTTGCTTTGGTCACAGTCTTTCATCCGGTCAATAGGAACCCTAACTAGGATACCTAACCTACTTGGTGAGTTCTAGGTTAGTAGGTTAGTGAGAGATCCTGTCAAAAAAAAAAAAAAAAAAGAAAGAAAGAAAGAAAGAAAGAAAGAAAAGAAAAAGAAAAAAAGAAAAAGTGGAATGTTATTTAAGGTTGCTTCCTGACCTTCACATGTGCACACGTGTTCACTTCTACCTGCATACACATGTACACAGTGATGACTACCATTACTGGTCACTAAGTGAAAGTAGGATGTGGGGTGACTTCTTTGTCCGTAAGTACCTTTTGTGATTCATTCACTTGATTTCGCTGAAGTCCAACCTAGTTACAGTAACGTGGGAGCCAGGTTAACCCTTGGTCCTAGAGCTGTTATGGGCCGGGAGCCATGTTTGTAGGCTCTGTAAGCCAAGAAGGCTTGAGAAAGCACCTGGAAGCTGGTCTAGGAATAAGGCTGCTGGTTTTCGGAACTGATGGGGTGGCTCTATGTCAGGGCTGGCACACATCAGTGTTCTGAGGCGTCTAGACTCTGTGGGTAGACTCCGGAGTGCAAGGACGTTGAAATGGATAGCTATGGGCAAACCTTGACCTCTCCTAATAGAGAGGCCCCTCTGCCCCTCCCTGCTCAACTGAAGCGGCTTGGGGAGGGAGGACAGGGGATGTGATGGGACTCCAGCCACTGATGTGGAAGGCAGTCGCTGACTTTGCCCTTGCTTCAAAAGCTTTACTCATGACATTCTCTGTCTGAGAGGGACTTTTCCTGCGTCTGTCTCTGCAGGGTTCAGGTGATGCTTTGGAAACTAGCTTGAAAGCCCCTGTTGCATGTTCCTGGGCAGTCTGGTGACTATTGATACAAATCCTACTGTGTTTGAAGTGGGGGAAGGGCTTTTCTCTCATGACCAGCCCCTCCCTGCAGCTTCCAGCATTCTGGGGGGGATTTCCCACTAAATCTGTTGACACAGCTGAGAAAACCCCTGTCACCCATCTTATGAGTGACATTAATGCATGCGTCTATTGTGTGCAGAGCTACACCAGGGTCTGGATGCTTGGTGAAGTTGTGGTGGGGAAGGCAGGAGATAGCTTAAGAAATGCCTTCAGCCAAGCAGTGGCAAATGGTTATAATGCCAGCACTTGGAAGGCAGAGGCAGGTGGATCTCTGTGAGTTCAAGGGCAGCCTGGTCTACAAGAGCAAGTTCTAGGACAGCCAGGGCTACACAGAGAAACCATGTCACAAACAACAAAACAAACAAACAGGGGAAAAAACAAAAGAAAAGAAATGTTGAGAGAGAGAGAGAGAGAGAGAGAGAGAGAGAGAGAGAGAGAGAGGTCTTAAGTACTTGTTTACCAAGTAGCTGGAGACCTGAGTAGTGTCAGAAAGAGGAATGAATTGGGCTGAATGGGAAGACTGAGATAGGAAAGTTACCTCTAGCTCAAGGCCAGCCTGGGCTAAACAGAGAAATCCTGTCTAACATAAATAAGAAAGACAGAGAGAAGATAGGAGAGCAGAGGAGAAGGGATGGGAGGGGAGGAAACAGAGAGAATGAGAGACAGACAGACAGACAGACAGACGGGGGAGAGAGATGAGGGGGAGAGAGAGAGAGGAGGGGAGAGAATACAGAGAATGAGAAATAGGCAGACAGACAGACAGATGGAGAGAGATGAAGGGATGGGGGTAGAGAGAGAGAGGGAGAAAGGGAGGGAGGGAGGGAGGGAGATCTGCCTAGGAGTGGTTGGCGGTGAAACCCTCTGCCTCATTCTTTCAGGAAGAGAGGACTCTAATATTAGACTTCACAGAAAAGGCAGAACAGAGAGTGACATTTCAAAAGGCCGATAGTCCCCTCTTCCCCCAGTCATATAATTATGACTTCATATGGGAACAAGGCACAGGGTTTAGTGCCTTCCAACAATTTAAAGGCTTACTACTGCTCCTGCCTATAAGTAGCACGCCTTCCTGATAATAATTCCATAATAAGTTCCCCCATCATGAAAAACTTCAAGAGGCTTCCTGTGTGCCAAGCATTGTGACGTCTCTTCCAGATGTTTTACCTCACGTAACCCTTGAGCCGAGGAAACTCGTGACGGGGAAATCTGCAAGCTGCTAATGTTTCTCCTGTCTCTGGCTCGTTCTTCTATCTGCAATGCATTGGTTTTGTGCCTTCCCCTCCTCCTGCTGGGGACTGAACCTGGGGCCCTGAGCTATCTCCCCAGTCTCCCTCCACAGCTTAGGTTGGCCTAGAATTTAGAGTCTCTGATTACAGGCCTACTCCAACAGGCGAGCTCTAACATAATCTTCTGATAAAGAGAAATTTGATTGCAATCACTCTTATTCTTATTAGTTTTGCCAACCTGAAGCTATGAAGATATTCTCCTATTATTTTCTTGAACAGCTTCTGGCTTATCTTTGAAATTTGAATCTTTGGTCAACTGGAGACAGGTTTTTCACATGGCATAGGATAGGAGTAAAGAGATCTTTTCCAGATACATACTCAACTGAGGCCGGTGTGGTGCTTCATGCCTGTAACTGTAGCATTTAGGAGGCTGCAGTAAGATTGCTTTGAGCTCAAGGTTAGCCTGGGCTACAGAAGGAGACTTTTCACGAACGAACAAAGCTGGCAAGATGGCTCAGTGGGTGATAGGGTGAGAGTCGCTTGCCACCAAACCTGATGATCTGAGTTCAATTCCCAGGACTTACAGGGTCAAGGTGACAACTGACTCCTATAAATTATACTAGACACACACACACACACACTCATTCTCACACATACACATCACTCTCATACATGTACATACTCTGACACATACATACTCTGACACATACACATTCACTCTGACACACTTCTATATCACGCTCACACATATACACAGTCACACACACATCACTCTTACACATGTATACACATGCACACTCACGCATACAAACATATTACCCTCTCACATACATCGCTCACATTTCACACACACAAATAAGATTTCCAAAGCAACAAGAAAGCATAGCTACTCATGAGCCTGTCTCTGAGTGTCTGTTGAACTGTTACACTAAGGCTGCAGTAGCTTAATTACTGACACTTTCAGTGCATGATCCCCCTTCCCCTCTCTTCTTCCCTCCCTCCCCCTCCTCCCATTGCCCTTTCTTTTCTACCTTGGTTTTTCTTGGTGCTAGTCAAATGCTGTCTTGCTAGCCTACAGTTGAAACCCTTGCTCTACTTTCTGTTTTAAAACAAGGTTCTTGTTAGCTTGCACAGATTGGCCTTGAACTTTCCACCCTCTGCCTCAGGCTGGGATTATAGGTTTGCAGCCCAAACCCAGTTTAAATGCATCTCGATACATAGTAGTCTAAGTTGTCAGCTCTGAGGGTTTTTTTTGTTTGTTTGTTTGTTTTAAAGATTTATTTAGTTAGTTTTTATTTAAGTAGAAGGGGTTTTTTGTTTGTTTGTTTGTCTGTTTGTTTTTCGTTTTTTTGTTTTTTTTTGTTTTTTTTTTTTTTTGCCTGTGTGGGTGTCTGTTTACCACATTCGAGCCTGGTGCCAACAGAGATCACAGGAAGACACTGGATCCCCTGGAACTGGAAATTCCAGAAGGTTGTGAGCCACCCTACAGGCTGGGAATTGAACCTGGATTCCCTGAAAAGGCAAGGAGAGCTCTTAACCACTGAGCCATCTCTCCAGTACCCCCTGGTTTTTTAAGATTTCCTTGGCTATTCTCATTCCTTTGCCTTTTTCCGTGTAAATTTTAGAGAACTCTTATTACTGTCAACCAATGCTTTTTGAGACTTAGCAGGAACCGTTCCCAGGTCTCGGAGGAGAATTACAGTCTTCAGTATTGGTTGGTGTTGAATGTTTGTTTTTGAGTTTGTGTGTGTGCACATGTGTGTATGGTGTGTGTATGTGTGTGTGTGTAAGTGCATGTGTTTGTGTGTGTATCTGACTATGTGCGTCTATATGTGTGTGTGGTGTGTATGTATTTGTGTGTATGTGTGTGTTTGTGTGTATGAATGTTTCTATGTATGTGTACATTTGTGTGTGTGTTTGTGTGTGAGTGTGTATGTGTGTGTTTGTATATGCCTGTCTATGTGTGTGTATGTGGTACATGTATGTGTGTGCATTTTGTGTGTGTATGTGTGTGTGTTTGTGTGTATGTGTATGTCTCTGTGTGTTTGTTTGTGTATGTGGTATATGTATGTGCTTAGACAGATTCTTCCTGTGTAGCTCTGGCTGACCTGGACCTTTCTATACAGACCAGACTGCCCTCTAGTCACCTTCTGGGATGCAGAGAGTGATGAACGCTGGGGCTCAGCTCGATTGTCCCTCTTTAAGTGGAAAAGTTCAGCAGAGAGACGAACTTTATCTCATGTTTCCAAATACTCACTCCCAGATGAATGGTTTAAAATCATTATCTGGGGGCTAGGAGATGGTTCGGTGGACCCGAGTGTGATTCTCAGTACCTGTGTCAGGCAGTTCACACCTGCCTGTAGTTCCGGCCACAGGGGGTTCCAATGCCTCCGGCCAGCGAGAGAACCTGCACTCCTGTGCACACACGGATCTCTGTACATATAATAAAAAATAAACAAGTCGTAAAAATCAATTATTTTTAAGCATACAGCCAAGACACTGGAGGATTAGAAATAGTTTGTTGTGTTTGGCAGGTAAACAAGGTCAAGGGCTTGTTTTCCTGAGGGAGACCTACCTACAGACACAGGCACCTGTTATTCCCAAGTGAGCTTTGTGAAGGAATTTTCATGAGACACCACCTGGCTTTTAAAGGATGCCACCTTAAAGAATTTCCTGGTTGGGCTGGAGAGATGGCTCCGTGGTTAAGAGCACTGACTGCTCTTCCAGAGGTCCTGAGTTTAATTCCCAGCAACCTCATGGTGGGTCATAACCATCTATAATGAGACCTGGTGCCCTCTTCTGTATGTAGGCATACAGCAGGCAGAATGCTATATTCATAATAAATAAATAAATACCTTTAAAAACACCTTCCTGGTTTCTCTTCAAACTGAACTTCCCTTGGGAGCCAGGCCCTACATCTCGGCCCTGGTGGGTTGAGGACATGTGGAATCGTCTTGGCTGCAGTGGAGAAGGTAGCATGAGCAGATGCAACCGGACTCACAGTACAGCACAAGCCACTGTGCTTACAGTGTTGGGGCTTTCCAGAGGGGACATGGGCCCCTATGCTCTGCTTTCAAGCGCATGCTTCTAACCTGTGCTTTCCGAGTTCCTTGCTCTCATATGGATTTTATTGTCTATTTATCTGTTTATTCTTCTTCATCTTCCTCTTTGTCTATTTTTTTGTTGGTCCCCTTTTTATTTGTTTGTGTTTCTTGAAATAGGCTTCTCACTGTGTAGTTTAGATTGAACAGAAACTTTGTTGTTGTTGTTTTGAGACAGGGTTTCTCTATGTAACCCTGGCTATCCTGGAACTCACTCTGTAGACCAGGCTAGCCTCGAAGTCAGAGATCTACCTGACTCTGCCTCCCAAGTGCTACGAGCAAAGGTGAGTGCTACCACCACCACCCACAGACCACAAACTTATGATCCCCCTGCATCAGATTCCTGAGTGACAGTAAAACAGAAGTATGGTAACACACTTAGCTGGTGGCCCTCTTAATTCCGAATATCACCCCAAGCTCTTGGATCCACAGGTCTGGTTCTTATAGTTTGCTGAGAAAACTATGCTATTCATAATGAAGTTACTGATAGCTGGCTTTCAAATGTTTCATCTCTTTAGGACCACTGTAGCTTCTTCCCATAAATCTGTCCAACTTAATGGAAACAGATGCTGCCTGACCATAGCTTTCCTTTTCCCTGTTCAATGAATGCAGCTAAGCATATTCCTCTATGGCCGAGTGCTGGAATTTTGTGACCTCTGCCATATCTTTCTAGCACAGGTTTATAGATGTAACTACCAAAGCGACAACCTCTCCGTGATATGAAAGAGGCTCTTTTTTCTCCTTTGTATATCTTCTAGCTCTGTTCTTGCTGTAAACTCATTCAAAAAAAAAAAAAAAAAAAGATTTTCCTCTGGCTATGCTGTAAACTGGTGGGAGCTTACCTGCTTTCAGACCTTGGAGGGGCCAGCTTACTTTAACTCACTACGATTTAGTGAGCGCTCATCTAAGTCTGCAAGAGGGGCCGCAGAATCGATGAGAAACCCCAGCTCCCAGAGACACAAGGGTCACCATTATGAACCTATGTGACTATGGGTACACATTGGCAGCTTCTAGGCCTCTGTTTCCTCATTACAAAACAGAGACAAGGATTCCACTCATCCCTCGAGGCTGCTTGATGGCTATGTGAGACAAGACTGAAATGGTGGTCAGCCAGCACAAGGCCTAGCCAGCCCACTGTTCATAAAAACCGAAGCAGATCATTTTGAGAATGGCGGCTCTATTTTGATGTTATTCTCTATGAGTGTGTAGGAAGAACTTGTGTGCCCACATGCCCTTTTCTCACAGGCTCTACGTTCTCTGCTTTGTCAGGATTCTGGGCAATGCCACTGAGTTGTTCTGGTGATAGCTGGCTACTCTGGGGTTTGGGTCTGTGCCAGACTCTTGGCACCTGCCCTGGCATTGCTGGTGTCTTGTTATTCTGAGGTTTGTGAGAGCCTTTTTTTTTTTTTTTTTTTTTTTTGTGGAGTTGGGAAGAAAGAGGAGGGTGTGGCTGCAGAGCCCACTTGACTCCTCCAGGCAGCCAAGCCTGGTCACCTGTCACTTTTGCTGGACTCTTAGGTCTGGGGCTGACATGTGTGGGCTAGTCTAAGCCAACACAGGGAAGGGTCAATAAACTGGAAATGCAGACACAGAAAGCAGCTGAGCTCTTTGGAAAGTCCAAGGTCAGGCACAAACAAGCAACTGAAGCATCTTTTCTTTGGCCTTTTTCCTAGTTCTCTGCTTACATTTTTCTTAGTGCCCACTGGTCCTCATAATTTCATGCGTCCCTTCTGCAAGTGTGCAAGGTTCAGGAAGAGAAAGGCTTCCTTTCTTGTTCGTCACCAGGCACGGGGCCCTTGATCTGTGCAGTAGCTCCCCGGGTTTGTTTTGTGATCACTTGTCAAGCACCTGCTACAGCACCTGGTGCTCAGTATCATCAAATGAATGAGCGAATCAATCCATCAATCAATCAGTTTCGGGTGCTTGCCTAATCCATTTATTTACTGCACCCCTGGATCCTTGCCTCATATGCACTAAGCCTGGCTAGTCTTAAATAACTGCACTGGCCCAAGCTTGCCTCGGAGTCTGTGGTATAGTTCTGTTGATTGACAAGTTTTTGTTTTTAAAGATTTATTTATTTTTATTTATATGAGTACACTGTTGCTGTCTTCAGACACACAGGAAGAGGGCATCGGATCCCATTACAGGTGGTTGTGAGCCACCATGTGGTTACTGGGACTTGAACTTAGGACCTCTGGAAGAGCAGCTAGTGCTCTTAACTGCTGTGCCCTCTCTTCAGCCCAACTGGCAAGTTCTTTTTTTTTTTTTTTTTTTTTTGGTTTTTCGAGACAGGGTTTCTCTGTATAGCCTTTGGCTGTCCTGGAACTCACTCGGTAGACCAGGCTGGCCTCGAACTCAGAAATCCGCCTGCCTCTGCCTCCCAAGTGCTGGGATTAAAGGCGTGCGCCACCACCGCCCGGCTAACTGGCAAGTTCTTAATGTGTTTTTCTGGAGACTTCTGGGTTATCTTGCTAGTCTCACAGAGTCTAACGCTTTTTTTTTTTTTTGGCTATAATTACCTTTCAGATTTTTGGTTCTCATACCTAGCTTCCTCTCCAGACTAGTCCCAGAATCATTTACGAGATCCATCAGGAAATGGGCTAAAGAGAAGGGTGAAGGGATCGATGGGCAGGAGAAAGGTTCAGTGATTAAGAGTACCAGTTACTGTCAAAGAGACCCAGGTTGAGTTTTTACACCCTTTCAAGTCTGTCTCTCTAGTTCTAGGAGACCTGATGCCCTCTCCTGGTCTTCACAAGCTCTGCACATAGTGGTGCATAGACATACATGCAGGGGCATAGTTCTAGGGTGAGGAGGACACCCTAGTGAGGATGAGGAGAGGTAAACCGAGGCAATGGCTGATCCTTAGGGGACTTAAGTACCACGGCTTTGGTTAACCAGGCTCTGCATGGTGCCTTTCTCTTTGATGTCTTCCTCAGATGTGGTGGGCTTCATTGGCAGACCAGTTCCATACTCTGGTAATGGCAGATGATTATTTCTGATTACCATGAATGGCATTCTTATCTTACCAGCCAAGAGCTTTCCACATGGCTTGGGGGAAGGCCCAGGCCACCTCTGTTGACCCTCACTGATGCATGTCCTGTGACTGATTCTCTGCCAACAGGCCTTGGGCTTTAGTTTGTTTTCATGGTTGTGATGTTGCAGAGATGTTGGGCAATCCCCGTAGGGCTTTCTGTTCTCAACCAGAAACTCTGTAAGGCTTCCCTGGAGTCCTCAGGCAAGCCGTATGGCTGTAAACAGTTTGCTTGATTCGTGTGGGGTTTTTGTGCGGAAGGGACTTGTGTGGCTTCACAGAAGAAACCAGTTTAAACAGACTCTTCGATAGTGCAATAGCAAAGACCGTAGGATGTCTGAATAGGCAGCCCCGGGACCTGACCCGCAGACAGACGTGATAGAAACGTCTGAAATTCGCAAATGGGCGGTAAACAGTAAGAATGGATCTTTGCAATTAGTTTGAGCATGTAATTGTCACTCAGCAGGTGCAACTATCCCCCTTGCAACACTGTTTCCTGTTTATAGTGGGTAATTGAGAACGGCAGTCCCTTCAAGCTGGTCTACAAAGGCTAGCTTCAAACTACTGGTCCATCAGGAAGCAGGTAGGCAGTGGCTACAACAGGGCTCTGGACACCTCCCAACCGGGTGTCTCCACTGATATTCAGAGCAAGCTTATCAAGGCTTGGGGGTTCTTCTTGATGCCCCACCCCCACCCCCCGTCCTGCTTGGACAATATCCCCACAGGCTTGGAAATGTATAACAACCAGAAATGTATTGGCTCGGGATGCTGGAGGCTGGAAATCCAAGATGCAGGGGCCAGCATCTACTGAGGAACCTCTGACTCTATCATACCCCAGCAGAAGGGCAGAGTGAGGCTGAGGGCAAGAGGAGGCTCAAGTTGATGGTGATGCTGATATTAGGAATTCACTCCAGAGGGCAGAGCTCTGATGGCCTAATTGCTTCTTAAAGATCTCCACCCCCTACACCCTTGCATTGCAGCCACTTATAACACGTGATCATTGGAAATCTATAACACTCGAACATGCAGGGCAAGATCAGCTGTGCAGCTTGAAAATCTAGGTCTCTTTGTTTGCTAAGTAGGATGCTGAGATAAAATAGCGGCGAATAAACAGAAACTTATTGTCTCACAGCTCTCGAGGGTAAAGGTCAAGGTGCTGGGACAGTGTAGGCGCTTCTGAAGGCGGGGGAGAAAGGTTTCCTATCTCTTAGCTCTCGGTGATTTGCCGATGATCTAATCCCTTTGCCTTAGAAAACCCATCAGCTCTATTCACGCCCGTTCAAATTTCCCCCTTTTAAAATTTAGATTAAATAAAGGGTTATTGTGTGTGCACAAACACGGGGTATATGTGTGTGTATGTGTGTCTCTGTGTGTGTTAGGGCATGGGTACATGTAGTCAGAAGACAACTTCATAGATTTCTCTTCTACCTCTACATGGGCTCTGAGGTATCAAACTCAGTCTGTCAGGCTTGTGTAGGAAGTGTCTCTACCTGCTGAGCCATCTTGCTGACCATCAGTTACCTCTTCCTAAGGATATCAGTCACTTGGGGCAAGACACCTAACCTGTCCAGGCACTACACGGTGTCCTCGATGCTTTCATGTTCTAGTAGTTACAATCTGGGAACGGGAGGGTTAGGAGTTCAACATAGGGATAGCCAAGGGCATAATTCATCCCCGATGGTCTCACCATCCGCACCAGACAACACCCTGTTGGTCACTGCTGTACTGATTCTGACTTATGGGAAACCATAAAAGCAGAAATGTGATGGTTAAGGGCGAGGCCCCTGTTCTGCTGCAGTAAATTAAAGGTAGAACCCATTAGGAACGGGGAGATAGCTCAGCTGATAAGTGCTTACTGTGCAGGCATGAGCCTCTGACTGGTACAGCACTGGCCTGCCATGTGTGAGTCTTTGGACAGGATTGCTAGCATTGCCAAAAGTAAAATAAAATAAAATAAAATGATGAGATTCTGTCTTAAAATAATCAACTAATAAATAATATAGATTAGCAAAATAAAATTGAGAATTTTATGGAGCGTTTCTATCTTGCCTTGGAAAAGCTACATGCTGATCCTCTTCTCTCTCTCTCTCTCTCTCTCTCTCTCTCTCTCTCTCTCTTTTTCTCTCTCTCCAGTTTTTTAGAGACAGGGTTTCCCTGTGTAGCCCTGGCTATCCTGGACCTACTTTGTAGACCAGGCTGGCCCTGAACTCACAAAGATCTGCCTGCCTCTGCCTCCCAAGTGCTGGTGTGCGCCATCATGGTGGGCTCCCTTTGTCTGTCTAAAGCTGTAGTGCCCGTGACCTCCAGCACTAAGCCCTATCTTCTATTCCCATATTTTTCTGCTTTCTTTCCTACAGCCTAGGCACCCTCTAACAGGATCAAGAAGCATGATTTGTTATGTTTATCGCTCCCCTCCCACCAGAGCAGGGGCAGAGATCTGTCTTGCTCAAGGATACATTCCACACCCAAGATGTTGACACCTAGCAGTTTAATAGTTGACTGAATGGACGATTGAGTCTGTAGCCTACATTCCCAGATGGCTGGTCACTTGACCTACCCAGGGCTCCTGAAGGCAAGTGCTTTGCTCATATATGGCCTAACACATCTGTGGCTGCTAACTGGCACGCCAGGCTCTCCTCTGGACTTGTCTCTGGCCACATCGGCCTTTCTTCCCAGACCAGTGCCTGAACAAGTGCACTTTGCTCAGCCAGAGCCTCTCCTGCCTGCCTGCCTCTGCATGGCTAGTCCTTAGTTGTCTGTGTGCTCAGCTGGGATGGTCCTGGATCCCTGTTTTTAGGTCAACGCCACTCGGCAAGGAGAAGAACTAACTTTAGAATTTAAGAAAAAAGTTCTGAGAACATTCTTCATATTTAATTTTGTGCTCTGTGTGTGTGTTTATGTGTAGACTAGTGTTCAACCTTGAACATCTTTCTCAACTCTTCTTATATCACTCTGTGAGACAGTCTGTTACTGAACCCGGAGCTCACTGATTGCCCTGGACTAGTTGGCTGCCTAGTTCCAGGAACCCTTCTGTCTCTGCCCCACCCAGTAGAGGATTACATGCCTGTTCTACTATTTCCAGCTCTCTCTCTCTCTTTTTAAAGTTTTTAATTTATGAAGCAATTATTTTATGTGCATGGATATTTTGGCTGCATGTGTGTTTGTGTGCCACATGAGTACACGGAAGCCAGAAGGGGAGCTGGATCCCATGGAACTGGAGTTATGAATGGTTGTGAGCTGCCATGTGGGTGCTGGAAATCAAACCTGGGTCCCCTGCAACAGCATCTGGGGCTGTTATCGTCAAGTCGTCCCTCTAGGCTGTGTCGAGCATTTTCAGATGTGTTCTGGGGAATCTAAGAGTTGGATCATCATCCTTGCATGACGAGCACTTTACTGATTGAGCCACCTTCCCAGGCATTTTCACTTTTCAAAGACAGGGTGTCACTATGTAGCCCTGGCTAGCCTGGAACTTGCTACACAGACCAGCCTGGCCTTGAACCTGTGCTGGTCCTCCCATCTAAGCACGCTCAGCTTTTGATTTCTGTCTTTAAAGACGATAGTCATCTCGTAAAGATGGATGGCTGCTGACTCTCCTGACCTCCGAACTGGAGAGCTGTACTGTCTTGCGTTCTGTGAGTCCAGTCCCTCTGAGTCACCCTGGAAACTGGTTCTACCGGAACATACCAAGAGAAACTGTGTGCCTAGAGATCTTATATAGGGTGAAAAGACACCATGACCAAGGCAACTCTTATAAGGGACAACATTTAATTGGGGCTGGCTTACAGGTTCAGAGGTTCAGTCCATTATCATCAAGGCAGGAGCATGATAAAGTACAGGCAGGCATGGTGCTAAAAAGAGCTGAGAGTTCTATATCTTGTTCTGAAGGCAAACAGGAGAAGACTATCTCCCACGAGGCTAGGAAGAGGGTCTCCAAGCCTACTCCTTCAGTGACACTTCCTCCAACAAGGCCACACCTCCCATTAATACCACTTCCTATGGGCCAAGCATGTTCAAACCACCATACCAGGTTTGCAATGATTTTATTGGTCTCTGTTTACCCAGGACTTAGATTACCCTAAGTACTCCTTCAATAGGCTCTGTCTGTGCAGACAAGGCCGGGAGCTAGCCTGCTCTCTCAGGGCATCTACTCATACTGTTCATCCTCCCAGCAGAACCGGGACAAAAGCTTCTCCAACAAATGATTGCAAGGCAGACAGCCCCTCCTAGGAACCTGGAGTCGTCAAACAGAGACCTCTGGGAAGTGAAACTCAAGCAGTCATAGAGAAATCTAGACTACAGACCTGGAGAGTAGTTTCCCTTTTCTACCTAATCATTATGTTATTGATTGATTGGTTGATCGACTGGTGGTGGTGGAAGGAGTAAGACAGGGTTTCACTGTGGAACTCAAGCCTTCAGTTAGAGAGATCCTCCTGCCTCAGCTTTCCAAATGCTAGGATTACAGGCTTGTATCAATACACTCAGTTTTGAGATAAGGGAATTGAAATTCAGAGACTGTAAATGGTGCATCAAAACTATATAGCACATATCCCCAAAGCCAACACAAGAAATAACTATATTTCTGGCTCTGAGTTCTGGGTCTAAAATATCAGGAAACCTGGATTCAGACTCTGCTAGCTGCAAGACCAAGGCATAGGAAGAGATGAAACAAACTGCCAGCTTTTACCCAGAAGTGAACGACATACACAGGGCCCAGGACTCCATTCTTTATTCACTTCATCTGCAGGAGAATCTCAATATGTAGCCGTTGAGAAGCTCTTGGGAGCCGGGCGGTGGTGGTGCACGCCTTTAATCCCAGCACTTGGGAGGCAGAGGCAGGTGGATTTCTGAGTTCGAGGCTAGCCTGATCTACAGAGTGAGTTCCAGGACAGCCAGGGCTACACAGGAAAACCCTGTCTCGAAAAAAAAAAAAAGCTCTTGGGAGGTTGGGCATGGTGGTCCCTGCCTGTTATCCCAGCACTTCAGAGCTGAAGGCAGGCCGACTTTGGCTACATAGTGAGTTTGAGGCCAGCTTGGGTTGTGTGAGAGACCCTGTCTCCTGCCTGCACCCTGGAAACAAAGTGCAAAGCAGAGGCTAAAGGTTTGTGTCAACTGTTAAAAGCATGGGCTGATCTTCCAGAGGACCTGGTTCGGTTCCCAGCACCCACACAACAGCTCACAATCATCCACAACTCCTGTTCCAGGGGTTCTGATGTTTTCTTCTGGCTTCTGTGGGTACTGCACATCCATGGTATACAGAGATACATTCAGGCTCCCTCTAGAGCATCCTGGAAATGAGAAAACTCATGATCACAATTACAGAAATAGTCCCCTTGGAGATTCAGTGACAGAATGCAGCTCCCCATAATGAAGACCTGTGCGTCTTTCACTTTGGCCAAAAGATCCAAAATTTTAGCTTCACATACAAAAATCAAAGTTTTGTTTCCATTCATTGCTTTTGTTTTTGTGGCTGTTACTGTTTTGTTTGTTTGTTTGTTTTAAAGGAGTCCAATGTATAGTCCAGGCTGGCTTGGAACTTACTATGCAGCCAACACTGGCCTCAAACTTGTGATCCTCCTGCCTCAACTTCCTAAATCTTCAGTCATGGCATTTCATGTTTTGTTTGTTTTGTTTTTTTGGAGTGGGGGAAGGGCTGGTTTCATTATTTATTCTTCCAGGAAAAAATACAATTATGGTGTTGCAAGCTACCCATATGTTGTATTTGAAATTTTTAAAGATTTACTTTGTGTGTGTGTAATGCATTCGTGTGTGCATTCGGTGTGTGTGTGGTGTGTGTACACAAACATGCATGTGGGTGTCTGCAGAGACCAGAAGAGGGCATCTGATCTTTTGGGGTTGGGTTAACAGTTACGATTTGCCTGACATGGAAGCCTGGACTCCACCTCATTTCCTCTGTAAGAGCAGCAAGTATTCTTAGCCACTGAGCCATCTCTCCAGCCCAAGAAATTGTCCATTTTGCAGTTTTGGGAAATTACATGCCTTGTGACAAGACTACTCATATAGTAATTGAGTCACCAAGACACCGCCACTGTCTCTGTCTGGCCTGCATGGGTAGCTCTCCTCTTTGTGATAATAGCAGGTTAGTGGTTCTGTGACAATCCTCCCAGAGTCTTTATGGCTTTGACTTGCTGAGCCCTTTGAACTGAAGAACCCAGGTACTTCTGACCCTCCTGGTTCCTGCCCTCCTTCCCTTCAAAGCCTAAGGAGAGACTTTATCTTCTGACCATTCCTTATCTTCCTGGAGATCCAGAGAAAGACTCAGCTGTCACGAACTTCTCCCTCACCAGCAAGGTGGGGCAGAAAGAGACTCCAGGCAGTGTCATTGGCTCGGTCACCTGTTCTAATGGCTGCTTCCAGGCAACTTACATTACCTGAGAGATCTTTCACATACTTAGCAAGACAACCTTCATTGACTGTGTGTTTCCCTCTCTTCTGCCCTACCAAGCCTTGTCACACCGTCCTGGGTAGTAGCCTCTCAGCATGCTAGATAAATGTCAACCATCCAGATTTCTTTAAGGATTATATTTGTGGGGCTCCTGCTTGGAATCCCATGATATGATCATGTGGTTTCTCTCCTATTCACCTGCCTACCATCAACTTCATAGATAAACCATCGAATCTGCAGCAGTTAAGGATTCCTGCTGCCGCCGGGCGGTGGTGGCACACGCCTTTAATCCCAGCACTTGGGAGGCAGAGACAGGTGGATTTCTGAGTTCCAGTCCAGCCTAGTCTACAGAGTGAGTGCCAGGACTACACAGAGAAACCCTGTCTTGAAAAACAAAACAAAACAAAACAAAACAAAACAAAACAAACAAAAAAAAAGATTCCTGCTGCCAGAGTTCGATACCCAGGACTCACACCTGGGACTCACATAGGTGGAAAGGGAGAACTTCCCATTAGTTGTTGTCTGCATCTCCACATGCACACACTCCACACGCATGTGCACACCGTAGCATGCAGCTTCTCCTGCAAAATTATATCTATAAGCATAAAACATGTTTTAAAAAATAATTTGATGCTGGGATAGTAAAAGGGAGTTATAATAATATGAGTATTAGATTTAATAGGACTGGGGGACTTACTGATCTCCAAATAGCAATACCTATAGGCTTCCAGTAGCCCGGCAGCCCACAGGAGCTTTACAAAGGCTTAGTTAGAGAGAGGCTGGTGGGAGGGGCCAAGCAACTTGCTAAGATAAAGTCCTTAACTGTGCTTAGCTCATCTCAGAACTCTGACAGGGATCTGGCAATGGAGAAAGTAAGTGGGATAATGTTTATAAATGTCAACTGGAGAGACGAGCCCAGTGTGGGTACTGGGCATAGCTGTTGCAATAGCCCGAGTACGACATTATAAATTTTGATTTGAGAATCCTGGAAGCCCATCCAGCTCAGAGAGTTAGAACAACTTGCCTGTACCTTATTCCATCAGACATATCTGACAAACCCTGCATGGCTGAGAGAAGAACTCTGATTAGACAGAAACAAGAGAAAAACTCAGTGTTTTCCAAAGAAGCAACAGAGTCAGACATGACGGCACATGGATGTGACCCCAGCACTCTGGAGGGGGAGGCAGGAGGATTAGGAGTTTAAAGTCATCCTCAGCTACATATAGAATTTTTTAAAAAAAAGATTTATTTATTTTATGTGTATGAGTACACTGTCACTCTCTTCAGACACACAAGAAGAGGGTATCAGATCCTGTTGCAGGTGGTTGTGAGCCACCATGTGGTTGCTGGGAATTGAACTCAGGACCTCTGGAAGAGCAGTCAGTCCTCTTAACCACTGGGTCATCTCTCCAGCCCACATATAGAATTTAAGACCAGCCTGGACAACATGCTATCTACAGAAGCAAAACAAAGACACACCTGCACACATACTTACACACACACACACACACACACACACACACACACGTACACATTCATGCACACACACACAAATAAAGTAGCTTGTGGATATAGCTTAGTTGGTAGAATGCTTGTTTAATATACATGAAGGCCTTGGGGTCAATCTTCAGCATGTTCATAAACTGAGCATGGTGTCACCCATAAACCCAGCACTTGGGAGGAGGAAATAGGAAGAGGGTTTCAGGGTTGATCGCAGCTGAATTTGAAGCTAGCTTGGGATAGAGAAGACCCTGTATCAGCAAACAACAAAACCAGTTGAAGCCAGCTGGCCAGTTGAACAAGGCCCACGGTATGCATTCTACAAATGCAGCTCTTCCTGCTTCTTCTTGCTGTGGAACTTTAGTGTTTTCTTTTTTATTTTATTTTATTTTTATTTATTTATTTATTTATTTATTTATTTATTTATTTTTAGTGTTTTCTTCACTTTTAAATTGCATTTGTGTTTGTGCTTGTTCTCACTCTCCACCATGTGGATTCCAGGGATTGATTGAACTCAGGACAGCAAGGGTGTCTTTTTCATTTGTCCTTTACTTTCTGAGCCGTCTCACCGAATCTCTGTAAATTAGCTTACCTAATTTCATAGCATGCAAAGGCACTGGACAGAGTTTAAAAGATAATGCTGTCCCTTTCACCTCAAAGAATAGCGTGGACGGACGCATTGGCAGCAGACACCACATCCATCCCTCGCATCCACCTGGCTGACAGTGAGAACTTGTGTGTTCTCGAAGAAGGATGCTGGGTAGACAAACATCCAGAGTAAGATCCAAGCTATCTAAGCTTTCTGGCAGGCCTTGACGTGCAGTTTAACCCGAGTGTCTTTTATTGTTGTTCAAATGATTTTAATTACTGGAAAGTTAAATACACACGGGCGCGAATACACACACACACACACACACACACCTCTATATCAGGGTGGGGTGGGGGAGGGGCTAGCCGAGGCCCACATGCTGTGTGTCTGAGGACAGGCCACCTGTCTTCAAAGTTGTTTTGTTGTAATCTTCACTGATTTCCTTCTGCCAAAGGAAGTTTCTATTTGTTTAGCTTTTTAATAAAGTTAAGGTTTTCTGAAGGTTTTATTTGTTGTTGTTGTTGTTGTAGTTGTTTGGTTTTTTTGTCCACAGTAGGCATCCTTGGGAAGGGTGGGGCTTCCTTGGAAAATTAGTTTTGTGAAGGCTTGGTCCCAGTGTCTTTGGAGATGAACACCTAAGATGAGGGAGAACAAGAGGCCACTCAAGCCAGGGGTGTGTGTGTGGGGTGTGGGTGTGAGGAGGTGGGGGGGAGGGGAGGTGCAGCGACTCACTGTTCCTCTCTGCTTGTCACACAGCAAATCTCCTAATAGGTGGCCAGTAAGGTTGAACCCAGCCTGCTCCTGGAACTATATGTTCATTCTGGCCTTATGAACCTTTTTTTTTTTTTTCCCTATGATTTCCCTATGTATTTCTTTTCTTTTCTTTTTGTTTTGTTTTTGGTTTTTCGAGACAGGGTTTCTCTGTGTAGCCCTGGCTGTCCTGGAACTCACTCTGTAGACCAGGCTGGCCTTAAACTCAGAAATCCGCCTGCCTCTGCCTTCCAAGTGCTGGGATTAAAGGCGTGCGCCACCACTGCCCAGCTCTCTATGTATTTCTGATTGTCCTGGAACTCACTATGTGTAGTGTAGACTAGGCTGGCTTTGAACTCAGAGCTCTGTTTACCTCTGCCTCCTCAGTACTGGCATTAAAGGCATGTACTAACTGCTTATGAACTCTTTGTTGGATTCTGCAGGTTGCCTTCCTGATTTCTTCAAGGCTCATAGTTGCTGGGCTCCTTTTTGGAATCCCATGTTACAATCCTGTGGTTTCTCTCCTGTCTGTCTGCCTATTGTCAGCTTATCTTTATGTTTCCAGATTCCTCTCCAGCAGGAACTCGATCTCTCTCTCTCTCTCTCTCTCTCTCTCACACACACACACACACACACACACACACACACTCACAGGGGGGAAGAGGGGAGGGGGAGAGGGAGAGGGGAGGGGAAGAGGGAGGAGGAGAGGGAAGGGGGAGAGGGAGAGGGGAGGGGAAGAGGGAGAAGGAGAGGGAAGGGGAGAGGGAAAGGGGAGAGGGAGAGAGAAAGAGAGAGAAAGGGGGAGAGAGAGAGAGAGAGAGAGAGAGAGAGAGAGAGAGAGCCCAATCTGAGCAAGGTGTATCAGAAACAGAAGTCAGGCCCACTGTGGTGATGTTTGCCTCAAATCCTAGCACTTGGGAGGTTACTACACAGCAGGTTCCAGGACTACACAGATCCTATTGTTGGCACATATTTTTGAGCTACTTTAGACTACTTCCTGCTGATTAGGGGTGTTGGGTTCCTTAGGGGAAGTTATGTCTTCGCTGTGAGGATATACAATTTCTCTTCTTTGCATTTGACAAACTGCAAGAGCAGAGAGCAGCAGCAGCAGCAGCAGCCACCAAGGCCTTCTTGGGGCTATCCCATTTATACCCTCTCCAGTGTCCCCAGAATTAAGCTATCTGCGGCTGGCAAAGGTTAAGCCCCTGCTAGTGCACGAGGCAAATCATAATCACCTGCTGTGAAGCAGCCTCTTCTCCCACACCTGAGATTAAAACAAAAACATATTCACATAACATATTTTTTTTAAGAAAGCAAATTTCTCACTACCCTCTATTAAAAAAAAAAAAAGGCAGGAGGGGGAGGGGGGAGGGGGGAAATGTGCCTGTATATGGAGGAGACATCACTTACTAGGCCGTGGTGGCTATCATTTTAAGCAGAATCAGATGTGCTGGTGTGAATACTCTCTTCAGTTATTAGATTAGGTACAGGCACTGTAGTGAAATCTTCCCTGCGTAAACTGAACACATCACATGGTTGTGTGTGTGTGTGTGTGTGTGTGTGTGTGTGTGTGTGTGTATGTCCCAGAGTGGCTTCTTTCCTTCCCTCAAACTCTGCTTCAGAGAGATCTCCAGCTCCTCACTGGTTCCCAGCAGCATTTAGTCCATCTCAATCTCTTGTTATCTTAGGAGGCACCAAGTACCTCCTAAGGGACAGCCTGGGGACATAAGCTCTCCCTTCAACACACGTGACCCATGCTTGTTCTTCATTGACCTTCCTAAAGAGTTGCAAACAAATGCATTGTAATAAGAACACACTAGCATTCTCTGCAAATGAGGGGTATATGTGTGTGTGTTCTCAGATCTTGTTATGTAAAGATAAAGACCTGGGGAGCTTGTTACAGTGTAGGTACTGATTCGGGCCTGGTTTGAGGCTCAAAAGCCCAAGTTTTACTTAACAAGTTCCCAGGTGATGCCAAAATTGTTCTTGGGAAATGACAATTCGCTCAAGGTGGTTTTAGGCAGCCCTCTCTCTTTCTCTCAGCCAGCTGAGCTTAGGAGAAGAGCCCCAAAGCTTTAGGTTTCTGTTACTCTTTGCCTCCACCCTCACCCCACCCTTTCTCTGTCTGTCTGTCTGTCTGTCTGTCTGTAACACACACACACACACACACACACACACACACACACACACACACACACGGGGGGGGGGAGGGGAAAGGAGGGAAGGAGGAAGAGAGAGAAAGAGCTTACAAAAGCACCAGTCAGGAATCAGAGGCTGCGAGCCTAGACCTGTTTTGTAGTTTCTACTTTGCTGAGAAGTGCCAGGAGCTGCAGCTCTCTCCAGCCAGTTCTAGACTCCATCAGACAAATAGCTAGCTCAAGGCCCCTCTCACTCTTTGTCATTAATTAACAAGTCTCCCCCAGGTTCCTTTGAAGTCTGAAGCCTTGGCTTTCCCAGTTAAGCTCTACTTCCCCTTGTTTTTGGAAGAAGGTCATCCTCTCAGGTCGCCAGGTGCCCTTATTTGTCAGTTGCAAAGGAGGGATTTAGAGTCAAGGGACCTGGGCAAGCCAGGACACAAAATGGGCATGTACATAGAAACACAGATCAGAGTATATATAGTTCTTGCCAAAGAAAAGATCAGTCAAAATGGTTGACCTAGTTTGTATTTCTGGGAAGGATCAGACTCGTATGGGGGGATCAGACATTGCCCTCCAGTCACCTGGGTGCATGAGTTCTAGATTCAAGAATGAGGGGCTAGGAATTGCTTAGCAGGTGCAGGTAAGAGAACATCAGTTCGAATCCTCAGCACCATGTGAAAAGCCATGTAGAGCCATGCTCACCAGTGTTGGGGTTGGGTAGGGGGCTCAAACAGGTGATCACTGGGTCCTGACTATCCACACATCATCTGCAAGCCTCTGTGCATGTGCATAGAGCATGCACAACCACACACGTGTACACACACGGGAGGGGGCATTCTTAAGTATTAAATAATTCTATATGTACCTGGCAGCTAAGGAGCAGGCTGGAGACAGTACCTCTGATCTGAAGAAGTCCTAAAACCGGAGACCTGGAGTATTCAGGGTGGGTCTTATGTAACTCTCCAAGAGCAGGCATTGGAAGGGGTGTGTCCATCAGGGGCTATCTCAGGGGATCTGGATGGCGGAGAGAGGTGCCTGGGGCTTTTGGTTGTGTAAGGGTGAGGAGGACCCCAGCAACCTGCCAGATTTCTTCAGGGTCTTAACTGCTGTGAGAGGGAGAATGGGTTCTGCCACGGGATGCAGAAGTGGCACAATGTCCCATCCCAGACACACCAGATGGAGATAAGGATGGCATTGCAAGCATGCCCTTATTTGAGAATCACCATTTACAAGGGGGCAAAGTTGGCTGTCACTGTTCTAAGTGTGCTGTCACCTGCTCCAGCACATAAGCGTAGTCATACATATTTGAGCGGCAGTTTTTTTTTCCCAACCTGGTGTGAAGGGTAACCTTTGTGACCCCGGTGGGTGGATCCTTCCACTTGAATTGTAGTGATTCCCAGCTTTGCTTCTGAAAATACCATTTCTGCCAAGTACTTATACCATTTGTCCTCTGTTTATTTCCTTTGAGGGTGTGAAGGCTAGGGTGGTATTATTTCCATTAACCAAGTTGACATGCTGGTTTTCATCAAACATCTTTAACCTTGATGGGAAAATCAAGTTTTGAACACAGAAAAGAGATCAAGGGTGGTCAGTCCCTTACTTACTCAGTGAACGTAACACAAACTAAAGAGGGGCTGGAGAGATGGCTCAGCAGTTAAGAGCACTGGCTGCTCTTCCAGAGGTCCTGAGTTCAATTCCCAGCACCCACATGGTGGCTCACAACCATCTGTAATGGGATCTGATGCCCTCTTCTGGTGTGTCTGAAGACAGCTACAGTGCAATCATGTAAATAAAATAATCTTTAAAAAAATGAAACAATAAATATATTTTAAAAAGAAAATGCTTCTATGAGATTCAGGCTATAGGAAAGACTATAGGGCATTTTCTTAATTAGGGATTGATGGGGAAGGGTCTGGCCTATTGTGAGTGCTATGCCTGGGCTAGTGGTCCTGGGTTCTATAATAAAGCAGGCTGAGCCAGCCATGGGGAGCAAGGCAGTAAGTATTACTTCTTCATGGCCTCTGTGTCAGCCCCTGCCTCCAGGTTTCTGCCCAGCTTGAGTTCCTGTCCTGACTTCCTCTGATGATGAACAGTGATGTGGAAGTGTAAGCTGAATAAACCCTTTCTTCTCCAAGTTTCTTTGGTCATGGTGTTTCAGCATAGCAATAAAAAGCCTGTCGCGCCCCGCTTGTCCAGCAAGGAAGATGCGACAAACCAGATTCTTCTCAACAGCCTTTATTGGAAGCGCTCTTTTAGCTTTCTGGGAGAGACTCACTCGAATGCCCAGAACGGGCTGCTTATATACCCCCAGCCCTGGGCGTGGCAAAGCACATGGAGGTGTCCGATTGGTCAATTTGCAATGACTCATTAGCATACTCATTAGCATACCCCACCTGGGAGGGGGTGATTGGCCAGGTTCGTGGTACCCTAGTTGTACCTCATTTGCATGCCCCGTTTGGGAGGGGCTGGAGTCAAATTCCTAAGTTCACTGATAGTTTTACCTGAGCCTGAGTAGCCGCCATCTTGGATTGTGCCTCAGAGCGGCTGAATGTCAGCGAATGTCAGCGCTGTCATCCGCTTTGAGGCTGGGGCGCTGCTTCTCTCAGCTGGCAGCTGCAGCCGCTTTTCGAAGCAGGCATGGCTGCCACTTTTCAAAGCAGGCAGCCGCTTTTAGTCAGCGGCGCCGTGAGAAAAGACGGACAGCCGTTTTGAGTTGGCGGCAGTGTCGCCGCTTTTCAAGCTGACAGACCTGTGGTGCCTTCCAGCCGTCAGGTCTGTCAGGTCAGCTGCTTACAAAAGCCTAAAACACTCGGTTAAAAGTCTCAAAGCTCTTTCTTTAAAGACCCCAGTCAGTTGGTTGCTTAGATCAGTCTTGTCTGCAGACACTGGCTGGAAGTGACCAACTGTGTTCAGAATGCAAGGGGTGTGGGTTGGGGAGTAAGGGTCTTGTTTTAAGGCCCTGGTGGGCCTCAAAATTGCAGCAGTGTTCCTGCCTCAGCCTCTTGAGTGCTGGGATTACAGGAACAAACCACCACACCAGGTTCAAGTTAGTTACTTCAAACATTTATTTTTATTTATGTGTTAAGTGGTGTGTGTGTGTGTGTCTGTGTGTGTATGCCCTCAGAGGCCAGAAGACAATGTCAGACTCCATGGACCCAAAGTAGTGGTTGGGAGCCATCTTAAGTAGGTGCTAGGAGCCAGCCTCACCTAAGCCCTCTCTCCCCAGTCCCTTCAAACAACTAACTTTTTATGGATATAATTTCAGTACTCGGGAGCTTGAGACAGGAGGATTGATTCAAGCTCAAGGCCAGTCTAAAGCTCACAGGACAGAGTGAGGCCCTGTCTCAAACGAATAAACACTAACCATCCCCCAAACTGCTAAGCATGGCACACCTTTACAATCTCAACATTTGGGAGGCGGCAGGCAGGATGATTGTGAGTTCACAGTTATCCCAAGACACACGACCAGTTTGAGGCCAGCATGGCCTACATTAGAACTTGGCTCAAAAACGAAACAAAGAATTGTTAGATGTCTAGCTTTTTGGAAGGCTGTGGTGAGGTGGGAGAATACACAGAGAAAACAGAAAGAGCTCAAAGCCAGCCTAGGCAACTTAGTATAAAAAGCCTGCATCATAAAACCACAACAAACAGCAGGAGCAATAAAAGACAAATAAAAAGAGTGGCTTGAAGAAGTTGTAAACCAACAGGGCCAATGACTGGCTCTAGGCGAGACCCCTGGACACCCCATCCGGCTTAGACACAGCCCCTGCCCCGCCGGCAGGCGGCGCGCACGCCTACACGGCTCTCTGCGCCCCGAACCTCGCCGCCGAGGCTCTGAACTCTGGCGCCACTGCTCAGGCCTGGCTACAAACTCCCGCCTGGGTCTCCCCCGAGGCCGCACCCCGGCTCCCCATCAGCCGAGCCCCAGCAGTCCGTGGGCGGAGTGCGGCAGGGCGAGCCCCCGCGCAGCGTCGGACGTGCGCGCGCCCTACAGCGGCGAGGCCGCGCACGCCCCGGGGCTCCTGGAGGCGGGCGGGTACCCCAAGGCCATTTCCGGGAGGGGCGGGGCCGGCGGCGGCGCACCTCCAATCTCGGCGGCGGCGGCGGAAGGGGGGAACCCAGGTCCAGCGGCGGGCGAGTGAGTCGCTCGCGGAGCCGAGGCGCGTGAGGTGGGTGGGCCAGCTGAGCCTCTGCGGGGAGGAAGGCGCGGGGCCACGGCTTGAGAAGGTGGAGCCGCTGCGCCCGGCCGGACCCCGGCCGGAGCTGTGGGGAGCCAGGAGGAACCGGAGGGATCAGGGCCAGGGTTGAAGGGACAGGAGGGAGGCCGAGCTGTGGTTGGGGAACCGAGAGGGAACCGGGCTGTGGGGAGCGCAGCCCAGGCTGAGCGGGAGCTGCGTTCAGGGGAGCAGGGGAGCGGGTCTGTAGTTCAGGGAGAGCTGGGCCGAGGGGAGCGGGGCCCGGACTGAGGGGAGCGGGGCCGGGGCTGAGAGGGAGCTGGGCTGAGGGGGAGCCGGGTTGAGGGGAGCAGGGCCTGGGCTGAAGGGGAGCCGCGTTGAGGGGAGCAGGGCCCAGGCTGAGGGGGAGCCAGGCTGAGGGCGAGCTGGGCTAAGGGGAGCAGGGCTCAGGCTGAGGGGAGCGGGGTCCGGGCTGAGGGGATCAGGGCCCAGGCTGAGAGGGATCCGGACTGAGGAGGATCTGGGTTATGGGGAGCCAGGCCTGGTCTGAGGGGGGTGGGTCCCGATTGATGGGGAGCCAGGCTGAGGGGGTGGGGGAGACCCAGGCGGGAGTTTGTGGCCAGGGCTGAGAAGTGGCGCCAGGGTTCAGGGGCTCAGCACTCTTGCCGAGCTTCGGGGTGCCGAGAGCCATGAGCGGCTGAGTGGGGGAGGGAGGTCTGCCTGGAGGACCCCAAGTGTGGCTGGCACAGAGGCGGTGGAGCCCTGGGCCCGGGGAAGGGGCGTGTCCCCCGCACGCACTCCGCGGGCTTCTGTTCTCCGGGATTCTGGTGTTGGGTTCCGCCAGATTGCTGACAAACCCCCGCAGGGAAATCCCGAACCTTCCAAGGGGCCAGGCAGGCAGCAGATGCCGCAGAGTGGCGACTTCAGCAAGTCTTAGAGTAAACAGATGATGCGGTTCCCCTTTTCAGACGCAGAAGCAGAGGAGCCCTGAGGAGCCGTCTGCAGGGGAAGATGCCTAGTACCGACATTCTCAAGTTGGTGAGTCCCATCCCTTCACTCTTAGTCAGAAGACTCTGAGTCATGTGGCCGTTTCCCCTCTGTGGCTCGCTTTTGCTCAAAGCTGAGCATTCTCTGCCTCTTTTTTGAAGCTGGAGCTAAAGATCAGGGTGACTAAATGGATGAATCCAGTAAATGTAGAACTTAGAAATTCCTGGAGAATCTTTTTTACAGCCCTTGCTGGTGGCTCTTGGCTCTTCCTGCTCCTACCACTAGAGCAATTGCTTTTGTTTTGTTTCTGAAACAATGGCTGCCCGTGTAACTCAGGGTAGCTTGGAACTCAGCAGGTATCCTTGGCTTGAATTTTTAGTAATTTTCCTCCCTTCACCTTCTAGTGCTGGGATTTTTGTTTGTTAGAGGTTTTTTGGTTGGTTTTGGAGACAGGAACTCATTATGTAGTCCAGGCTAACCTGTAACTTGCTATCTAGATCAGGCTGGCCTGGAATTCTGAGATTGACTTGCCTCTGCTTCTTGAGTGCTGGGATTAAACAAAGAGTAACCACAAGCTTGTTTTGTTTTTGAGGCAGAAGCTGTCAGTGTAGTCTAGGATGGTCTTGAACTAGCAATCCTTCTTCAACCTCCTAAGTGTGCCATCATGCTGGGCTCTTTGAGACAGCATATCACTAAGTATGCTGGATGTCTATGAACACTTTAGGCAGCTGGAGCTGGCCTTGAACTCTGTATAGTGCAGATGAGAGACAGGAATACTTGTTAGTCTTCAGAGTCTAATGAAAAGTCCACTGAAAATAGATCTTGTCCAAATTTCATGAATTTTCAGTAGGTAATAAATAGCCTTATTCAAATTTTTATTGCAAGAGAATTATGTTTAAAAATGTTGGAAACTAAATAAAAGGAGTCTAATCTCTCCATCCCCCTTCACCCCTCCTTGCAACAGTCTGTTACCAAGAGACAATTGCTGTTGGCATATTGGATGGTCAATGGAGAATGGTTCCTACAATGGGAAGTCGCTGGCTTTCCTCTAATATAGCTGGACGTGTTCGTAAATGCTGAATTCCCATACAGAAGTAGAATATTTCTTCCTGTGAGGACTTGTATTTATTTGGGGGGAAGGTTAATAAACCTCTAAGTCTGATTAGGACTTACATTCATTTAGTATATTTGGAATCCTTTTTGTTCTGAGTTATTTCTCTTGCTGTCATCATACCCATTGGTGACTTCCTGGTACTGTAGAATGGAGATTTTGTTCAACTTAATTGCAGTAAGGAATTGACACAGATACGAATGATCTTTGACAAGTCATTTTCTAAAGATAACATAGAGGTTGCATAAAAGTGCTTTCATTAGAAAGGCTATCATCTTTCTCAACTATAGTGTGTTATTGCCTAGGGCTAAGAAGTTAAAAAAAAAAAAAAAGGACCAGACCTAAGTTTTCATAATACATTTTTATTATGACCTGAGTTCAAGGTTCTCTTTCTGCTTTTTATGATATATAAAACTGTTGTGCCAACTGGAAAAAGGGGCCTAAGAAAGTGAAAAAACAACCTCAATACAGGAAAATGTTTTATAATTAAAAAAAAATGTGTGAGTGTGTGTGTGTGAGTGTGTGTGTGTGTGTGTGTGTGTGTGTGTGTGTTCAGGGTCTTACGTGCTAGGCAAGTGCTGTACTTAAATCCTCATCACTTCTTTTAATATTTTATTTTGAGACAGGATCTTATTGTTTTTGGCTTTGAACTTAGAATCTTCCTGCTCACCAGGCCCTGATTAAAAACAATCTTAAAAATCATATGGTGAACTTAATATTGTACATGAATCTAGATAGATATTCATCCCTTATGTTAGCAGAATAAGATAAACAGTAAATAGGAAATCAGTATTAGGTGGATTCTGGAATAATAGTATAGTTCTTACAACTCACATCAAGAGTTTATTAGATGCAGAACGAGATAGTCTACATACTTACTAAATCTTTAACAAAAACCCTGATAAATGTCCTCCTTTAATAAATGAAAAAATAGATTCTGTTGAGTTCAATAGCAGTTAAGTAGCAAAGTAGTTTTGTCTTATGTGGAATGATTTGAGAAGATCCCTCTCTTTCACCTTTGTAATACTGCCTTTGGAACACATTTCTGATAGGTAGAGGTTATTGATCATTGTGGCTGAGAATGGAGGGTTTAGGAAGAACAGAAATTGTAATTATTTGGGGGTGCACTTTGGAAATGCAAGTGGGGAAAGATTCTTGGCTCCTAGTATCATCTTGCCTTAAAGTCCCTGATGTATTATATAATCTTGCATTCCTTTATATTGCAGTTAAAGCATTGAAATTTTGAACTTTGTACCTATAAGTATAATGTGGAAATGTTGAACAGTTTTACATGTAAAGGGATTAGTGGGTGATAGGGCTGAAAACCCTATCTGTGTGAACAGTGTGTTGGAGAGAAGGTGTGAAGCTCTCCTACAGTCTGCATATAATCAAGGAAGCTTGACTTCTTTGTGTTATTGCTCTCAGTTTTCGCTCTGGTTAGGGTGGTTTACTTGTCTTTTTTCCATTTAGTCACGTGACATGCCATGGGACTGTAACACTTTCCATCTATGTCTCAGGGAGAATAAATGAGCATGTTCCTCTACAGAGGCTATTTCAAGAGGGAATTCAGGTTAGGCAGTTTCGTGGCAGCCTTTCTTAACTCTGGCAACATTTTCATCCATGTTCTCCTCAGTTTCACCTAATGATAATCACTTTGGGAGTTGTCAAATATTTATAGTTTTAAAGGAAAGTTTACTTCATAAAGCCAGTATATTTCATAGGTATCTTTGGAGGAATAAGTTTGTAGGTATTCTAGATAAGACAAGTTTACCATATTATAATGGTAATTGTTTATTTAGTTAAGTGCTTAACCTGGGCAGTTTTGCTTCTGAGGAACTTTTAATGGCCTTGGTTACCAGCATCTTCTATGTTAAAGCTAGGAATGAAATCAAGTGTCCAGTGATGACTAGGACCTCCCCAGCTAAGGGTGTGTTATAGAATGTCTGAAGTGCCGAGGTTGAAAACCCCAGTTGCAGGTCTCTAATATGGCTGACTGCTTATCTGCAGGCTTTATTTTTCTATGAGTAGGGGAATGAGCAAGCCTCTTGCAATGTTACTTAGGTTATTTTGCCCATGACTCAAGCCTTGTTATCTTGGGATGCATCTGGATGAATCTATAGTACGATCATCTGCAGGAGAACAGATTCCTGAAGAAATTAATGCTTTCCTGTTCAACATTTCTGCAATACTTTTTTAAGTCAAGCTGCCATCAGTTTTTAAAACAAAGAATAATAAATTAAATCTTGGGGCTGGAGAGATGTGATGACTCAGTGGTAAGAGTTCTGGCTACTACTCCAGAAGATTCAGGTTTGATTTCCACATGGTGGCTAACAACTATACTTTTAGTTCTAGCAGATTCAATGTATTCTGACCTCTTCTGCACCAGGCATGTAAGTGGTGCACAGACATGTGCAGGCAAAATACTCATCGTATTAAAAAAAAAAAATCAAATCTTTCCAGGTCTTTGAACTTGATTCATGACCTTTGACTTTTAAAAAATCATTTTTATTATTTTGCATTTTTATTTTATGTGTATGGATGTTTTCTTTGTGCAGTAACACAGAGGCCAGAAGGCATCAAATCCTCTCTGACTGGAGTTATAGATGGTTGTGAGCCACCATGTGAGTGCTGGTAATTGACCCAGGTCTTCTGGACAAGCAACCATTGATTGCTCTTAACCACTGAGTCAGTCCTCTCTCCAGCCCTGTCCTTTGTCTGTGTCTGTCTCTCTCTCTCATACCTCTTTCTGAATCTCAAATGGAATTTAAAAAATAAACTGAGATTGACATAAAAAGTTATTTTTATTATTTGAGCCAGGTTTCTTCCAATTAATAAATATTGGAAGAAAGGGAAATTTCGTCCACTTGCCTCTGCCTCCCAAGTGCTGGATTAAAGACGTGTGCCGCCACTGCCTGGCCAGAAATTTCATTTGTTACAGCACTTAAAATTGTGTGGGCACCCTGGAAAAAATAGGTAAAGTAGGTATGGTTTTTTTATATTGTTCCAGTCTTACTCTTAATAATTTATACAGTCTTTATGCAGAACTCTTAATAATTTACACAACCTTTAGTCTAAAGAAAAGGGAGATTATAAATAGATACGCTACAACCCCCAAATTCAGCTCAGCTTTGCATTCTAGGTACCAGTAATTTTTAGTAACATTTGCCTTCTTAATTAATAGACATTACTATTACATACAGTTTGTACACATAGGTGGCAGAATTTAGAAACAGCCTGGGGTTAAGAATTTTCCATGGGGAATTGATTTGTAGTGAATCAGTCTTCATGTATAAATACACAGAGTCTAATTACTGAGAGAAAAGCCCATGTAGTAAATGGAATAGTGAAGGCTAAATTGATGTGGCTTTATCAGTCATCTGGCACATTCACGATGTGTGTTTTCAGTGTTTCAGGGACTGTTCACCAAGGCAGGGCAGGTTTAAAACCAATGGGGAGCCATGAGTGGTGGTACATACTAGTCAGGTTGATGGTACATATTAAAAATGTTGGAAACTAAACATCTAAACAGGGTTCTCTAGAGGAACAGAACAGATAGAATGAATGAATCTATACATCTATCTATCTATCTATCTATCTATCTATCTATCTATCTATCTATCTATCTAAAGAGGGGATCCTTACAAGTTGTGGTTCAGCTAGTTCAACAGTGACTGTCTCCTGACAGAAAGTCCGAGAATTTAGTAGTTGTTCAGTTCATGAGGCTAGATGTCTCAGCTGGTCTTCAGTATACACTGGAGACCCAAAGAACTAGGTTCTCACACCAGTGAAGCAATGACTCAGCAGCAGTATATATGAACTTGCCAAGGAGAATGAGGGCAGGTGAAAAGCAAAAGCTTCTTTCTTTATATAAGCTTGTCCTTTATATAAGCCTATATAAAGCCTATATCAGCCACACTATGAGAAGGTGTGGCCCAGATTTAGGGTGGGTCTTCTAACTTCAAATGAAAGTTCAAGAAAAATACCTCACAGGTATGCTCATGTGCTTAGATTTTTAGTTAATTTCAGATGTAGTCAGGTTGACAACCAAGAGTAGGCATCCCACCTGTCATCCCAAGCTCAAGATAGTTCCACTATCTTCCCAGTCCTAAAGACTGCAAATCATAATTGTACAGGTCAGTAAATACTATATGTATAAATAAATATGTAACGATCCTTACTTCCTAGATCAAAAAAAAGAATTCCTTTTTTTTTTTTTTCTCCCAGAGCCGAGGACCGAACCCAGGGCCTTGAACTTGCTAGGCAAGCGCTCTACCACTGAGCTAAATCCCCAACCCCCCCAAAAGAATTCTTAGTACTCCAACAGGTTTCATGTCCCTCCACTCCTAGTTCACATTCAAAGGCAGTTATTTCTCTCACTTTAGATTTTAAGTGGGAACATTATTTTCTTTTTTTTTTTTTTTTTTTTTTTGTTTTTTTTCGAGACAGGGTTTCTCTGTGTAGCTCTGGCTGTCCTGGAACTCACTCTGTAGACCAGGGTAGCCTCGAACTCAGAAATCCGCCTGCCTCTGCCTCCCAAGTGCTGGGATTAAAGGCGTGCCCACCACCGCCTGGCAGAACATTATTTTCTAACTAGCCATTTTGTTCAGTGTTTTGTAGCTTTAGTTTTCTTGTTACTGTGTAATATTATAATGTATAAATACATGGTAGTTTATTCAATTCATTTCATTCAATTCAAAACATTTATGTCTCTTCTGTTTGGGTGGTATGAATGACATTGTTACTTTGTTGAACTTGTCTCTTTGTAAACATCAAACTTTGTCAAAATGTATAGTGCCAGATTTGTATAGTAAATTTAAATAAACTTACACTTCTATAGTGTTTTCCTTGTTTCTTTCTTTTTTGTTATTAATTTCCATGCCTCTTTTTTTTTTTCTCTCTCTCTCTTTTGAGACAGGTTTCATGTAGTCAAGGCTAGTATCAAACTTCATTCATAGTTAGGTCTGGCTTTGAACTTCATATCTTCCTTTCTTTTTCACAAATGCTGGAATTGCAGGCATGTATCACTCCCTCACCCCCTAACTTTTTTTGTAATTTTGAGACAGAGCCTTCCTTACACTGCAGCACTAGATGGCCTTAAACTCACAACCTGAGTGCTTGGGTTGCATGTGTATCACTGCCTGCTGATTAATTCATTTTTGTTTTCTGAGTTGTTTGTAGCTGGGGATAACCTTAACTTCCATTCTTCCTGTTCCTATCTCCAGAGGACTGAGATTACAGGCATGCCTCAACCACATGCAGTTTATGAGGTGCTGAGAATTGAACCCAAAGCTTCATGCATACTAGGTAACCATTTTACCAGCTGAGCTACATCCTTAGCCTTTCATTTCTTTCTCTTTAGTTCTGAGGCAGAGTACCACTGTGAATCTTAGGCTGTCCTTGAATTCCTTATATTTGCAACTGGAGTGACTATTCACTGGACATTTTTCTAAAGCGTGTAAAGTCATAGTTTGAACTGTGTTTGACAGGCCTAAAATTGAATAGAGTAGTTTATTGAATTTCAGTCTTAATGGCTCCTAGATTTAAAAACATTAGAAGAAAAATTTTGTTTTCAAATTCTAACTGACGAATCTAGGGCAAAGATGCCATGGCAGACCTGGTCTTCATGTAGTATTTCGTTTTTGTTTTTTTGTCAAGAATAGAAGAAAATCTTTGTTTTGCTTAGTCCTTTTAAAAAGTGTTTTCACATAGTTTCCCAGAATCTGTTTGGCTGTCAGAAACATACAGGTTTATGATCTGCAAGCATAGTAGGTAGCTGATTTAGTTTTGTTTGTTGGTAGGTTAAAGGGCACTTGCAGCTTCTGATCGATTTATTTGATACTAAAGGTTAAAAATGTCTGTAATATATTTCTTACCAAACCAGGGCACATGGTTACTAAAGTATATTCTATTTCTATTTTATTCTGTTTCTGTAAGAAAAATAAAATGTTAAGCATAGAAATTAAACTGCTTAAGGCCTTTCCCAGCTCCTGACTTTTTTCATGGTCTCTGCAAAGGTTGTTTTATGTTGCCGTTTGTGAAGAAGAAAAAAAAATTAACATCAAATAATTCATTTGTCAAACATTAGTAAGTGTTGATTATCAGTAGTGATTTGTTATGGGTTTATTTATTTATTTATTTTTGTTTTTAACACAGGGTTTTAACTCTGTAGTTGAGGCTGGAACTGCCTCAGCAGCCCCAACTGGCCTGGAACTCAAAACATTCCTGTGTTAGCTTCCCAAGTGTGTGAAGCTCCGTGCCCAGTTTCTACAGTGATTAAAGTGTGTGTGTGTGTGTGTGTGTGTGTGTGTGTGTGTGATAAAACAACTGTGGACTCAAGTCTCTTCTTACACATTTATGTGGATCCTAGGGATTGAACCCATGTCACCAGGTTTACTCGGCAAATGCCTTTCTGTACCTGCCGAGCCGTCTTGCTGGAACTCGCTATGTAGACCAGGCTGGCCTCAAAACTCACACAGATACACTTGCTTCTGCCTCCTGAATGCTGGGATTAAAGGCATGTACCATCACACCTGGCTCACTAAATGGATTTTTAAATAGAAAATTAACTGTGCCAGAAATTCACCTGCTTTTTGAGTCCACTTATCCAGAATGAGAGCAAGAGTAAAGGGGGAGAGGAGGGGACTTTCCAGTTTGTATTTTTATTTTAATGTATTTTTTTCTTAACTGTGTGCTTTAGGGAAAAAAAAGGTGAAATCATGATTCATATCCAAATATTAAAGTGAACATATTAAAAACTTTTGGTCATAATAGGGAAACTTGTCACTTTTAAATTAATTATAAGAGAAATCAAAAAAAAAAAAAAAAAAAAAACCATACATTTCTATAGCAGAGATATTGCAAATGAGCCCAGCGTGGTAGCACACACCTGTAATCCCAGCAATTGGGAGGCTGATGGAACAGGGTTTCAGTGAGTTTGAGCCCAGCCTGGACTTCATATTAAGTAACAGGTCAACCAAGAACCACATAGTAGTAAGTTTCTGTCTCAAACCAAAGGAAAACAAAACAAATAAACAAAGAAACCTAAGAAAAGAGAATGGTGCAAATGGAGGTGAGACTGGTTTCTGCAAGTAGTGGGGATGGAAGTTAGAACTTTTACTGAACCGTGGCAAACTTTGTTATTTGTATATGATAATTTGTTTGCCTGTCCATCAATTATCTACAGATGAGAGAGCTGTAATATTACCGTAGGGTCAGAAGCTGTAACCCAGAAGGTGACCTAGATAATACTGGCTTTCCATTGGAAGCAAATATTTTCCTGTTTGCTTTTCACAGATTATTAAAATACCTGAGACTCTGTGAGATGTTACTTTTAGACGGACTTTCCTCATTGCTTAGTTCCATTTTAAGATTGGATGGTAGACTTTCCCAAGGGTGTTTGTATATGGTGTAGGTCAGAGAGCAAGATTCAGTCCCTGTTTTGTTCTTGTGAACAGGATCGGAAGTCCTCAGTGACTTAGTGACTTTGTTAGGTTGTGCATCTTAAAATTTCTTGCTCTAATATTGGCATTCTTATTATAAGGGAAAGACTTCCACAAATAGTTAAAACCTTAGAAAGCCAGGGCTGCAGAAATAGCTCAGCAGTTAAGAGCGTATGCTCTTATTTTAAGGGAACCCAAGGGTTCCCAGCACCCATATCAGGTGGCTCACAACTACTTGTATCTAGCTTTAGTTAGATCTGATGCTTCAGTCTCTGCAGATACTTGCACTCATGTTCACATAATTAAAAATAAAAAATAAATTTTTGGTCTGGGCTTCTTAATTCAGTGATAAATCTAGTATGGTAATTATATTTATCTAATTTATGATCTTCTTCCTCAGTCATGATATACTCAAAGAAATTAAAACTTTTATGAAGAATATAACATTATTTTAATGGATCTTACTTATTTAGTAAGTTCATATTTCTAGTCTTTAAAGATGTCTTACACTCCTCCTACTACAGTGATAATACAGCCAATGCAACTTTAAGAAGGAATTGTTTATTGGGATCTTACAGTTCAGAGGATCACAGCAGTAAGCAGACAGGCATGGCATTGGAGCAGACGCTGAGAGCTTATATCTGATCCACAAAATAAGAGGCAGCTAAGTGGAAATGGTGTGGGCTTTTGAAACCTCAAACCTAGTTACACACTTCCACCAACAAGGCCACACCTAATCTTTTCAAACTAGGGACCAAGTACTCAAATATATGAGTCTATGGGGCCAATTCTCATTCAAACTCCCACAAAAGATAATAAACTTCCTTTATATTTTGAAAGGCAGCCTGACTGGGTCTGCACAGTAAGCCATTTAGTTCAGAGCACATTTAATAACACATTGGTGGAAGCTTGCATAGGCTAAGAGTATTTCATATACAAATACACACACACACACACACACACACACACACACACACCACACACACACACACACACACACACACACACACACACACACACACATATATATATATATATATATATATATATATATATATATATGAATGAAGCAACCTGGGCTGCCTCAGCCTGAGTGTGCCACTATACCTGGCTCCATTTCATTTATGGATCAGATATTTTAAAGCTCTCAGCTACTGCTCCAATACCATACCTGCCTGTCTACTGCCATGTTCCCTGCCATGATGGTCATAGACTCACCCTCTGCACTGTAAGCCCCCAATATAGAATACATTTCTAAGCATTTATTTTGCTAGTTGCATTTAGTTTTATGAATTTTTTCTTTTAATCTATTTAGAAATGCACCCTATAGTATACTTTTAAAGATTTATTTTTATTATCTTTTAAAAACTATATGTGTATGTATGGGCATGAACAAATGAATGAGTCCAGTGCCTGTGGAAGCCAGAGGTGTGAGATCCCCCTAAAGCTGGAGTTACAGGCTGAGAGTCAAACTTGGGCCCTCTGCAGGAGCAGATTTTTTTTTTTTTTTTTTTTTTTTTTTTCCTCTTGCCTTGAGTCTATTTGTAAAAACCGCATAGGACACTGGTCATCTGCAAAATAGTGTGTGGGTAGGTGTGTCACACCAGTCCATCTATCTTCACATTGGCAGGAAGCTTTTCTATGGGGCCTTCACAGGGTCCTGGGCACCTTTGGGAGCCTGAGCTGGAACTGGAGCCTGGGACTTAGCTCGATCTTTGGCCTCTGCCTTGGTTTGAACCTTGGGCTTTGGTTGGCAGAGCCTATGACCCTTGGCCATGTAGCTTTGAATTGGGGTGAGCTTGGGGTGATCTATGAGCTGAGTTTGCAGCTGGGGCTCTTTGGCATCTTGGGCTTTATGGCCTGAGGCTTCACAAGGGCCTTGATGGCCCCTGCACATGCACTCACTGCCTTTGCATTGTTGGCCTGCATCTTCTTCAGGCCTTTCTTGTGTGCTTCTTGGCAAAGCGCATGTTCCTCAGGAACTTGGGGTCAGCTCCCTTAAGAGATTTGTATCTTTGTGACCAGGGTTTCTTGTTGCCATTTCTGTGCCATTTGCGGGACTGGTTGTGTGTGGTGTGGTTCTTGGACTTGGCCATGGTAACCCGCGGCTCCCACAATGCCTGGGACCGGAAGAGAAAGAGCAAGAGCAATTCTTGCCAGTCTATCTTGCCAGCTCCTATGTATTTTTAATGTATTTCAGAAGAGAGATGCTCAGAATTGTTCCTTAAAGAAAGCATCTTGTCTTTATTTGATACTTTGTCCTGATTGTACACACATGCACAGTAAAAGTACCTTCCAAAAGGTACCTTACCTTGTCTACTTGGCTTGTCTACTTTGTGAGATTCTTAAAAGGTTTTACTGTTCCACGAGCTTATGCCCAGTGGCTTGGGAATATTGTGTCCCTCCTCTTTCCTGTGGCCAGGGTTGTTTGGTATCTCAGCGGTTGGGGAAATGCTGTGCATAATACCTCAGGGCTGCAAGTAGAATAATTGAACTTGGAAGTAATACTGAGCATACAGGCTAATATACCTGTGGACCTGTAAGCTTTCTGAGATGACTCTGAGATACTAAGCATCTAGACTCCTGCTGTGGAAGTTTAGGGGAGGTGTACAGTTGGTTCTTGATGGAGCCTGTCTCTTCTATATCACAGATAGTTGGTTGCAATGGCTGTTTGGTTTGTTGCTCAATTCTCACTTCTTCTTTAATGACCCCAGAGAGTTTTTCCTTTGGGCTCGTGATCTGCTTTTGCTGATTAACTCTGCTGCCTTTTGAGGCTCCTAGAGATATTTTTTTCTTTTACCTGTTTACTTTGTGCTTTGAAGTTTTATAGAAAATGATATGTAAGAGAATCAGATTCTGTGTCTTAATTATAGAACTCTCAGTAGGTGATCTGGGTAAAACAGGTTTTTCTTTTTCTTGGTAATTAATTTCTGTTCTAAAGCTCAAATTTGTTTTGTTTTTATTTTTTATTTTTTATTTTTTATTTTTTTTGTTTTTTGTGGTCAGGGAGAAGTGCAAAACAAATGGAGCTGAATGGGAAGAGGAAATGAATACTTTTCCTACCAAAAGTTAAGTTCTCCCTGCCACATCGGAATGTGTGAGAAACAGGACCTTTGCTTTGTAATAACAAATTCACCATACTGATGAAAACAGAACAGTTGTGTGTTTGTTTTTTGAGACATGATTTCACTCTATAGCCTGTCCTGGAGTGAAATAGTTTTTGTTTTTTGTTTGTTTGTTTGGTTAGGTTTTGATTTTGGTTTTGTTTTTTTTCTAGACAGGATTTCTCTGTGCAGCTCTGGCTGTCCTGGGATCTGTAGACCAGACTGGCCTTGAAATCAAAGATCCACCATGCTCTTAATCTCAGCATCCATCTGAATGCTGAGATTAAGAGCATGCACCACTGCCTAGCAGTGGTTTTTAAGGTTCCCCCATTGTGAGAAATTTTTGCCTTCTTTTTCCTATAGGCTGGTATTTCAGAGAATTACAGTCTTCACATTCTTGTAGCACAGGCTGCTCTCTAAATTTCCCATCCTTTAGGATACAAAGCCTCATCTAATCGTCTAAGCCTTCTCTTCTCTGACTGTGAACAATCAGTAAAGAACTCTTGATTTCTGAGGAAGCTGCCAGAGGGGAGACAGGGGCCTCTGCTTATCTGTGCCTTTTTCATGAGTTGAGCACTAAGTATACTTTGTACTAAAAATGGGTGGCAATGCTTTATTTCTTGCCAAGGGAATAGCAGTTTTTCTTATGCGGGTAGTTACACCTTTATGTATGCTAAGGCTAAGGCTTTATGTATGCTAAGGCAGGCAAGGGCTTTGTCACTTCTATGCCTTTTTTTGCAGGATTTCAAAGTAGAAGATTCAAATTTTCTCTGGTATCTGTCCAATGAATAAATAGTAGGAACAATTGATGTATTTGACCTGGTGGATTGATATGGCTGATTTAGCACTTCCTGAGAAAGCTTGGTGAACTTATTTTCCTTCCTTCCCAAGAACTGGGTGATTGGGTCTCAGTAATATAAGTGGGTTGTTTGCTATTTTCCTAGAAAGGAAGAGATGAGGAAAGAGAGTGCCTTCACTACCCCCACCCCAAACCAAGAAAGACAACACTGCCAAATGACCAGAATGGTATCTACACAAGCCAAGTACTCTGTGTGTAGCTTTCTCAAACTGCAAACTTATACACCTGCTACCTGCTTATAAAAGAAATAGAAATTGATTCAGAAAGTACTCTGGGGACTACAGCAATAGCTTAGCAGTTAGGAAAGCTTGCTGCTCTTGCAGAGGAACCAGGTTCAGTTCCCAGCAACTACACATGGTTGCTGTTCACAGCCATCTGTATGTAACTCTAGTTTCGGGTTTGGGGTTGGGGGTAGTGAAGCTGTGGGTCCTTTGGCCATTAGGATAAGTGAGATGGGAGAAACTGAGAAATGCAAGTGTTGAACCAGTGGAACCTCTGGTTTACAACACTGATGGTTTGGTTCTGAAGAACAGGTGATAGGAGATAAAAATGAAACAGGCTTGTTTCCCCCCCCCCCTCCCCAATGCCCAAACCTATTTTGCAGTATGATCCTTGGATCTCAGTATCTTTGTTTGTGAAGGACATAATCTGCTCTGATGGCTTGTGATATGGTGACTTGTGACTTGTCAGTTGAGTATACAAAGTTCAAATGACTGGCTTTTCTTTTCCATATTCAGTCTGAAGCCATTCTGCTCTGCACAGCTTCTGTGGTAAAGATGTAAAAATTCTAGGACCTTGCAGAACATAGGTTCTAAAGGATATAAGTATTATAATTATTTCACTTTAGTTGAATAAGTGTCGAATTCCTAACACGGTAAAGCTGCTTTCAGGCACTCTAGCAGACAGGAGGTTAATATCCAACTTATTTGTATTCTTACTAGCACTGGAAGACCGTGGATTAAAATCTCTAAGCTGTTCTCCCTCACTGGGTTTAATGCTTTGCTTCAGGTCAGACTAAATCACAATGCCCCTAGGCTAATGCAGTTTGGCAGTGACTGACTCATAAGAAATGACTGAATCAAGGCATGCTAGATATTTAACACATTAGAAGTTCAAAAAAGACATTATACTGTGATGTAAGGATCAACTTTCTGTTGGAAGGTAGCTTTCCCAAAACTAGTTTTATAGTGATCTATAGAGATCAAGAAAATTATTACCAATGTCTTCCTGGGTTAGTGACCGATTTACTTACTCTCTGCCTGAGGTCTCAGCTATGACCAGATGTGTGCTTTCAGACAAACTGGCAATTTGAGAGGTAGCTAGCTTATGTGTACTTTAATTTTGACCATGCAATCTTAGTTTATGTTCCATTATTTAAAAACCAATAGCCAGTTGTTGTGGGAGACAGTAGTAGGGATTAGGTGTTAGATCGGGATTGATTGAGGCAATGTGAAAATAAAAGAATAGACAGATCTCTATGGAGGCAGATTGTCCTTAAATCTTAACACTAAAGGACAACAGTCTCGACCATGGAATGGAGACTTTGCCTAGGTGCTGGGGTGGGGCTTGGAGCTTTTTAGGGCAGAAAAGGGAATTTTGGGGGTAGAAGATTCCACATGCAGAGTTGATCACCTGCAGTCTCGAGGTTATAGATACCTATGGAAATGGTATGTTGATTTCTTTTTTTTTTTTTTAAGATTTATTTTTTTATTTTATATATGTGAGTGTACTGTCACTCTCTTCAGACACACTAGAAGAGGGTATTGGATCCTATTACAGATGGTTGTGAGCCACCATGTGGTTGCTGGGGAATTGAACTCAGGACCTCTAGAAGAGCAGTCAGTGCTCTTAACTGCTGAGCCATCTCTCCAGTCCCAGTATGTTGATTTCTCATGAGTCCCTGGATCCTAACATCCTAAAGAAGATGTTATCAGCTTGTCAGCTTTGCTGTCCAGAGTTTCTTAACTCTGGTTTTAAGTTATTAACCCTCATTAGAGTCTTGTGCCAGTGGATATTGGTAGATAGTTAGGTCTTTATACAACTATATACAACTTTTAAATTATAAACAGAAAGTTCTTGAGGTACCATTGAATGTAAAGTGTTAAGTAATTTGCCCAGGGACACTAATCATTGAAAGAAGACTGGAAAGGGGTTGTAGCTCAGTGATAGAGTCTATGCCTAGTATGCAAGAAGACCTTGGTTCAGTCCCCAAAATTGCAATAGCAACAGAGAGAGGGAAGGGGTTGAATAATGAGTTAGGAAATTTAGGCTTCTGGCCTTTTATTCTGTTCCAAACCTGTCTATAGGAGCATAAGCACATCATTTCAAACCCTTGGGGCCCTTGCTTGTAAAGTCAGAATGTTTATGTTGTCCTTGATCACTAAGGCTCCCTTTAGCTCCTAGATTCTCTGTTGGAGTGTTGCATCAGGACCCAACTTGGGGCTTGTTCTGTTTTCAAGACCCAAAGGAGCTGCCTTTTTTCCCAAGGAGATAATACTAGGCTATTCCACAGAACTGTTCAATGGGCTGTCTTTGTGGTGAGGTGCTTCTTCGTAGGGGAATGAGCTTGTTGTTTGTAGTAACCAAAAGAGGACATTAGGATGAAGCCAAAAGTAATTTCCACGGTCACTTAGTTGCCTACACAAAAAAACTTGTCATGACCTGTTTTACTTTGTTATTATTCTATCTTTGGAGATAGGGAATTTACAGAACTCCAGGATTCCCATTGTCTTCCTGAGAACCAATACAGTTGGGCCTAGAGAGATAACCAAGGGCTAAGAGCACTTATAGAGAGCCCTTGTTCAGTTCCCAGTACCCACATTGGGTGGTTTTTAACCACTAGTAACTTGTGATATCTCTGGCTTTTTCAGGCACTTACACTCAAATGTATGTACATGAAAATTAAAAATAATTTCAAAAAGAATTGTCACAGTCACCAAGAAAATATGTTCTTTCAGAATTTAATTTTGTAATTGAGTTAATGAGTACTGTATTCATACTATATTTAAGGCTTTTGAACATTTGTTTTTTATTTCCTGGTTTTTTGCTTTGTCTCTAATATTCTGTTATTTTTTCATTCATTGTCATGAAGAATTGGCCTTTGATGTCATCTTTGAATCATTAAAATGTAATTTCTATGTGAATTAGGAATTAGTACCACCACTTACAGCATACTGTTTAACTATGTGCTTTGATCACAGCTTTGACCTGAGTCTTCTCTGGTAGAAATCAGAGCATCCCTTTGATGGTGACAGACTCCTGGTCTTCCCCAATTTTTGCTGGGGTTGCCATTGCTTTGTCGGATTGATGTTGTTGATAGCAACAGTGGACTCTGTGGAATAGCCACCTGTTGTAGATAAGCAGTTTCCATGGGTCACCCTCAGGGAACCTAAAACTTGTCTAATGTTAATTGCCTATTATTAATCCAATTACTAAAGGTATTTCTTTAGTGTGTTTGAGATGCTGTAGCATAATGCATTTAAACAGAGTGGCTTTTAAACACCAAAACCTTATTTCTCTGACAGTTATGGAGGCTCGGAAGTCTGAGGATCAAGGCAGTATAAACTGAGGGCCGACTTCTAGAAGGTGGCACTCAAAAGAGAGTTCCTAAAAGGGGTACTTAAACAGTGTCTGTCTGCTGCGACCTCACTTAGAAGGAGCAAGCTCATTCTCTGAGGTCTGTCTTTTGTAAGGGGACCAATTGTATTCATGGAGATTCCTCTGTGACTTTATAACCTCTGAGGGTTTTACCTCCTGATAACACTCAAGGATTTGATCTCAGCAGAAATTGTGGGGGAATGTAAGCATTTAGTTCATAGCAGCTTCAAGAAAGACTTGTTGGCCGGGCGGTGGTGGCGCACGCCTTTAATCCCAGCAATTGGAAGGCAGAGGCAGGCGGATTTCTGAGTTCTAGGCCAGCCTGGTCTACAGAGTGAGTTCCAGGACAGCCAGGACTACACAGAGAAACCCTGTCTCGAAAAACAAAAACAAACAAACAAAAAAGACTTGCTAATTACCCATTCTATTTGTGAGGTTTGTGTTCTTAATAATAAATACCCAAGAGGAACAGATCTCAAGTCAGTACCATCTTTTTTTTTTCTTTTCAAAACATCCTCTTACTACTTTAGCTTTCTTTTGCTTGTAGTCTTACCATCATAATTAATGGTATACCACTTAACAGATCTCTCAAACTTGAATTGAAAGTTTGGAATCATTTGAATTATTCTCAATCCATAAATTCTCATAGCCAAAAATGTACTGTTCTTGTTTCCTTTCTGTTATTATGATAAAACACTGACCAAAAGCATCTTAGGAAAGAAAAGAATTTATTTGGCTTACACTTCCAAGTCATAGTCTGCTGTTGATGGAAGTTAGGGCCTGAACTTGAAACAGAAGCCATGGAGGAGTACGCTTGCTGGCTTACTCACAGACTCAAGTTTAGCTAGCCCAATGCATACACTAGCCCCTTTCTATACATTTTCCTCTAAAGACTTTTGTCATTTATGTATGGATGCATAAAATGTATACACAGAAGTATAGGGGCTGGAGAGATGGCCCCTATTAATTTTTACATTTTCAGATTGTTGGCTAAAAAGAATATTTTGTGATACAGCAGTTACATAAAGTCAGATTTCAGCGTGCATGTAGTTAAACGTTGTAGGAATCTTAGCACACTGTATACACAGCACCAGAGGTGAGTAGGTGTAATAGAATCAGTTCATAGCACCCCAAATAGTCACACAGAGCTATTCTGTTTATAGCTAGAATAGAGAAGGGGGAAACTCAAAGAGAGTAGAGAGAAAATGGCACTCACATTGAGAATTGGTCACAGAGAGGAACTGTCAGGAATACCAGCACTGAGATAAAGGTGATGGCTCACAGGAACTTGATTTAGATTAGTCCTCTTATTTTACAAATTAAGCAGATCAACATTGTGTCAAAGTCTGCCTGGCACTGTCAGATGGGAGCGACTGGTGTATAAACTTTGAGGCCTGTAGAAGATGATAAGATTATTGCTGAGGTGGAGCCATCATCAGTAACAGCTTTGCCCTTGAAAAATGAGAATTGAACAAACCAAGAACAGACTTCCTTTCTCTGAATGTAATGTTTCTGTTTTTTTTATATTTCTAGAAGGACTTCGAACCTTATTTGGAGATTTTGGAAGCATATTCCACAAAAGCCAAGAATTATGTGAATGGGTATTGCACCAAATACGAGCCCTGGCAGCTCATTGCATGGAGTGTCCTGTGTACTTTACTGATAGTCTGGGTGTATGAGCTTATCTTCCAGCCAGAGAGTAAGTATCCTACCACTTCTATAAAGGTAGACTGGAGTCTCATTTATGGCTGGTGGGTTGGAAGCATCTCTTTTGGTTTGGTTCTGCCTTTTAAAATCTATTTAGATGGGAAATAGACCCTGATTTATGAACTGTGAAATTCTGTTAGGACTTTTGGGTAACTGTTACTATTTATGGTTTTGTGATTTTTTTTTTTTTCATTTGTAGTTTAGGTAAAAACTTCTTAGATATTAGTTACTATAAAGATTCACAGATGTCTCAGAATGTTCGTACATATCTTTCAGTACTAGTTTTTTCCTAGAGCATAACTGTGTTATTTGAGATTTCCAGAGTAGAAATGTATTGCTTTCATTTGTGGCCTTCCTTTTGATTAAAGAGTAGGAGTAAGCCACCACTCGGCTGCCAAGTGGCCTCTAGGATGTCTGCGTTAAGTAACGCATGGCTCTTCTTCCTTTGGAGCTAACTTCTGCCAAGGGACAGTAGTACTGACTTGTCAGATGGACTTGGGAAGAAGAACACAGTTTCTCAGGGGCTGCTGAGGAGGAAATACTGGGTCAGTGACTGGCTTACACCCTTCCTAAGGTGTAAACAGCTCTTGCACACCTATCTCTTCCCTGCCTACACCTCTAGGTGACTGTGATCATGACTCTGTGAGTTATTTTCTCCCCACAGGCAGTGCTTGGGAAGCTGTTTGATTATATTGATATCTAAATAGTAGATGTTAGCATTGGCTATTTTGTGCCACTCCCTGGCTTTTCCCCCACACTGCTGGTATCTTGAGTAACTTCCTTGGGAGAAGAATTAAATAACTGAAGAAAAATCTAACCATTTTTTATTTGTTTGATATTTCTGAATTGCTTCACTTTCTTGGTGGCATCATCTGTTGGGAGCACTTTAACTATTTTTTCTGCTTTACTTTCTGTTTTCCCACGAACTAGATGGTTTTTATTTTTGGCGCGGTGTCTGTATCGGGGGTGTGGTGGGGTATGGTGAAAGGTGAGATGGGTTTTCTCTGTGTATTCTTGGCTATCCTGGTGCTCACTAGCTCTGTAGACCAGGCTGGCCTCAAACTCTAAGAACCACTTGCCTCTGCCTGCCAGGCACTGGGATTAAAGGTGTATGCCACCACCACCAGGTGGTTTTTATCTTTTTTTTTTTTAAATGTATCTTTCTTTATTTTATGTGCATTGGTGTTCTGTCAGCATGTATGTGTATGTGAGAGTATGAGATCTTGGAGTTACAGACAGTTGTGACAGCCCAGAGGCAAGTTCCACTTCTTTAGACCTTTTTAATTAAAGTGGAAACGAGACGTGACTGTTCTGTCTCAAATTATAGTTCTCACTGCACCTTTAAAACAGGGCCTTCAGTTTCTGTTCCTCATCCTTGCCTGATTTTCTCCTACACTGTTGACGAGACTGGCCTTTCATTTCAGTTCATGGTTAATATGTGGCTATAGCCTTAGTAGCCTGTTCTGGTGTGCTCCTTACCCAGGAAGTGTTTGATTCAGTGAATGAGGAGCCCAACGGACATATCTTTTTTTTTTTTTTTTTTTTTTTTAATAATTTTTAATTTATGTTCTTTTTTTTATTGTATGAGTAGTCTGTCTGTATGTACATCTGGATATCAGAAGAGGGCATCAGACCCCTTTACAGATAGTTGTAAGCTACCATGTGGTTGCTAGGAATTGAACTCAGTACCTCTGGAAGATCAGCCAGCACTCTTAAACTCTGAGCCATCTCACCAGCCCCCATGGCGGACATATCTATTTATTCGTTTATATTCTCTATCTCTCCCTCCTCTCCTTTCCTCCCAACCTCCCCTTCCCCATGTCATTGTCCTTGTCTTGTTTTGTTTCAACTTGGGATAGAGTCTCACTGTGTAGACCAGGCTTGCTTATAGCTTGCAGTGGTACTCCTGTCCGTGCCTCTTGAATGCTAAGATGTGCAGATGTGTATCTCCATGTCTGGCTTTTTTTTTTTTTTTTTTAAAACTATGATAGTACATATATATGTAAAAAATGTATGTTGTCTTTTAAAACTTACTTTATATTTTATGTGTTAGGGTGTTTTACCCATACATATACATATGTCTGTGCACCACGTTCATGCCTTATGTTACTCTTTCAAGCTTGGGAGGGAACATGCTGGGATCAAACATTGGGCCTTGTGCATGCCAGGGAAGTACTCTCTCACTGAACTGTACTTCAGTCTCTCATTTTACTCATTTTAAAGTATTCAGTATAGTAGTATTCACATTTAATTAATATTCACATTGTTATGTAGTCTCTATCTCCAGAATATTCTCTTTAGTTCAAATTGAACTTCAACAGATAAACAGTTCCTGAGCCAGGCATGGTGGTGCAACTTTGAACTCCTATCCCTTGGAAAGGAGGATTGTAAGTTTGAGGCCAGCCTGCCTGGACTATATTGACTATGTCTCAAACCCAGAAAACATCAAAGTCTCCATTTCTTATTTTTTCTAAGCCCTAAAATCACCATTCTGGGTACTTTCCATTTTAAGATTGTATATTAGCCCGGTGGTGGAGGCGCACGCCTTTAATCCCAGCGCTTGGGAGGCAGAGGCAGGCGGATTTCTGAGTTCGAGGCCAGCCTGGTCTACAGAGTGAGTTCCAGGACAGCCAGAACTACACAGAGAAACCCTGTCTTGAAAAACCAAAAAAAAAAAAAAAAAAAAATTGTATATTTATAAAACCAGACTAACATTAGAGCTGCTGACATTCTTACTTCTTTGTTAAAATTAGTATTAACTTTCAGTATTTACTTTAAATTAAAATTTTATTTAACTGGAAATATTATTTAGAACATGTTGTTTTGAAGTGTGTATGTGTTGCATGATGGTCAAGCTGAGCTAGTTAACATTTATTACCTCTGTGTTTTCATAGTTAGTTAGTTGTCAGATGGTTGTGCCATCAAGTTTGCTGAACTTACAGCAGAAACACAATCATCTTGGGTGCTGGGGCCTGCTTGCTTCCTGACTCTGAGCCGTCCATCTGAAAACTACCAAAACCATTATATTAGTAGGGTGTTCTATTTGAGTCTTTGTTGGTTGAACCCCGAGTCATTTTAGCTTGTAATATATATTTTTATTAAAAAGGAGCCTGTGCTCACCATAGGAAACTTTTATACAATATGAATAAGCCACTGAGACCAATTAACCTATTGCTACTAGAGTATACCAATTAGTATACTAATATTAGTCAGAGTTCCTAGAGGAACTAGACCAATAAAATGAATTCATATTATGAAAGATTCATTAGATTGGCTTATGTGGTAGGGAGTGAGTAGATGTAGTAATAATGACTGTCTTTGCATTGGAAAGCTGAGACTCTAGTAGCTGCTCAGTCTGGAGCTGGGTCTTCAGTAGTCCCAGTCTTGGGCTCACAGCCTGCCTACGGGATTCATGAGAGCCATTGGCCTTAGTACACTGTAGAAGGCCAAAGACTCTAGGTTCCAGTGACTGAAAAGGATTGGCAAAAGGAGCAGGTCTGTCTTTCCCTAGACACCCACTCTAGAAAGGTTCTTCTCCCGAACTTAATCCTGCCAAAAGGATTTGACTCCACAAGTAACATGTTGAAAGAAAATGTTGATTAATTAATTAATTAATTAATTAATGCATATATTTATTTAGAATAAGAGTCTCACGTAGCCTTGGCTGGCCTGGAACTCACTCTGTGGACCAAATTAGCCTAGAATTCACAGAGTTTGTCCACCTATTCTTCCTCCCAAGCACTAGGATTAAAAGCATGTGCCACCATATTCAGAAGGAAAATTTAAAATCTTTATTTATAATGGAGGCATGTATGTATGGGTATATACATGATGTGTGTATGTTGCCAGAGCACGCATATAGTCAGAGGACAACTTGGGTGTCAGTTCCTACTTTCTACCTTTATCTAGGTTCCTGAAATTGAACTCAGGTAGTCAGACAGCAAGTCTGACCATCTTGCTGGCTCAGAAGAATTTTTAATACAGAAAAAAGGGTATTGTTAATTCATGTAAAAAGATTTAGTTCTATATTACAGTGTCTAGAAGAAAATATTCTGAAAACAAAATAGTGCCCACAAATGAGTGACTTTAGTCTCTTTTCTTGTTGCTTTATCATAGTCTGGGTCTCAGTGGTTCTGTCACCAGCTATCTTAGCTAGGGTTTCCTTTGCTGTGAAGAGACATTGTATGGCAGCTCTTATAAAGAAAAACATTAATTGGGGCTGGCTTACAGTTTCAAAAGATTAGTCCATTATCATCATGGGATGAAGCATGGTAGCATACAGGCAGACATGGTGCTGGAGAAGAAGCTAAGAGTTATATGCCTTGATTCACAGGCAGCAGGAGACTGTGCCATGTTGGACATAGTTTAAGCCTAAGAGACCTCAAAGCCCACCCCACAACGACACCCAGCAAGGCCATGCCTCTTGATAATGCCATTCCCTGTGGGCCAAACATTCAAACACGAGTCTGTGAGGCCATTCCTATTGAAACCACCACAGCAGAACTTATAGTGTTGGTAGGATGCAAGAGTAGAAGGCCAGTGCTACCTACCTAAGCAAGCACAGTGAAGCAAGGATGCAGGCAGGCCTTGATGTGTACCAGCTGAGGGAGTAGACACACCTGTGTGTCATCATGTCAGGAGTTGCTCTACCCAGACCCCTTAGGAATGCAGCAAAGTTCTTACTCAGTTCATGCTTCAGAGAACAGTTGGTCTGGGGTCTTCTAGGCTGACCTGGATAATAAAACAATCTCTACAGTGCATTTAAGGCAGTGTGGAGTTGCAGGAGTCCTGGACTACTCTCTCACTGCTCTGAGCTCTGCCTTGAACAAGTTCTAATTCTCGGATCCAAGGTTGCCTTTTATGCCTGCCATCCCAGCCTTAAAATGCTACTGCCAGGATCAGTGGAGGTGTATTCAGTATGAATGCACAAGTGTCTTTCCAGCTTGTTGATTTATAATTACTGTAGTTAACAGAAGCAGAATTCTTTGTTCTTTGTAACTGCCTGAAAGTGGACTCTTATATGAATGATTTTCAGACTCCTTTTAGGTCTGGAAAATGTTATCTGGGTCAGTGTTGTTTGTCAGACCTGCGTTTTGGGGATAAAAAGACATCTGGACATTTGGAAACCTTGGGAAGGTTATAAACCTCTGGAATATGTGTGTCATTTGACTGGCAATTCTGCTTCTGGGTGTTTATTCTATGGATATACTTTTATAGTATGTTTTAAAATCTTATTTTTAGCATGGTTTAACAACAAAAATTAAGATGAGCCTATGTGTCCTTCAGTCAAGAGAGGGTTAAATAGATTATGAAACTTTACTTTAATGGAATGAATGCAAGTGTGCATCCACACTGGCATATACATGAACATGGGCACACATCTACTCTTACCTTATGCACTCAGACAACAATGAATGAGGAAATACTAATCTTTATACTGATTTCTGAGTAGAAAAACAAGGTCTAGTACAGTACTAGCCTATACTACCTCTTCAGTAAAAGGGAGAAATAAATGAGAGTTTATGTTTGTTGTTACTAGTAAATACATCAAACTCTGGAAGTGTATGCTGGAAACAAAAGTAAGGGCAGGATGAGATCTGAGTGGAAGGAAATGAGGGTGAAGAAACATTACTGCATGTGTCTATTTACTGAAAAGTTGGGCCACATAACTTTATTACTCAAAAATTAAACGTTTTTATAAAAAAATTGAAAGAAACTCTCCCTCTGGAGGAAGTGAAGTTGTAAGAGGCATGGAATGATTGCTGTCTGTTAACTGGTAGGTTATATCCATGGAATTTCATGTGACTAACAGAACTATTTGTTTCTTGTAGGTTTATGGTCTCGGTTTAAAAATAAATTATTTAAGCTTATAAGGAAGATGCCATTTATTGGACGTAAGGTAGGTACAATCTGTTTCCCTGTTTGGTGTGTATATCTTTTCCCCCTGTTGCTAGATTAGTATTCTCAAAAGAGGGGAATGATTTTTGTCTACCAGACTTGGGAATTTGACATTGTTTGGGAACTTGTTAGGTTGTGACAACTCTGACAGCAGGCTCCTGGAGTCTATGGGCAGAATGCGGGCTGCTATAAAACACTTACTATGGGCATAGTATGGACTGCCCTGCAGTAGATAGGACTTAAAAGGTTGGAAAGGCTAAGGCTTAGTTAGCACTGTCTCCAACATATTTGGCCAAAGGAGAGATGAGAAATCTGCTAAGGAATAACTTGAAATAGAAAATCCATCTGAAGTCTTACTGTGCTTTACAACAATATTTGGCTGAACTGAATTTAGATACCCATCTTGGGATTAAATCATGGGTTGGCAGACTTTCTGTGAAGAGCCAGATAGGAAACATTTTTGTCTACTCTGGGTCCACGCAAGAGGAGCATAGGTAAGGAATGAACCTGCCAGTTCCAGGGAAACTGTATTCAGAAAAGCAGGTAGGCCTCTGGGAGCAGTTTCCTCATTCCCGGGTTGGAAACATAAGGAGATAATAGCTGCTTTCTTGCTCTTTGCTCCGCTTTACAGCAGAGTTGCTCTCTTCACTGTGTCCCTCTCTGCTATCATACTGGGATAAGATATTTCTCCTTAGGGCTGGGTTCTTTATCAAGGGGGAGATAAGCAGGACAGGCTCCTTGCAAGGTATAAGAAAGGCCTATGAATCCTGCCTGTCTTCAAGGCCCCAGTGCCCTGCTCTGACCTATCTCTCACCTTTTTTCTGGCTTTTCCCAGCTTTACTTACTTTGAGATTTTCCTACACCTTTGAGTCTTCTGGAATCAGGGGTGAGGGGTTGGGGGTGGATTGTGAATGGGGAGGGGAGGGAGGAAGGCTACTGAATAAGATATGATGTGCTGCAAAGGACAGCAGACACTTCCTTAATGTTCCCTGAGATTTTAATATCTCCACCTTTCTCCTTTAATTTTAAGATTTGATTTGACTGATTGATTGGTTGGTTGATTTTTGCAGAGTTGGGAATCAAATCAGGTACCTCTTTACCACTGAGCCCCATTCCCAAAGAAATGTTCCTTCTTTGGTGGTGGTAGTGGTGGTACTGGGGTTTGAATCTGGGACCTCACCGATACTAGGCAGGCACTTGACTGCTAGAGGCTATAAAATGTTTCTTTCGATGAGGTTTGGTGATGGCGATGGTGGTGATAATCTTCAAATGTGGGACCTCGGACATGCTAGCAGGCACTCTACTCCTGAGCTGCATTCCTAGCCCCTTCAAAGTTTTGAGACAAATAAATGCTAAGATTCTAGAACCCATTCTTAACCCATTCTTAAATTTTTCTTTTCTTTTCTTTTTTCTTTTTTTTTTTTTTTAAGGATTTATTTATTTTATGTATAGGTACACTGTTGCTGTCTTCTGACACACCAGAAGAGGGCATTGGATCCCATTACAGATGGTTGTGAGCCACATGTGGTTGCTGGGAATTGAACTCAGGAACTCTGGAAGAGCAGCCAATGCTCTTAACCACTGAGCCACCTCTCCAGCCCTTAAATTTTTGAAATTGTAGAATTGAAGATGCTTAGAGGCCATGTAATCCAATCAAACCTTTATTTTTTTCAGATGCAGGCTCTAAGGCTTAGAGACAGGAAGTTACTGTGTGCATACACATACGCATTTGTGCCTTGTTATTTATTCAACACAGTTATTGAGCACTTCCTCGGTCTTAGTTCTTTTTACTGTTTTGCTAGGGTTACAGTGTTGAAGAGCATCAAGTCCTTCCTTTTATAGAACTTGCATTTTAGTAGAAAAAACAGAAAGCAAACAAACATATAACATTTGCATTTTGAAATAAATGTAATGGAGGCAAGAACTGGGAGTGGCAAGTACTAGTACTTGTTATGATTTTTAATATACTCCTAGTGGAATTTTTTGTGTTTTCTTTCCTTCTTAAAACAACATAATTTATCCTTGAGTACTTGTCTTTCATATTTTTTTCCTGTTGCATGAACACTGTGATGTAGCATGATCTTCTATCTATGACCTTAAAAATGCCTCTGTGTCCATAGCATGCCTCAGCACTGTCCAGTACTTTAGACATTGCTGACTATTTACATGCTTTAAAGGAGTCAGTTTCCTGGGGCTGCACTGAGAGGTGCACATAAGAAGATTCTCTTGTATTCTGATCACCCGTGGCCAGGATTGAGAAAAATGTGAATGGTGGGTGTGATATCTTGGGCTTTACTCTCTGTGGAAACCACAGCACTGTAACCTATAGATAGATTGTAACATACAGCCTTTCTCTCTACACTTGTCACCCAGGAGTCTCAGAAGTAGCATCTCCTGCCATTTGTGTCCATAATTTACTCCTCTTTTGTTTTTCTCCTGAGTACCATTAGTAGATTTTTCTGTCTTTCTTGCTAAAAATAAGCTTTATGAGATGAGGGCTTTTTTTTTTTTTTTTAATAGAAAGAAACAAAACAAATTGTGTACTACAGGGCTTTGTTTGTTTGTTTGTTTGTTTCTTAATGGCTACATCCCTAGCATGTAATAGTTTTTTCAGCAAGTATTTGTTGAGCAAATGTGTAAGTAGATGAATAAAAGAAATTACTCAGAAAGTGTAGTTAAGAGAATGGAAAAGAATCATAGTTGATAAATTACATGGCAGAAAGGACCATAGTTCTCCTAGCATTTGTGGGTCAGATGGGTCAAGCTACCCATAGCCCTTGAGGAGATGAGCATAGTCATCCCGGCAGTCTTGAAGCCTGTATGGGTACCCTGGGAGCTCTGTGGACCTCCATACTTGTGGTTCTTTTCAAATATCTGTTGATGTTACTCATCAATTGCACAACAGTCAGGATCCCCTTTTACTGTAGCTTGGCCTGTTTCATGACTGTCTTTATCAATCACAGTATTGCTGTTGCCAACACAGCAACAGGGATCTAATGTTGCTCTCAGGCCAGGCTGGCTTAAGTCAGTTCAAACCAAGGACAATACAGTGTTAGTGACATCAGCACAGCCCAGAAAAGGGGAAATTTAATGCATCTTTGACTTTCAGAAGGAAAGCTGGCTTTTTAAATTCTAAGAGGTATTGCACACGCTGGCTGGCTAAACAGATAGTGTTCATTTTCCTAAAAAAAAAAAAAAAAAAAAAAAAAAGACGAACCCTTCTAATTTAGTAGCACCTATGTTTGGTTTTAAGCCATTGACTTGGTCTCAGAGATGGCCTTTCTGCTTCTGTATTTCATTTTTTTACCTTCTAGTAAACTTCTTTTTTTTCTTTATCCTTGGAGATTGAACAGCAGTTGAACAAAGCCAAGAAGGATCTTGTCAAGCACATGCCGTTCCTGAAGGTGGACAAAGATTATGTGAAAACTCTGCCTGCTCAGGGTCTGAGCACAGCGGAAGTTCTGGAGAGACTCAAGGAGCACAGCTCCATGGGTAAGCCTTGGCCCAGGGGTGCTGGGCTGCCTCTGTCCTTGTTGGCTAATGTGGGCATAGACCGGGGGTCACTTGGCGCTTACTACACGTACAGGAGGATCCATTCTCTACTTCAAAGACCAGATTTCATATTGTAGATGAAGTACAGACTTATGTCAAAATTATGATATCTGTTTAAAGTCACAGAAGACAGTAAAAACATTGACTGTAATTCTACCATCCAGAGATGAGCACAGAACTGAGAGTGACAGTGCCTGCCTGTAATCTCAGTAGCTGGGAGCCCGGGATGAGAGGATTGCTGCAAGCCCAAGGACAACCTGGGTCATGTAGTAGCAGACCAGCTAGGGCTTATGTAGATGCTCTTTCAAAATATAAGCAAAATTAAAAATCAAAGAGAATGAACACAGGGTAATAGAAGTCAGTGAACAGGGCCTGGAAAGGGCTTAAGTACACTGGCTGTTCTTCCAGAGTCCTGGGATTCAATTCCCAGCACCCACCTGGTGGCTTACAACCATCTGTATTTTTAGTTCTGTAGTTCCAGTTCCCTCCTCTAGTCTCCCTGACAGGAGGCTTGCACGTGTATATACAGACATACACACAGGCTGTCATCCTTCCTTTTTAAATTTTTTAAATATCATAACCCATGCAATACTCTTTGGAAGAGTCAAAGAGCAGGATATGAAACTATGTACCTGTCTGTCTATAGTTACCGCATGGTGCACAGCCATGTCCTATGAGAAAAGAGTGAAAGTCAGACTGGATCCACATGTGGCTGTGGGAAGGAGGGCTTTGCCTATGCATTTGCTGCCCAGCCTTCTGCTCTCATGAGAACTGGAGAGCTCTGCTTTGTAGAGCAGGTGGTTCTGGGTACTTTTCAGTTAGTGTTTCGGTGACACCCCTCTCACAGATCACTTTCAATAGGGTGCAGCCTTGTGGTAGCAAGGACTTGAAGGGCCCATCTCATTCTGTTAGTATAACAGAATGTTTCTGAGACAGCCAGCAGAATTGGCGGGTAACCCTGCTCAGCCTTGTTTCATGGTCACTTCCATGCCTGTGCTTGAATGTTAGTTATGGCACAGGAAGTGGCTCCTGCACTGTTTATTTCCAGGTCTGAAATGATTGTGCTCCTCCACTAGCATGCTTTGTGCTTTAGCTACAGCTCTGGAGGTTGTATGGCAAGATTTTACGGTTGCCTCTTCTATCATCTCTGCTTATAGCAGTTCCTGTGACTTCCTATGACTAGATAGGGCAATGAGGGGAACTACTACAGAAAAAGGTCATATTGAGGACAGGAACTGCATGGAGGCAAAGGGCTGCTTTTATGCTGAGAGAAGGTAGCTGAGGGTGAGGGCGACATTACTGTCTGTCTTCACCGAACCTTGATTCACTTCTATTTTTTCCTACAATTGTTGGCACTAATGAATGACCTTTCATCCCCATTGTTGTTCTTAGTAGAAGAACAGGATTGAGTTTCTACTCAACTCTTTTACTCTTTTTAAAAAACACTTACTTTTAATTATATGTGTCGGTGTGTGTGTATGTGGGAATATGTATATTTGAGTGTAGATGCTTTCAGAAGCCATAAGAAGGCATTGGGTCCCCCCCCTTGAGCTGGAAATACAGGAAGTTGTAAGCTGCCTGCTATGGGTACTAGGAACTGAACTCTGGTCTTCTGCAACAGAATACATGTTCTTAACTCCTGAGCCATATATCTGGTTCCTGAACTTTAGGTTTTTGTCTGTCCTGTCAGTATTAATCCCTATGTCTCCAGTGATGTCTGCTCACTGACAGAGTGACCTTAACTTTCTCTGCAGATGTTTCCTGGCAAGAAGGGAAAGCCTCAGGAGCTGTGTACAGCGGGGAACCGAAGCTCACAGAGCTGCTGGTGCAGGTGAACTCTGGGTGCTTATGTGCATGGGTGCCATTCCTAGTTCATTTAACTAGTTAATCTCATTCTTGTAATAATATTCACTTAATAGAAATTTACTATTGAAATAAAACCGTAGAGATTCAAAAGTTTCTTTTCACTTAAATAGGTAAATGTGTGTAATAGTGTCAAATACATCTTCAGACTTCAGAAAATGTGAAATGTCATTTATATCTCTGGACTTTGCTATGTCCTCTGTATTTCTAGTGAAGGAGCTTACCATTACCAAGCTACATACTGCTTATGTAGACCAGCTGTTTCAAACTCACAGATCTTCCTGCCTCTACCTCCCATGTGCTGGGACTGAAGGTCTGTTCTGCTATGCAGGGCTTCATTTGAGATTTTCAGTGCTACAGCTGATGTTGTTTGATGTGGGAGTCAGGGCAGAACTGACTCTCAGAGCAGACTGCACAAGATGAGCCTGACTTTAGCATGGGATATAGCTGCTTTTGTTTCTAATCAGCCTTAGTTTTGAAGCTCATTTTTCATATGAAATTAAAGTTGTGATTTCTTGGGTCTTGTGTTATGATTGTGTTAGAGGCCCTACTTAGTTGGCATAATATTCATAACTCTAACTTTTCATTAGCTGTAGATGAAGCCCAGGTCCTCAAGCAGTGGGAATGATGTGTCTCTTACATCCCAGCTCCCACCTATCACTTTAGCCATCCCCGTTACTTCCATGTTGACATGGATCTTGCTCTTTCCCATTTCTTTCCCTTCTGTTGCATAGGATGAGTTTCCATTCCTCTCTTCAGGTTCCTCCCATAAACTCCTCTAGAGCACTCAGGATGCTAGCAGTTTTCCCACCAGGGTCCCTTAGCACATGCAGACAGATGAACTCACAGCAGCGGTTGCTTTGTGGCAAACAGACTGTCATTTTCATGTTTAATTATTGCTAGGACCCCATAGGTAGAAATGGCTAGTCCCCTTTGCATTTGAGGAAAATGAGCCTCACAGGGTGGATTTGGCCTGTATAGCTAAAAGTGGCAGGCAAAGGGGCGACTTCAAAGTGATGGCAATTTGGGTTTTTTGTTTGTTTGTTTGTTTTGTTTTGGTTTTGGTTTTTCGAGACAGGGTTTCTCTGTATAGCCCTGGCTGTCCTGGAACTCACTCTGTACACCAGGCTGGCCTCGAACTCAGAAATCTGCCTGCCTCTGCCTCCCAAGTGCTGGGATTAAAAAAGGCGTGCGCCACCACCTCCAGGCAATGACAATTTGTTGATGTTACAGTTTAATACCCCTGTGTTTATATTTTTTCCTTATCATGTTGTAAAATCATTTATTTACATGTCTTGTCTCTTACATTATATTCTGGTCTTTAAGTTGGGGAATATATCATTCCATTTTCCAGTTCTTAACTGTTGGACCCAATAACTGAAAACCTTACTCAGTACATGATTCTTTGTCTTGTTTAGGACAGCAGCCTGTCTTATACCCCTTGCATTTCTTTGCAGGCCTATGGAGAATTCACATGGAGCAATCCACTGCATCCAGACATCTTCCCTGGACTACGGAAGTTAGAGGCAGAAATCGTAAGGATGACGTGTTCCCTCTTCAATGGGGGACCAGACGCCTGCGGATGTGTGAGTGGCTTGTAATAGAGGTTTTAAGATAGAATACAGTTATTGGACTGTTACTGTAATGATCTAGATGAAGTGCAGTTTTAAAATGTTACTTGTACTTATCTTTCAGCCCATATAAAGTTGCTAGGAAAGTTTATTGAACACTGCATTCACCAGACCTTTTGCTGCATCTCTCTGCTTGGCTTTTTCTCTCCATTTTTCTCACCTTCTCATTCATATACTTATTGATTGCCATTTATCCACTCACCTCCCCTCCTCCCCCGTTTCTTTTTTGTTTTTGTTTTGTTTTTTTTTTTTTTTTGGTTTTTGGTTTTTGGTTTTTGGTTTTTCGAGACAGGGTTTCTCTGTATAGCCCTGGCTGTCCTGGAATTCACTCTGTAGACTAGGCTGGCCTCAAACTCAGAAATCTGCCTGCCTCACAAGTGCTGGGATTAAAGGTGTGAGCCACCACTGCCCGGCTTTTCTTGGTATTTTGAGTTAGAGTTTCATAGCCCAGGTTGGCCTCAAACCTGCTTTGTAGCTGAGGATGACCTTGAACTCCTGATCCTCCTGCCTCCCTCTCCCTATTGCTGTGATTGTAGGTGTGTGGTACCACAGCCCTGGCTCTCTGCATTTTCTTCTTTTAAAGTGGGTTTTCTTGACCCCAGTGTCAAGTTTTTAAAATGTACCTTCTTTCACATTAGTGAGGTTTATTTCTTGTACAGTGAAGAGTTTGGGTTTTCTGTAGTTTTTTATTGCACTGTGACCTTGGGCAAACCCCTAGATTGCATACTGTTAGAAGCTTTGGTAGACTGTCTTGCAGAAAATTTGGTTATGTTTTGTTTTAGGGCTTAGATAGTTCTTAATGTTAGTTCAGTAATGGATATAATTGTTTTAATGCTTTGTCAAGGATTTTAGTTGTTTCTTTAGAAATATTAATTAGGGTATTACTGTATGTTCTTGGAAATAGAAGCTCTTGTCATTTTTTTCCCCTTACATAATAGGCCTATATCAATTGAAAGCCCTTTTTCCTCTGAATCTTCTTGCCCTTACATCTTTTTTAGGTTATTCAGGGATTTGCGTGATTCCTTGTATCTCCAACTGTCCAGGCATTGGCCGTACCACACAGCTCTCTTGAGTAGAGCGGCACTGATCTTTCTGTCTTTGTCTTTTTTTTAGTGTTCTTGACATACTTGTTCCTCTGCTGTTGATCTGTTGTCTCATTTTGTTGTTTTCTTGTCTAGCTTTGATGATCTCCTGTTGTATTGAATTGTGATCTTATGATCATGTGCTGGAGCAGTGCTTCTCAACCTGTGGATCTTGATCACCAGAAAACACAGATTTCTGATGGTTTTAGGAACTGAGACGTTGCTCAATAGCAAAGTTATATTTATGAAGTAGCAACAAAAACAAATTTAGGGTTGGGGGTTCTTAAGACCATCAGAAATATGTGTTTTTATACCCAACCCCATGTTTGCAGTAGTCACCCTTTGCTCATCTTGGTTCTTCAATGCTCTGTTTGGGCTGACGCAAGGTAGGCATCTTATCTGCAGGGCTGACTGAAGCTTTGTTCTTCTCTATTAGGATTTCAGGGTCTGTTCTTCTTAAAAGGGGTCACATTTGCTGTTCTGTTTTTCTGTGTTGCTCCTTTGTCTCCATTGGTCATGTCCTCTACATAAAAAGGCAGAGGATAAGGAAATCTCTGTAGTGGAAAGGTATGATCATGATACTACTTATGACTTTCCTGACGACCCTGATTTCCAGAGTTGACTAGGCACTATATTTGGTTGTACCTCTGCATCTGTTATGTGTTACTGTTTGTCTTAGCTAGGGTTTCTATTGCTGTGAAGAGACATCATGACCATGATAACTCTTAGATAAAGAAGAACATTTCATTGGAGCTGACTTACAGTTCAGAGGTTTAGTCCATTATCATGGCAGGAAGCGTGGTAGCGTGCTAGCAGACATGATGCTGTAGAAGCAGCTCAGTTCTACATCTGGATCTGAAGGCATCAGGAAGAGAGAGTGACACTGGGCCTGGCTTGAACATCTGAGTGCCCATTCCAGTGACAAACTTCTTCCAACAAAGCAACAAATACTCCAAGTCCACATCTTCTCTAGAACCACTCCCTGTGAACTATTTTCTTTCAAACCACCATACTGTTTCTTTGCCAGTGCTTGAAATTTGTTGTAGATTTCTCTTTCTTTATCTGGTGGTTATTATTGCAGAGCTGTGGGGTGTTTTGTTTTTTCTTTCTCATTTTATTCAGGTAATGAGTAGTAAGTCTCCCATATCAATACGACCCTAAGGACGTTCGTACTGCTGCAGTTAAACCTTGTTTCTCTCCAGTTATCCTCTTTTTAGTGGTATGGCAGGGACTAGGAGAAAGGATGATGTTTGATCCCAGTCTATTCTTGTGTTTGACTTCTGTCTTAGTTAGGGTTTGCATTGCTGTGAACAGACACTATGACCAAAGGCAACTCTTAAAGGACATTTAATTGGGGCTGGCTTACAGGTTCAGGGGTTCAGTCCATTATCATCAAGGCGGAAGCATGGCAGCATCCAGGCAATCATAGTGTGGAAGAAGCTGAGAGTTCTGTATCTTGTTCTGAAGGCAAACAGGAGAAGACTGTCTCCCAAGTGGCTAGGAGGAGGGTCTTAAAGCCCACCCCCACAGTGACACACTTCCTTCAACAAGGCCACACCTCCAAATAGTGCCATTCCCTGAGCCAAGCATATTCCAACCTCTCCAACTTCTATAGAGAGCTCTCTTTGTTTTTATCTCTCTTCTTAGTCTTTCATTCTTTTCTGTCTGTTTCTGCTTCTCTCTGTGTGTTTCTCTTGATGAGAGCTGGTTTTGGTGAAAAAGCAAGGGTTCACTGTTGAGAGAAGCAAGAAGGCTAGGCCAAATTAAAGTGAAATCTTTAGACTGAAACTAACAGAATTCTCAGGTCCTTTTTTTTTTTTTTTTTTTTTTTTTCTGCTTCAAAATATCTTTCCCTATATTAACTTCATTTTTGTCATTCACAGAGGATTAAAGGGACAAATTCATGTAATAAAAAAATCAGATCACAGTAGAATGTTGACTGGCTTGCATAAATGCAGCCAGGTTCAATCATACCTGAAAAGAAATGTTTCGTGTCCTGAAACGTGTAACTCATAGTGAGAGTTTTTATATATGTTGAAAGGAATTGATAGACATTAGTGACTCGAAGCCTCTGTTTCTTATTCCACAACTAAATTTCTGTCCCGAAGATAGGACATATGATTGTAGATGACTAGGAATTTGGGAATTTTTCTGTTTAAGTCATTTATTGTCAGGCCTTGGTAAGAATGTAAGGCCTGGTAATTCCTCAACTTTCTACACAGCTGTCTTGGAACCTCATGTGACAGCTCGGAGGTCTTAGGCTAGACCACAGGTGTTGTTGCTGATTTGTACAGTTATCTCAGCTATAAGCTGTCTTCTCCAGCATAGAGGTCTGTAAACAAGGGCCCTCTTTCCACATTCCATGAGCTGTTTTAAGGAGGGTGGCCACATGTTTCATGAAAGGCTTCCTGAGTCAATAAATTACTCATTTTCTGAGTTAATCTTCATAACTCTTGACCACTGGGATTCTATACCCAATGGTATTTTTATTCTGTATGCAGATGTTGGGAAAGTTTAGTAGACATTTTTCATCTAAAATTCACAAGGTTTTACTTATCAACAATTGTAATGGGTGACACTGAATGATTGCCCAGGGACTTCAGTTTCCTTTTTGAAAAGAAAAACCCAAGATTGTATGAACCTCACAGATGCTAAATCTAAGATGATATCATGCTGGCTCAGTGCTGTAGCCTTTGGCTTTTTGGGAAATTATTCAAGCTCAGTTACTTAAAGACAGTGAGGTGGTGATAGGGTGTGTTTACTGAATGTCAAGTTGGGTTTCAGAAGTATGAATTGCTGACCCCGTGGCACACCCTGTAATCCCTGAATCACACTGTCTTGAAGATACAGTAGTATCTTCTCTGCCCATGTCTGTTTCTGTATCAAACATTTTTAAGGTCAAAGCAGCCTATGCCTCCTGATACCCACCCCTAACTTACTCTGTCCTCTTTTCTTCACATAGGTGACTTCTGGGGGAACAGAAAGCATCCTGATGGCCTGCAAAGCTTACCGGGACATGGCCTTAGAAAAAGGGATCAAAACTCCAGAAATGTATGTGTGTGTGTGTGTGTGTGTGTGTGTGTGTGTGTCTGTCTGTCTGTCTGTCTGTCTCCCCTCTGATATTGTCTGCTTAGGCAGCACAGTGTAAACTGAGCCCAACCTGTTTCTCTGCTGCTTTTCGTTCTCCTACAATTCCAGTCTTCTTGCCCCTGCCCAGCACCTCTACCTGGTCCCGTCATATCCAGCAGCTGGTTATGAGCTTAAACATGGGGCATATTTTTAGCAAGAGTAGTAATATCTTTTTTCTAGAGGCGAACTAATCTCTGAATCCCGTATTGTTAATTTATCCAGAGCCTAAAGAAGACTGTCTGTGTAGACCATGTCATGTAGTTGAGTGAACATTTCTAAAGTATCTTAGACTACCTCCAGTGCTCCCCAGGAACATTTGCATCTGAGAGTTAGTTCTAGGAAGGAAGAATTTAAAAACAAGGTTTTTGTTTTGTTGTTGAGATTTAGTTATAATGCTTTTTGTATGATTATAATCTTGGTTTTCTAGACTACCTTCTGTATGATGTATTAATATTATACCTCTTGGGCTAATGGGTTCTTTTTTTTTTCCTCCAAGTATAGGTAACTAAGTAGTTTTTGTTTGTTGTATCATCAAACTGTAATCACTTGCCTAGGAGAATAAACCTAGCTGCTGTTAACTTTCTTCACATGTAAACCTTTGATACCTGATACTTAGTGATTGTAAAGATTTTTCTCCCTTAATGAAAACAGTAGTGGTGAGAGAGGAGTAGTGGGGATATCTGTGACTCTGTTGTCTCTTTGAACATTGTTTGAAAACTATTTGTAACCATGTAGGAGAGTCAGATTTTAGTTTTTCATAGTTTAGTGATTGTTCGGGGCTGGCAGACCACTTTGACCTGAGGTTGACTGACTGCTTCTTCTTTCTCCGGGCAGCCTTACTATGCCAGGCAGCCTTACTATCTGCTAGAACAGCATTTTGCTTCTCACAGAGGTCTTCTGGATGATCAGCCCTCCTCAGGAAGTTCTGCCTCATACACCCTCATCCAAACCCTCTGTCTATTGGCTTTTTCCTGTTGGGCCCAATTTATGGTCTGTGTCCTTTTGTGTTTTGAGTTTTCCTTCCTGTTGCAAAAATGATTTCCTAAATAGTGGAGAGAAGTTGTCTATAGACAATCAATGTGCTTCTTTTTGTTTGCACCAAGAAAATACAAACATAATAGTGTGAGGAAAAGTAATCAGACTTATCAGTAACTGGTGACTTAAAGTGCTGCTGAGTTCTCCTGGGTTGTTGTGTTCCACGTTTCATTAGCCCCCTTCTTCTCCATCACCTAGTGTGGCTCCCGAGAGTGCCCACGCCGCATTCGACAAAGCAGCTCATTATTTTGGAATGAAGATTGTACGCGTTGCACAGAACAAGAACATGGAGGTGGATGTGCGGGTGAGTTCTGAAAGGTTCACAGAGCAGGATGTCACCTTTCCATCTGCACACAGATGAGCTCTCTGCTCAGACTAGAGCAGCCAGAGCAGAGACTGAACTGGCAGTGTAACAGGCAGCTGTGTTTCTGAGTACTGCAAGGTGGATGGTCTGGTCCTGATGGTGTCTGCTTTTTACTTTCAGCTCCTTTACTTTCTTTGCTTTGTTTGTAAAATGACTGTGGATGAACTTGCCCCACCATTGAAGCTGTAAGGTTAAGTTTTTGATAAACCGTCTCTGGTAGATTGCGGACTGGGACTCACAGTTCAGTCCTTTATATCCTAGCTCAGTGTGGTTTCTGTTTCCATGGTGTTTGCATAGTGTTGATCTTAGGTACGCTTTTCATGTGGACTTGTGTGTACCCTTCATAGCAGAAGGCAGTCTTCTCCCAGGGTGTAGAGACTCTACGCCAGTGGTCCACATCATCCTCACAGCAAAAGGCATGAGCAGCTCTGACTAAGATTCTTACTTCTCTTAAACTTTAAATCCCTAGGCAATGAAAAGAGCCATCTCCAGGAACACAGCTATGCTGGTCTGTTCTGCTCCACAGTATCCTCATGGTGTGATAGATCCTATCCCTGAAGTGGCTAAGGTGAGAGATTTTGACTGTGCAGATTTGCAGCATGCAGATTAGTACTTGAAAATAGATATGACGATGCAGGGCTTTGTGAGGAGAAAGGTTTTGGTTTTAGGTTTGAACATAGCAGAGAGAGATCGTTAGTGCTTATCAACCCCAAGGCAAGTCCTTGTACCTCTTTTGGGAACCTCTGAAGGTCAGCTTCACTGGGAGAAGGGTAGTACAGGACCCAGGCTGCCTTTAAATAAGGTATTTTTAAATAGTACTGACTCTTAGATTCCTACCAGGAAGTAATGTGCCATTAGGAACAAGCTTACTGTATAATGACTAAAGTAGAACCTTCCCCTCTAGAGGCTGTTAAGTAAGAGCTCTGCTGTTTCTCATGTGATGGTTGGGGGAGCCTGAGATCAGACATACTTAAATTACAAATTACATGGAATATATATTTCAGGTGGACACTTTGAAGAAAAATAAACTTCATTTAAAAATGTCAAAAATAACTATTTGGGACTGTGGGTCAGTTGGTATCGTATGTCCCAGGCATGTGTGAAGTCCTGTGTTTGGTCCTCAGCATCTCATAAAACTGGGCATTGTTGTAGGTACTGCTCATCTGAGGCAGGTGGAGCAGGGAAATTCAAGGTTTCCCATGGGCTTCGTTGTAAGTTCAAGGCCAGGTTGAGATAAATGAGACCCTGTTTTCAAATAAATATAGTCACCTTTTAGTACCTGTGAGGTAGTACAGAGTAGGCCATCTTTCCACTCCTATTCTGCTTAGGATTTATTTATATTTTCATATGTTATTTTTAACTAGCTGGCTGTCAAATATAAAATCCCATTCCATGTCGATGCTTGTCTGGGGGGCTTCCTCATTGTCTTCATGGAGAAAGCAGGGTACCCACTGGAGAAACCGTTTGATTTCCGGGTGAAAGGTGTGACCAGCATTTCAGCAGATACTCATAAGGTGAGCTAAGGGGATTAAATAACCAAGAGCTGACAGTTGGTGATTTGACTGTTCTCTATACAACGAATTGACTAAAGCCTTAGGTCTCCCCCACCCCCACCCCACCCTCCACATTGTCTTAGGGTTTCTGTTGCTTAAAGAGACACTACAACCATAAGAACTCTCATAGAAGAAAGCACTTAATTGGGGCTGGCTTGCAGTTCAGAAGTTTGGTCTATTATTGTTGTGGCAGGAAACATGGTGGCATGCAGGCAGACAGTGTTGGAGAAGTAGCTGAGAGTTCACCTGGATCCAGGCAGACAGTACTGGAGAAGTAGCTAAGAGTTCTACATCTGGATCTGCAGGCAGCTGGAAGATAATGTCACACTAAACCTGACTTGAGCATCTGAGACCTCTAAGCCCACTCCCAGTAACACACTTCCTCCAACAACACTATACCCGCTCCAACAAGGATACATCTCTCAAAAGTGCCACTCCCTGTGGGCCCACAGGGGCCATTTTCATTTAAACCACCACATATAAAGTCTGACTCTTGTTTGTCAGCATGTGGAGGTGACAAGTCATGGAGAAAAGGAGCTCCTGCCTTTCCTTATACTGGGCTGACTTCCCGTCAACTGTCTGGCCCTTGTGCCAAAAGCCTCCGAGGTCTTGAGGTGGTGCTAAGGATTGATTCTGGAGTCCCTGAGCCTATGTGACAATATGTTTATGCTGATGGCAGAGTCCTTTTGGGGAAGGAAACCTGTGTGTTTAGGAGCAACTGACTTCTAGTGTTTGATGTGTCTGTGCCTGCCTAGAATTCCTATCCTCCTTCCTCCACCTCCCACGTGCTAGGACTGTAGGTGTATGCCACTGCGCTCAGCTTCTGAAAGATTTTAAATAAGGAAAGCCAAAGGCTGAGTGAGAGAGGAAACATAGTTTTAGTTGTTCTGTGGATCTCAGATGGCTTACCCCTTACATTGAGAATGTGGAATCCATCCCTCAAGTTCCTTCTGTCTGTCAACACTGTGAAGTATGAGCCTTACCTTATAGGAAGCATCAGAGCTCCCATGAGAAAGCAGCATTACCTGTGTAGTTCTGTGGGCAGAGCTGCCAGATACAGCCACACTCTGACCTCTTTGCTTCTCCCCTCAGTACGGCTATGCTCCCAAAGGTTCATCAGTGGTGCTGTACTCTGACGAGAAGTACAGGAAGTACCAGTTCTTTGTTGCTGCAGATTGGCAAGGTGGCATCTACGCATCTCCAAGCATAGCTGGCTCCCGGCCTGGTGGCATCATTGCAGCCTGTTGGGCCGCCTTGATGCACTTTGGTGAGAACGGCTATGTTGAAGCTACCAAACAGATCATCAAAACTGCTCGCTTCCTCAAGTCAGAGTATGTGTGGAAAATGGGGTTCTGCTTTGTCTCTTGCTTTCTCTCCTAGTTGGCCCAAGGCATCTCTGCCTAGTGGCACACCCTTTGACCACTTACTGTCTCCTGATAGACTGGAATTTAGACCAGCCCCTTACCAAATGGTGTTGGGAGAAGAGAAATGTCCATTCTGTGCTATGACTTAGGAGTGGGGTAGAGTGGGAAAAGCCAATGGTTCTGGATGGAGTTTGGGACTTGGAAAACTCCTGATGTTCTGTCTGGGAGTCTGATCTCTATAAAACCCACCTATCCCAGCCTAGCCTCTTTGGTGTAAGAGACAAGTCACGTCCCGGTAGAGTAGGCTGTGATCATCAACTGAGATAAGGACTGATGGAATGGATGTGCTCAATTTCTGCATTTCCTTTTTTGTTTTGTTTTTTAGACTGGAAAACATCAAAAACATCTTTATTTTTGGAAATCCTCAATTGTCAATTCTTGCTCTGGGATCCAATGATTTTGACATCTACCGACTATCTAATATGATGTCTGCTAAAGGGTGGAATTTTAACTACTTGCAGTTCCCAAAAGGGTAATGCCTAAAGCCCCTCCCTTCATTTTATGACCTGAAGAGCTGAGGTACAAGGTAACCTGGTCCTTAGCTTCTAGAGCCCAGCACATTGGTAGCAACTGGAATTGATAGAACAATGTGGTTTGCTTGAAGCTCAGGTAGAACAGGTTCTTCTCTGTTCTTTCTGTGGCCTCTGTATTCTGTGATCTATCTTGTCTATACCTATCAGCTTGCTTTTCTCAGATACCATTGATGTGTGTTGATGTTGCCTCAAAGCCCTCTAAAGAGTTTCTGATCATGCAGGCCTGACGTACCCTTCGATATGCTTTTCTGACTTAATATTTCACTCCAGCTAGATGGGTCTGTACCCATCTACAGCCTGCTTTCCAACTGCATCCTTCCCCAGGGTGAATTAGGGTTTCTTAAGAGCATTGAGGTCCCTCAGGACTCCAGCTCTATGGTTTTCTCCCCACCAGGGCTTACTCTCTAAGATGAAAACCTCTTACCCTTCATTGCTCACACATAATCTAAGTAGCCACCATTGACAGTTTTTGGGGGTGGAGTCAGGACAGACAGCTAGCTGTGTTCATTTTGTTAAGATGGTTCTTGTTCATGCCAAAAATAAAGTCCTGATCTCCTGGAGTAAAAATCCATAGATTTGAGAGCCTGACTCCCAGGACTGGAAATAGTAGCAGTATGGAGAGTCAGCCAGTGCATCCCTCCATTGGAGTGGCTTTATTTTAGGGTTTCTTTCTTTCTCAAGGTCTGTCCCTCTCTCTTCTCCCATAGCATTCATTTCTGCATTACATCAGTACATACTCGGAAGCGAGTGGCAATCCAGTTCCTAAAGGATATCCGGGAATCAGTCACACAAATCATGAAGAATCCTAAAGCTAAGACCACAGGAATGGTAAGAAGCCCAGGGGGCTAGAGGGATGGCTCAGTGGTTAAGAGCACTGACTGCTCTTACAGAGGTCCTGAGTTCAATTCCCAGCAACCACATGGTGGCTCACAGCCATCTGTAATGGGATCTCAAGCCCTGTTCTGAAGACAGCTACCGTGTACTCACATATATTAAATGAACAAATAAATCTTAAAAAAAAAAAAATACCAGGGCATCCCAGCTTAGAAACATGAGGAGTAGTGTGGGAGCCTGTCATACTGGTTCCTGCTCTGGGCTTGTGAGGCATCTCAGGTGAGATAGAATGCAGGAGCTGCTGAACAGAAGCAGGGTTGCTCTCATTCTGTGTTTGAAAAGAAACTTTTGACACAGAAAAGGAGATGAACACTCTGGATTTTTTTTTTTTTTTTTTAAAGAAGACAGTAAATCTCAGAGTAGTTCCTTTACTTGGAAAGTCAGGCTGGAAAGTACCTGTGACAAACATCCTGTGGCAGCTGCTTGTCTGATGGAAGGATGCCTGGGCTAGGAATGGGGGCTGGGTGCATAAGAATGGCAGAGAATGGCAGCTGTGCTTACATCACCAATAACACATCCCTGATTGTATTTGCAGGGTGCCATCTACGGCATGGCCCAGGCAACCATTGACAGGAAGATGGTTACAGAAATATCCTCCGTCTTCTTGGACAGCCTTTATAGTACAGACCCTGTGACTCAGGACAGCCAGATGAATGGTTCTCCAAAGCCCCGCTGAACTTTGACCCTTTTTAGATCCATGGAGCTTCAGGCCTTCAGAAGGTTCTTGGCATTTGGAACAGACCACACACAACTTGACATCTGGACTGGCTCCTTAGAGCACAATAGGACAAACCCTAAGATAGCTTCAGCCTCAGGACTCCTTTGTTTCCTTTTGGGGCTTTTAGTTTGAAGACCCTGAAGAATCCCACTGCATAATGAGTCTGCTCTGGTTATTAATGTTACCCTAGAAATTGTTTTAACCATATTTTTCTCTAACGTCTTTATCATCGTCTTCACTTAATCATTGTGTGGTGGCTCTGACCTGTTCTGATTGCTTAGGGAAAGTATGAGATAGCAAGACGGTGTCTCTGCTACCTCAGTGGAATGTTCTGGGTGTCAGGAAGGAGGCATTTATGTACTGTTCCCCAGGTGGGTGCTAGTCTATCCCACTCAGGGGGAGATTTCAGTCTCTGCTTCAGGAGAAGCTGCTTGTCTCTCAGGATCACTGTCATTACAGCTTGCTTTACTTTTCCAAGCACAGGTTGACCTTGTCTACTGGCCTCTTTTTTTTTCTTTTTTCGTTTTTTATTTTTAATAACTGGAGTATGCTCCCTTGGCAGGGTTTGAAATGCTCCTTTACCTGGTGCATGACTGTGGCTGCTGCCATCTTTGGAGATGCTTGTTGGCAGTGATACTCACACTTGTTTGTTCTTATTGCTGTAAGGGTAGGGAATGAACATGTTGCTCAGAGAACCTAGGGCTTTCTGGCTATTGGCGCTGCCTCTCTGGATGGAGGGGTAGATCTCTCCTGGGCCAGAGGAGCCAAAACCAGACCCTTTCCCATATTTTCCTGAACAGCAGCATAGGTAAGCACCTACGTCGTGCACGTGTGGCTGGTGGTCTTCCCTTCAGCATTGCCTTAAGCCTTCATGTAATGAGAATCTGTTTTTATTGAAGAAAACACTCCACAAGTGTCCTTGACTTCCTCAGTGGGTGTGAAGATGTGCAGAGGACGCTTGCTCCATCAGCGTGTTCCTCCTGCTCCTTCTCTCCCTTTATTCAGCTTCCAAAGGTACGACGCCATTTTAGCTTCAGGTACTGGACATTCCTCAGGCCCCATTAAAAGGAAGCAGCATAGGGCAAGAGGCATTTTGGAGTAGAAAGGGATGGCTACAGCCATTACACTTGGGGCTTGGAATTCCTTCATGACTGATTGCCCAGGGCTGTACAGGGACAGGACCAGTCCCTGACCAACTTTTCACTTGCTTCTCCCTTTTAGGGATTGGGGGCTCTGAGGTAGGCTGAGCCCCTGTCCTTCTCTGATGACCATACCATGTGCCTTTCTACCCATCAGTGAGTAACAAGCTTAGTCCTCACCCAGGCTCTGGCAGAAATGGACCACTCTTTGAGGTGTGTCTGTTTGTAGGAGAGAACTTGGGACTAATCACCAGAAGCCATGCTCTGTTCCTTCCCCTTCTCAGGGATTCCTGAGTATTCAGCCTGAGTATTGCTGGCTGGGAGAGCCAAACCACCAGACTCTTCCTCACCCTCCTTGGGAAGTGGTCTTCAGCACTGTTCTGACCCCATAGCTATTACCAGCTGGCTCATTGCAGGGCATGTACATATGTCCACTTCTCTTCTATATGCTCTACAGTGCACTATGAGGCTCAGGGATGGTTGGTGTTAATGTGTGTCAGAGAGAGACTGAGTTCCTGAGCTCACACACTTCCAGTGGTTAGGGCTATGCAGGACTTGTCTCTGGGCCTACAGTGCATCACGCTGGAGAGATCCAGGGACTACCCAGCAGGCACCACTGGCTTGCCAGTGGCTAAAATGGAGAAGCATTCTTTATAGTCTCAGCAGAGCCAGGGACCAAGTCGCTCCCTTCTTTTGTGGTAGCACTGGTGTTGAGTGCTGGTGTTTTTCAGAGGGACCTGCTGCAGCCATTTTAATTCATGATTAGGAACCTTAGTGTGACTTAAGACTTTCATTGTGTGTTTATGTGTGCATGCATGGCTAGCTGGTGACAGGATTGGGTAGGGTGTCTAGTATCATGGTATCATGTGGCTTAGTAGGTGCCACAGTAGCTTCTGCAAACACTGTACTGTCTTGTTTCTATATTAGATGTAGGTAGTCATGTGACTATACTGCCATGTCACTTTTAATATTACCAGTTTTATACTTGGAAAATGGTACTTGCCTCTTTGAAATCTGTTTTGTCTCCTCTAATGTTTCCACCATTTCCATGTCTTTTCCTAACTGCAGCAATAACTCTTCAGAAACAACTGAATAATAAACATCCCAAACTGTAATCATTGGATGGTTGCATTTTTTTCATACAGACCATAAATACAGCAGTTGCTAAATGGGAAACTGGTGAACATTACCCCATTGCCCCTTCCTCTGGAGGCATTTGAATTGTGACATACCTGCAACAGTGTCCATCATGAGACACTTCAGCTGGGAGCTTAGTTGTCTAGAAGCTGTGGTTATGTCTGTCTGGAGAGACCTGTAATCGTGGCCCTTCCCTGGAGCCTCGGCCCTGAACTCCTCTATCCATTCTACCAGAATATACTGATATGCTGGCCTGCTTGTTTGCCTGGCCACTGCGGTGTTCAGAGCATTCTGGGCACACCGCTCAGGGGAGACAGAACACAGTCCATAATGGGGGTCCTCAGTCTGTGTTTTCCCAGGTGGGAAACGGTGGAGTATGGGAAGATTGCTGTGGTTTCCAGTCTACTGTGTACCCAGGTGCCCCTGGCGTACCACTGGGCATTATACCAGGTCCCTGGTCTGCCCTTCTCGGAATGTCCACAAGCCCAGAACGGGGCGGATCCAGGTTTGGTTCTGAGTGAGTGCCAAGAGTATGGAGGGGCTATAATAAAGAAGGCCTTCTTTGGAAGGTCCTTGCTTGTTCAAACTGCTTCATTTGATGGTGAATGTGACTGTATGCACCTTACTTAGGGTGAACCAGAGATTAAATACTCTTTGTGGAAAGGAATGCCCAGGAAGGGAAGCTCATTGGCTGAACACTCAAGGCCTATCTAGATACCCCGTTAGCACAGAGAACTTCAGTTTTTTATAACTTTCCTCAGAGGTGAGTGTGGGGACTTAGAATCCCCTGCACAAGGTCAGAGAAGGAGAAACCCTCCTAACAAGGGAGTCTTCGTTTTGCTCCAAGCTCAGAGGCTATCCAGTTATGGTGGACTCTGACCTTAATTATCAGAGTTTTCTCACACTGATGGATTAGCTGCCTTGGATGGTCACCTACCAACTGAACCACGTGGCTCTGTCTGACCAGTCAAAAGCCCGTCATTTTGATTGGGGGCCGATATCACTCAAAGTGCTGGGTGTCACATAAGAAAAAGGCTTCCGATAGCTCGGGTAACCTAACTTTAACACTAGTGAGCTTTCAGGGCATTCTCCTGGGCTTTGCCAGAATCTTTTCAAAGGTTCCTGACAAGTGGCCTAGATCCCTGGTCACCAAAAATCATAAAATCATCACCAGTACACTTGAAGATGATCAATAAGTATGTAACTTAAGGCGATCAATCACCAGTATACCCTGGGAAGACCTGGCTGAACTCAGAACAGCAGCTGAGATGCTGATGGTTGCATAACTTTGTCTTCTGTGTGGTTCTTGATAGTATTGAGTTGCCTCAGCTACACCCAGCAGTGACAAAAGCTATGTCAGGCCACCAACTATAGCTTGGGTGGACAAAAGTCAGGCTTTGACAATCTCGTTTTTCCCCATGTAATACTTGGTTTTGAACCTAGAGCCACGAGCAGAGTGGGTAAATATCCTACCACTGCGCTATGTTCCCAGCCCTATTTTATTTTGTATTTTTTATTTTGAGATAGATTCTTAGTTGCCCAGACTGGGATTTAACTTGTAATTTTCCTACCTTGGCCTCCCAAGTAGGTAGCTTCCCGGCCTGTGTCATCAGGCCCAGTTTGACAGCCTTTTCTAGCTATGGTTATTCAGGCCTTCCTTCTACTTGTGATTTCATGTGATTGTCATTTCACCTTGTCTCTGTTTAGAACTTTAGTTACCTGGGTTGATCTGAGAAAAATAAACAAAACAAAAACAAACAGGTTTCTAAAAGCTGTTGCCTGTCATTTGTAGATAGATATGCCTCATACAGATGTGGAGCCACCTGGGTTGGAGTTTTCAAATCCAAATCCATAATTAGAACAGGAAGGCCATTAACAAAGCCAGATCCACCATGTTTTCTGTCTTTGTCCCATATACTCAGGTGTTACTTGAGGACATTGTCTGAAGTGGAACAGATGATGCCACTGTCTTAAGTCTGGGTGGTTTTGTTGTTAAGTTCTGCGGAGCCATCCTCTGCCTCTTCTGGCCCCAGGAGATCAACTTACCCAGACTGCCTGGGCTCCAGGCCAGAGGTCATGTGGACTACAGTGGGGAAGGGTGCTCTGTCTCCTTGCTCTGAGTGTCTGGTGGCACATGGGTGAAGATGAGATTGGACTTGGCTCCCAGTAGAAGCAAATAGTCCATTAATCCCTCACTACCTTTTGTCCTCTCTGTAGAGTGACAACAGGCAAGCCCTAAGATGTAAGAATTGCAGCTGTCAGAACCAGAGGGCTTAAGATGTTTTTGGTCTCAGTGTATTAGAAAGTATATTGGAAATGATTGGTATACCCAGAAGGGGACTTTGGATGAGGAAATGGTTCCAGTGATAATGGAAGTCACATTGGCTAGCTAGAAGAGGAGTTCCAGCCTAGAGCTCAAGACCCATGAAGTCAGGAAAGTACTGACATCCCAGCTCAAACAGGAGCCCAGAGTTCCGTCTGAAGGAGAATTGGCAGCCTTTTTGCTCTATATAAGCCTTCAATTGATTGAATGGAGCTCACCTATATTAGAGCCATATGCTATACTTAGGACCAATTCAAAGCTTAACCTCATCCAGAACCCCTTTGTCCCAACATACCCAGAATCCTATCTGATCTAATGTCTGGTACCTCATGGCATACCTAAGCTCGTTCATACAGAATTAGCCATGATAACAGTAGGAGGAAAATAATGGTGGCAGACTGCCTTTTTAGATGTGTGTTCACATACTATGTACACATTGCCCTCCTGCTGATGCCCCAGCAGCAGTTCTGGTCTCTGAGGTATAACTCGCATCCTTCCTTGTCACCCTAGTTACTTCTTTGTGTCCCCTTAGCTCACATCTCATCTTGTCTAGTAACAGTTCGTGGTCTTCCTGTCTGAATATCCCATATGACAATGAGCCTGAAGGCAGAGTGCTCTGCCCTCTCCCTCAATACCATGACCCTGCCTGGCTTCCTACCCAGCATAATAAGTGCTTCCATTCAGTTGCAGCTTGGCTGAGGACAGGTTCAGTGCCTTAGTTGGCCGAGCATGTGCAAAGAAAGCCATGGGTCTGATCCCTAGATCCACAAAAAACAGGACAGACCCTTCAAAATCAAACGTGATAGGGTCCAGTTCAGCATGACCTGTGGTAAAGAAGGTTCTAGAAGCTGAGCCTATTGATAGCATAGTTTTATTGGGGGCATAAAAGCACATGTTTCCATAACATATTGGGGCTTGTTTTAGTAGTAGGATCTGAATTTGAGTTTATGTCATGCTTTATCACAGCTACCTGGAACACTACTGAGGCTGAGAACTCCACGGATAAAGGGAGAGCTTATTCAAATTAGTGTAACATGGCAGAGCCCCAGTGAGGAGTGGCATGGGGAAAGGTCTCAGTCCCTGCCAGTAACACGGACATCATTCTGCACAGGGAGGGATTTATATCCCTGAAGGTGGTGGTCTTCACTGCAAGAGTCAGGGAGCAACAAGGGCCAGCCTCCTAGGTTCCTCCTCCAGTCACTCCTTTCCCCAAGGAAATAAGAGACAAGGTAGATCTATGTCATAGACACAGCGACTTGTTCGATGAAGCTGGCCAGGTTTATATCCCGTTCTGAAAGGCCAGCACATTCGTGGGTGCTCAAGGTGATATGGACCTGAGTAAGAGAAAACAGGAAGTTCAGGGGCAGGCAAGTGCCTTCCCAGGAAGAGCGAGAGAGCCACCAGCTACGGGCTCAGGTCTACCGGGGACTGCAGGATAGTAGCCAGTCACTATAATTGCTTCTGATGACAGGAACTGGACACTAGTAATTCCTGAAGACAGTAGCTGGTCACTGCTTTCCTGACTGCTCCAAGATAGGTGGTACACATCATTTTCCCTTGAAAGTTTCCAAAAATAATGATGGTTTCAGTAATGGGAAAAAATTCAAATTCAAGGCTGGAAAAATGGCTCAGTGGTTAAGAGCACTGATTGCTCTTCCAGAGGTCCTGAGTTCAATTGCCAGCACCCACATGGTGGCTCACAACCATCTGTAATGGGATCTGATGCCCTCTTCTGGTGTGTCTGAAGATAGTGACAGTGTACTCACATACATAAAATAAATAAATTTAAAAAAAATCAAATCTAGATATCAAGAAAAAAAAAAACCAAAACACCAAAAACCTAAACCCAGGGGCCAGCAAGATGGTTCAGTGAGAAAAGGCACTTACCAACAGACCTGACATCATGAATTCAACCTCCAGGAGCCACAGGGTATGAGAGAACAGACTCCCACATGCATAGCCTATATGTGCCCATATTTACATTTAAGTAAATGTAAATAATTTTTTTTAGGGAACTGGAGAGATGGCTCAGTGGTTAAGAGCACTGACTGCTCTTCCAGAGGTCCTGAGTTCAATTCCCAGCAACCACATGGTGGCTCACAACCATCTGTAATGGGATCCAATGCCTTCTCTGGTGTGTCTGAAGACAGCTACAGGGACTCATAGATATAAAATAAATAATTTTTTTTTAAAAAGTTTTTTAAAGCCAAAGTTAAAATCAGAACTTAAGGTGGGCTCCTGAACATATCCTCCACCTTTTCCTAAACAGTCCAGCCGTTAGCATGTTCATCCCAGTCTGATCTGCCAGCCATGCGCGGGTATCTGAGTTTGGTTTTATTGCTCTCTCATTCTTCCATCTAGAATAATGCCATTACTACTGTTAACAGTGAACATGCCCTTCCCTTGCCTTTCCCTTCCTGAATTTGGCCTTAATATCTAGCCACAGCGTGTTAAAGTGTTTTAATTTGTATTTCTTATCTTCAGTGAGACTTTCTGTGAAGAGTCTCTGTTGGCTCTAGGAAGGAGACAGAAGAGGTGGATAGCAGTTTATTGGTGAGGAAGGACTTACAGTCCAAGGATGAACCCTTGGGAGAGACTTGAGATTCTAAGAGATGTACGGGGCAGGGCACAACACAGGGGACAACTCCACTCACCTTGTTGTACACGTTAAACCACTCAGGATGGTGGTCTAGCTTTTCAGCCTGAAGGGCGACTCTAGTCATGAAGCCAAAAGCCTGATAAAAAGAAGGAAGGGCCAATGGGTCATGGCTAATAAGGCCTTGATGCAGGAGGATAGCCTAGCTTCTTCCAGAGAGTCCCAGAGCTCTAATGTCCCTCCTGTAGCATCCTGCCCCTGGTCCTGATGCCTGTGTTAGTGTCTCTAGCATCCCCAGTGTGGTGCACACAGCAAAAGCTATCAGTATTTGCCAATTCTTTGCCTTTTATTAAAGTGCCTTCAAAAGGGCAGGTGCTTGCTACCCGGACTGTCTCCTCCAAAGACTTCCAAGTTTTAGAAGGGAGGATCCAAGGCCCTTCTCTTTGTAGTCACTTGGAAATGTCTTTTCCCCTTGGCTAACAGGACATGACATGCACACACAGAGGGTGGCCCACTCAGGCCTGCTCCACATACCCGATTGAAGTCTTTAAAATGGAACTGCTTGAAAATGGCGTCTCGGCCTTCCACTTCATTCCACCCCACAGCCCTCAGGTTTGGCAACAGCTGCTCCCGCTCCTCAGCACTCAGCCTGTGTGCCTTGCCCGCCTGGAAGAGGGAGAGCAGAGAGGCCCCAGGGCATGCCTTTTGCAGGTCAGAGCTTTGGGAGAAATTCAGCCAGTGCTGGCTGCAGTGGATTCAGGCGCCCTCCAGGAAAGTGCCTTGCCAGGAGGTAGGGTCTGGGCCTGCTGACTGATAGACAATGGGTCCTATATATTTTTTTGTTTTTTTGTTTTGGGTTTTTGTGTGTTTTGTATATGTTGTTCGTTTTGGTATGTGTTTGTGTGGGTGGGTTCAAGAAAGGGTGTCTATATAGGCATGTGGAGGCCAAAGGACAGCCTCAGATGTTATTGTTTGGATATCATTTATCTTTATTTTAATTTAATTTTTTAAAAATTTTATTTATTTACTATATGAGTGCTCTGTCTGCCTGCCAGGAGAGGGCATCAGATCCCATTACAGATGGTTGGGAGCCACCATGTGGTTGCTGGGAATTGAACTCTGGTCCTTTGGAAGAGCAGTCAGTGTTCTTAGCCGCTGAACCATCTCACCAGTCTCTTAATTTAATTTTTTAATTTTATGTTCTGTCTTCACATAAGTCTGTGCTATGTGCCACCTATGTGTCTGGTCTCTGCAGAGGCCAGAAGAGAGTGTTGGATACCCTAGAACTGGAGTCATAGGCCGTTGGGAGCTGCCACGATGGTGCCGAGAGTCAAGTCCAGGTCCTTTGAAATAGGAGTCAGTGTTCTCAACCTCTGAACAACTTTCCAGTCCCCCTTTATTTTTTTGGTTCCCTCTTTATTTTTTTTGGACATGGTCTCTCACCAAGTAGCCTATGCTGGCTGGCCATCCAGCCTCAGAGATCCATCTGTCTCTGTCTCCCTCAGTGCTGGGATTCCAAGCACATACTATCATGACAGGGTTTTAAGTGTGGTTTCTGGGAATGAGAACTCCAGACTTTATACTTGAAAGCATTTCACAAACTAAGCCAAGTGTGCAACCCAGATCTTGGGTTTTGTACCTGTTTTCATAGAGAACGCCAAAGAGAATGTGTTGTAGTGAGATGAAGTGCTCCCCCAACTCTTGCTCCCAAAGCCTCACAGATGCCTGCCTTCATCTTCTCATGTAAGGGAGCTCGCTCTCGTGTTCCCAAGGTGGTTAAAGCAAAATTCATCCTAATTCCAATGCCTTACAATATGTTCTTCCTGGCATCCCGTTTTTTGTTTGTTTGTTTGTTTTGGTTTTGTTGTTGTTGTTGTTGTTGTTTTTGTTTTTGCTTTTTGCATTCCCTCTGTGCTCCATCCCCAAACCCATTCTGCAACGTTCAGGTGTTCTAGAGAAGAAACAGGCCCAGACAAAGGGGATGTCATCCTCCCTCATCTGTCAGTCATCCTCAGTCAGTGACATCACCGACTCAAGGTGTGGTCTCTTAGAGCTGTAGCCCTGGGGCTGGATGCAGAAACCCATTCAAACCCATTCCCAGATGAGTCTCTGCCACCTCCTCCATGCCCCTGTGTAGTCCACAGCTGTCGGGGTGAGGCTCTTGGGGCTGCTGTGCTGTCTCAGGAACCTAGGACCTCAGGGCCCAGACCCATAAAGGGAGTAGTCTGTTAAGGGCACCTGGCTTGCTCATTAGCCTGTGGTGAAAAGTGCCCATGGTGTGACTGTCAGCACACACAAGGTCAGGTCCTGAGTGGACCCTCAGAAAACAGAAGTTCGAGTCAGTTCTGTCCTCTAGAGGAACGAGGGGCCATGAGTCTAACAAGTAAGGACTGTGAAATAAAATCACCCAGGGACACAGTATTCAACTGACAATCACTCAGATTTGGCTTGGGGAACTGGAAGAAGGTGACTGTGCCCTGCAAGTCACCCATCAATTCAGTACCCTGGGGTGAGTGGGCCAGTCGGCCCCTTGGCTTCATGGGTAAAGGGCTGAGATCCACTCCTTAGGCCAAGAGATGCCGGTGGGAATAGTTGAGTAAGTTGCAAGATTATAAAGTGAAAGTCAGCTTCATTTAAACGGCACTTGCTAGGACAAGAAGGAGACTTGTGATGCGTCCCTGGCCAGCAGTGGGGCCTACACAACCATCACCAGTGTGTGTGCTCTCAGAAACAAGGGACTCCATCTGGGTGCAGAGATCTGCACTGTACTTAATAGGGGGGAATCTTTCCCACGATGGCCCTTCAGTGGCTGATAAGCTGGACCCTTGTAACCAGGCAACCAGGTAACAACAGGGCACCAGAAGTGTGTGTATGCGTGTGCATGTGCGTGTGTGTTAGGAGGTACTTCTCTTTAGAATTTTCCAGAACCAAGTCTCAGGCTGACAACGTTCTGAACTCAGGTCAGGGGGTAAGGGCCTTATTTGCTTAGCGAAGCTCTGTCAGCCTCTGTTAGTGGGGGTTGAGGGATTACTGATTATCCAAGCCTGTGGTGTCTTTGGTCCCCAGTGACTCTTATCAGGCCTCTGCTGCCAAAACACCCTCCCGTCCCTGAAGGAGTACAAAGAAACGGAACCTCACTGTTTGGTGAGGGTTGCAGGGAGGTCCAGGGACCCACCCCCACGCCAAGGTGGGACACAGCACCCTAACGAGGTGTTAGGGCGGGGTGTAAGGCCGGGAATAGCACTGAGGTGTAGAGAACTGAGCTCCCCCACCCTGCCCCCCAGTTTGGCCTGTATGGCCAGGACAGCGCCACAGAGACCTGCCTTGCTGCCACACCCCGCCAGAGCCCACCAGCACACCGGGCCTGGGAGTCAGGACAGGCTAGGCTTCCAGGCCCACCGCCACCGCCACCTCCGGTATCTGCACCCCAGCGCCCCTAAGGGAGGCTAGGCGACTCTAGCCTAGCTGGATGGCGCTGCGGGAGGCTCAGCGTGATCCGCACCCCCAGCATCGGAGCCTTAGTCCCCGCTTCCCAGCCCCTTCTCAGGGTCCCACCAGACTTCCTGCGCTTACCATGTCCAGTGCGGGAAGCAGGTGGCGGCAGCGAGGGAGAGAACGGCCGGCAGGCAGCAGGCCACCACGGGGGCGGGGCAGAGATCCGGTGGCCGCGGGTAATAATTAACATGGGTCCTCCTTGCTCCACGTCCTTGCAGCGCGGTCTGTGCTCTGTGAGCATGGCTGTGAGGGGCTCTGGGGCAAAGGCTTTGGCACCTCTGTCCCTCTGCTCCCTGTCTGCCGGAGGACTCTGGGCATCAGACTGCCTGACCTATGGTTATATGAACCAACGACAACAAAAGCCGCCCAGATAAATGTCACATACACTGGACTGCACATACATAAAATGCACTGTTGTTACCATCTTAACAGGTGAGACGATATTCTAAAGGGAGTCATTGTGTCCCTCCCCTTGGGCTATCTGGTTATTGAAACAATGGACGCCAAGAAATCAGAATTCCCCCAGGAAAGGCATGTGAGGAGAAGGAAAAGGCTGAGGTCTGGTGCCAGCCAGAGGAGAAATTTGTCTTCTGGAAAGATTTCACACTGTTCTGACAACTTGCCAGACCACCTTGTTTAGTAAGGCATTCCCGTTGCCCTCTGTTTAACCCTGAGCCGTCTATTAGGTACCAGAAGATGGACTTGGACTTGGAGGAGGATCCGGACTTCTTCGTTTCTCTTCCCACTAAGGCTATATTGAGCAAACCACCTTGCTTGTATTCTGCTGTTTTAATTTTTAAAATGATTTATTTATTTGTGTATGTGTGTATGTGTGCGTGCACGTGTGTGTATAAGTGCACGTGTGTGGGCGCACAGGTTTATGCATTGCACATTGCATCCTCTGGAACTGGAGTTACATGCTGTTGTGAGCCTGATATGGATGCTGGAGCCAAATTCAGATTCTCTGCAAGAGCAGTAAGTGCTCTGAACCTCGGAGCCCTCTCCCCAGCCCCTCCGCTATGACTTGTCTCTTTAGTTGACATAAAGAGAGCAGGTTGGGGAGCCTGGCTTGCCAGGGCTGCCAGGGTCCAGGCTCTGACCCCAATAACCGCAGTGATATGGTGGGACACGTGCTTCTCTTAAATCTCCATCAGCATGGATCAGGAACATCGGCTCCGACCCCTCCCTGCGCCACCGGGTATCCACTCTCTTCCAGGGCTTTCCCTGAGCCAGTGCTCTTCAATTGCTGTCGAGTAGTTTGCGTTTTCTAGACATTCCCATGCATTGAAACCATTTAGTTTATACTTACCTTGTTTGTTTTGAAGCCCATCCACGGAGTACCAATAGTTTCTTCTTTTCTTTCTTTCTTTTAAAAAAAGATTTATTTATGTATGCGTGCTCTATCTACATGTACACCTGCATGCCAGAAGAGAGCATCTGATCTCATTACAGATGGTTGTGAGCCACCATGTGGTTGCTGGGAATTGAACTCAGGACCTCTGGAAGAGCAGCCAGTGCTCTTAACCACTGAGCCATCTCTCCAACCCTAGTTCCTTGTTTTCATCCGTGTTCCATGTTCCAAGAGTTCCTTGTTTTCATGAGTAAGTATATTATTTCCTTAGCTCCAAAAGGGGTATTGTGTGTAGGTTAATTGTTGGGAACGGGGCTGCCTTTTCTCTCTAGAGTCTTCTAGAACCTCCCAGATCTCAGACTGACAGCTCTCTGAAATCCCTGTTTGGACTGTGAGTGAAAGTTCCTGAAAAGGACTATACCTTCCGCTGAGCCTTCTGGGAGGCGATTAACCAAGGTTTCCAAGCTTCTCATCGTTGCAACCTTTTAATAGAGTTCTTTATACGGTGACCCCCTGCCATAAAATTATTTTCATTGCTGCTTCATTACTGTAATTTTGCTATTGTTATAAATTATAATGTAAATATCTGATGAGACCCCCATATTGAGAACCACCGGGAACCTCATTGATTGTATAGAGTTTGGAATGATGCAGATCCAGACTCTGCTCATCTTGGGTCATCTGTAGCTCCCTTAAAACCACCTATTTCTCTCCTCTGAGTGTGACTTAGCATGTTGGTGTCTGGTAGGAAAATCTTTTGGAGTGTATAGACAGAGCACTAGTCTCCCCCAACCCGATGGTTATAAAGGCGGGGTTGGGGGGGGGGGAGAGACTGAGAGTGGCTGCTGTTCTGGAACTCATCTACCTGATGCTTCTACCAACATGTTTGAAAATGTCTTGATTTTTTTTTAAAAAAAAAAGTTTCTTTGTTCTGTTATTAGAAAAACATCTAGCTGAAGAGATGGCTCAGTGGTTAAGAGCACTGGCTGCTCTTCCAATGGTCTTGAGTTCAATTCCCAGCAACCACATGGTGGCTCACATCCATCTGTAATGGGATCTGATGCCCTCTTCTGGTGTACATAAAAAGAGAGCACTCATAAACATAAAATAAATAAATAAATCTTTTAAAAAAAAAACAAGGAAAACATTATGTTGGAATTTGGGGTATCCAAGTGAGTGTTCCTGCACCTCCGTTACCCATATTTGGATCCAGAACACACTCTTCCTAGCCTTTTTAGTGTGGAATCTCTGTGTGTCTGTGTGTGTGTGCATGAACATATGCTTTCATTTTGTAAGGAGTCAATATGTAGATGTGGAAAAACATCTGGATTGTCTGACAGACACATGTTTATAAAATCTCAGGGATCTGGGCATGGTAGCACAAGCTTTTAATCCCAGGGCTTGGAAGACAACTGTGAGTTCAATGCTAGCTTGGTCTACATAATGAGTTCTAAGCCAGGCTAGGACAAAACTATAAAGACTGTCTCAAAACAAAACAGAACAAAAACAAACAAACAAAAACTCCGAGTGATGGGACAAATCAGAAGGGTGTATGTAACTCTTTCTAAGGCCCCAACAATTTAAAAATCACTATCTTATTTTTAATTATTTGTGTCTGTGTGTGTGCTAGTGTGCACATGAGTGCAGGTACCTCCAGGGGCCCCTCCCATAGAGCTGGAGTAACAGGCGGTTGTGAGCAACCCAGTGTGAGTTCTGGGAATTAAGCCCTGCTTCTCTGGAAGAGCACTAAGTGCTCTTAACTTCTGAGCCATTTCTCTAGTCCCTTAAGGCCCAGTTCTTCCTAAGAATATGAAGCTAGTGGTTAAGACAGTTAAAGGCTGTTGAGAATGTTAATTCCTTGCTAGGTCTTTCTAGTGGGCAGCCTTCAGCCGAGTTTGCTGTGATGATTTCTTTCTTTAAACAAACTGAGCTGTTAGGAACTAGCCATTCTTCTTGATTGACAGCCGCAGGCCCTTCCTTTGTGCCTGGCTGTCTTGAGCTGGGTGGGAGACTGTCAATCCACCAGCTCCTTCCTTGGCAATTAGCTCCACTGTCAGCATGGCAGACCAGCTGCTTTGATTACTTCCTGGTCACTCTGAGAGAACTCCACTCCAGTTACAAAGACCAATGCAAGCAAGTATGGCGGCAGCTGAAGCCAGACCTGCTGCTGGAGGCTTTGCTGCAGTCCTGATTGGTCATTCTGGGTAGCATGGAAAGCCTGGAAAATATTGCGGAACCTTATCTACAGTGAACAGTAGATAATCTACAGCATCATTTTCACTCATGGTGGGGGGCTGGGTTTCTCACCAGTGACTCAGCAAGAAGCCTGTGTTTGGTATAATAGAAAACTTAAAAAAAAATCTGTCTTGTGCATGCATGCATGCCTATGTGTGTATGTGTGTGTGTGCGTGCGTGTGCACACATGTGAATTCATGTGGGTACCTTGTGCAATACTGTCGTATGGAAGTGAGAAAACAGTATACTGGAATCAGTCTTCTCTTTCCACTGCGTGGGTCCCAGGGATTGAACTCAGGCCATCAAGTGTTAGCAGCAAGTGCCTGTACCTGCTGAGCCATCTCAGAGCCCAATTTCTCCTTCCTGCATTGTCTGGACCATTGTTAGAAAACCAATGTGTGCTCCTGGATCTGCTGTCTGTGGAGACACCGGCATCACTGTCTTGACCACCGCAACTTTTTAATAAGTCTGGTACCTAACACGTAAAGCCTTATTTTCTATTAGCCTTTCTTCCTACATCCCCTTTCTCCCCCTCTGTAAGCACTGTAATAATGTACTGATGCAAATTCTGTCTATATATATTCTTGCAAAATTTGGGTTGCTTCATTTGCATATACTTTAATTTATGCAAGAATGCTATAGTATACATTGTCTTGTATAAAATATAACACTTGAGTCAATTGTTTTGTCATATCCATGATGCGTTAATCTGTGGTGGCAAGGGTTCTAACTGCTGCTCCGTGTTCTGTGATAAAGTCCACCCTGGTTTCTCATCCTACCAGCGATGGCCACTCAGGTAATTTCCAACTCTTTACCCCAGCACAATTAACTCCCAAGCATGTGATCTAATGTCCACCCCCCAGCCCCCTCAAAAAACCAAAACCCTGGACAAAGCTGTGCTTGCATATTTGGCAGCTCCCAGGCTCATGGGAAGATCCCTACAGACACTGCCTGCAAAGTCAGCACTTCCCCACAGAGGTGTGCATCCAGAACCATCCAGGTGTTTCCAGAACAGGGACAGCAGCAGCTGTTCTCACCTGTGCCTTGTGAGGTTTCCTGTTTCCTCACACATTTTATCCTCCACAGAGTCTGACTTTGTGTGTGTGTGTGTGTGTGGGGGGGTTGTTTTGTTGTTGTTAAGCTGACAGGTACAGACTGAGCTCGGAGCTTTTTTCTGTGACTTATTATGGTTACTGAGTACAGTGAGGACTTTGAAGGCTTATCAGCGGCCAAAATGAGTTGCTTTTGTAATACCCCTTTGCCAGTCTTTTAGGATTTATATTTCTTTCTCTGTTTTAGTTGATTCTTTGTGAGTCTCTATGTAGACATCAGGGCATATTAGCCTCATATCATGGAAACAGCTTCTGCCACTTGGCCATGCATACACTAACTTTAGCCACAATTTCTTTTAGGTTACATGTGTTGGCAGAGAGAGGGAGGAAGGGAGGAAAGGATGGTCAGCTAGAGAACAGCTTCCTGGAGTTGATTCTCTTCCTTTGATCCTGTGGGACCCAGGGATTAAACTCTGGTCGTCAGGTTTGGAGGCAAACACCTGTAGCCATCTTGATAGCCTATAAGAACATGGTGGTTCATCTTCCTATGGAGGTTCGTCTTCCTATGATGGTTGATGTGCTTATAAAAAGATAAAGAGAATATGTTCTGTGGGTGTGGGAGAGGTATAAGGAAAGGGGATGTCTCAGCGGGCCCATGCCGAGGCATCTCTTCCCCCTGAGGGTCCAGCCACACCGGTATAGTATAGAATAGAGTTAAGAGAGTAGTAGAGGCAGAGAGAGAGAGAGAGAGAGAGAGAGAGAGAGAGAGAGAGAGAGAGAGGAGAAATAGAGGATGGCCATAAGCACGTGGGCGGGGGGGGGGGAAGGAAGGGGAAAGGGGTGAGAGGACAGAGGGATCAAGAGAACAAGAGCAAGAGAGATTGAGAGGAGGGGGAAAGCATCCCCTTTTACAGTGGGCCAGGCCTGCCAGGCTGTTGCCAGGAAACTGTGGGGGTGGAGTTTAGACAGAAAGCTAACAATGGTGGCTCACCTTCCTGTGATGGCGGTTTATCTTCCCTTGACGATGGCTCACCTTCCTGTGATGGTGGTTTATCATCCTGTGATGGCGGTTTATCTTCCCTTGACGATGGCTCACCTTCCTTTGCTCGTCCTTTTAGTAGTGACTCACTTTCACGTGCATGTGACAGTGGTCATCTTCATGAGCTGCTTTCCTTTCAGCATGTTTGGTTTTGTCTTGGGAGAGTGTTCTGCTGTGCAGTCCAACTTGTGAACCTCTTGCCTTTCCCTCCCAAGTGGAGGGATTACAGGTATGAGCCCTGCATTGGCATTTTCTATGGAGGAGCTAGCAAGGCAAGGGCATTTCTTTACAGGTCAGGAGAGGGACATTGCTGTTGTAATAACTGTTTTGTTTTTCAGTTTTGTCATTTATTTTATTTTATTTTTTGGTTCTGAGGCAAGGCATCATTGTAGTCCTGGCTTGATTCAAACTCCTTGTGTGGCTGAGGCCGACCTTGCGTTTTGGACCTCCTCTTTTGCTTCTCAAGTGCTGGGATTACAGGTGTATGCTTCTTTGTCTTTTATTATTGCCATTTTGAATGCAATTGTGACTTCCCACACAGGGTGCTTGCACATGACAAAAGGTGAAACTGATAGGTTCTCTCTCTCTCTCTCTCTCTGACATTATTTGGGTACCTGAAGCCATGGTTGCTCATATTTGGCTCAGGATAAACTCTGACTGCATGTAAGAGCTGTGCTTCTCGTCCTGATAGGCTGTTTTTATTTGAATGTTAGCCGTGGATGTTTGGGAAGGAGCAGTGCTGGAGATTCAGCCCAGACTCTCATGCCAGGCAAGTGAGTGCTACACCACAGAAAACCAGAGTCCCACTGAGCCTAAGGAAATACATGCGTTACCATAAAATAACAATTTCCGATAATAGTTTCAAGATTTAAAAGGATGATCAATCATTATGAGGAAAATGTTTTAACTTTGCTTAAAAGTATTCTTTCCCAAATTGTTGTAAACTAATATGAGAAATGAGAAAGGAAAAAAAAAAAACAAAATACAAACAAACAAACAAACAACAAAAACATTCTTACATCCCCCGCTCTCCAAAGTCCTGGGAACGGACATCCAGGGCTTCACGTGTACCAGCACAATTGACTATAGCCCCCTGCTTCAGCAGTGCTTACTGTAAACCAAGGGCTAACCTGAAACCTTAATTCAGAAGCTGGGAGTGGAGGGTTGGGGGTGGGTAGCTCCGTGAGTAAAATGCTTGCTGTACAACAGGAGGGGCTAAGTTCAAATCCCCAGCACCCATGTAAAGAAGACAGGTGCTCAGCACGAGCCAGTAACCTGTGTTGGGAAGGTGAAGAAGCCAAGAGCATGCTGGGGGCTTGCCCAGCCAGCCAGCCTAGCTGAATTGTTGAGTTCCAGGTTCAAGAGGCCCTGTTTCAAAAGAGTAAGGTGAAGAGTAATAAATATGTAAGACGCCCAGCACCAGCCTTCAACCTTCACATGCAGGTGCACATACAGATACCCACAAACACAAAGCTTGCGCACACACACACACACACACACACACACACACACACACACACACAGATTCAGGGTGACTAGCAGCTTCCACCTGACATGTGAGAGGCATTTGGTTCTCTCTCCAGACCTGCAAAAAACAAAACAGCATACAAATATAAATAAAAATAAAAGAGAAAACGAGCCAGGCATGGTTTCACGCATCTGTAATCCTGGCACACACATGTAACTCCAGACCTCTGGAGATTGAGGCAGGAGGATTGTAAGTTCAAGGTCAGCCTGGGCCACAGAATGAGACCTTGTCTCAAAAACACACAAACTAACGGAAAGCATAGGTTCCCAAGCATTGCACACCGGTTGTGTGGAGATCTTCCCTGCCATGCTGGTTCTGCTCCCATTGAGCTGTTCCTCCCTGGCCAGAGGCTGGGGCCTCTCATAAGTGGGAATGCCCCGAAAGGGCATTCCCACAACGGGGACATCTAGCAGATACGACAGGAATTTAGTGTCACATAAATGTGCCCTTTGGAACCCAGATAGGCGTTCCCAACATCTACACAAAATACCTCGGAGAATGAGGAAGTGGAAGGAGTCACAAGGCTTGCAGGAAAACCAACAAACAAACAAACAAACAAACGAACAAACAAACAAACTGGTCCTTGGATGTGCTGCTTGAGGAAGGGGCTTGAGGAAGGGCTCTTATTCTGTCCCAGCTCTTCTGATTGTCTCTCATCCTCCACCTCCCTTCTGCTGCTCTTCTAGAATCAATCAATCAATCAATCAATCAATCAGGATATGACTCATACTCCTAGCTATGGCGGAGGAGAAAATGTATTACAGATCTGAGGGAGAGTACAGCCAGAGGCACATGGAAGGGTCCAGACTGAACCAGGCCGAGGAGGGGGCTAGGTGAGAGAGGAAGAGGGAGGAGCCAGGAGTCAGCCCAGAGACCAAGAATGACAGGAGGGCAAGCCTGTAAAGCCACAGTGGCTGGATTATACAGAGTAGAGGCTGCAGGTGGGAGGCGGGGTGAGAATGCTTGAAGGAGCCAGGACTCGGTGGCCGGTATTGGCTGATAAGCAGAGAGCCTGGCAGCCAGTGTCTGCTTTGATAGGGTAATAGGCACGTCAATCAACCAGTTGTCCAGAGTTTGAGAGCTAGCTTTTCCCTCCCGCTTCTCTTTGCTCCTTCCCCGCCCCTTTCTCTCTTGCTTCTCCTCCTCTCCCCTCCTCTCCCCTCTCCCTTCTCTGAGACCTTCGTTGCAAAACCAGACGATGCTCACTCATTCTTTGTTCAGCGTCGTTTCTCAGCTTCACTCTGTTTTCTTGCCCCTGAAGGGTCATGGATACCAGAGCTCTTATTTTCCCACGGGGTCTGGCATGCTGCCCCGTCGTACTTAAAACCTTTTAACAAATCTTCTTAAATGTGTGTGTGTGTGTGTGTGTGTGTGTGTGTGTGTGTGTGTGTAGCCATTTCACACAGCACCAGCAAGCTCTATAAGTTCTATTTCACGACAGTTGACACCCTGCCATTTATATGCCAATATTTTATTTTATTTAAATCTTATTTAATTTTGAGCCAGGTCCTGGACTAACAACCCAAAGGAGTTTTTAAAAACTTTAAAAAAAAAAAAAAAAAAAAAAGAAAAGAAAAGAAAAAAAACACATGTTCTCGATACTGGGAAAAAAATAAAAGAGAAACGGGGGAAGAAAATAACCAAAACCAAATAAAACTAGCCACAGCCACAAAACAGACCCCAGCACTTAAGAGCTGAAACAGGAAGATCTTGAGTTCGAAGCCAGCCAGGCTACATGGCAGTACTCCATCTAAAAGGGGCTGGAGAGTATATATTTAGGTATAAGGAGAATGCTGCCTGCCCATACCAGCCTGAGCCTGTCATGGTCCCACACAGACATGTCTACATCAACATCTTTAAAGACAGCATAGCCCTGAGTCCCATTCCTCTCTGGGTTTAGTTATGGGACACCTGAGAGGAGGGGACAATAATAACAGCTTTGTAGGGCTGTTGTAGTGAATAAATAACCAACATTTCATGAGAAATACTGGTGCCACCTGTGTCCTCACTGCCCCAACCTGAAGGTCACCTTCCAAGCCATGACTGTCTGTTTCTGTCTGGGGACAGTCTCTCTCCTCGACCCCTACAGACTTCAAGGTACAGGGAGTTAAGGTCCCCTCTCAAACAAAAGTGGGCAGGTTTGACAGTAAGCAGGAATTTCCCATTCCTGGTTAGACAGTGAGCAAGGAAGAGTCTGGTATGCTGCACATAGTTCTCAGGTTGCCAGCAGGAGCAACCTGCTTAGGGGCACTGGGGTTATGAAATGTCATGATGTGGTGGTGTGGTAAGGGGGTACCTGGTGGGCTCCTGACAAAGTGTCCCCCTGAGAAATCACACCATGAGACAGACCTGGTGTAAGAGAAGTTTATTGTGGGGGAAAGGGGTGAGGACTTGGGGAAATGGAAGAGGCAGAGAAGCAGGGGTCAGAGAAGGACAGAGAGAAAGAGAGGCTGGTCAGAAACACACGGGAGAGGAGAGGAGAGGAGAGGAGAGGGGAGGGGAGGGGAGGGGAAGGGAGAAGAGGGGAGGGGAGGGGAGAGGAGAGGAGGGGAGGGGAGGGGAGGGGAAGGGAGAAGAGGGGAGGGAAAGGGAGAAGATAGGAGGGAGGGAGAGAGAGAGAGAGGCTAGGGGAGAGAGAGGGGGTGGGCTGAGGTAGCCAGCACTCCTCTTGTATGCTGCCAGGCCACCCACACCAGGCAGCGGGCAGGTAATAGTGGCCTCAGGTGATGACGTAACTATTGCTAGGTCTCTGGGAGGAGTCTAGCAGAATTGTCTATAAACCAAGAACTGGAACCCCCTCGAACACCCCACTGTCTCCCCTTCTTTCCTTCTGATGAGACAGACTGACTCCATGACAGGCTTCAAAGTGGCAGTTCAGAGATTAAGCCTAAAAACCCAGGCTTCAGGTAGCTAGTCAGAAACTGACCTGCCTGCCTTCAGAAACTGCCCAACCACCAAGCCTGAAGCAAGGACAATGGGTCAGCAGTTTCCAGCCAGCCCCCAGCCCCAGGTAATAGAATGTCCTTTGAGAGAGAACAAGATAAGGCCACCTACTCCGGAATTTGTCAATAGATTCCAGCCCGCCCCCCCCCCCCCATGCCCTGATAAGGTCACCTACCCTGGAATTCCCATAATGTGCTTTAAACCTAGCATGCTCTGATAAGGTCACCTACCCTGGAATTCCTGTAATGTGCTTTAAACCCACCCTGTGAGTTCACTCAAGTGTCTCTCTATCTTGGTAATGGGAGACCTCAGCATACTGGACTTCTGCAGAATAAAACACTCTGTATTTGCATAATATTTGACTCCAGGGTATCATTCTTCAGCAAATCATGGACCCTTACAAGGCGTCTCCCTCGGACATCACGGCATGAGACAGACCTGATATAAGGGAAGTTTATTGTGGGGGAAGGGAAGTGAAGACTTGGAGAAACAGTAGAGGTAGAGGCAGAGGCAGAGAATGGGGGAGTGGGGTCAGAGGACAGACAGAGAAAGAGAGTATGGCTGGGAACACATGGGAACAAAGAGAGAGGAGAGGAAAAGAGAGGGGAGGGGAAGGAGGGGAGAGAGAGAGAGTGAGAGAGAGGAGTGGAAAGAGAGGAGAGGGAGAGGGGAGAGGAGAGAGGGGGAGAGAGAGGAGAGGAAAAAAAGAGGGGAGAGGGAGGAGAGAGAAGAGAGGGAGGGAGGGAGGGAGAGGGAGGGAGAGAGAGAGAGAGAGAGAGAGAGAGAGAGAGAGAGAGAGAGGAAGAAGAAGGAGGAGGAAGAAGAGCAAGAGGAGGAGGAGGAGATGGAGGAGGAAGAGGGACAGGCTGGGGTAGTGAGCAGTCCAGGCTGCTGGGCAGGTAATAGTGGCTGCAGGTGATAACGTAACTGTTGCTAGGTCGTTGGGAGGAGTCTAGCAGAATTGTCTGTAAGCCAACCACTCGAACCCTCTGGATCACCCCAGTGGCCCCCCTGTTGCAGCAACTCCATCCTTCATAGACTTGCAGGAAGGAGCCTTTGTTTATGATCTGCACTGAAGAATTTCTTCAGTCTCATTTGTCTCTCAGCTTAGCAACCCAGGCAGACACCCTAACGACTACATCCTCCCATAGTCCAATCTGTCTGGCTTGTTGTTCATGTCTGTGTCTGTGGCTTGCTGAGGGAGACTTCCTCACCCCAGTATCAGAGAGGATTTGTCAGTGATCTCCTAATATTTTTTATATTAACAGTTGTTGTTTATAAAGCAGCTGGCAAAAGCTGTGTTTGTTATACAGGATTATACCTAGAGCCAAACAACTGCCATCTTGGGGAGTTCGGCTGGATCTGCCCACAAAAGATCCTCACAGCTGGACTCGTTGTCTGTTGACACTCCCTCTTGGAAGAAGGAGGTCTGGACGGTCACGGGACCCTCACTTGGGTCTCCAGCCACACCTCCTGACTAGTCTTATACAATTCTGCCTTAAACTTTCTGGGAGGGGCTAGAGTGTATAGGCTGGGAGGACTAGGGGAAGGGCTCCATCAAGGAGAAAGGCCTCCTCACTGCCTTGTGGAGACTTTCCTGTTTGGCCTTTGAAGGAGGCACCCTCAAACTCCAGTAATTAAGCCCTTGCCTAGGTTCTGAAAGGAAGCCCAGTAAGGTATTGATTGGTTCTCCGGAGTGAACTTTGGTGGAATTGTACCTGGTGTGTTATTGAGATCTTAGGAGGAAAGGCAGGTGTTTACATGTCCCCCTGGGAGTTTGGTTTTGGACACCTCCTCACAAGGGACTGAGGTGCACGTTTTACATACCAAAGCAGACCAAGCTTCCAGATTCTTCCAGCATCCCTTAGTCCCTATTTGGCATACCCTGCCCACAACCTGAACGTTCCAGCCCAGGGGTTTGGCTGCCCCTTCCCCCAGAGGCCCTTCCCTATATAATATGGACCTTTTGGGTTCTCCCTCTCTCCCTCTTCCTCTCCCTCTCTCCTCTCTATGATTGTGAGCTTTCACCCTCTGTTCTTGGGGCCAGTGAACTTGCCTGAAAGCAGCTTCCCGATAAACCTGTTTAGATATATTCTAATCTGGCTTGAATTGGCCCATTTCACCAGTGGAGAAATAGCCTATTACTGAGAAGGAATTTTAGCAACACCATCTCTCTGGCATTTACTTGGGGGCATCATGTAAGATACAAAAACAGTACCCACAGATGCAAAATCGTTCCCGAAGCTTATCACTGACTTATCCAATAGATAAGCAATTACCTCCATTGTTGACTGGTCCATCTTTCCCCACGACCTGAACCCTGCTGTGGTAGTTAATTTTCATTGTCATTGACTGGATTTGGAATCACCTAGGAGGCACACTTCTGAGCTGCTCACTGAAGGTCTTTCCAGAGGACTAGGGAAATGTCTACGTTAGGGTTTTACTGCTGTGAACAGACACCATGACCATAGCAACTCTTATGAGGACAACATCTAATTGGGGCTGGCTTACAGATTCAGAGGTTCAGTCCATTATCATCAAGGCAGGAGCATGGCAGCGTCCAGGCAGGTATGGTGCAGGAGGAGCTGAGAGTTCTCCATCTTCATTTGAAGGCTGCTGGGAGAAGACTGGCTTCCAGGCAGCTAGGATGAGGGTCTTAAAGCTCACGCCCACAGTGACACACTTCCTCCAACAAGACCACACCCACCTCAACAAGACCACACCCACTCCAACAGGGCCACACCTCCTAATAGTGCCACTCCCTGGCTAAGCATATTCAAGCCATCACAGGAGGGAAGACTCATTCCAGAGTGTGGTGTCACTGACTAAACAAAAAGAGGGGAAACAGAGAAAGTGAGTTGTCAGCACCAGCATCTATCTCGTTCCTAACTGAAGACACCACTTGACCAGCTGCTTCGTGCTCCGGACACCACGCCCTTCCACCGATGTGGATTGTATCCCCTCAAATCATGAGTCAAGATAAGCTCTCCCCTCCCTTAGGTGACTTTGGCTCACATCGAAGAGGAAAGTAGTGACAAAGACACAGCCACCTTCGTAACCCGCTTCCTCCATCTTCCTGGCATCGGGCTCTGCATTTTCTGCCACAGCCCTTTGATCTGCCCACTTTAACAGGTTTGAATTTCTGAAGCTTTAGAGTTCATTTTGATATCTGGTCAAGTCCCATCCCATTTTTTTTTTCTTCTTCCAAATGTTCTTGCTTGATCTGGCTTGTTTACTCTTTCAGATGAGCTCTCAAGTCAGCTTGTCAAGTTCTATAAAAATCCCCTTAGGAATCTGATTGGATAGGCATTGAGTTTGTAGATTTTAATTTGGGAAGAATTGACATCTTCCTATTATTGCGTCTCCCTGTCCCCGAGTATGATATATCGCTCCACTTACGCAGGCCTTTGTGTCCTTCAGTGAGCGTTTGCTGTGTCCCTATATGAAGAAGTGGACACTTCTTGCTTGTTTGCTTTTTTTTTTTTTCCTTTAGAATCTGGATTGGGCATGGCATATGAGATATTTTCCAATTACAATTCTAATTGGCCTTCAGGGTGCACGGAGCTGTTAAGTCACCTCTAGTCCTGTTGATGAACTTTTATTCATGGTTTTGTTTGGTATGGGTGAGAAAGAATGTGACCTCTCTGAAGGTCACAGAGCCCTGGATGGCAGTTAAAGCTGCTTGCAAGGGCTGTTGGATGAAGCCGGGCCTTTGAACTTCCATGTCTTGATTCTGGGCCTCGTGTCTGCTCCTTGGGCTGCCTCTCTGGCTGCGCTCCCCTTCTGTCCAGCCCTTTCTCTGACTTCCACAGCCTCCCTGGCATAAGTTCTGGGAAGCCGATTGCCAAGATATTCTGGACACAAATGTTTTTCCACCATGGGGATGCTGGAGTGTCACAACATTCGCCAAGCATCTGGGAGTGTCACTTGTATCCAGGGCTTCCTCACCTCAGCACTGACTCCTTCCCAAGATGGAACCTGTTTGGTTTGGGACTGGGACAAGGGACTGAGGTGTATATTTTACAGATCAAAGCAGACCTGGCTTCCAAGTTCTTCCAGCATCCCTCAGTCCCTACCTAGCATACCCTGCCCCCAACCCTGAACTTTTCAGCCAGGGGCTGGGGTGCCCTTCCTTCAGAGGCTTTTTCCTAATATAACCCAGACATTTTAGTCTCTCCCCTTTCTCTCCTCCCCTTCTTCTCCCCGCCATCTCTCTCTCACACACTCTCTCTCTGCTTTCTCTATCCTTCTCCCTTGGTGACTTCCCTGGCCTCAGTTCTTGGAGTTGGGGCAATGAACTTGCCCCAAACCAGCTTCTCAATGAACCTGACTTTAATATAGTCTAATCTGGCCTGAATGGGCTCATTTCACTAGCGAAGAAATAAGCTACCAGAACCCAGGTCTTTGCATGATACCAAAGAAGGAGCTGCTCCCCAGGAGCCAGCTTCTAGTTGCTGTCTTTGCTTTCACTGTATATGATGCCAATGCCCCCCCCCACACACCTTTGTGTCCCCTCTGGAGCCTTCTCAGACTCCCGCACAGAAATGACAGCTCTGTGTATAGCCTGCCCTGAAAGAGGGCATCCAAACCAAGCCCACAATGAGCTTACCCCACAAAGCAGCTTCTAAGCTGACCAGCAATGGAGACTGCCCCCTGGGAAACTAACTCTCTGTCTGTCTCCATGGAGCCTGTAGATAAGGACTGCAGGCCTGGGGCCAGCCCATCAGTCCTGAACTGTCCACCTCTGGTCCCTTTCCTAGGCCACATGCCTTGTACATTTTTCTTCCACTCCCAGCACTAATGTCTGTCACAGGGAGATCAGCAGAGGGTCCAGGACAGTGTTTTTCATTTGGGGTGGTGATGGCTCTTGCTTCCTCCAGGGGACAGCTGTTGATGTTGGCAGACATTTTCAATAGTCATATCTGAGGGACGGAGGTGGTACAGTCTTCAGTGGGTACCAACTAAAGACGCATTGTCTAGTATCAGGGTACTTCCAGACAGCAGCTGCTAAGGCTGGGAAACTCCTGCCTCCTACAGTGCCACCCAGTATGAACATGATAGGAACCCAGAGTGTGGGCTCCACAGGAATTCCAGGTCCCGAGTAGTTTCATTAAAAAAGAGCAAAGGAAATTTGAAATTACTTTTACTTTTTTTTCCCTTTGAGATGGGTCTCATGCATTCCTGACTGGCCTCAGATTCACCATATAGCAGGGGATGACAACAGCCACAAGTGGCCGCAGCTACCAGAAGGGACAACGCAGGTCTGGTTGTGAGAAGCAGACCTGTAAGTAAGAGGCAGGAGTATTTATGCAAGTTCAAGACCACTCTAGCCTACGCAGCAAGTCCCAGGTCAGCCAAGGCTACATAGTGAGTTGCTGGGTCAAAAGTCAAGCAAGAACAACAGTAACAACACGGAACAAAACACAAGAAAGAAGAGAAGTAGAGAGCTCCTTACGGAGGACCAAAAGCCCACCTCCTTTCTAAGGAGCGAGCCTCCTGCCTTTCGGGGGACAGAGAGAATTTTGTTGATAGTGAGGGAACTACTACATATGCGTGTTCAATTATATGTCCCAGCCATGCTGAAAGACCGTGTACTGTCAGGGACCTCTTGATCTTGGGAAGGAGACACACCCAAGTGCTCCAGAGCTATGTGCTACCTGTGCTGTGACAGAGGGTGGGCGAGTGGTCAGGCTGGAGCAGACACACAGGGACTCTCCACAGGGGGACAGAGAATCATGGGTGGTAGGTGCTTGAGAGTTCCTAGGAGGCAGCAAGACCGAGATGGGGTGGGGAGTGATCATGGGGGTCTTGGGAGAGAAGGCAATCTGACTGACACCAGGACTGTGGAAGTGAGGATTCTGTAAGAAAAGTCTGTATTCGGTTGGAGGGGTCAGAGGGAGAGGATGAAGAAGGCCTCCATGTTTATATTAATTCGAGACCCCTTGGAGGCCAAACAGTCCTTTCACCGGGGTTGTATATCAGCTATCCTGCAAATCAGATATTTGCGTCATGTTACGTATCAGTAGCAAAATCACAGTTATGAAGAACAATGAAGTAATTTTATGGTTGGGGTCACCACTACACGAGGAACCGCATTAAAGGGTTGCAGCATTAGGGAGCTTCAGAATCACTGATATTAAGGGCTCCCCCGCCTGAAAGCTGGGTCGGGAGTGGGAGGGGTAAGGAGGATGATTGCGGACTGGAGAGTCCTGCTGTATCACCAGGCGTCCCTGCAATGCTGCCTTCTACCAACAGGGGGCAGGGCACCCTCAGGAAACGATATGGGTTCGCCTGGACTCTGTAATTAAGGTGGAGCACTGGGTGAGAACTTTTAAGTGGACATTTTCTAAGCTTCAGGCCCTATGCTGAGATCTAGGTGAGCTACGCAAAGAGCTCCCATCCCTCGAAGGATGTCTCCCCAGGCACGTGGGGACTCCATTATCGGCAGTGAAGACTCTATCTGCAGGAAGCCCCAAGAAGTGTTTCCAAGCAGGGGTGGTGTGCAGAGGGGAGCGTCTTTCTTTTTCTCAAGTGGTAAAAGCATATTTTTATTAGTAAGATTGGCACATGATTCTATCATTTTAACACTGTTGACCATCCATTTCTCTGCCACTCCCGTTTGGTGTATAGGTGGTTTTCTTTTCCTTGTTTGAGAATCTCCTCATGCATCTAATGTGTTTTGATCAAGTCCACCCCCATTCCCTTCCCTAAAATTACTTCCTTACCTACCCAGTGTGTGTGTGTGTGTGTGTGTGTGTGTGTGTGTGTGTGAGTGTGTGTGTAAAACTCATCAAGTCCGCTCAGTGCTGCTAGCAGATGCCTGGAGGTAGGATCGTGTACCCGGCAGCCTCTCGGGGTCCATGTCATTAAATTTAGAAAACCAATTCTTCCCTCTCCCAGCAGCTATTGAGTGCCAAGAGCTCCCCAGACAGGGGTGGGACCTAGTGACCACGCCCCCTCCACACTGGGACCTAGTGACCACGCCCCCTCCACACTGGGACCTAGTGACCACGCCCCCTCCACACTGGGACCTAGTGACCACGCCCCCCTCCACACTGGGATTTTGATTGGCTTGATCTTAGCAGGTCCTGTGCATGTAGTCACAGCTTCTCTGAGTTCTAAAAAACCCACTGCACAAGACAGAACCCACGCCTGGCACCATTATTAGGGCCAAGGATCTGTGGCTAGAGAGGTCCTAGGCCCTAGAGGAGAAACTATCACGGTTATTCTGTTAAATCAATGGCTTTTAACCTTCCTAACGCTGCTGCCCCTTTCAAGTTCCTTGAATGGGAACTTTTAACATTGTGCTGACCCCCAACCATAAAATTATTTTTGTTGCTACTTCATAACTGCAATTTTGCTACTGTTGCCAATAGTAATATAAATATCCGTGCTTTCTGATGGTTTTCTAAAACCATCAGAAAGGCTCATTTGACCCCTAAGGGGGTCCCAATGCACAGGTTGAAAACCATTGTGTTAAATAACATAGTAATAACTGACTGCTTATGACATCACTATAAGGCATCCTTTAGCCTTCGCCTGGGAAGCTCCTTTTTGCAGTAAATGGCAGTTAACACAGAGATCCACAGCTGGTCAGCGCGAAGGGCCTCAGGGATTGTGGGGTGTCTAGCCTTGCATGGGGCATCTGTACCATATCCCCTCCTCCTGAGTATCAGGGATCATAGTGGAAGATGGGAGAAGAACATTCTAAGAGAGCCAGTGCTAGGAGGACTTCAAGCAAACGGTGTTTGTCAGACACTAACAAGTCAGCTGCACACGTGTGGTGTTTCTTGAGATGTCCATAAAAGTCACTAGGTTGCCACTCACAGGGGAGAAGCTCGGCAAAGCAGGCCTAAGGAGGTGGACCCAGTCTGTGTGCCCAGGCCCAGTGGTACATTTCCAACACAACTCTACTGTGTGTGTACATGTGTGCCTGTGTGTGTTTTGAGACAGGGTTTCTCTGTGTAGCCCTGGCTGGCCTGGAACTTGCTTTGTAGACCAGGCTGGCCTTTAACTCAAGAGATCTGCCTGGCTCTGCCTCCTGAGTGTGTGCCACCACTGCCTGGCTACAAGACAACTCTTGAACAACGTAAAGGCTCGGGGATCGTTGAGGATGGGGGGTGGGGTGGAGTATTGTGAGAGCCAGAGAAACAGGAAGTTTGATGTGAGATTGTGTCCCAGAAACGTCAGAGAAGTTACAGCCATGAGGTGTCATTAACAATGGTTCCCTAAACATGACCTGAACAAGACTGACACGAGTACACATGGTAATACAGAAGGGGGAAAACTCACAGGGCCCCAACCCCAGAAGAAGGACCACCAAGAAGGCAGCCGAGGAATGCGGAGTGCAGGAGAAATTGTCTTCTCCAGGGAAGAGCGCAGCAGCTGGTTACCCAGTACCAAATGATCATCTCTGACATGCGACACGGGCTGAACAGGTTGTATTCATGTATTTAAGGAGTGTGTGACCTTTAGCAGGTCCCTTTATTTCTCTAATTTAGACTAATTCTGCCTTGATCAGATAGAGCCATATTAAAAGGAAGCCCTGTGCACATGTAAGGGTAGGAAGCTCTCTAGGTAGCACCAAGTCGTCAGAAAGTGGGGCTCCAGAAGATTGTAAGCTTGTGTGTGTGTGTGCACGTGCATGTGTGTATATGTATTAGTGTGTGTATATATGAGTGTGTATAAATGTGTGTTTGTGCATGTGTGTATATGTGTATGAGTGTGTTTATATGTGCATGCATATAGGTGTGTGTTTGTGCATGTGTGTATGTGTGTATGAGTATGTATGTGCATATGTATGTGTGTATGTGCATATGTGTATATGTGTGAGTATGTGCCTGTGTGTGCCATGTCACCCATGCACACTTTCAGAGGTCAGAGGAGGGCAACAGGTACCCTTCTTTATCACCCTCTACCTTGTTCCCTTGAGCCATAACCACATACACCAGGCCCAGAGTTTTACCTGGGTCTGGGGATCTGAACTCTGGGTCCTGACATTTGCAGAGAGAGCCATCTTCCCCCGTAAGCCGATCTCCGGCCCAACTATAAATATTAACTCCTGCTCCGTTGCTGATTTGCTGCATAGCCTAATGTCTCTGGGCCTCATAAAACCATAGAGATAAATGTTGCTCTGTGCTTTGTTGTCAACCCCCAGCAACGAGGGGGAAACTAAACGCAGATGCTCGCTACGCTGCTCAAAGAAAGGCCATCCATAAACGAAAGCCTTATTAACTGCACCCACTAACCATACTGTGATGCTGCCTTGAAGTTGGGTGGGGAAGCGGCATAGCTTGAGCAGAGCTTTCTCCAGGCTCCTGTGCTGTTTACTGGCACCCACAGCCTCTAATTAGCTCCTCCACAGTAGGTGGGCAGGAGGGCAGGTGAGAGCAAAGCTTTGGGAGGGGTGGGTGGGGCTGGGAACAGAACACTCCCCTAGTTCCCAGGGTTCATGGCTGCCTCTGTCCTCACTGGGGCAGCTGGATTTCCCTTTCTGGTCATCAGTTTCCACTGACAGAATATATCCTGGCATAGAGCGTAGTGTGACTCAGATTGCTATCTCGTCCTCTGTCACAGGAAGGACGCTGCTTGTTCTTTTGGGTCTGTGTGGCTTGTCTATGGCCAGGTCTTGTGGGGCCAGCTACTGTTGTGGACATGCATGTAACTCAGAGTCTGTTTCTCGCTTGTGCCAAGGCAGGGCAGCTGACACGGGGCTGACCCCAGCTGCTGGGAGCTGCTTAGGCACAGCATGGGGTTGTGATATTGTCCCTCTGTCTTCCTGCAGGCCTTGTTGGGTTCTAAGACAGCTCTCAGCTGCATGGGCAGGCTGGGGTAGCCTAGGGATGGCTGCCCTGTCCTGTGGATGGGTACTTTCCACCCTTGTTGAGACCTGTGGGGACTCTCCCCGTCCTGGCTTCCCCTCAACCCCCATTGCCTCCTCTGTAGACAACTGTTCTCATTCTGTCTTCGCTTTACCACAAGCCCTATTTTTAACTTTCAGCCTTGGGGGAGGGGAGGGAGGGCAATGGGAGGGTGATGGGTAGAAACATTCCCTCTCTTTCCGTCTGTCCTCTTTCCTCTTCAGTCCACTAGTGTCCTTACACCCTCCTCCAATGTCCCACCCTCCCTAGGTTCCTTTCCTTCATCCATCCTCTCCTCCTTGTCCCTGGCTCTCCTGTCTCCCTGGCCCATCCTACCCTGCTGCTCTTCAAAGGTGCCCTCCAGGGATATCTTTGTGCAGTGTCCCTCCCATCCTCTAGGTGGCAGCAGTTGATCATGGTGCCCCATTCCTATCGCGAGACTGCCCCTCCTCCCCATCCCTTGGCCACTAGTGACTATTTCAGTGACTGTAGCAGCCACTGGCAGCCACTCCCTCCTTCTGGAGCCTGACCTTTCTGTGCTGTCCATGCCTCTGAGCTCTTCAGGTCTCTTCTATTCTTTCTGTAAATGTTGGCGCCAGCTGGAAGCAGCAGCATGTCTGTTTGCTACCACGGAGACTTTCCTTCTCTCTACAACTCACCAGCCCTGTTTTCTCATGGGTCTGACTAACGGTGGTGCCAGAGGGTGTGTGTGTGTGTGTGTGTGTGTGTGTGTGTGTATCTAGGCCTACTTGGGCTGAGCCCAGTCTCCACTTCTGTTGCAGAGTGATGGGTCTGGCCTCGCTGGATGCCGCCGAGCGCTGGCTTCCCTTTGCCTGGTATTTTGGCCATGGCACAGAGCACCACGTTGAGGATCAGGTCAGTGAGGAAGAATACAGAACCAGTGATGAGAAGTCAGTCCAAAGACCGCCTTGAGCCCCTGTCCCCAGCAGTCCCCAACTCAATGCTTCCCTCTGAAGTCATCTGAAGTTTTCAATTGTCACTTCAAAAAGATTGTCTCAATGTATGCATGTGCATGGCTGGTACCTATTGAAGCCAGAAGAATGTATTTGATCCCTCGGAATTGCAATTATGGGCAGTTGAGAGCTGCCATGTGGGTGCTGGGAATTGAACCCAGGTCCTCTCCTAGAGCAGCCAGTGCTCTTAACTGCTGAGCCATCTCTCCAGCCCCTCGCTTTTTTGTCATCTTTAATTGCCTGCTTTCTGACAGGTACAGTCTGGCTTCTATCCACCCACCCTCCTCTGTTTTCTCTCATCCTGAGGCCTAGAGCCCCAAGTCTCCAGCATAGCCTGAGCTCAGGACTTCAGATCTGTGGTACTAGCTACCCCAGATACTGTGGTGGAATATCTGTGGTGGTTCTCAGTACACAGTGTGTGGTGCTGGCGAGATGGCTCTGTCCACAAAGGGTTTACTGGCACTACTGTGAGGGACCTGAGTTCAATTCCTAGAGTCCGCAAAATACCTGGTGTCTCTGGCATGCACCTGCAATCCCAAAGCTAAGGTGGACTTTGCTCTCTGACCAGCTTAGATGAACTGGCAGGCTCCAAGTTTAGTCAAAACCTTGCCTCAAAAACCAATGCATAGAGCAACTAAAGAAGACACTCAGCCTGGCCTTACACATACACACACACACACACATACACACACACACACACACAAGAAACATAAAACACACACTCTACAAACACACACCACACACACATTATATGCATAGGTTACAAACACACAATACACAATACAAACATATAATACACACATACCATAAACATATACTGCAGATTCCCACTACACACACTACACCACACACACATATTATACACACACACCACAAACATAAACACATAATACACACCACACCCACATCATACACACATATCATACATATACACCACAAAAACATACGACATACACAAACACACACTGCAAACACATACATCACACACACAAACACACATACACACATCATATCCTATTCTCTTCCTCGTTGTATGCATCCATCCATCTTTCCATCTCTCTGTCCATCTGCCTATTTATCAATCTATCTTCCCATTTATCCATCCATCATCCATCTATCCATCCATCATCCATTCATCATCCAACCATCCATCTGTCCATCCATCTGTCCATCCATCATCCATCCATCATCCATCCACCCATCTGTCCATCCATCCATTCATCATCTATCCATCCACCCATCTGTCCATCTGTGACTTTCACCCAGGCCTGAGAAAGCCTGCAAGTCTTTTATCACAATAGACCGAACAACAATAGGACCTAGGAGAGGCATTGCATTACCAGCCTTGGCGCCTTGGAGCCTGCTACCTGAGCTAAGAAGAATGGACTGCCTGCTGAGCTAGCCTTGACACCTTCAGGACTGCTATCTCCTTGCCCAGCCCCTGGGCTGAACCGAGAGGAGACTCTGGGGGGTGGGGCTTCCCCTTTATATGAGAAAGCAAATTATTAAACTTTGGGCCTTGATCAGAATACTTTGTCTTGGCCCCACATTTCTCTCACCCTCCATTACCGTTAATTCCCAGGCTTCATCTCAGGAGAACCCGGTACTCATGGCTGCAGGCAGCTACATCCATCCATCTGTCCATCCATCCATTCATCATCTATTTATCCATCTATCTATCTGTCCATCCATCTGTCCATCTATCTGTCCATCCATCTGTCCATCCATCCATCCATCATCCATCCATCTGTCCATCCATCCATTCATTCATCATCTGTCCATCCATTCATCCATCCATCCATTCATCTATTCATTCATCATCTATCCATCCATCCATCTGTCCATCCATCCATCCATCATCTATCCATCCATCCATCTGTCCATCCATCTATCCATCATCCATCTATCTATCATCCATCCATCCATCATCCATCAATCCATTATCATCCATCCATCCATCCATCTCTCCATCCATCCTTCATCATCCATCTATCCATCTGTCCATCCATCCATCATCCATCCATCCATCTACCCATCTATTCATCCATCCATCCATCCATCCATCCATCCATCCACCCATCCATCCATGGCTTCCTCATAACAATGGTGATGTTAACAACAGCCTGTGTTTATTGAGTACCTACTTGGCTCTAATTAATGTTCTAATTAATCTCCACATATTAACTCACACTTAGACAAATCAAAGCAGAGACAAGGAGCCAGGCCCAGGCTTAAGTAACTTGAATTAGTTCACAGAGAGTCAGCCCTGCTCAAGCCACAGGCCTGGGACTCATCCTGGCTTGCTCTTTCTGACCCACCTGCCATGACATCTGTTCGACTTGGCTGCCATAGTCATTCAGAATCTGCCCTGTTTCTCTGACCTCACCCAGGACACCTTTCTGAGCTTCCACCAGTGGACTCTAGTTTCTGTGATGCGTGCTCCTTAGCGGGCACCCTCAAGTCCTGACCTGCTTGGTTGACCCCTTCTGAGAGCTGGGCTTGTTTGAGAACAGGTCTACAGGGCAGGGCTGAGGCTACATCATCACCAAGTGCCTGCTAACTGTTGAAAAGAGAGGCCCAGGGGCCAGCTTGGAATGTCTCAAAGTCCTGAGCACACTTGGGTGGAATTGGCCTATGCCTTTCAGAAGCATTCCCAGGTACCCAGAGAGCCTCTAGACATGGCCATTCGCTCACTAAGTTGGGTCCTTCCTTACTCGGTTGGCTGTAGCTGTTCATGTTGCCAGGTCAGTTGAGGGCCAAGTCAGACACAGTCAAATAACCCAGAGCCCTTTTCCTGGTACCTCCGATACTCCTCTTTGATGACTGTGGTGGAGAGCACCAGAGCTGAGGAGATGGAGACCATGCTGTGTCTTCCTGGTGGCTGTCTCCCCACAGGGAACCATTGGTAGAGGCATCGCAGGAAACAGGCTAGGTCAGTAGGGACAGCTATGCCCACAGCCCACCCTGCAGTCTTCTGAGCTGAATATCTATTGGCCTGGGGGCTCCTCCTAGCATTGCAGGAGGTGGTACCTGGGCATCCGATATGCTGAGACAGATCTGTGCCCTGCTGAATGAGTCCTGGTAAACTGCACTGCCTTTGAGCCTGGCAGAAGCCAAGATGCTGGTGTGCATCAGGTAGGGGCTGAGATAATAAAGGGATAGATGCCTCTGAGTGTGTTCAGGTGTATTTCATTGGGTGGACCAGTAGCAGCAGCCAAGGGGATGGCCTGCATACTTCTCTTCAAGAGAAGCTCCTCAGGACTGTGGCTGGCAGCCTGCCTCACAGGGCAGGGCACCCCTGCCTCTGTTCATTCTGTCTGGTCAGTGACAGAGCTGGGGAATCCTACCGCAGGGCCATATTTGAGGTGCAGGATCTCCCAGTGCGCATTGAGATGTCCTCATAGCCAGGCTTGATGAAGCTTGTCCCATTTCATGCTATTGTGGTGTCAGATCACCATAGTCTGCCAGCTCCTACCTCCTACTGCTCCCCTAATCCCCTGCACCCTTTGGGGGAATATCGCCAGCAACTCTGTCTTGTATGACACAAGGACCTCTTGCAGTACCCACCGTCCTGGCAGCAATACGCGGCCTGGAAAGAAAACAGCTTGCGCAGCCCCCACAAGTCCATCCTTTGTGGGATTCTGGGCACAGGGGACGGAGGGCACAAGATTCAGTGCCTGGGATCTGTTAACCTTCAGCTTTGCTGACTGGTCCTCCGTCTGCAGTCCCTGCGGTCCTGGGATCCTTGCTACAGCCTCCCTGGCCTCTGTGCGCTCTGAAGAGCGTCAGGGCACAGAACACGTGGAGATACTCTGGCTCCACTTCCTACATCCACAGAGAATGACAGAGAAGTTGGTTTATCTTTGCTGCAGAGGCATAGTAGCTTTGAGGTAGGCTGGCTAGGGGCGTGGCCTATACAGGGGCGTGGCCTCTCCTGGGTTCACCTCCCCTCCTAGGTCGGAGCTCCCAGGGCCAGGCACTCAGCATCCAGTTGCCTAGCCCGAGGCACCTTCTCTCTGCAATTGCCGATCCTCTCCAGGCTTGCCCCTCTGCTCGCTCTCCCCTCACTCCCTTGTCCCTCAGAGGCAGCTGACCCTCTTTTCAGTTCACAGGCCTCCTGTGGCACTAGAGGTCTCTGGCACTCATTACATGAGGTCCAGATACAGGAGTAGCTTCTCTAGGCCCACAGCAGGTTAGCATTTAACTCAGAGACCAATACCCTAAGGGTTCTGCTCATAAGTCCCAGCAGACTCCCTGAGGCCAGAGCTAAGATCTCGTACCGCCAGGGAGACAATGTCTGTGACGAGTTGTCTTGATTAGGTTAGTTGAGCCATTAAGGCCCAATTCCAAACGTGGGCGGGGGCCACCAACCCTCTCCCTCTGTCTCTCTGTCTCTCCATCTCTCTTCTCTCCCCCTCCCCCTCCCCCCTTTCTCCCTCTCCTGACTTCAGCCACATCAACTCTTGCCGGCATGGCTTTCCTGATAGGTCAGGACCTTCAGACCTTCAGAAAGGTCACAAAAACCTTTTCAAGTGCTTGTCTTGGTCAGGTGTTCTGTCTTAGTCCTGGGAAATGTAACTAACACAGACAGGCTCTGGAGGCAGGGTGGCAGCCTCCTGCACCCAGAGTTTGTCGAGAGGGAGAGATGAACTATCTGACTATCCCCAACTGGGAAAGGCTGAAATCTGACCTGGTCATTCTGAACTTGGTCCCTGTTGCACAGTGATGGGGACACATCTTCCTGGAGGCCAACCCCTCTGCTGAAGCTCTGAGATACAATGATTCTCGGTGGGGGTGGGTGGGTGGGGGGAGTGGGGCCTGAGCTGTCAGAAATGGTTCATGCTTCCTGGGCACCTGCCCCAATGCTCAGAGAGCCCATAGCAAGGCAAGATCTTAACAAAGGCTGCATATTTTCTGGCCACCTGGGAGCTAGAGGGTCGGGGCCAGTACAGGACGCTACAGGGACCTAGGCCCAACTCACCAGGCTGGGGATAGCCACCTTGGAGTTTTGGTCACATGTGGCTTTCCTCAGCTGCCCGGGGCACTTCCCCCATGGCAGCACATCCCAGTCCTTGGGAATATAGTGCTGTCTCTCCCTTTCTACGCTGTATTTACTCTATCTCAGTTATTCTTCCCCCCCCCCCTTCTAGATTCCTCCCCCATCGAGAGGCCCAAAAAACTTGGGAATAACAATTCCAATTCTCCAGGAAGCAGACTGGGTTCCTCAGAAGGAGCCACTGACCATGGGCCTTTAGTTAATGACAGCCCGACTTAGGGAGGACAAGTCTGGAGCTGAGTCAGCTCCTGGGACGCCTAGCTGGAGGAGACAACAAGGCCAGAAGAGAGCTGGTCTTTGAAACTTCGAGGTTTCACCAAATATAATGGAACTAACAGCAGCTAATCAGGAACTAACAAAGCAACCAATCAACATGGTACTAATGTCACTGCTTTGTCCCTACCAATCAAGTTTAGAAGTTACCTAACCCTTCGGGAAAATTCCCCCAGCTCTGCGTAAAAAGGGGCCTGCAAGCCCCATGAAACATCACGTTTTTGATAAATGGTTGACCCCAGCATGCTGGTAATTTCTGCAGAATATATGTTCTTTGCCTTTGTATACATACTATTTGAGTCTAGGGTCGTCTTACAGTGATTCTCCGACCCTAACACTCCTAGGCTTATTTGAAGGCTTCTTCCTCCAGGAAGCCTCCTGAACTTTCCCTATCCCTCAACGTGAAGGAGGAGCTCATTCTGAGGGCTCACTGCAGTGGTTAAGGGGATAGGCTGCATAGAGCAGCCCGGGAAAGGAAGATCTGGCAAGGCACTGCCAGGCTCAGCTGGGGAGTTCTGTGATCAATTAGTGATGTCTGCCAGGGTCAGGGTAGAAGAAGGACTACAGAACTTGCTCTCTTTTGGTTTTGGTGTGCACACATATTAGGGTGTACAGGTGCTTGTGGAGGCCACAGGACAGCTTCAGGTGTCATTCTTTGAACAGGGTCTCTGTCTGACTTGCTTTGAGCTTGCCAAGCAGGCTAGACTGGCTGACCAGTGAGCTCAGGGATCCTCCTGTCTCTACCTCCTAGTATTGAGATTCCAAGCATGTAGCACTGTGCCTAACATTATTATTATTTTTTTATGTAGGTTCTGGGGACTCCTCCTGCTTGCAAAGCCAATACTTTGTCAACTGTGCCAACTGTCCCAGTCCTCCAGCTCTGTTCTTCACCTCCTTGTTCATACAGGAAGAGAGCCACTGGGTGGCTGCCACCCCAGGGATAGTCTCTCCCATATAGGTGTTCAGACTCAGTCTACACAGGGCCAGATGGGAGGTAGAGGGGAAAATGTCTCTTCACTGAGCCTGGGGAATTGGGTGGCAGTTTTTTTGGAAGACAGTCTTTTCCTGTCCCAGAGTAGGGCATGTTGGGAAGGCTCTGCAGGGGGCTTGTAGTTTCCCTGACCCCAAGTGTCTTGAAGCCTCTGTGACAAGTGTCCTCCAGGCTGTCCATCATTCCCTCAGCTCCCTGGGCCTCGTCTTTCTGAGCATCTTCAGCGCTCTGAGTTCATAGCTGGGAAGGGCATTCACTGATGCTAAGCTAGTCCTGTTTTCCAGGCAGGAACCAGAGAGAGAGCGAGAGAGCGAGAGAGAGAGAGAGAGAGAGAGCGAGAGAGCGAGAGAGCAAGAGAGAGAGAGAGAGAGAGAGCTCTTGGTTGTAACTGGTCCATGAGGTATATCCAGCAAGCTGGTGGTGGCTGTGGTGGCTTTCACTGTTTTAAGGTCCCTCAAGGAGGTTCCCCTGCTGGTTCCCAAGAGTGACAAACCTAGGAAGCCACATACGGTTCTGGACACTGAGTTCTTTGGGACCTGGAGTCTCCTTCAGTTATCAGGCTTCTTGGTAGCTGCCTCCCCCCACCCCCACCCCCAACCTCAGCATGGAGGGAGAGCTGTGAATATTTTTCTCCATATCTGCCTGTTCAGACTCTTCTTGGGGCCCCACCTTGTCTAGACCCACGAACGCTGAAGAGAGACCTGGCAGGATCCTCTGTCAGTTGCTTGGCCGGCCTGGGAGGAAGACAAGCCTTTTCCAGCAGATGGGACACTCTGGTGTCTCACCCAACCTGTGAGACGTACAAGAAACCATATCAGAGCCAGGGGGGCCATGACTCAGGCCTGTGCCAAGGCGCTTCTCAGCTTCCTCGGTGCTAATGAGCAAGAATAACTTGTGGCCATTGTCCCTCTCAGAGCCTCAGCTTCTTCATCTCCAAACCGAGAGGGATCCAGGTCCCTGGAGTCTAGTTTCAAGTTCCCCTACAGTGTAAATGACTGATAGCAGCCCCATTCTTGTGCGGTCCCATATAAGCTTGGGAAGACCTAAAAGAGGGAAAATGAAAGTGGGGGAGGGGTCCTGGACACCCACCCTGCCTCTGCACTGTCCCTCTCTAATCTCCTCCACCCCCTCAGCCACTCCTTCCTGTCCCTCCTGTTCTGCAGCAGCTCTGAATTTGGTCTTCGGCCCAGCATGGTGTGCTGTAAAATGCTGGCCCTCAGCCAGGTTTGCACGAAGTTTTATCGATTTCATTAAGCAGGGCTGTAAGCAGGGCCCCCACCTGTGTGAGGGGCTGGGCGTATCCACAGGGCAGCTGGTTGTGTTAAAGACCCCAGGAGGCTCTGCTGGTTCCAGGGCAGCCTGTTTAGGGACCTTTGACCCTAGTGACCTTATCCCTCTTGGGTTCTACAAGGGCTCCCTCTGTCACAGCTGACAGTGATGGCTCAATCACAGTTTAGCACCTCTGACAGGGAAAGAGAGCCTTGGTGACATGGACTGAGGCTGCCACCCTCCTGCCCCAGCCTAGGTTAGCCTAGGTTAGCTGCCTTCCTCCCACAGGTGCCCCTCCCAGCTCTGCCAGGGCCATTTCTCTATCCCCCTCAGTGGAGCTCTGCGGGAGGCTTGTGCTGTCCCTGCCCGTGCCTAACTTTGGCAGCTTAGGTACCCTGGAGGAGGCAGGAGTGACTTTAGGTGACCTCTGAACTCCTACTCTACCTCTGACCCAAGAGTGCTGGCCAGTGAGATACAGGTTGTCTGCTGGCCTGACTTGGCCTCAGGGGCTCCCAGATCCCAGCCTCAACTGCCAAGGTGTATGTGGTGGTTTGAACAGGAATGGCCCCCATAGGCTCACGTATTTGAGTGCTTAGGGGGTGGCACTGTCTGGAAGGATTAGGAGGTGTGGCCTTGATGGAGGTGGGCTTTGAGGTTTCAAAAGCCTGTGCCAGGCCCAATCTGTCTGTCTGTCTCTCTCTTTCTGTCTCTCTCTTTCTCTGTGTCTCCCTGTCTCTCTCTGTCTCTCTTTCTCTGTCTCTGTCTATCTCTCTTTCTCTGTGTCTCCCTGTCTCTCTCTGTCTCTCTTTCTCTGTCTCTGTCTATCTCTCTTTCTCTGTGTCTCCCTGTCTCTCTCTGTCTCTTTCTCTGTCTCTGTCTATCTCTCTTTCTCTGTGTCTCCCTGTCTCTCT